>NC_138763.1:7979008-8579008 GCF_965113315.1 Podarcis vaucheri | reverse complement strand
ATGACCCTCAGGGTCCCTTCCAACTTTATAATTCTATGCTTCTATAATGCCCAGGGTGAGAAAATAGCATGGCAAGCCTTGTGCCTAAAACGGAAAAGGGGTGCTGTAACGCCCTTTCTTGGGGTTCACACACCAGCTGCCCTGCTCCCCATCTCTCTCTCCGCCCGGACTTCTCTTGTTTCATCGGCTTCATAGCACATCTTGCTGACAGGCAGCTGGTGTTCCTCTGATATCATTATGAAACAGCTGAACAGCCATGGGTGAATCCCAGCTTGGAATTTCTCTGTATCCGTCCCAGGCAGAAAGTCTCCTCCCCGTCACGGTGGTTATTATTTTTTATTAAAAACAAACTTTTTGGGGAAAGGCTCCAGTAAACAAGTTCAGCGTCCACATGTTGCCGAGGCACCAGCTGCCTCTCCTCGCTTGCTCAAGGCTGGGGTCAGCGGGGGTCTTTCTGCCTTCTGCCTGGGGCTTGGCTCCGGGGAGCAGCAATCAATCAGTCTCTCCCGATTGTTAAATCCTCCTTCTGCCTGCTCCGGGAGAGAGCTGCGGCCAGCCTCTCTGCTGTGGTGGTCCCTCCTCTTTTTCCAGGCCGTTGCATAGCCAAGCGGTGACTAATTTCAAAATGCATCCACAAATCCCCCCAAAACAGCCTCAAAGGCTGTCGTTATTCCTTTTTAAGCAGGGCCAAGGAGAGTTGCATTTCTCAAGCTGCGTAAGGGAGAGAGGCTAGCCTCTGGAGGGGCACCATCTATCCTCCTGCAGGGGGTTCATTGGGAAAAAACCTGGGGGTCTGCAACTGTGGTTCCTTGCTTGCTGATGGCAAGCATAAATCTCCTTTTGGACGTTGTATCTCAGTGACTACTCTATAGCTCGGTGGCAGAGGATGTGCTTTCAATGCAGAAAACCCACAGGCTAAGTCCCTGCAATCTCGGGGTGGCGTGGGGTGAACCACACAATTCAGATAGCAGCACTGAGAAGGACCTTCCTCTGCCTGAGACCCTGAGTAGCCTAGGGTGGCCGTGCAGGCTAGAGATGATGGGAGCTGGAAGGAATCCCCCAGGTCATCTAGTCCAACCCCTTGCAATGCAGGAATCACAGCTAAAGAATCCCCTACAGATGGCCATCTGAACTCCAAGGAAAGAGAGCCCACCACCACCTGAGACCCAGTAAAGCTGTCCCTGGGCCTTTCTGCATCCTTGGAAAAGTACAAAACGAAGAGATAACCAAATACGCAGTATGGCAATGCAGACTTTGAACGCTTTTAGGCAGGGTGATGTTGCCACACTACCAAATGATAGCAGTAGCAGTCTGGGGACACTTTTAGCATGCAAAATCCATTGGCATTTTGAAGGCTGTTTAAAGAGCTGGCGGGGCGATCTGGAGCTAAGTCAGGTTGGTGGCACCGGCCTAACCTATTCCTTCTGTTCAGTGTTTTCTGTTCTGGTTGCAACCTCAAACCCACAGCCTCTGCCTCTTCTTCTGCAGGCTGGGCCAGCCGAGCCGAGTCCGTTTCACAGACACTGGTGGGACTGTCCTCTTTGAGCATCCTGTGCAAAAGGGCCCCTCCCCCCAGGATAACATGGTGAGTGACCCATGAGGTCATCGTCCTAATTATTCTACTCCCCTGTGGGCTTTGAAGCACCGTGTTGCTGAAACAGCAAGGCATGTTGCTGTACAGCAGCCTTTCTCAACCTGTGGGTCCCCAGATGTTGTTGAACTACAACTCCCATCACCCCTAGCTAGCAAGGCCAGAGCTCAGGGATGATGGGAGTTGTAGTCCAACAACATCTGGGGACCCACAGGTTGAGAAAGGCTGCTGTTGAGTGAAGTGAGGGGCAGGTGGGGCTCGTCCACCTGGGAAGGCAGCCCATCTAGGAAAAGGAAAACTCATCCTAAACATCTGCTGCCTTGCGGGATATCTTCGGGAGAAGAAAAGGCTCAAGAGTAAGCCCTACACAAATGCAGAGTGGAGTCTCTGATGGTTGGATGGTGCCTTGTATACCTCCTTCTGGCAATTCCTGCAGCCATGTTGGTGCCAATAGCATTGCTCTGCTTCCGTTTGGACCACATCAGTGAGGCCAAGAGGGGGGTCTTCTCATCTGGGTAGCCCAGGACCTCCATAGACACTATGCCCTGGGGAGGTCACTTCAGTGCTGCTAACACAGCAGTTGACTTCACCCCCGGAGGTGAACTCCATTCTCTCTCAAGACAGCTGCCAACAATTGGCCATGCTGGATATGCGTCCGGTCCTCTGGATTTGTGCTCTTTCCAATAGCCTGATAAATTGGCCTGTTTCTTTCTGCCCCTCTCTCTGGACACTGTCTCCACAGATCTGCGGCGTCTGGCGAAACCTGCAAAAGTCTTTGACGCGGCTGTTGAAGGTTGATCAGCTGCACATTTCCCTGGTCACCAAGTCACACCCTGAGGGCGAGATACGAGGCAAAATCATCAAGCACCGGGCTCTCCTTGCAGGTAACCTGTGATCTGAGAGTTTTACCTTTGAGTACAGATTGCTGTTTTCTATTCTTTTTAGCGTCACAAAGCAAACAAACGATAAATTAGTAAGAGAAAGAAATGGTGATATACCAAGATATAATATAACTTCCCCAGCTGGTGTGGATGTTGTGTGTTGAGGATCTAAGTCTGAAGCAGAGGAAATAAAATCCCACCAGATGACGTAAAAGTGTTCTGGATCCTCCATCCGCCTGCAAACATGCAGTTTATGTGTAATATTTTCCGTTGAGTGCAGATTTCTGTCATTGTCAGCCCTGCAAATACACTCAGAGCTCTCACTCAAAAGTTACTGCTCATGATGCAATTTAAAATGCTTGTTGTCTCCCTGATCTAGGATATTTGAAGATCCTTGCCTGTCTGCTTGGTCAGCCTAAACAGTGGTTGTCCTGGACTGTCTGTGGGTGCATGTCTTTTCTTTCGGAGTTTCTCACTGGCTTTACCCTCAGGCCCATCACTAGAAGTTTTGCAATGAGGCAACCTAAGTGAGCAGATAATCATGGCAGAACGTACGTACAGCTGCCTGAGTACAGTGGTACCTCGGGTTAAGTACTTAATTCGTTCCGGAGGTCCGTTCTTAACCTGAAACTGTTCTTAACATGAAGCACCCTTTTAGCTAATGGGACCTCCTGCTGCTGCCGCGCCACCGGAGCACAATTTCTGTTCTCATCCTGAAGCAAAGTTCTTAACCTGAAGCAATATTTCTGGGTTAGCGGAGTCTGTAACCTGAAGCGTATGTAACCTGAAGCGTATGTAACCCGAGGTACCACTGTAACTACTGACGTGGCAGTCTGGAGCGAATTGGGATTGAATTCCTCCTCAATGTGTGAAGCCCAGCCACCTACTCTCAGCCTAACCCAGGGTTGTTGTAGGCATAGATGGGGTCATCCCAGGCTCCTTGGAGCAAGGATGTAACAGAAATGTGAGGAGCAATGATAATATCTTTAGCAATATTTAACTGCATTGCTTCTTGGAAAAATAAGTTAGATGCAAATGCAATAAATGAGCAAAGAATAAAATCACTGGGTTATTCAAACTGGAAATGCTGGAGCCACACTCTACATCCAGCTGGTTCTTATCGGCTGCCTTTGTTCAGAGGTCTCCTTGAGAGACCTAAGGCTCAGACCTTATTTAGCCTCACCACCAGAGGCCAGGGTGTCCCCTCTCTGGCCTCACCTAAGGATCCTGACTTCTCACCTCCAGACTGGGCCTGATCTGGGGCTCAGTGTAATGCTGGAACCTCCAGGTCAACCTCTGATGGGGAACCCTGCTGGCTGAGACACAACACCACCCAGATGAGCCACTACGTCCCGCTGGGGACCTTCATGGCTCCAGCTGAGCCCTTGCCAGAGCTTCAGTGTGTCTTGCACCTCTGGTCTTTCTTAGTCCTGTTCTCCTGGCTTGCTCTCCAGTGGCAGAGGATTGAACCTTCCCACGGTTCCGTCTCCTCCTCCCCCAGGTCCTTCCCAAGCAATCTGAGACTTCATCGCCTTGTTTGCCTTTGCTCTGTCCTCTTCATACCTCTTCTGGCTCTGGGAGACCAGGGAAGAGGGGAGCTGGTCACAGCAGGAGGGAAAGACCCCTTGGCTTCTTCAGCAACCTGCCTCAGCTCTGCCTCTTGACACCCCCTCTCCACCTCTCCAGCCTCTGCTTCTGCTTCTGAACTGCTCTCTGCCACAGAGTCTCCCTGCTCACTAAACCCTGTTACCTCTTCAGCTTCCAACACCTCTTCCTCCCAGGCTTCTCCCTCTGACCACTCATTGTCATCCCACCGCCGCTCCCCAGGCTCTGCAACCTTCTTTCCTTTGGGGGTTCCCCAGCTGGTGTCTCCCACCACTCCTCCCACCAATCCATGACAAGCACTGTGCTCTTGCATTCCTCTCCATTTCAGAAACATTCAGTGCTATCCTGACATCCGTCGACGCAACCCACCTTGGCATGGGGGGCATTGCTATGCTGACCCTGAGTGACGCGGAGAACAACCTGCATTTTGTCCTTGTCACCAAAGGGCTTCTGGAGCCGGTGGAGAAAAGTGAGCAAGGGGCAGAAGTTCAGGGGGTTGTGGGGCAGGTGCAGCCAGGTGCCTGGGCTTGGCCCAGCCAGGGGAGATGAACAGACAAGACAGGTCTGATGGGTAAAAGCTGGGCTTGTCTCAGAGAGAAATGAGTTCAACTCCCACAACAGCCAGGGACTAAATTATATCTCCTTCTGGGTGTTACAAACTGTTGACCACAGTTCCTTGTCTCTGAAACTATAGCAATTCGTGTTTGTCGAACCTTAATGAAGATTAGGGCTGGTTCTGTGTTTGAGGGTGCCTGGACAAAGTGCCCTCAGTAGGGGGCCCTAGTGTGCTGCCTTCCCCACCCAGTTGGCCCTCCAGAGGACTTACAGTGGCCCTCTGTGGGCCCCAACAGCAGGCCAGGACCTCTCACCATCTGGGGAGGTCAATCAATCAATCAATTTATTGCACATAGCCAAAGGCCTTTACAATGTACAGCAGAGGGCAAGGCAAGGCTTTCCTCTGAAATCGCATGACATACCCTATAAAAAGTTTACAGCATAACAATTTAAAATTAGAGAGCATTGCTATATCCAGAATGGAGTTTCTTAGCTGCCAGAGCAAATTTGGCTATCAGGTGTGTAATCTGTTGATCTTTACTAGCTAGGAGCTCGACTGTCACCTCCTGGGGGGTTCGGTCTGAGAGGCAAGTCAAGAGCAGGTGACAAAAAAATTCTCTGGGCAGTGAATATAAGGGCAAAGCAGCAGGTAATGCATGACACCCTCAACCTGATTGCATCCATAAATGCACATGTGCTCCCTCTGGGAAGGTGTGAAGGGGGACCCAACAGTGCAGACAGAAGCACTGGGGTCAGACCTTCCTCCCACCTCCAGTGCATAGTTGTGCCATTGCATCCCTGGGAGAAGAAACGCTGTGATGGGGCAAGTCTAGCTTCATGTACCTGGCACTCCACTCTGCACCAGGTAAATAAAATGGAGGCCCTAGTGAAGCCCACTTTGGCCAAGGAGCGTCCTGAGTGTCCACTGCTGGCTGGACAACCTGTCCTTTAACCCCAGTCATGCCTCTTGAACCCTGATAATGCCTCTTGATTGCCTGGATGGAAGATAGAGAGGGAGGTACAAATGTCTGTAGAAACAAGCCTGTTTTGGCAAAGGTACCATTTATATCCTTTGCCTCGCTCACCTTTGCCTCTCCCCACTAAGGGCATGTGGCCCCTGGAAAGCTGACCATAGGAGAATTTGGCCCTTGGTTTGAAAAAAGGTTCCCCATCCTCGCTGACCTAGTGGGGCAAGGAAACAGGAGTGGGAGTGATGTTGGTCCACAGCGCTGCAAAGAGCGGCATTGACGTGTTTCACCTCTTCCTTCTTCTTTCCCAGAATCCTCCTGGCTCCCCCTGAGGGTGCAGATCCTTCACCAGGACAGGGTCCTGAGGGAGGTGCTGGCCAATGTCTCCTGGCAGGTAAAAGCCTCCGTATCTGAACGCTGAGCCAAACTGCTTGCCGCTTCCTCCTTTGCAGACGTTACTTGACAGTGTTACTCCTCCTCCTCCCCTTCCCCCTTCCTCTCATTTTGCCACATCAGGACCCCGACTTTGCAGAGGTGCTGTCCGGACTGGCGGCTCGAGAAATGCTGTGGTTGGCGCAAGGGCAGCTGGAGATCACCGCAGAGGTGGAGGGCAGGTTTCACCGTAAAATTGCTGGCCGGATCACTACCAGAAAAAGCTGTGACAGTGAGTTTGGAGGAGGAGGAGGAGGGGCAGAAAACATCACCTGTTGGACTTCTGCCTTCTGCACAGCTGCCCATGCAGCTGAATACAGTGCAGACTCCGGTTGCTGTTGATGGCTTCCACATGTAGATTTGACTCACACCCGTCCTGCCAGCTCTGTAGCCTTACTGCACCCTCTCCTTCTTGCCAGTGTGGTGTAGTGGTTAAGAGCAGTGGACTCGTAATCTGGTGAACGGGGTTCGCTTCCCCGCTCTTCCACATGCAGCTGCTGGGTGACCTTGGGCCAGTCACACTTCTCTGAAGTCTCTCAGCCCCACTCACCTCACAGAATGTTTGTTGTGGGGGAGGAAGGGAAAGGAGAATGTTAGCCGCTTTGAGACTCCTTTGGGTAGTGATAAAGCGGGATATCAAATCCAAATTCCTCCTCTTCTTCTTCTTGCCCCCAGCCATCCAGAGTGTGCTCTGTGGAGGAGACGCCTTGATGCCCACCCAGACGGGGGCTGTGGGCTCTGCCAAGCTCACGCTGCACGAGAACGGGACTTTGGAGTATCAGGTAGGAAGAAACGTCTGGTGGTATTGCAAAGGCTGGAGCAAACAACATTATACATGTCTGTCTCTGTGTGCGCACGCACTGACGCATGCCTGATGCCAGAGCCTGGCAAAACAAGGCACCTGCAGACCCCAGATGAGTTGAGGGGCCATCTCTATGACAGCCATGCTGCCATCTTGGTTCTTCCTTGATGCAGAAACTGACTTCGCCAGAAGTAGCCTCTGAACTGACATAACCCCATATAGCGTATGTCCCAGAATAAAAAAACACCAGGTCGTTCCCACTTTCCTCTGCCCTACCAGTGATTTCAAGCTCCCCCAAACAATTCACATCAGGTTGGCCAGGAAATAAACCAAGCATCTTTACTCACCCCCTGTTCCAAAAAGTGAAACATCTTCATTTATTTTCTAGCCAGTGTGGTGTCGTGGTTAAGAGTGGTAGACTCGTAATCTGGTGAACCGGGTTTGCGTCTCCGCTCCTCCACATGCAGCTGCTGGGTGACCTTGGGATAGTCACACTTCTTTGACGTCTCTCAGCCCCACTTACCTCACAGAGTGTTTGTTGTGGGGGAGGAAGGGAAAGGAGAATGTTAGCCGCTTTGAGACTCCTTCGGGTAGTGATAAAGCGGGATATCAAATCCAAACTCCTCCTCCTCTTCTTCTAGCGAATCCAAATTTTGTAGGAATGCATTTAGTCACCAGGAGATGATATTACTAAATAATATGTTAAGTGAAGGCCACACCTAAGAAAATTGTGTAAGGAAGGACACATAGTTTGAATAATTGAGTTTTGCAGGTCTGGTTGGAGAGTCTTGTCTCTTTTCCACAAATCTGTGAGCCCCCAAACTCTCCCTCTCCCTGCTTCGTCCCACCCCAACAATGTGCTCCTTTTCAGAAAATCACATTTCCTAGAAACTTTTTGTTTGTGTTGGGGAGGGAGAATTCCTCTCCTTCCCCTCTCCCTTCTTGCCCAGCCTTGCCAGGCTAGTAATCCATCTTGGATTAAAATCGGAGCGCCAAAACAGTTTGGGTGTCCTCCTGCTCATCTCGCCTTTGATGCAAACGTTATAAATCCCCAAGCTAATAAGAGGGGTGGGAGGGAGAAGGGTTGGGGGGTGAGCTTCAGGAGTAAGTGGGTGGGGGAAGGAAAAGGAGGGAGGGAGTGGAGTTTGAGCTGTCTTGGCTGGGAAAGAAGGCGCAGGAGGGGGAATTCTTTTACAGTTTGGAATAGAATCCAAGCCGCAAGATGGTGTTAATGCTTGCCGTTTATTTGAAGCCAGCATACAAGCCCCTTGAGACTCATTCTTCGAAGCCTTGAAAGAGAAGGGTCTGTTGCGTCACAGCTCCCCATGTTTCTCCACCTTCCAGGCACTGATGGGGTCTTCTTAGGCTATGGCTTATTTCTTTATTTATTAAATTTCTGCCCTGCTGACCCTCCCAAAAAGCGGAAAACCACTGCAATTATTTTTTTTAAAAAAAACCATTAGGAACATCTGAAAACAATTAAAAAGGGTGTGGCATGCCACATTGCTGTGGCAGGAGAGGATGACAAGTGTGGCGGGGAAGATTCAAGGACAATCAGATAAACATTGAAACATTTCGCACCTCTCGCTGAGTTAGTGTACATACTTAAGGTACATATGTAAGAGGCTTGTTTATAGTTATATTTTGGGAATGATTCATGTTCTTCTGTAGCTGCGTTGTTTTATACTTTCTGGACGGCCCTAGATCATATTCTAAAGCAGTTGTGCTCTGTGTTATAAATCAAGCACTGCTAGGACTTCTTTCTTTTTGTTTTCCAATGTATTTCTTATCAATAAAAAAATCAGTGTGGTGCAAACAAATTATTATTCTGAAAGCGTGGCCCAGGGGGGAAAGTTTGCGAATCTCTGATTTAAACAGTCACATACCCCGCAGCTAATGATTTCAAGGTTGCCATGAATGGTGTATTTCAGCCAACCAATACCTGGGTGAGCAGGAATGTTTGTAGATGCCTCGTGAATGTTAATAATGAGGGCGGCAGGGAGCCACCACCGAGAAGGACCTGCCAGCACCAACCGGGCAGCAGCAGGGACAGCACTACCAACACGGCCTCTGCCGCCATTCGTAAATGGTTAATATTGGGGGTGGCGCTCTTTGAGGTATTTGGGCCCCAAGACATTCAGGGCTTTGTACACTAGTACTAACACCTTGATTTGAACTTGGCAACTTGCTGATGGCTAGTGTAGCACTTTCTGGACCGGTCTAGCAAGTTGCAGTCCACACCACTTGCAGCCTCCAGACCATCTTACGTTTTCCTGCATTGTATGGAATTGGACTCTTCAATTCTATGGTTCTAAGTCTCCTGTGAAGATCTAGTCGCTTCTTCTGGGCTGTGCTCTCATCCCACAGGTCCAGGTGGCCGGAACAAGAAGCGAAGTGATCGGCGTCACGCTGGAGACCAAACCTCGCAGAAGGAATAAGCGCAACATCGTGTACGACATGACACCCAGCTACGAGGACGGAATGGTGAGTGTTTGTGTGGATCAGAGAGAGATGCAGAAGGTTCTGGAGCAGTGGTTCTCAAACTGGGTGGTGCCACCACCTAGCAGGCAGTGGGATTCCCTGGGGGCAGAGGGTGCTGGCCATGAAAATCTAGCATCCCTGGATTAAGTTCACCCATTGGGTTGAATTAATCCAACTCAATAGCTGGGACTGCTGAATCGGCAGAGCAGGAGACTCTTGATCTCAGAGTCGCGGGTTTGAGCTCCACGTTGGACAGAAGATTCCTGCATTGCAGGGGGTTGGACTGGATGACCCTTGGGGTCCCTCCAACTCTACAATACAATACTATGATTCTATCTGGATTTTGAACAAATTTGCAATTAATTGTTCCTGCTTTGAATTTTCTTGAGTTATTATCTTCCTTAGTGGGTCGTGCAATTCTGAATAATGCTTTTTTTAGGGCAGGGGGCACTGGGGAAGGGTTTGTGGAACCAAGAGAACAGTGGTCCAAAAATGCTTAGGAGCCACTGCTCTAGAGAAATTGGTGGTTGAACCACTTTCCACTACAGTCGAGCCTTGGAAGTCGAACGGCTTAGTTCCCAAACATTTTGGCACCTGAACATTGCAACCCCAGAAGTGACTTTTCCGGTTTGTAAACTATTTTTGGAAGCCGAACTTCCGACGGGGCTTCCGTGGCTTCCGATTGGCTGTAGGAGCTTACTGAAGCCAATCAGAAGCCGCGCTTTGGTTTCCGAACATTTTGGAAGTCAAACGGATTTCCGGAATGGATTCTGTTCAACTTCCAAGGTACGACTGTATGTGTTAGCTTTTGTGTGTTTTTATTTCCTCTTGAACCATGCACCTTTGTTCAGGCCAGCGGGACCTGGGAGCAAGCAAATGGGCGTGATGCCCACATGTTGCTGCAGAACGAGCTCTTCCTGAATGTGGCCACCAGGGATTTTGAAGAAGGGGAGCTGCGTGGCCAGATCAGCAGCCTCCTGTATGGTGGACTGCCAGCACGGCACGAAGGTACCATTGTGTGGAGAGAATGTGTGTGTGAGGAGCTGAGCCGCCCACTAGGCCTGCTGACTAGTTGGGCTAGAACAACAGAGTCTTTGCCTAGTCCTTTTAGTTCTTGGATTGGGCAGAAGCCTGTGACCAAACCAAGAGAAGGCAAGGATGGTGGTAGGTGCCAGAGACTGGAGTTCAACATCTGGAGGAACACAGGGTCTGGAAACCAAGCCTTATAAGGAACGGTTGAGGCAGTTGGGTGTGTTTAGACTGGAGAAGAGGACATCTTCAACTATCTGAAGGGCTGTCACTTGGAAGGTGGAGCAAGCGTGCTTTCTCTTGCTCCAAACCAATGGCTCCTACTATACATTAGGAAGACCACCTGAATGAAGCTTGCAGACCACTGGTGGTCCACGGACCACGGTTTGGGAACCCCTCCATAGACAGAGGCAGGCAAGTGCTGCCCACTGTTGGCTTAAATGTTCTGCATGAATTCAAAGCCCAGCCAAGTTTGGGATCCAAACATGCTGAATTTTCAGGTTTGGAAAATGCAGTTTAGAGGGGAAGAAGTGTTTGATCTGCAGCCAGACAAATAGGCTGTTAAGTGTGAGCTACAGCTCTCGTGTCCCCAAGCCCTCCAACACCCCCATGCCTTGCTCCCCACCTTAGAGTTGCCAGGTGACAATGTGGCAGTGACAGTAGGCGCCACAGCTGGCAGAGTCCCCCTTCCATGCAACTGTAAAAAGGTAAAGCTGCCCTGTCAGAATCAAGACTTTGCTCCCTGACTATCAGTCCCCAGCCTTTGCCTGCCCACTTCCGCCCACCTCACAACAACTCACAGTCCCTCCTGGGGTTAGGACCAGGCTCACTTTGCTATTGGCTTCTCCCTTTCCATCCCCGCCCCCCAGAACATGCCTTCACCACTTTCCCCCTCAAATTCCTCCTTTTCACCAGAATGCCTATTCAGCCCTGTCTCGTCAACCATCCCTCTTAACACGGCTGTCTCTCGCTTTGGGTTCTGTGTGAGGTTTGAATCCCAGCCAAACTGCTGATTCCTCTTTTCCTCGCACAAATTGGACTGCAGACTTTCTGACTACTCTGCACCTCTCTGGCCCTCCATTGGAATGTTGAGCTTTGTTAGCATTCCGCAGCATCACCCTGACTCAGCCGATTGATTTTAGTCTCTTTGCAGACATTATCTTGCCAAATTCAGATTTTGAAAAAAATTCCTCTAAAGCCCAAGATGACGCAAGAGGCTTGTGATGCCTTAAAAACCAAGAAGCCTATTAAGATGCATTTGGCATGTGGCAGTGGACCAGCCCCTGAGCATATAACCCTTGGCTTTTGTGCTACAGAGCTTCCCGTCCCACTGGCCGGCCAATTTGTGTCCCCTCCTGTGCGCACTGGATCTGCTGGGCATGCCTGGGTATCACTGGACGACCACTGCCACCTGCACTACGAGATCATAGTTGCTGGCCTTGGCAAGGCGGACGACGGCACCATCAGTGCTCACCTCCATGGCTTTGCAGAGCTGGGCGAGCTCCGGGAGAGCAGTCTGCGGGAGCACAAGCGACTGCTGCGGGGCTTCTATGGCACGGAGGTAAGGGGAAGGGCGGTCTCTCAGGGGTGGAGAATCTGCATTGCACACAGAAGCCCCCAGCATACCTGGCAGCTCCAGGTATGCTGTGTTAGCAGCACAGAAGCGAGCTCCCTGAGGGTGCAAGCCTTGGCAGTGTGTCTGGAGGTCCTGAGCTGCCCAGCCGACAAGACCCCCTCCTTGGCCTTGCTGATGTGGTCCAAAGGAAAGCAAAGCCTGGAGAAGAGGAGGTTAAGGGGTGATATGATAGCCATGTTCAAATATATAAAAGGATGTCACATAGAGGAGGGAGAAAAGTTGTTTTCTGCTGCTCCAGAGAAGCGGACACGGAGCAATGGATCCAAACTACAAGAAAGAAGATTCCACCTAAACATTAGGAAGAACTTCCTGACAGTAAGAGCTGTTCGACAGTGGAATTTGCTGCCAAGGAGTGTGGTGGAGTCTCCTACTTTGGAGGTCTTTAAGCAGAGGCTTGACAACCATATGTCAGGAGTGCTCTGATGGTGTTTCCTGCTTGGCAGGGGGTTGGACTCGATGGCCCTTGGGGTCTCTTCCAACTCTATGATTCTATGATTCTACGTTTGGCACCAGCTTGGCTGCAGCAGTTGCCAGAAAGAGGCATGCAAGGCACCATCCAACTGTCTTAGGGTCTCCTCTCCCGATTTGTACAGAGTTGGCTCCTAAGCCTTTTCTTCTTCCAAATATGTGGCCTGGGCCAGTTTGGCCTCTTCCCTTTTTTGCTTGCCGTAATATTCTTCTTGGGAGGCAAAGGGTGCATTCTCCCAAAGGCCCTTAGCTGCCTGGCCAGTGACGGAGGCCAGAGTTTGCCTGCCTGGGTGTGGACACAAAGGGGAGTGGCAAGAAGGGGCCTAAGAGACTAGGATTGGGACCGATGCCTTTGCCTGATGGGGTTCTCCTTCTCACCTAGGCTCAAGGAGTAGTGAAAGACCTGGATGAGGAGCTCCTCCGCCATTTGGCTCAGGGCACAGCCTTCCTGCAAGTCAGCACTAAAGCGAACCCACGAGGGGAGATGCGGGGCAAGGTCAGTCGTGGTCACTCTGCTGTTTCTCTCGGGATTTTCTTGGGTTCCTCCAGACAACCTGCTTCTTGAGCATTTATCCTGGTTTGCTTGCACAAAGCTTATGCGGAGGTTAAACTATGTCCTGCCTTTACTGCAGAGTTGCTCTGTTTTTCTTTTGCAGGGAGGTTACACAATAATAAGCCTCCATCCTGAATTCATCCTGATCTTCTTGTGCAGTGGTTCCACAACTACCCATTAAATCACACACTTTTCAATGCATCTGCCTGTAGGCTCTGCTTTTCCAGGGATCATGCAAATCTTTGAGCATGTGAGGAGTGCTTTTTCTACTCTGCTAAGTTCTGACTCACAAGCAGCCTCCAACAATATTTGGAATTAGAGAATTTTCAAAATCAAATTTCCAGGGAGGCCTGAGTCTCACTGCCCATTACAAATTAGCCACTGCAGGTTCACAGAAGCATTCCAACTGTTTTTGCACCCTCAAGTTGCCACATGCGCAATAAGTTGATAATATCACTGGGGTGCCACAAGGATTGCTGAGATTATGTATGCGGATCATTTTGCACATTTAGAATGCACTACAAAAATACTCTAGCAGAACAAAATACTCTCATCTTTCCTCGTATGCTGACCTTTGTACAACTGTTCAGTGTTTGTAGTGGTTAAAACCTCAGGCCCAAACCTCTCCCCAGACTCCATCGCTGCAGACAGTTTTTTCCTCAGCTTGGCTCCTTTCCAGTATCAGAGCCAAGCTGAGGTAAAAAAGGGGGACGGGAAGAGGGAGGGTTTGGCTTCTCTCACTCTTGCTGTCAGTAATAATAATTTTAATGGGAAATTTGTATTACATTTGATGTAATTTGGCACTGATTTGTTAAAAATTCAAAAAACTATTAAATATCATTTGGCAGCAACTACAACAATAATTTTTAAAGAGCCGACAGTTCCTTTGTATATGAATAAGTCTGCACCCTTGAATGGCAAACACGGCAACCCCTGTTTCACCCTCAAACATCATCACCTGGGGAGCTGTAAACTATCCCCAGAGTCCTTTAACTCTCCACAAAAATTGCTCAGAGGTTTGTCCCTACCAGGAACCTCCAAATTGCCTCGGGTAGGTTCATAGAGGTGTGAGGCGTGCCCCAGAAAACCTTGTCAAAGTGCTTTTAGTTCTGAAACTTGAAATACCTCAGGAGCTCCAAATTGGCCCTTTTAGACAAATTCAGCAGCATCTTGAGGCAAAGCAGGTTACTGTTTCTCATTTCAGTTTTTACAAACTGTTCTCTGCTTTCTCCAAAGATGGCAACTCCCCATGTAATTTTTTTCTCCCGCGGGAGAGTGAGAGCAGATACTCGCATTTTTGTGAAGTTGTAGCAGCAGGGTGGGGCTGGTCGATCCTGTCACAAAATGGCGCCAGCCGAACCTTTCTTATCTATGTGTAGCGCTATAAATAAAGTAGAAGATCATCTGCCTGACCTGATCCACTTGAGGCCGAGCGGAATTTGCGGATATTCCTTGCCAGGATAGATTCTTGAAACTCTCCCTCGCTCCCAAGGACATTTTGGATAATGGTATGAAAGACCAGAGCTGCAGAAGGCCTTCTAAACTGACAGTGGCTGAGGTCACAGAGAGAGAGAGTTTCCAAAATTATTCTCTGTCTCTTAGCTGGTGGAGAAATTTAGAAGTGTGGCTAGGTGCCAGACCCTGATGCTTGCCAAGATCTTAAATTCTACACTTAACATAAGGATTTTTGCATTCTTAGCAACTGCTCGCTGCAAAGTTTCTTCTCTGAAAGAGGCTTGCTGCTTTCAACTCCAGCGTGGCAGGCAGAAATTCAGCAGGTGAAGCTTTTCTTGACATGGCGGTGAAATGATGGAGAATGTTGATCTTGCTGAAATGGTGATCTTGGTTGATCTTGCTGAAACCCGGTGTGCAAGTACTCCTGGTACCGTACATGAAAATGTAAACAGGTCTCAACCTGGTTTTACATTTGTCGTGTGACCCTGGTGGTGAAGTCAGCTGCGTTGCCAGGAAGACCTTGCCACCATCGCTTCCCCTCACTGTGGCATGAAGGCAGGGCTGAACTGACCTGCAGTTACTTGCCAGCCGTTTTTCAGTGCTAACTCCCCTGATGCCTTCACCGGGGAAATTGGTTAGGGAGATGTTTGACAGGCTCTCATCTGCCTCAGCTTGCCTCTTCTGGGCCGGTGGCCAGCATTGACGATGGATTCCCAGAAGCCATGCTTGGCTGGGAGCCTGCTGGCTGTTTTGGTGTCAGGAACATGTACTTCCCTCCAATTGCCTTCTGAACCTTGCTGGGGCTTCTTCCCGGGTGGAAATGTGTTGAGGTTCACCTGCCCTGCAGGGGCTTTGCAGGTCAACTGGGCTTGGATTCAAGGGTGGCTGCTTTGCATTCATGAGATGGATGCAAAAATTGCAGTGTGGAGAGAGAGAGTTCATTAGCGTGGCATGCAAGAGTGCATCCAGATGTTTTTGCAAACAGAAGTTGCTGTGCCTTCTCCCCTCCCCTGTCCACCCATGTCAGAGTGAGCCCATCTTCCTTAATGCCAAGCACAGCAGTCTGCAAATCGGATGCTAATTTCCGTCAACGGTCTTGAAACTCCTCTCATACTTCAATTGGGCTGCCTACATTTTAAATTTCATTTTTAGATGTGCAGTTAATGTTGAGGTGGCTGTACTTTTTTTTTTTAAGTCAGTGACCTTCACAGATAACTACTAAACCCTATTTAAAACTACTGCGGAACCGCACCATATGTTTAAAGCACATGGCTTCCCCCAAAGAATCCTGGGAACTGTCGTTTCTTCTTAGCTATGTCTGTGTTTGTATGAGTTATGTGTGTTTTGTTTGTGTTTGTATTGATTCTTGTGAGCCGCCTTGAGTCCCGGTTCTGGAGGAAGAAGTGGAATATAAATAAATAATTTGCATAACATTGTCTGCACTGCTATCTGTTTCCAAATCCGGTGCGCCATCTCTGACAGTTGCTGTTCCCTTAGGTACACATTCCCAACCACTGCGAGGTGGGCGGCATTCGGCTGGCTGCAGAGGACCCTGAGGATGAGCTTCCAGGGGACCCAAACCCCAGGGACCCTGAAGAGCTGAAGAAAGACCCCAGTTCCTGCTACTTTGAAGGGCAGCACCGGCCCCATGGCGCCCGCTGGGCCCCAGAGTATGACAAGAAATGCTCCGTATGCAGCTGCCAGGTGAGCGGAAAGGCGGGGCCACCTCCCGGAAGACTGTAAGCATCCAAAAAATAATAATAATTAGGGTGCAAGTTTTGTACAAACAGGAAGGTGTTTGTCCCCCCCAAAATCCCACTACAGCAGCCTTTGCCAACTTGGAGCTCCCCAGAGATAGCTGGACTCCATTTGTCATGGATGCTTTAGCTGAGATTCCTGCACTGCAGGGGGTTGGACTTTCCAACTCTACAATTCTATGATTTTCATCAGCCCCAGCCTGAATGGCCAAGGGTGAGGGGTGATTGGGGTCAGGACCAGCCTGTTAGGATGTGTCCAGGGAGATGGGGGCATCTGGCAGACCCCCCTGCTGGCTCCAGCCCACCGGGCAGCAGCTGGGCGAACTCCGGTTCTCGGAACAGCATCAAAACTGTGACTCAAGCCTCAGAGACCTTTAGAGACTGGGCATGCAAGCCAGCAGAGATAAGAACTCTTTGCAACAGAAGTGGCGGGCAGAGGCATTTGCAAGCTTTTATTCAGCATTAGAAGAAAGGAAAAACATGTCTGCTTCCCTTCGTGTCCAAGCAAACAGCAAAGGCAAAAGCTATATACAACGGAAGTTCCCAGCAGACTGTACTGGAAGTAAACAGACATGTGATATACAACAACTCCACGTGCCTGTTTTAAAGGTGGAACGGAACTATATCCTAACATCAGCCCCAGCCTGAATGGCCAAGGGTGAGGGGTGATTGGGGTCAGGGCCAGGTGGGAGAAGCAGCCACCTCGGGCAGCACCCTCATGGGTGCCCCACCTGTCCTCACACCTGCAGTGCTGGCATTGGCACTGATTTCTGGGAAGATTTCGCGAGATCTCACCGGAACCTGCTGGCATTGCCAATACTTCATGCCACCACAGTACAGCCTAGGGAAGGGATGCTTTGACGGACGTGGCAATGGAAGGCTGGACTGTCACTTCCTGATTTGATTAAAGCGGTGAAACGGGACACACCAGCCGTGATGGGAGTTACAGTGGTGCCCCGCAAGACGAATGCCTCGCAAGACTGAAAACTCGCTAGACGAAAGGGTTTTCTGTTTTGGAGGTGCTTCGCAAAACAAATCTCCTATGGGCTTGCTTCACAAGACGAAAATGTCTTGCGAGTTCCTGTGGGGTTTTTTCCTTTCCCCCCTTTTTCTAAGCTGCTTATCAGCTGATCCGATAAGCTGATAAGCCGCTAAAAGCCGCTAATAGCCGCTAATAGCGCTAATCCTCTAATCCGTCAATGGGCTTGCTTCGCAAGACAAAAAAACCGCTAGACGAAGAGAATCACAGAACGGATTCTTTTCGTCTTGCGAGGCACCACTGTATAGTTCCGTAACATCTGGATATGTCATGGACTGGACTTTCTACGAGCTACGATGGTCCTTCTCTGGACCGTTGCTCTGTTGTGAAAGGAGATTAATGCTAACACCCACATGCTCATTCAGAGCTGCCGTTGTCTGAATAGCATCGGGGGGTGGGTGCAGAATCACAGCCGCTCCTCAAAGTGTATCACTTCTAAGAAGGTAAGGGTGTAAGGACGGGTATGCAGGATCAGAACCCGGGTTGGGAAGAAGCAGATTCTTCAGGGCTGTGTGAATGGGATTTGACACCTTCCTTTCTCTGCACGCTGCTTTTCAAGTCAGGCTTCCGAGGTGGAATGACTCTTCTCTTCTTGTTGCCTCCCCTCCCCTGTCCTGCACCATAGAAGCGCACTGTTATCTGTGACCCTGTACTGTGCCCGACGCTCAACTGCTCCCGGCTAGTGCACCTGAGAGATCGTTGCTGTCCTGTGTGCGAAGGTAACATGGGGTTGAGTGGGGCCGGGCTAGAAAGTTGCAGAAGGAGAAGGGAGTTGGGAGGAGGGGGTTCTTAGTCTTATACGTTGCAAATATCTAGAGGGATCCAGAGGTAGGGAACATGATGCAGAGCAAGACTGAAGTCTTACTCCTGGATTAGATATGTAAAAAGGCAGCAGTTTCCATTCTGACATATTCATCAGTCAGCACTGTTTCCATTCCACTGCAGTTCTGTTTCTGCCAAATCCTAAGTTATTTGCCTTGGTTCCACTATTCAAGTAACTATCTAAGGTTTCCTTTACATAACTTACACTCATTTGCCCTCCACCCCTGGCCTAGATTGCCGCAGGTTTCTCACTCCTGTGGTAAGAGGACTTAGCAGTTCCAGACACAGCGACCGTTGCTGCCCCTTCCCCTATCTGTTCCCCATGAGCCTTTCATGTCTTCATGTCTCCTATCATATCTTCCTGAACAGAGGAGAAGGAAACTCCAGGAGGACCAAGAGCTGCTGAGAGAGCCCAAGACAGCAGCGAAGGTAAGGGGAAGGGAGGAGAAGATTTTCTGCAAGCAGAGGTGGATTTAAGGCAGAATGACCAGTTCCACCACCCTGGGCGCCGGGCCTAGGGGTGCCACAGTGTCACAACTAGCCAGCAGTGGCTCCCAGTTGGAGGTCCGTGGACCCCAGAGGGTTTGTGTGACCCCCCCAGGGGGTCTGTGGCCCCATTCACATAGCAATAACTACCATAGATGTATCAGAATCTCCAAAAGTAGGGAGTCCATGGCCTGACTTTTGAAAAATGGGGATCCACAATACTTAGCTAATTAGGAACTACAGACTTAGTGAATAGAGCAGAGCGGAAGGCAAGAGGCAGAGGGGGTGCCAAATTGTGTCCTCGCAGAGGGTGCAACTGAAATTTGAAAGCCCAATGTCTGCCACTGCTGCAAACCTCCTGCAAACCTGATAGCCTCCAAACCTTTTCACCCACGGAGAATGAGAGGTGCAAGTGAGGCGTTGCATCAGTGGGGACGGCTGGTCCACTAAGGAGAGTGGGGCACTACCCCTCCAACCAAAGCCTGCCTTGAGCCAGCCCCATATTCCCTACTTTCTTACTTATAGCCAGTCCCAGGGGGCGGGGGGAGTTCCTGATTATCCTCCTTAGTCTCAGTGTCTCAGTTTGAGGAGGAGAATGGGGACAAAACTAGAAGGCGTTGGCTCTGCCTGAGATTAGCTGTGGTGCCAACTCCTATTTGGGCTACCAGTTTTCTGCCAGAACCGAACCAGCCATTAGGCAGGGTGATGCCACTTCCTCAAGTGGCAGAAGACCTCCCACCCCCCACCCCGGCAGCACAGTGCTCTGACATAGCTCAGTCAGTAGAGCATGAGCCTCTTAATCTCAGGGTCGCGGGTTCAAGTCCCATGTTGGGTGAAATATTCCTGCATTGCAGGGGGTTGGACTAGATGACCCTTGTGGTCCCTTCCAAATCCACAACTCTATAATTCTGTAATTCACCTCCAGTGGTGGAGAAGCGGCATCGGTGCCAATTTTGAGCCAGGTCGTGTCCATTTTGGGTGAGATCTAGCCCGAAATCATGTAAGATCTTGCGGACTGTGCAAGATCTTGTGCAATTTTGGGTGGGATCTCACCCCAAATCGGCATGGAGTGAATTGTCATTAAACAGCCACACCATCTCCTTGCAAACTGATTGTAAGGAATGCTCAGTAAACAAGTCTCCATAATCCACCCTCTTAGAGCGTCCCTGTTCAGTACAACGTGTCCTTCAGCTCGAAGAGCAATGCACAAGCCCCTTTCAAGACTGAGGAGATGCACTCTGACATTCCTTCTCCCACTGCAGGCTGTTACTTTGAGGGCGACAAGACGTGGCGAGGAGCAGGCACCCACTGGCACCCCGTGGTCCCTCCCTTCGGCCTCATTAAATGCGCCATCTGCACCTGCAAGGTGGGCTCGTCACCCGGGCCCTTGAGAGACGCGTTCAGAGGAAGCCAAAGCTCACAACCAAAGAAAACCCTCCTCCTCCTTTCCTTTGCTTCTCAAATGCTTTGTTTATGCTGGGGTAAACAAGAAGCTGGTCTGTGGGCTTCTTTTAAAGCTTGGTGGCCATCGCTGACTCATGGACATCCAAACGAAGCTGAATTCTGGGTGGATAAAATAAAGTACTTTTTCATGTAGTGTGGTTAAGCTATGGATCTCACTTCTGTAGTAGTGTTTTGAGAGAAGGAGAAAGAAAAACTTTTCTCTGTTTGTTTTCTCCATGCCATGTATAATTTTATAAACTTCTTTACTAGTCATTTTCTTTAAACTAAAAGTCCCCAGCACCACAAACTTTCTTCATAGGGGTGCCTCTCCAGCCCCTTGATCATTCTAGTTGTCCTTTTCTAAATCTGTCTTTATAATAACAATAATGTTTTTTTATTTATACCCTGTCCATCTGGCTGGGTTTCCCCAGCCACTCTGGGCGGCTCCCAACAGAATATTAAAAACACAATAAAACATCAAACATTAAAAACTTCCCTAAACAGGGCTGCCTTCAGATGTCTTCTAAAAGTCAGATAGCTTTTTATTTCCTTGACATCTGATGGGAGGGCGTTCCACAGGGCGGGTGCCACTACCGAGAAGGCCCTCTGTCTGGTTCCCTGTAACCTCACTTCTCGCAGTGAGGGAACTGCCAGAAGGCCCTTGGAGTTGGACCTCAGTGTCCGGGCTGAACGATGGGGGTGGAGCCGCTCCTTCAGGTATACTGGGCCAAGGCTGTTTAGGGCTTTAAAGGTCAGCACCAACACTTTGAATTGTGCTTGGAAACATACTGGGATTGTGCTCGGAAACGTACTTTGTGTACGCATGCACATATGTGCATGTGTATACCTTAAGGTTGGTTTGCGCATGGTGCTATGACCCTAAGGCTCACAGTCTGTACCTGCCCACACTCTTTGCACAGGGAGCCACGGGGGAAGTTCACTGCGAGAAAGTCCAGTGTCCTCACCTGACCTGCAGCAACCCCATTCGGGCCAACCCATCAGACTGCTGCAAGCAATGCCCAGGTGAGCCAAGCATTCTGGGACAGCAAGTGGAACCAAGCAGCACTCCACCAGCCACAAGTCCTTTTGCTGCCACAACTCTGGTTGTTCACATGGGGTGGGATAAAGGAAGCGACTGCCCCAGTGCTTTTTCCCAGCAGGAAAGAAGAGGTAGGGAAACCTGTGGCCCTGCAGATATTGCAGGACTCCAACTCCCAGCTCAGTTTCTGCCAAGGACACAAATCCAATCGCCATAGGGGCAAGGTGCAGGTTACAATAAGAGTCATTGATGCATAGCTAAGTGCAAGATAAGACATTGGTCCAATAAACGACAGCTTGCTGGTCCCCCTATTCAGTCGCTGAGCTTCTGCCTCTGCCATGACAGCTCAGAAACTCAGGAGTTGTTGGAGGCCTTCAGTTCAGAGCATTCCCAACAAATAGCTGCCCAGCCTCTTGCGAGAGACTCTTGCTGAAGTTGCAAGCAAGACCACAGAAGCCTGAAAAAGCAGCTGCCAGCAACAGCAGTCCTCCTGCCTGCCTTTGCGATGAGTCACTCATTTAGCGTGCTTTGGAACTCCCCGCCTAGTGACAGCAAGCAGGCGCCTTCATCATACTGCTGGCAACTTTTCAGTTTCAGTGGGTCTATTCGGAGGCAAGATTTGGCTGCATTTGTGTTTTTCAATTTTTAAAAAAATGTTCTACTGTTCATTGTTCTTGACTTTTTTTTAGATCCTTTTAATTTAATTTAACCATCTTAAATGTGTTTTTAATTTTATTTTATTGTGATGTATCACTGGCGTGTTCACTGCCCTGGTCTCCTTTGCGAGGAAGGCTGGGATATAATTTAATGAAATAAACATAAATTAAATTGTTCTATTTTCCTTGCTGTGCCTGGACTCTGCCACTTCGGATGGCAGTGGGCGGCTCACACAAATGAATATTCCTCTGTACACACACAAAGAAGCATCACTGCACCTAGGGTCACTGAAACTAGCATGTCAGGGAGAAGGACGTGCTAGAAGGTATATTTGGTTTTTGCAGTGGGGGAAGCTTACAGTATCTGAAGTGGTTCAGCCCAGACATAGACTCCTCTGCCTCTGAGACCTTTTAAACCAGTCATAGGTGTGTCCTTAAACGCCACTGTCATGGGAGTCGACCAAGTCAGTATTGGGAAGGAAGCCTAAATCTTTCCTTTGAATTCTGTGTGCGTTTTGTTCTCAGTGACCTCATGATTTATGCATTTCGGGATGTTTTTTTCCACCAGGGAGTGTTCTGGGGCTCATGGCCGCATCTTCCTCGCCCTTCCAAATGTTCTCTCTGTGTTCTTTCCACAGCCCCAGAGAGGAGTCCCTCTGCCGTCTCTGACATGATGCAAGCGGACGGGCCCAGGGCCTGCAAGTTTGGGCGGCAGTGGTACATGCACAACGAGAGCTGGCACCCCACCGTGCCCCCCTTTGGGGAGATGAAATGTATCACCTGCTGGTGTCTGGTGAGTGAGGGAGTTGAGCTGCAGGGATAGGACAGCCCCACGCCCCAGGTCAAGGTGGATTTGGGGAGCCTGGATTCAGTGCACTTTCTGTAGACTTGCTCTGACCTCCAGCACCACCTCATACCACTCAACTGTCCCGAATTGAGCAAAACATCCCAGAATTGCAGACTCCATCCCTGTTTCCGATTGGATCCCGGAATGTCCTGTTTTTTGATCCGGTACTCTGGTGGGAGTCAGCTGGCTCACACCAGAGACACTCTGTTTGTTGTTGTTTTTGTCTCGCGCTAGTCAGCCAGCTCCAGCAAGAGCTGGGGATCAAAACATGAGTGTCCCGGTTTTGATCATCAGCGGGATGTGGAAGGGTATGCCACCCCCAAGTTTTGACTGTAGTGTAAATGCCTCTCCTTTTTCAGTCTGGGGAGACTCACTGCCAGCGCCAAGAATGCTCTCCTGCCTCTTGCTCTGGAGGGGAGAAAATGGAGGACAGCTGCTGCTCCAAATGCCACGGTCAGTAGGAGTGTAGTTCTGTGTAATATAAATATAATGTTATTATGATAATTATTATTATCTATGGACTTCTTCAGTGGGCAGAATATTTTAGTCCTGCCTTTTTATCAGTATGAATGTGCTCTTAGCTTTTACTCTGCTTTAGTTCTGTGTTCCTTTCTGTTTTATAAAAGTAGAAATAATAATTGTAGAATTGTAGAGCTGGAAGGGACTACGAGGTCCACACCCAGCCCCCCTGCACTGCAGGAATTTTTTGTCCAATGTGGGGATCGAACCCACAACCCTGAGATTAATAGGCTCGTGCTCTGCTCACTGAGCTATCTATAATAATGAACTGATGAGGACAGCTGTCAGGTGGAAGGCCTTGCTCAACAGAAGAGGGTTAGACTGCAAATGACTAGCCTTCTTTTCCAAACTGCAGGACAAGTGATTTCATGGGGCCTCAGCTGAATCTGCTGCTGAAAACACAACTTGGAGGTTTCCAAGTTCCAGCTCCCACTAAGCAACACGTGTGCCCCTAAGATTGTGTTTCCAGTTCCCCCTGCACACACACACACATGATTTGTTAAGCCTGCCTTTTCACCTGGACTACACCTAGAGAAGTCTGGGAATGTTGTGGATAGTAGGAGAGGATATATTGCTTAAATATTATCCTTCCTTACTCATGCTAGTGAGCCATTTAGCAGAGCATATTCCCTCCCTATACAGCAGGAAGCTAGTTTGCAGATTCGTTTGAATCTCTTTAGTTAAGCAATCCAGTCTGGCACGCCCAGATTGGATTATTCCTGGTAAGACCCCTTTTGACCCCTCTTAAAAAGAAATAAAAACACAACAGTCTTCCTTAAACAGTAACAAGAAGTTTACTTACGTTCAGTTCACAGTATGATCCCTGAAGGCAGGCTTTAGCTTGTAGTTACAGAAGAAGGTGTGGATTCATCCCATAAGGGGATTCATCCCATGTGCTGCTGGCAGAGAGCCAGCAAACAGCACCAGGAAACAGGCATCAAGAGAGGAAGATGGCTACGTGACTGGCCCTTTTTATGGGGTCTGCAAGGGTCATGCCCACCTACTGTTGGACTTCTTTGCCAACACAGAGTATGCGCAGCAACTGGAGAAATACAAGACTGTCTGCAATATCTTTGCTTGTTTTTGTTTTCAAAAACATGACAGTCAAAAGCTGCAAGCCCATCACTCCTCACCAGCAGCATACAAAACATTTAATCAACTTAAATACTGTTTTCAAATAATCAATTATCCTATCACATTCCTTCCTACATCCAGTGCAGAAAGTAAACTCCCCTTTTAATTAAACAGGTGTACAGCTAAGTAGGTCAAACTGCAAACATATACCTGTGAGCTTTAATTATCCAATGCTGTTCCTGCATAGCATTATTGACCACTTTAAGATAAAGAAAAACCAACACCTACCTGGTCACATGCAGGGAGAGGATGCTCCAGACCAGGTGTAACAGGAACTTCAACTGGCTGGATCGACATCCCCCTGTCTGTGTCAACGCTAGGCAAACAAGGAATGTTGTATTTGACTGCTACAAGGATTACAACCAATAAGATGGTGCAGAGTCTATTGCCTTCCTTTGCTTTGGGTCCTGCTCTCTTGTTTACTTAACCCCCCCATTGCCTTGCAGCACCAGATGACACTCAGGAGATGCCACGAGATGAGGCTAAGGATTCCTGGAGACACTAGCTGGCTGGCTGGACCAGGGAGCCCAGATGTCACGGCGGGCACTGCCAAGTGCTGGTAGAGCTGAAGAACAGGGCATTTTGCAGCTGGCGCTTTGCAAGACCTCCCCATACCCCTCCACGTTGTGTTGGCTTCCTAAGTCAACAGAGGAGAGGGGGCAACTTCTGCTCTTGCCACAGAATGAGCAGCCATCCTTTTGAGTGCCTGGCACGCTCTTGGCTCTCTGCTCCCTGGCACCAGCCTGGCTGTCGTATATATTTTGGACCGGCATCTGCGAAAGGAGATGGGGGATCCGCAAGCCTCTTGGGGACTGCAGGTGGATATCAAGCGAGGCTATAATTGCAATGGAGAGGTGTGTGGGGCATCATCTGTCGTGCTAGGGAAAGCTGTTACCCCCCTTCTCAGGGTGAGGTCTTGGAGCGCAGCTGGGAACTCTTGTATAGGACTGCAACAAATTCAAGAGTGCTGTGCCTCCATCCAACTGTTTCAGACGGCTTCATGTCTCCAGTACAGCTTACGTGGCTCACCCCCAGACCAGCCTGTATATGGTGTAAAATTGCCACCCTCTGCTGCATCTCTTTGGGGTCTGTTGTTGGGAAGGACTTGTGTAATTTATGGTTTCCACGGGCAAGTTTCTGTTTGCTCCCCGCTCATCTCAATGCGGGAGGATTGTTACGGGAGATGATGTATTTATTAAAGAAAAAAGAAAAAAGAATCAGCGGAGAAAAGCTAGTTAGCTTTGGCAAGTGTTTTTTGCAATTTCCCACCCTATCCCAAAGGTGTTTCTGTTGACTCAGATTGATGGCTTCAAGTTACAATGAAGGAGATTCTAACTCAATATCAGGAAGAACTTTCTGGCAGTAAGAGCTGTTCAACAGGGGAACTGTCTCCCTTGGGAGGTTCTGGACTCTCCTTCCTTGGAGGTTTTTAAGCAGAGGTTGGAGGGGCATCTGTCATGGATGCTTTAGCTGAGATTCTTTTTTTTTTTTAATGATATTTATTACTTTTTCAACATTTTCAACACAACACTACAAACAAAAAAGAAAAGAGAAAAAAACAATACAAATACAATACAAAAACGCTACATGGACTAACTAAGCAAAGCAAAAACCAACAAAAACAATTTAAAAACACCTCAAACATTTTCAATATCTTATATTTCATTCACTTATTTCCAGCGACCTCCTCACACCTCCCTTTTTGTATTCCACTTCTATTAATTGTTTCAGCAATTCCTTTCCATCTTACTCTGTTTTCTATCCTATAATTATCTTAACACATTCTTGCCTTATTTTTCCTTTAATTTTCTATTAATCTATTTATACTTAATTCCTTATGACATTTCTACTAAAGCCATATAACTTCATTCCAACATTTTTCTAACATTCCTTAATTTTACAATATTTCTATAAATAGTCTTTAAACTTTTTCCAATCTTCTTCCACCGGCTCTTCTCCCTGGTCTCGGATCTTGCCAGTCATTTCCGCCAATTCCATATAGTCCATCAACTTCGTCTGCCATTGTCCAACACTTCAGTGTTTTCAAGAAGCAGCCATTCTCTCAACCAGCAAAAAGCAGATGGTTCACAACAAAATTTAAAGGTCTGGCAAGGCAGGTCTACCTCCTTCTTTGGCATCCATCAATATCTTAAGTTTTACTCGAGGCTTCCTGCCCTGCCAAACAACTCTAAAAACATCCCTCTGTCCATATTTCCAAATCCCCCTTCTCTTCAATCCAACATCCTTCACAGTTATCCTTAAACAGATTCACATTTTTGGCGGTCATACTCACCCCCAAATACGTCTCTTTCTCAACCGATGTTAGTCCTGTCGCCTCCTGAAACTCTGTCAAGCTTTCCTTTTCCAGTTCACATAGGGCTCTGGTCCTCAAATTCATCTGTTCTTCTTTAAGTTCAATCATAACGAATGTCGGCTTATGTTCATCAGTTTGTATGGATGGGACTCTCCTCTCCAGTTGTATTGCTTTAGATTCAGCAGCAAGGGTTTTTTCCCTGACTTCATCTGCAGTTTGCTGTATCAGAGTAGATTCCTATGTCCGTTTCTGGGTGGTTTCTGAATTGGTATTCACCTTTTGTCCCAAGTTATTTAAACTTTCTACGATTAAGTCAATTTCAATATTTGCAGCATCCATTTTCACATTTATCACGTCTGTTTTCTTGTGAAGTTGTTCCAGCGAATCATTTATTTTTAATAATGCAGCCGCTAAGGCCTCTTCTGTCGACATCCCGTCTGTTTTTTCCTTTCCGTTTGCCATAACACTTAAGAGATTCAAGGTCAATTCCAAAGTCTCACACTTTTTTATCTTGCAGCTGGAAATTCCCCTAGCCCAACTCCTGCAAAGTAACCAATTTCAAAAGCTTCCACTAGGGGAAAACAGTTTCTATTTGTATTGGTCAGTATGTCCTCTTTTAAACACAGTTTCAATAATCCAAAGTTAGTTTCAATTTTCAGTTACTTTCCTCCTTTTTTTGAAAACAACCGGAGACAGTAGAAACAATGTATTCTCTTGTTTAGCTACCTGTCAATGAACATTCTAAACGCTGTCAATGAACATTCCAAAAGACATCGATCCTGCTAGCAGCCCGTTTCCAAGGTCAGAGCGGCGGTATTTTAACTCTCTTAATTCTCTCCTACAGGCATATTCAGTCCAACACTTCCCCCCCTCTTCTCCTGTCTCCAAAAAGGGGGGGGGGTTAGTTCTTTACTGATGGAAATTTAGTCTTTTACAAAAGGCTTTCCAAGACTTTAGCTTGCAGCCTCCTTGCTTCAGTTTATCTACAAAAGGGGGAGGTGGACTTCCTGTATTGAACCTCCCCGTTTCGATGCCAAATTAAACGTTTAAAAATCCAATTCTTCTCAATTCAGCTCTACTCACAGGTAATTACTTTAGAGTCAAATTGTCCACAGGAAAAAGTCAGTGCTCTCCGACAACAGCTATGCGGCTTCGCTCCGTGGAAAAAGCAGACAATTTGAAGCACCGCGCCACTCACCCCACATTGCTCCGGATCCCTGAAACCGGGTTTCCCTGTGAGTAGGGGAGACGCAAAAGGTGCCCGCCGAATCCCATGTTCACAGGCTTCTCCCGCCTGTGATTTTTACGGGTCTCTGCCTTCGCCGTGGCGGTACAGACCCAAATTCCCACGGGGCAAATTCCTCCCGATCAGAGGAATTCAGCCATTGCCGGAGGCACCAACCCGGAAGCCCCGCTTTAGCTGAGATTCTTGCAATGCAGGGGGTTGGACTAGATGACCCCTTGGGTCCCTTCCAACGCTATAATTCCATATGATTCTTCATATTGCACTCTTGGGCACAGTCGGAGTAGAGCGCTGCCCTTCCAAGAAGAACCTGCCAGATCAGGCCATTGGTCCATCTAGTCAAGCATCGTGTTCTCATGGTAACTCACCAGACGCTTGTGGGAAACCCGCAAACAGGACCCGAGTTCAAGAGTTCTCTTTCTCGCTGTCGTTTCTAGGAACTGGTACTCATAAGCATTTGCTGCCTCTGGCCATAGAGGCAGAGAGTCAGGATGACTAGTAGCCACTGATAGCTTTTAGCACCATGAATTTGACTTTGGAAGCCATTCAAGTTGGTGGCCAAGCCTGCCTCCTGTGGAAGGGAGTTCCAAAGGTTCTGTGCTGTATGAATAAGTCCTTTCTTTTATCTGTCTTGAATCTCCCGACCTTTGGCTTCATTGAATGTCCATGAGTTCTAGTGTTATGAGAAAGGGAGTAAAACTCTTCCCGCTTAAAATGTTATAAACTCCTATCATGTCGCCTCTCAGGGCTCATCCATAATTTCCAGGAACAGGACTGAGAGGTTTTCCTTTCGTCCCACCACTTCCCTCTGGAACCCCCCTGCTGTTTACCACTGAATCTGAACAAACGTCACCTGGGTCTTCTGCAGATCAACCTTTACAGTGGTACCTCTCGATATGAACGGGATCCGTTCCAGAGCCCTGTTCGCATTCTGAAGTAAGCATAAGACGCGACTGCACGTCTGCGCATGTGCGGGTCGCGTTTCGTTGCTTCCGCGCATGCGCGTGACATCATTTTGAACATCTGCGCATGCGCGAGCGGTGAAACCTGGAAGTAACACGCCCCGTTACTTCCGGGTTGCCGTGGAGCGCAACTCGAAAATACTTAACTTGAAGCTACTTCAACCCGAGGTATGGCCGTATTCTGATTCAGCAGTATACAGTGGGTTTTCCCAAGGACAGTGATGGGTTGGGCCATAATGTGTGTGTGGGGGACTGCTGGAGCAATCGCCCTGGGAGCATTTTTCGGGGGATGCACCACTCACTCCATCCTCCCCGAGCCAGCCCTGCACTGCTTTATGAGGCTGGGATTTGATCAGAGTTGGGGAGGATGGTCTGAGAAGGACTTCCTGCACCCTTCAATTCCAGCCTCACCCTCGAGGGGCTGGGATTGAAGAGCGTGTGGCTGTTGTGCCCTTCTCATGCCGCCTTCCCCAAGCCCGACCAGATCCCAGCCTCACAAAGCGGCTCAGGGCTGGTGTCACTCCAGCGGTGCTGAACCTCTCAAACCCATGCCTAGAAATTACAGGACAAACAGGAGTGTGGAAGAGTCCTCATCTTTTTCTTGAACTAAAAAGTCCTAAGTGCTGCAGTCATCATTTGGGTGGCCCTTTGCTGAACCTTTCCCAGCTCTGCAATGGGTTTTTTTAATCTACATCTGTTGTGGACAATGATAGCTTGCAATTCCGTAGCAGCAAGCCAAGCTGTGTGCCACCCTCAATTGCTTTGGCAGCTCCCTGATTCCTTGTCCTGAGTTGCGCTAGCTCAATCAACTTAACACAGTGGTTCTCAAACTTTTTTCCTCTGGGCCACACTTTCATAATAAAAACGAATGATTATTGACAAGGTAGAGGGTAAAGGTAAAGGACCCCTGGATGGTTAAGTCCAGTCGAATTTGGCTATGGGGTGCAGCGCTCATCTCCATTTTCAGGCCAAGGGAGCCAGCGTTTGTCTGCAGACAGGTTTTCCGGGTCATGTGGCCAAAACATTGGAAATCACAACTAAGATGGTCCTTGATTTCAGTTGATGCTCTCATTTTGAAAAGATATCTATCCATATTCTGCAAATAAAAATAATAATATTTTGATACTGTTCTATATTACACTGAAATGTTTAAACGTTTCTTTGGTGGTCCTTGAATCTTCCCAGCCTGTGAGAAGCACTGACTTAAACGGGACCATTCTTTTGCAGTCATTTGGTGGGTCTAGTAATTATGGAGTTGCTACGCCCCCTGGTGGAAAGGATGAGTTCAAATTTGCCCGTAGCACTTTCTCCCTGTTTCCCATGCAACATGTGGTGTAGGGACATGGGGCACATGTTTAATATTCAGTGACTAAGGATGGTGACTATAACAAGCCAAAGCAGTTAGCTACTTGCATAGGGTTGGGTACCACAACCTGCCAAAAGATTTGCAATAAGAACATAGGGAGTCATGCATACTCTCCAACATTTCTCTGATGAAAATAGGGGTGTCCTATTTTCTTCTTCTTCTTCTTCTTCTTCTTCTTCTTCTTCTTCTTCTTCTTCTTCCCTTCTTCTTCCAACATATATAAAAACATAACAAAAAATTAAACATTAAAAAAACCTTCCCTATACATGGCTGCCTTCAGAAGTCTTCTAAATGCTGTATGGTTACTTATCTCCTTGGCTTGGGGATCGCATAGCTCCATGGCCTGCAACATTTCTCCAATAAAAATAGGGACATCTTAAGGGAAAGTGGGACATTCTGGGATCAAATCAGAAACCTGGGCGGCTTCTGTAAATCCGGGACTGTCCCTGGAAAATAGGGGTGCTTGGAGGGCCCGGTCTTGGTGCATCAGACCAAAGGCCCAGACAGTCACAGCACTTTCTCTGCAATAGTTGTGGAGATCAAGAGAATGCTTTGCAAAGCACATGTATATGTTGAGAATCCAGTACAGTGGCAGCAAACTCAGAATATGGATTCTTAGGTAGCCAAAGCAGCACGCAGAAGGGGGGATGGCTCCAGGCTCAGGTGGTGGCAAGGTGTTCAGAAGTACACAAAATCTTTAGGACCAGTGGTGTAGCAAGGTCAGGTGGTACCCGAAACAAAAATTTCTTGTCACCGCCCCCCAACATTGAAATCTAGTTGGACTCCCAAAAGATTGTGATCTACTCACAGTTTAAAAAGACTGGCTGTGATCTACCTATTGGCATTGCCAGGAGTTGTTCAGCTTTTTAAAGGGAGGGTTTGACCAAAGTTGTTGAGCTTTTTGGGGGGATTACAGGGTTTGGGTCCTGAGTTGAGGGAGCTTCTGCTTCTCTCCTTCCCTCTACCCTCTGCTCGCCTGCCTCCTTCCGGTCCTCTCTCTGCCTGCCTGCCTCCTTCAGCATCCCAGGAGCGTGGGGCTGTCAAAACAAAGTGGGGAGGGGGGAAGGCCACCAGCAAAGCAGCGCAGCTCTGTCCCTTCCCCTGACGGATGGGGTAGACAGGAGTCGCAGGTGGGCAGCGCGCCACATGAGATGACCCCCATTGGAGATGACCCCCAGGGTGGTCCACACCCACCTTGCTTCGCCCCTGTTTAGGACAAACTTGTTAAGTAGTGGAAGAACAAATTAGCATACAAAAATGTCTCTATTGGGAGAAATGCCCACTAAAATACTGGGAATTCTAATGTCAACTTTTTATTTAAAAATAACAAATTGATGTGAAGAACTACAGATTGGAAAAATGAAGGAGAAACTGAAATTAACAGGTTCCTTCATCCCTATATAGAGGCATTATTATTATTATTATTATTATTATTATTATTATTATTATTATTATTATTATTTTGCACATGTGTTCCCCTGCCCGCTCTTGTTGCGAAGTTCCTGCATCAATAGCAGAAATCCTAATCCACCATGGCACACCTGAAGATCATTGCCGTGTTATTACCATAGGGAAAAAAGTCACAGAATCAATTTTCTTTTATCACACAACAGCCTTTGTTTCCAGAGCAACAAGGTGGCAAGTCATACAGCTCTAGAGACATAAAAACTGACAGTTCAATTGGTTTCAAAATTTGTTGCACTCACAGAGACACATTTTTTTAAAAAAAAGAAGTAGTAAAAAGGGGGGAAGGAACCCTCTGTGGCTGAATGCTTTCAGGAACCTTTCCAAACCGATGGCGCCCTCTCTAGACAAACAGCTGTAGTGTGAAACAAGCTGTCTCCCTACCAGATGCCCAGCAGATGTTTTGGAAGATGAATTCCACCAGCCAAGGATGAATTCCTCCACCAACACTGGAGGACAGCAGGTTGGGGGAAGGCTGGTGTGGACTGCGCGACTTTGGACTGCGAGCGAGGGGCTGGGTGCCTTCCTTCTTGCAGAAAAAGAAATGAAATGTACAAATCTATGTTGTGACTGCACTTGGAATACAGTGGTACCTCGGGTTAAGTACCTAATTAATTCCGGAGGTCTGTTCTTAACCTGAAACTGTTCTTAACCTGAAGCACCACTTTAGCTAATGGGGCCTCCTGCTGCTGCCGCCGCGCTGCCAGAGCACGATTTCTGTTCTCATCCTGAAGCAAAGTTCTTAACCTGAAGCACTATTTCTGGGTTAGAGGAGGCTGTAACCTGAAGTGTATGTAACCTGAAGTGTATGTACCACTGTACTGCACGCAAGTCTGGTTACATCACCTGAGGAAAGATGCTGTAGAGCTAGAAAAGGTTCAGAAACGGACAACCAAAATGAGCAGAGGGATGGAGCAACTTCCCGATGAGCAATGGTTGCAACATTTGGGACTTTGAAATATACTCTGAGTCGAGAGTGGATTTCATGCTCTTTATTCAGCTCATAGTGGTGAGGAGGGATGAAAGTTCTCCCCAAATATCTGCTTTATATACATTATTTACACAATGGGCCCCACGTGATTGGCTAATTCCAGGATTCACCTCTAGGCCAATCAGGTTGTGGATTCACTTCCACCTGGAGCTAGATTGGGTTGCTTCTGTGGACCAATCAGACTGCTGCATTCTGAATCCTATTGTTCTAGGAACAATCAGACTGCTGCATTTTGGATCCTATTCAACTCAGTACATAACAGACTTCCTTAGAGAAAAGACAAGAACAAGGAGACATGATAGAGGCATGTAAAATTATGAATGGTGTGGGGAAAGAAGAGTTTTTCTCAAACTCTAGGACAACCAAGGGAAATTCTTTGAAGGTTTAGGAGAGATGAAAGAAAGCACATCTTTGCACAGTGCCTGGTTAAATTATGGAACTCACATCCACAAGAGGAAGCAATGGCCACCAACTTGGACGGCTTTGAAAGAGGAATCAAACAAATTCATGGAGATAAGGCTGCCAATGGCTACGAAAAGGTTGCTTTTCATCTGACTGAAGAGCTTTTGTTAAATCCCAACATGTGGTCAGAAGTAAGAACCACTCCCAGAAAAGCTACATGTAAAATTGAAGTTATGGCCCTAAAGGGGGGGGTGTATTATTATGTACTGTGCCATGTTTAGATCTGTGACTGGGGCAGCTGTCATGATGAGCTCCTGAACTTCCAGATTCACCAATCCACCACTGCAGAATTCCTGCACCCTTTGAAGAAATTTGCTCCCCAAAACCTTTTCTCCAGGGATAGTTTGGAACACACTGTCTGCTAAAGGTCTGCCAATTAGGCAGGTATTTCAGGAGCCCAAATAAAAAAAAGCAGAAAGAATATAACAGCTATCAGCCCTGTTAGCAGGTGATGTACAAAGCAGGGGACTGGATCTTTCACGGAGAATGTACATAGAATAACAGAAATGCAGAGCTGGAAGGTACCCCAAGGGTCATCTAGTCCAACCCCTGCAATGCAAGAATCAGCTAAATAATCCCTGAAAGATGGCCATCACAGCTTTTAAAAACCTTCAATGAAGGAGAGTCCGCCTCCTTCTGAGGGAGTCCGTCTCACTGTCAAGCAGCTCTTCCTATCAGAAAGTTCTTCCTGATGTTGAGTCGGAATTTCCTTTCCTGAATCCATAGTTTCAGGCACTGCACTCTGGAACAAGCTTGCTCCATCTTCCATGTGATATTTGAATATGGCTCTCATTTTTCCTCTCAGTCTCCTCTTTTCCAGGCTAAACATTTCCAGCTCCTTCAACCATTCCTCATAAGGCTTGGTTTTCAGACGCTTAATCATCTTGGTTGCCCTCCTCTGCACAAGTTCCAGCTTGTCAATATCCTTTTTAAATTGTGATGTCCAGAACAGTTCTGGTCTAGGTGTGATCTGACCAAGGCAGAACAGAGCAGGGCTATTCCTTCCCCTGACTTGGACACTACACAATCTACTGTTGTGAGATTTCATAGCTCAGTCCTCGTCCGCCGCCTCCTTCCCTGGTACAGCCTGATGCCAAGGCTGCAGCTGAATGCCTTGGCAAATGCCACCCACACTGCAAGTCTGGAGCATGAGGAAGTCTCACATGAATGGGGAGCAAGCAAGAAATCCTGACCACAAAGAGTCCAGCTAAAGCAGGGGTCAGCAAGCCATGGGCTGGATCACTCCCGCAGAGATCTTCCGTGGGCTGGGCAAGCACAGCATGATGCCGGAAATTGCATCTGCGCATGTCTGCGGTGCTGGAAATAGCTTCTGAGCATGCCCAGATGCCGAAAATCGTGCCTGCACAGAAGCAATTTTTGGTGTCTGGGCATGCACAGAAGCAATTTCCAGCACCGCAGACATGCACAGACCTGATTTCCGACATCTGGGCATGTGCAGAAGTGATTTCCGGAGCCGCGGAAGAGAGTCCCCACGCTGCGCTGTGCCAGTTTAGCACAGTGTGTGGGGACTCGCCAAGTGGGCGGCTCAGTTCGGGGGCGGCTCATAGGCTGGTTAAAAGGCCTCCGTGGGCCGCTTCCAGCCCATGGGCCTTAGGTTGCCGACCCCTGCAGCTAAAGCATGAACAAATCATTTTTCTCGCTAGCCAAGCAATCTCCTTCCTTTGTGACTCTCTTCCTTTTCGCCACTAGGGGGAGGCAAAAACCAGCACATCCCAGAGGGGAGACGCAGCCCCAGGCTGTAAAGGATTTTGGGTGTGTGTTAGAATCTTCCAGTGATTCCTCTGACTTCTGTACATTCCAGAGGTGCCACCTATAAGCAACAACATGTATCCCTGAACCTGCACCGCCTTGCTCATGACCACCCTCCCCTTCCAACTTCAAAGCACCTCTAGGATGTTCTTGAGAGCATGCAATTAATCTGCACCATTTCAATCACATAAGGTTGACTGTGTGAGTCAGCTCTGCAACAGAGTGCCATCGTCCTGGGGCAGCAGGTGTTTCCAATCCTGCCTGCCAGTGCCTGCTCAGGGTCCTGCTCCCCGCCCTGCTTGCACAGCTGCCGACAGATCCAGGTCTGGAGCTTCAGTGGTGGCCACAGCAGGAGATGGAGGTCTCCTGGGGCAGCAGCTGCAGGCAGGTCCTGGTCTTGACCCCATGGCAGGCAGGCTTTGTATCTCCTAACACACCTCTCTTCTTGTGAAGTTTTGCCTAAAATACATTCACAGAAGGTGCCAGGTTCAAATTGCTTGCATTTCAAAATAGGGCTGGGAATGTCTTCCCTCTGAAACCCTGGTGAGCAGCTGCCAGTCAACGGAGAGCCAGAGCGACCAGCAGTTTCCTCTGCTCCTAATTGCACATGGGAGATCCGTGATCAGCTCTTTTTCATGCTTAAAAGGAGAGGAAGGAAGAAGGAAGAAGGCGGTGGAGTTGCCGTGGCATGCATTGCTAATCTTCAACAAGAACAAACTCTTCAAAGTGAAGCCCATCTGGGTGGCTGCTGGGCTTGGCATAATAATTCTTATCGCATTCATTAATGGGTCCTTTATATAGCAGGGTAAATTTACATTGCAATTTCCAAACACTGAGCGTATCATGCTTGGCTTGAGTCAGGGGACAAGCAGAGGTTGCAGAGAGGCCTCTGGTGTGTTCTGGAGGCCAGGGGTCTTGCTAAGGAGGAAGGATTTGCAGGCAAGGGTTTTTACTACACTTCATGGTGATTTGCCTCACGATGGTATTGGGGCAGTTATACACCATCCCTCTGTTTGCACCTGAGAAAAGTTTTGGGAAAGACTTGCGTCTTTGTTTTCGATCAGTGTATGTGCTGTTGTTGTTGTTTGGTTGTTTAGTCATTTACCCCATGGGCCTGTCTTCCACTGCCTCCCGCAGTTTGGTCAAACTCATGCTGGTAGCTTCGAGGACACTGTCCAACCATCTCATCCTCTGTCGTCCCCTTCTCCTTGTGCCCTCCATCTTTCCCAGCATCAGGGTCTTTTCCAGGGAGTCTTCTCTTCTCATGAGGTGGCCAAAGTATTGGAGCCTCAGCTTCAGGATCTGTCCTTCCAGTGAGCACTCGGGGCTGATTTCCTTAAGAATGGATAGGTTTGATCATCTTGCAGTCCATGGGACTCTCAAGAGTCTCCTCCAGCACCATAATTCAAAAGCATCAATTCTTCGGCGATCAGCCTGTGCTGTAGCTTCCTGCTAAAATCCTGTAGCTTCTCACAACCCTAATATTCCAGTTTCTTTCTTTCTGTTGTCCTGCTGTGGTTGCACTGCAGCACACAAGTGCTCTTCCAGATGGCAATATAAGGCAGTTATGCCAGGAAAGCACTGCGGAAGCCAAATGATGTGTGGACAGCCCAGTATGTATCTACCACCGATGCCCTATTATTTCATCAATAGCACATGGCAGGAAACTAGTCTTGTATGCTTCCTTCCGGCAACTCCTGCAGCCCTGCTGGTGCCAAACACATTGCTCTGATTTCTTTGGACCACATCAGCGAGGACCAGAAGGAGGTATTGTCATCTAGGAAGCCTGGGACCTCCATGCCCAGTGACCCAGGCTCATGCCCCGAGGAGGTCACTGATGCAGCGGTTTGACTTCACCCTCGGAGGCGCACTCCATTGTCCCTCAAGACAGATGGATGCCACCAGAGATGTGGAGAAATTATGCAATCAAAGCTTTTCCTTGAGACTGGGCCAAGGCAGGGAAAGCCTCCACTGCTAGATTTCTTCATCTCAGGCTGCTCTCCAAGGCATACAAGACGAGACAGCGAAGACCTGCTGCGGAAGCAGGGAAGCTCAGCATCTTCACGCTGTTGCCAGCCACTTGGTTCACAGACAGGGATAGATGCCCCAGGAAAGTCAGGGCTGTGCTTTGTTAAGGCTGCTGGGAGTTCATAGCTCTGTGATGGGGAGACGGGGGACCACAGCTCCCAGGATTCTTAAGATGTGCACTGGATGTGTTTTAAATGTACGGTGAGGATCTGCTCTGTGTTGGCTATTTAGCAAGCATTTATTCTGGTTTGTCTGCAGGGAAATTTGATTATGTTGATTCGAGCAAGCCCAACATTCCCAGTGAATTGTCCCACCACCGTCCTTATAGAAAAATGGGTTTCGTTTGGGGCAATCAACTTTAAATGCACAACCCGAATTGAGCACTTTGTGACTGAATCCCACCTGAAAACAGGAACAGTCAGGAAGTACCTTGAGGCCCAGCCCTGACAGGGGCCTCTTGGGTGCTTCCAGACATGGGATGGGTACTGCATGTAAATTTTCCCATGAATGCATTTCGGACATTGAAATGCCATTCCATACCCCTCATCCCATTTTATTCCCCATTTCAATGAAAAACCGGATCATCTATTTTTTTTTGTTTTTTTAAATAATATTTATTAAACAATCAAAAGCTTCAAAAATTTAAACATAAAATACAAAAACGAAAAAAAGCTACAAAAATAGGAAAATACAAAACAAAACACATAGAAGTACACAATAAAAAACAGTTAACAGAATAGAAAAAAGAAGAAGAAAAAACACCAAAAGAGAAAGCAGAAAAAAAATTAGTATTCTCATATCTTATACCTCATTCACTAGTTTCTTGACCTCCTCACACCTCCCTTTTTGTATTCCAGTTCAGATATTTAGTTCAGCAAGTCCTTACCCTCTATCATTCATCCTTACTCAACATCTTAACCTATAATAAATATATATTTTCCACCATTGTCATCCATATTTACATATTCTTATTAATCTTTTAACACCACTTATTTTCAATCCAACATCCCTTTAACATTCATTAATTTTACAGTATTTCTGTAGGTAGTCTTTAAATTTTTTCCATTCTTCTTCCACCGCCTCTTCTCCCTGGTCTCAGATTCTGCCAGTCATTTCTGCCAATTCCATGTATTCTATCACCTTCATCTGCCATTCTTCCAGAGTGGGTAGATCTTGTGTCTTCCAATACTTTGCAATGAGTATTCTTGCTGCTGTTGTAGCATACATGAAAAAAGTTCTGTCCTTCTTTAGCACCAATTGGCCGACAATGCCCAGAAGAAAGGCCTCTGGTTTCTTCAGGAAGGTATATTTAAATACCTTTTTCAGTTCATCATCTATTTTTTTTTGACCTGTTGCCGACGAGAGGTTTCCGTTTGCGATACCTAAATGGCCCATTAGCAGTATTAAGCCCCTGGATGCACCTATTATTCGTTGTACAACGTGTACTTTTGCCCGTGCCAATCTGATCCCCTTGGCACCAGGCAGCCACCTGCAATTCTGGCAGAGAAATGACTGCACTTTCTAAGGTACAGGGAACCAGCTTTCGTCTTCAAAACACATGAGGTCATCAAGCCCACCTCTTTCACCTCCTTTCATCCTACGTACTTCATTAGGTGCTGATTGCTTGCACGATGGGGATTAATTATTCCAATTAGCTTGGCAAAGGGGGGGTGCCAACATCCACCCACACAACTCCTTCCCTTTCATCTCTCATGACTGCATGTATCTGAGAGTTACTTAGAGCACACCCCATGCATGAGTTTCTCTTCCTCCTCTTGTGTGGTCCAAAGGGCGGTGCCTTTTAGGGAGATGAGCAATTCAGAGACTGAGGCTGTCTTCATGACAGGCCAGTTCAGATGATGCCTCTTAGCTAATCCGACCTCAGTGCAGGTTTGGAGCAAGAATGTTGATCCTGAACTGATTCCCACCACACCTAGGCAGGCCATTAAGAACACATCATCTTAACACCGGCAGCATAAATTCAACAGTGTAAAGGAGTTTTGATGGCTGCACTAATAGAATACTGAATGGTATAGTTTTTGTAAAATATGCAGGAATTTATGATATGTAAAATGAACCATGGAAAGAGAAGAAGGGAAGTCACAGATATCTTAAGGATGTAAAATGAGTATTTTAAATTGTAAAACAGAAAATTTAATAAAAAATATATTTAAATAACAACACATAGTATTTCCACAATGGTTAATTGGTTTCTGTTTTTGACATTTTAATGCGGTTTCTACTGCATGGTTTTATGTATTTCTGCTGTAAGCCATTTGATATTTTTAATGAATTTGCGGTTTATAAACATTTGCCTATCAATAAAACTGGTGAGGAAAACAAAATTCCTTAACTGTCAAAGATGAGGGTAAGAACATAAGGAGGGCTTCCTGGATCAGGCCAAGTGCCCACCCAATCCGGCATCCTGTTCTCACAGTGGCCAACCAGATGTTAGGATATAGTTCCGTTCCACCTTTAGAACTGGCATGTGGAGTTGTTTATGTCACATGTCTGTTTACTTCCAGCACAGTCTGCTGGGACCTTCCGTTGTATATAGCTTTTGCTTATGCTGCTTTGCTTGGACACGAAGGGAACAATTTTTTTTTTTACAACTTTTGTAAAAAAAGAAAAGAAAGGCAGAAGCCTTTTTATTAGGAATTATAGGTACCGACATTCCTTTTTTATTTTTTAAATATTTTATTAGTTTTTGACATATCATTTCCAACAATTATTAAACATACTTTTATATCTTATACAATTTTTTTTACTTCCATCAATCACATCTGAAAATTTTCCAATCTTTTCACTTAATATTTCTTATTTTCACTATTATATTTAAATCTCATAACTAATATATCTCATCTTTCTCTTCTTTGCAATATTTCATATGTGTCTCCTTACGAAACTTCTTGCAATCCTACTAGCGTAATTTGTTGATTACAGTTGCTTTTCACATAGTTCATATATGTCTTCCAATCTTCTGTAAATCTCTGGTCCTGCAGGTTTCAAATCCTTCCTGTCATTTTATCCAATTCTGCATAGTCCATGGTACCGACATTCCACAGGAACTGAAAAAAAAATTTTTATGTATGTGACAACAGCAGCATGGATGCTACTAACCCAGGGAAAGGATTCTTAATAAGGCAAGATTGCCTGCCAAACAGACAGGATGGTAGGAAGTGGAAGGGTTGACGCTCAGCCATCCCCATCCCATTCCCCTGCTTACCATGGAAGTTGCCATTAAAATAAGAAGAATAAGAATAAGAATATCTTTATTGTCATTGCCCCCTTTGGGGACAACGAAATTACTTGACTGCTCCATAAAAACACTAATTAAACAATACAATATAATACAGCAAGGGAGATTAGATGACTTTCAAAGTCCGGGCTTCCCATTCAGGGCCGAGATCGCTCTGGAGAAGAAGCTGTTCTTAAGACGACTCGTTCTTGTCTTCATCGACCTGTATCTCCGTCCCGACGGCAAGAGCTCGAAGAGACAGTGACCAGGATGCAATGGATCTTTTACTATGTCCAGTGCCTTCCTATGGCACCTTGTGGCATAAATCTGCTCTAAGGTGGAGAGTGGGCAGCCAACAATGCTCTCTGCTGCCTTAACAACCCTGCACAACCCCATCCTGTCCTGGGTAGTACAGTTTCCGTACCACACACATAAGCCATAAGTGAGCACGCTCTCAATGGCACAGTGATAGAAGGCAAGCAGCAGTTTCTGCGGAAGATGGTTTTTCCTTAGTATTCTCAAAAAGTACAGTCTCTGCTGCACCTTCTTCACAAGCCCCCTTGTGTTGACACTCCAGGACAGATCCTCTTGTAATTCAGTGCCCAGAAATCTGAACGTTGTTACCCTCTCCACACAGACCCCATCAATCAAAAGTGGCTGGATGTTGCTCTTCTGTCTCCTGAAGTCCACCACAAGCTCCTTTGTCTTCCTTGTATTTATGAGCAAATTGTTAGCTCTGCACCACTCTGTCAGCCGCTAGGGAAAGGGTATGCTTCTGTGTCTGGGAAAACCCAAGAGTACATGTAAGAGATTTTTGTTTCTTGTTATTTCTTACTTATTAAATTTCTATACCACCCACCCCTTTGCCTCCAGCATTTGTCAGGATGCCTTGACCTTGACCGGAGTTTTCTGTGATGCAAGCATGACTGGTGATCGCCTTTGATGCCTGAATCACAAGCCCCCTCTTTGTAGGATGCTGAGCTGTGGAGCGCTGTGGATGAGAGATGCTCCCAGAGATAAGGGCCACGAACACAGAGGCTGTTTGTGCACAGGGAGGGAGATGCAGAGGTGGCAGCAGGAACGGGCCAAGGCAGGACTGTGGAGGAGTCGGGGGAAAATCCCAGGCTCCTGTGGGAGGCCATTTGGATTCTGCTGGCCTCAGCTCCTTCCAGGGGTGGAGGGGAGGGTGCAGGGAGAAGAAGAAGAACAACAACAAAGCTCCGGTGGGGGAGGCGAAGTTGCCAGCAGGGTGGGGGCACAGCTGGGATGGCCATCTGTCATGGATGATTTAGCTGTGATTCCTGCATTGCAGGGGGTTGGACTAGATGACCCTGGGGTCCCTCCCAACTCTACAACTCTGAGAGCATTCACCTATCTAGCTCAGTCTTGGCAACACTGACTACTGGCATTTCAGACAGGAAATCTCTCCCAGCCTTGGAGGTGGTTAGGATTGAACCTAAAAAAATTTAGGGGTATTCTCATTTTGACTCAAGAAAACCACCATTTTATAGTTCAAATTGGGAGAAATAGATACAGTAGGACAAAAGGCTGCCATCGGGGTAGTAATAGAACTGATGATTCACCGTGCTAGAGAAGAAACTAAAAAAATAAAAATTTTAAGTTTCTTCTCCCATTCGATTCACAAACTGTTTAGGGGTATGTGTATCCCTACGTCCCCTCCAGAAGAAAAGCACTGGTCCTGCTGCAAGTTGAGTCACCAAGCTGAAAGAAGCAAGAGACGGACGGATCTGTCCACTGAGGTTTCTCTCAAGTCGTTGGTTGGTTTGTCTCAGCCAGACAGTCTGTTTATTGAGCATTCACCCTGCATTGATTCCATTTTATTGGTTGTTCCGTGGCATTTCACCCCGTGTTATGCCACATTATTGCTGCCCAGACGACCAAAGTGGAAACAAAGAAAGCCCGTGGTATGAAAATCTGCAATATTTCAGTGGGAAGTGACAGGTTGTGCACTGAAGCACCCCCCCCCCCAAAAAAATAAAAAATAAAAAAATATGCCGGCACAAAAAGTATGGAAAGCAGGATTGCGTGTGACTGCCCTGATGACCTCATGAGCACAAGTCATCAATGAAACGGAAGCCTGAAGGAGACCACTCTGATGGTGAAAACTTTGGAATTAATGCCAGTTGGGTGGATATTAAAGACATAGGAACCCTTCCAGAAGAAAACTTGGCCATTCTAATCCTGATGCTAAAATTCCAGTACCAAACAGTAACTATATTGATTAGTTTATTTATCCGGTGTACGTCAGGTAGAGATACCCACATGCTTGGCCACAATGAGTGGAGAGAAAAGAGGACTAATGGGGGGGGGGGAAAGGACTGTAGCTCAGTGGGTAGAGCATCGGCTTTGCATGCCAAAAGTTCCCTGTTCAATCCCTGGCATCTGCAGGAAGTGCTGGGAATGTCCCTTCTGAAACCCCGAAATGGTTTCAGCATTGATGATTTTACGCTAAGTGGACCAATGGTCTTTCTCTATCTAAGGCAACTTCCTGTGTTCCTGTGACTGAGAGGGGAGGGGACAGGTCCTGTCAAACTCCACCCACAAGTGCAGACAACAAGCGGTGGAATAACAATGAACACCCATGGGTGGAAAAACAGGAATGTGTGGACACTTAACATGCCAAACCCACACACAGAAAAGCTGGATCTGTGTGGCTTGTTTCAGATCTAATGTCCCTGTCCGGAAGCACCCAAGGTTAATTTTTTTATATGCTGCCCTGGGCTTTCTCTCGACTTCTGTCCAGGAATCTTCCCAGTCAATTGAATGCACATGGCAGAGAGTTAACGCTTCCTTGTCTTAGGTGACACAGTTGCTGCAACACAGTGCTGTTTTTCTGGAAAAAGAGGTGCCAGAAGAATTCACTATTAATGCCTCCCTTGTTCTCTTATAATGGCAATGGTGCCCACCTGAGAGGTGCTGGAACTGAGTTCAGGCTGGGGGAAAAGCCCTGCTTCTCCATCTCTGGAGACCTATGCACACAAATTGAGGGTCTAGGGCAGGGGTAGGCAAACTAAGGCTCGGGGGCTGGATGCGGCCCAATTGCCTTCTCAATCCGGCCCACGGACGGTCCAGGAATCAGCGTGTTTTGACATGAGTAGAATGTGTGCTTTTATTTAAAATGCGTCTCTGAGTTATTTGTGGGGCATAGGAATTTGTTCATTTTTTCCTTCAAAATACAGTCCGTACCCCCCACATGGTCTGAGGGACGGTGGACCGGCCCATGGCAGGAAAAGGTTGCTGACCCCTGGTCTAGGCATCTATTCCTAGTCCTGAGCTATATGGAGCAGTTGCAGCAACTGGGCACACCACTCTCCCCCACCCAGGGGGTTTAGTTTCCTATGTATTCCACACCAGTGCTAGAGACTTTGCCATCCTTGTAATATTGGCTTTATGTACAAATAAACAAGCAGGGCAATAGCCGAGGCCAACAGGCAGCATATTTCCTGTCCTCTGCATCAGATTGCCAGGGAGCCATTTGTGCAGCTGCTTCCTGCAAGGCTGCACCCCAGTTTACAACAAATGATGGCCACCAAGTTGGATGGTATTTAAAAGGAGTTTAGACAAATCCACCAGTGATAATGGCATACTATGCCTCTGAATGGTGGGACGTGGGTGGCGCTGTGGGTTAAACCACAGAGCCTAGGACTTGCTGATCTGGTCGGCTGTTCGAATCCCTGTGACGGGGTGAGCTCCTGTTCCTCGGCCCCTGCTCCTTCCAACCTAGCAGTTCGAAAGCACGTCAAAGTGCAAGTAGATAAATAGGTACCGCTCCAGCGGGAAGGTAAATGGTGTTTCCATGCGCTGCTCTGGTTTGCCAGAAGCGGCTTAGTCATGCTGGCCACATGAGCCAGAAGCTGTACGGTAGCTCCCTCGGCCAATAAAGCGAGATCAGCGCCACAACCCCAGAGTCGGCCACGACTGGACCTAATGGTCAGGGGTCTCTTTACCTTTACCTATGCCTCTGAATACCAGTTGCTGCAGGGCGAGAGGACTGCTGTGCTCAGGTCCTGCTTTCAGAGTGTCCATAGGCATCTGGTTAGCTCCTGTGAGAACAGAATGCCAGACTAGATAGGACATTGATAAGTGTGGTATAGTGGTTAGAGTGTTGGGCTAGGGCCTGGGAGTCCTGGGTTCTAATCCCCACTTGACCATGAAGCTCACCTTGGGCCAGTCACTGCCTCTCAACCTAAACTTCCACACAGCTGCTGTGAGGGTTAAAGGAGGAAAGGGGAACAGTGTACACCACCTGGAGCTCCTTGGAGTGTAAATGCAACCAGTGCTTTTCCCCCCTTAAAAAATATATGTTTAGGGGTACGCTCATTTTGACTCAAGAAAATCAACATTTTATAGTTCAAATCGGAGGAAATAAATACAGTAAATGGACAAAAGTACAAAGATTCACAAAAGGTTTAGGGGTATGCATACCCCTATGTTCCTCCAGAAAAGCACTGAATGCAACAACGATGATGATGATGATGATGATGATGATGATGATGATGATACTCATCTGACTGGCTTGCCCCACTCTGGGTGGCTCCCAACAAAAATAGTAAAAATACAATACAACATCAAACACTAAAATCTTCCCTAATAAATTAACTCTGCCTGGAAGAATTCAACATTCAGTCTGCCTTTCCCTTTGCCAATCTCCAAGGGGGGTGGGGGTGTTGTCAGTTCCCCTCTGCCTCCTCCCTTTCAGCTGGAAATGCATCTTCTCCAAATTCTGATGGGCATCTCTCAAAACATTCAGGCGAGATCCCCAGCTATCACAAGGCCATCTCTTGGCATTTAGCTCCTGTTGATGAAGCATCAGCCACCCACTCGCTCCTATTAGCCTGCAATCAGCCCTGACAAAGGCATATTTGGGAGGTCCTGCTGTTCTCTCAGATATATCTAGATATCTCCACCAGTTAATGCCAGGGCCCATTGAGAGCAGAGGTGCCCCTGACGCATGAATGAAGGTGTCGCTTTACACATCCAGGTCCCCAGGAGAGGAATCTAGGGAACGGCCCATTCACAAAAGCAGCAGGAGGCCTTCACACTCCCTCTCCCTTCCTCATGCCACAAGCTGTGCCAAGAATGCAAGTTCTTCAGCAGCATTTATTCTTGTGTGCATAGACATGGATGGGCCTGGCAGTTGTGTAAGATCTTACAAGGGCAGGAGAAAGCTCTGCATGTAGAACACCCCATTCACAAGACCTGGGCACATTAGGTTAAGAAGGATCTCGATAAAAATTGATCCTGAGAGGTTAAAAAAAGGACAAGCCAAACCACTACTAAGGGCTTTGGGTCACATGCTGAACAGATCTGGCCTGGTCAAACAATAGCTGGGAGTTGGGAGTGTCCACAGTTGGCAAGTCAAGGAAGGGGGCATTTCAAACAGCTGCAGTTCAAGAATCCATACTGGTGGAAACAAAACTAAGAAATTTTAAAGGCTAACCCCTTCTAAATCTGCAGGTGTTTAAAGTACTACAACGCTCTGGCTGCATACACATGAGAATTTATTCCAGAATCAACAGAGCCCTCAGTTCTTGTTCTTTCTACAGAGTCCTCACACAAGCTAGATCTACTGTGTAATTTATTTTTTAGCTCCCATAAGCGCTTCTTGAGCAATTGGCTCAAGCAATTGGCTCAGATTGATTATGCATTGACTCTCAGTGTGCCCATCTGAAAACAGATGGAAACAGGCATAGGCAGTCCCAGCAATGTTGTGTATCCACACCTGTACAATAACATTGATCACAATTATTGCTTCCTATTTCATTCACCTGAGGCATGTACAGAGAGGAAAAGGGATGGATAGCCTGGCCAAGGGGAGAGTTTTCAAATGCATATCAAGTAACTAGTTTGTTAAGTGTGCTTGTTAAGTGCTTGCTAAGTTCTTAAATGTGCTGGGAACAGGTGGTTCTGTGATGGAAATAGAGACCTCCTAATAACTCTCTTGCCAACACCTTGTCACCTTGACACCTTGTCACCTTGCCTACAAAGGTCCGTATAGTTAAGGTTATGCTTTTCCCAGTAGTGATGTATGGAAGTGAGAGCTGGACCATAAAGAAGGCTGATCGCCGAAGAATTGATGCTTTTGAATTATGGTGCTGGAAGAGACTCTTGAGAGTACCATGGACTGCAAGAAGATCAAACCTCTCCATTCTGTTTTTTTTTATAAAAAAAAATAATATTTATTAAACATTCAAAAACTTCAAAAATTTAAACATAAAATACAAAAACCAAAAAACACTACAAAATACAAAACCAAACACATAGAAATACACAATACACAATACACAATACACAATAAAAAACAGTTAACAGAATAGGAAAAAAGAAAAAAAATAAACACCAAAAAAGAGAACAAATAAAAGAAGATTAGTGTTTCCATATCTTATATCTCATTCACTAGTTTCTTGACCTCCTCACACCTCCCTTTTTGTATTCCAGTTCAGATATTTAGTTCAGCAAGTCCTTACCCTCTATGACATTGAAATGCCATTCCATACCCCTCACCCCATTTTATTCCCCATTTCAATGAAAAACCGGATCATCTATTTTTTGTGTTTTTTGTTTTTTTAAAATAATATTTATTAAACAATCAAAAGCTTCAAAAATTTAAACATAAAATACAAAAACCAAAAAAGCTACAAAAATAGGAAAATACAAAACAAAACACATAGAAGTACACAATAAAAACAGTTAACAGAATAGAAAAAAGAAGAAGAAAAAACACCAAAAGAGAAAGCAGAAAAAAAAATAGTATTCTCATATCTTATACCTCATTCACTAGTTTCTTGACCTCCTCACACCTCCCTTTTTGTATTCCAGTTCAGATATTTAGTTCAGCAAATCCTTACCCTCTATCATTCATCCTTACTCAACATCTTAACCTATAATAAATATATATTTTCCACCATTGTCATCCATAATTACATATTCTTATTAATCTTTTAACTAACACCACTTATTTTCAATCCAACATCTCTTTAACATTCATTAATTTTACAGTATTTCTGTAGGTAGTCTTTAAATTTCTTCCAGTCCTCTTTCACCACCTCTTGTCCCTGGTCTCAGATTCTGCCAGTCATTTCTGCCAGTTCCATGTAGTCAATCACTTTCATCTGCCATTCTTCCAGTGTGGGTAAATCTTGTGTCTTCCAATACTTTGCAATCAATATTCTTGCTGCTGTTGTTGCATACATAAAAAAAAGTTCTGTCCTTCTTTGGCACCAATTGGCCGACTATGCCCAAGAGAAGGGCCTCTGGTTTCTTCAGGAAGGTATATTTAAATACCTTTTTCATTTCATTATAGATCATCTCCCAGAAAGCCTTAATCTTTGGGCACGTCCACCAAAGGTGAAAGAATGTACCTTCAGTTTCTTTACATTTCCAACATTTATTATCGGGCAAATGATAGATTTTTGCAAGCTTGACTGGTGTCATGTACCACCTATATATCATTTTCATAATATTCTCTCTTAAGGCATTACATGCCATAAATTTCATACCAGTGTTCCACAACTGTTCCCAGTCAGCAAACATAATGTTATGTCCAACATCTTGTGCCCATTTAATCATAACAGATTTAACCGTCTCATCCTGAGTGTTCCATTTTAACAGCAAGTTATACATTCTTGAAAGTATCTTTGTTTTAGGATCTAAGAGTTCTGTTTCCAACTTTGATTTTTCCACCTGGAAGCCAATTTTTTTGTCTAAATTAAAGGTCTCTCTTATTTGATAATAGTGAAGCCAATCTCACACTTTATCTTTTAGTTTCTCAAAACTCTGCAATTTCAGTTTGTCTCCAAACCTCTCCATTCTGAAGGAAATCAGCCCAGAGTGCTCACTGGAAGGACAGATCCTGAAGCTGAGACTCCAATACTTTGGCCACCTCATGAGAAGAGAAGACTCTCTGATGTTGGGAAAGATGGAGGGCACAAGGAGAAGGGGATGACAGAGGACAAGATGGTTGGGCAGTGTTCTTGAAGCTACTAACGTGAGTTTGACCAAACTGCAGGAGGCAGTGGAAGACAGGAGTGCCTGGTGTGCTCTGGTCCATGGGGTCACAAAGAGTCAGACATGACTAAACGACTAAACAACAACAACAACAACTCCTCTCACCACCTTTAGCAAACTACAGTTCTAGGATCTTTTGGAGGGAAGCCCTGGCTGTTAAAGTACTGTAAGAGATTATCTGGGGAAATTTTTACTTGTGACACCATACCCTACAGCAGGGGTCAGCAAACTTACCGCACCTCGGGCCAGTGTCTCCAGTGCCAATCACGTAGCGGGCAGAGGGCGGGGAGCGCGTGCCCATATGTGTGCACACACGCTATTTCCGGCACACTTCCGGGTCGGAGGAGCACCGGAAATAGCTTGTGCTCATGTGCATGGGCCTCCTCCGACCCAGATGTGCACCGAAAATAACGCTTGCACATGCGCACAAGCTATTTCCAGTGTTCCTCTGACCAGGAAGTGGGCAGCCGCGTAGCGCAGTGCCGGTAAGAGTGGACGGTGGCAGCAGGCGGCAGTCACTGTGGGCCGGATAAACAAGTCCCTTTGGCCTTATCCAGCCCATGGACCTTAGTTTGGGGACCCCTGCCCTACAGAGTATCACAGGGTGGTCATCTGAAAACGGGCATTTTCTGCCATTTCCCCTGCACTCTGGAATACACATTCCTCTGCCAAACATCATCCATCAGTTGCTTCAGATATCTTGTGAAGACATATCATTTGATTAGGCTTTTCCTGATGCACGAAACTTGATCATATTGTTGAGGAATTCCTATTTTTAATAATACGGCTTGTTTTTATTTAGGAACCGTTTTGTGATACTGATCTGCTTGTTTTTATTTTGTAATTTTGTATTAATATATTTTTAAAATATTAAGCACTTTGGAGTTGCCTTTAAATAAACAAACAAGAAAACAAAGCAGGCAGATTTGGTCTCTTGTGCAACAAGCCTGTTTCGCCCCCCCCCCCCAAAAAAAGATCAGGCTTTGCAATAAGGAATGAAAGTGACAGGCAAATGCACTGGGAAGCAGGAGATAACAACTGCTTGATGAAACACCAGCTCTGTAAACAGTACTGCCTTAAAATGCAAGGAGGCATTCTTTTTCTCAATTAGGATCAAAACTGGGTTGCACTTCCTAAGAAACAGCAGACTAGATGTGGTTAACCTTGTGTGAGCTCTGCTTCCCAAACCAGTGGTGGGAACACACTGGATGTGGAGTAAACAAGACTGTGTCCACAGCCATCATATAACCTCTCCACAAACAGTGGTAGCTGGTACCCATTGGGAGTGATAGGGTGAAAGGAGCCAGAGCCAAGGCCAGACCAGACGGAACTGGCAAATTCTGCTTTTGAACTGGCAAATTCTACTTTTGTCCCTATCCTTCTCCCTCCTGAATTCCACAAGGACAGTGATGGGATTGAGCCGTGTTAGTGTTATAAATTTAATATACATAAAATGATGTGCTCAAATGCATTGTCTTTAAAAAGTTGTAATGGAAAGTTTGCCTTGGGTAAAAAGGTTCCACTCTGGCAAAAGCGTCGGAGAAGGCTGGAATTTTCCCATTAGATTGAGATAAGCTACTTTTGATGACTCATTTCTGGAAACACAAGCTGCAGAGTTCTCACAGCAGGGAGGTGAAACTTGAGAAGGCAGCTTGTGCCTTTTGTAGATAGCTGGTGGCTGCAAGTTCTGTGATGATGAACAAGCTTAGGCTCTAGTTCTGGGACCAGAGAGAGGAAAGTTTGCTGAACTGCATAAAGGACTGAAACTTATTGCTTGTTTGCTATGTGTTACTTTGTTATTTTGCAACATTTATCTTATTGTAGCTAGTATTTAAGAAAAGCTTTGAAGCACATTCTTGTGGTGGAGAGAATTCCTTTTTACACAAAGCTCCAGATCAGGGATTGTGCTGAAATACTCTGACAAGGAGGAGGGATTACTGAAGCAGTATATTTGATGCACTTTAGAGCATGTAAAAGTGCTATAAAAATTAAGCCTTATTCTCAGCCCTGAGATCGCAGGTCTCCGGCTGTACTGGTGTTTGCAAATTCCCTTTCTTCCTTGGTGAACCTCAAGGTGGCATATATGGGCTTCTCAGGCTGCCTTGCATCCAGGAGGACCTGAATTCCAGGTGCTGTCCAGGCTCAGATCTGCCTAGCTTCAGAGAGGTGTGTACGTCTTGCACCTTTGAGACACATTCTTTGTCCCAGTTGAGAAACCACCGAGTATCATTAAAGGGAAGGGGGAGAGGAAGGTTACCAAGGTGGGTCAAGGTTTGTAGGAAAGAGACAAGAACCAGATTCAGCAGGTCGGATACAGGCTGGATGTTGCTTCTCTACCATAAATCCATTATATTTGTGATGCTATAGTGGGAAGAGGTAAAGTCCACATGAAGAATGGGGTGGTGCATTTCAGGTCCCAGCCAGCAGCAGGCAGGACACGGGTCCACTCTGTGTGTGTGTGTGTGTGTGTGTGTGTGTGCGTGTGTGTGCGTGTGTGTGTGTGTGAGAGAGAGAGAGAGAGAGAGAGGGAGGGAGGGAGGGAGGGAGGAAAAGTAAGGCAGGCTTGAAAATCAAGGCATCCACATGCACTAAGCTACCTCTCCACTACTGGGCCAAATGGCTCACATTTTAAAAAATTAAAAATAAAACTGAATACATATTTGGATAGACAACATGAAAGTTTTTCTCTCTAAAGAGCTTTTTACATGCATGTTAACTGCAGCTAGGATTTCAACAGCCCAGCAGTGGAAAACCTTGGAAAACATACATTTGTCTTTGCGGTATAGGAACTTATGGACTAGAGCTATGGTGGAAAAAACAACAATACATAAACTGCCCATGTTTCAAGGGGGTGGAGGATCCAGGTCACTCGTCTGTCATCTGATGGGATTTTCATTTCACTTTGAATTGATGCAAAAGAAGAAAAAGAAGCCATAATAAAAACATAACTTTAAAACAAACTTATATCAAAGAAAGTAATATTCAATAATCCATTAACATATAATAGTACATAATAAAATTAAATACCAGCAAACAGCAATTAAAGAGAAATTCACTCTTAACAATGGCAACATATGATTGCTAAACTGTAATCAATAAAAATGACAGCAAGACACAATGCGTAAAATACCACCGGATGTACAAAACCATGTATAAGAATCACATTGAGAAACAAAGGCAGGTTTGCTTGGTCTAAGTTATGATGTAATACCCTGCTACCGCATTTTTGGGTTGTTCATAATAGCAATAAAGGAAATTTCAAAAGCCCCAATTTTGTTTTTCAGTGACAACCCGCCTTCCTTTCCACCAAATGCTACAAGGGGGCACACTTTCTCCTTCTTTCCAAATTGCCATTTGTTTTGTTTCGAGGCACTAGCCTCAGGAGCAACAGTTGAGGGGCTGCTACTGCTGCCCCTCATAATCTGCAGCCTGAAGTCGTTGCTTCACGCTACCTAATGGTAGGGATGGTTCCACCTATGTTCACAGGGAGAAATTCAAGAAGCAGGAAGCTATCTACGTCAAGGCCAGCTTTTGCAAAATATCCTGGTATTTCATAATTCAGATTACACAGCTCAAGTACATATGCCTTTCCCTGGTTGCAGGATCCCAGGCTCCCCGGCTGCAGTCAGAGCGATGGCTTCCTTATCGATGGAAGAAAAAGGGGACAGATAGAACCCAGCCCCATCCTTTCGTACCAACCAAGACGGCCGCCATGACCTTGGCTCGAGGTGGAAATCCATGGAAACAGACACACTAGATGTGTCATAAAGCAGAGCTTATTTACAAAGAAAACAGGAACTGGCGAGACCTGAATTTAAGTAAGAAGCTGTTAAGACATACTGCGTAGGTTTCATCTAGAAACAAAAGCTGGAAAAGCAAACAAATCTCTTTAAACTTCTGCTTTATTGATGTGGGCTTGAAAAGTCTAGTCTAGTCTATGCATGGGGTTTATTTTGCCTCTCCCCAGAGACTCCCAAGGCCCAAATGTGTCCTTTCTCCAGGGATTAGCCTGCGTCTCATTGTCACCTGGGGTAAGAGGCTAAAGCACATCCCATAACTGCATCCGCCCTGCCCATCTTCCCCCCTCCCTCCCTTCATTTGCCTACGCTGGACTAGGGATGGGCAAGAATGTCAATCACAGTTTCTCATTTTTGCAACTCTTACATTCAGTTCTCCACATTTCCTCATGCTTGGTTTTGTTATGCTTATGATGGTGACAATTTCAAAACTTCTCATGAAAGTTCACCAGCATTTTGATGTGAATCTCTCCCACCAAGCACATCTTCGCACAAACACTTTGCCTCCTATACAGATTTCCAACGTCTTTTTTGGGTATGTTACTTTCAGCAAGATGTGCGCTATGTTTATTTATTGCGTTCCTATCCCACCTTTTTCTCTAAGGGCCCCAAGGTTCTCCACCTCCCTCACACAACAGCCCTGTGATAGAATTGTAGAGCTGGAACGGACACAAAGGAATCCCAGGTCAAGCATCCTTGACAGATGTCTCCTGGGATTTTGTGGGACTCCAAATCCCATCAGCTCCAGCCAGGATGGCCAATGGTCAGGAATGATGGTGTCTGGAGGGTCAACTGTTCTAGAGAAAAAGAATTAAATGCTCCCTCCCTGCTGCCTCCGTGGTCCTCCTCTTCCTCTAGGAATGGTGCCTGGTTTCTCCATATCAGTGACACAACAGTGGAGTACCTGTAGGTCTCATGGACACTAAGCCGAGGAGGCACCATCTCAAAGCCAGGTAAGCAAGGCACTAGACTCTGGGAAGGAGACGTGAGGCTCTGACAGGGTCCTAGAGTCCCCCTGCCTCTTCCCCAAAGCCTACTTAGTGCTTTCCCAGCTTTGCGTATGAGGTGAGGGGGCTATAGGACCCTACCGGAGGCCCCCCACCTCCTTCCCAAAGCTCAGGGCCTCCTTAGCCACCTTTGGAAAGCTGCACAAGGGCTGGAAGCAGACAAATTGTGGCCTCGCACAGGGCGCCATAGTACCAAAGTCTGCCACTGCCCTGCAGCCCTCCCCCAAGCTGCTCCCACCTGTCTCACCCCAGATGTTATGTTTGATGCCAAGTGTGGGGCAGGTAAAGATGTAGCTCCCACCAGCTTTGCAGCCACCTGGTGAAACCCAGCGCATATGCAAGTGGATGGTGCTGGTGAAAGGTTGTGCTTGAGATCAGGTGATTGGTGCCACCTGCAAACTTGGGGCTCAGCTACATTAGTTAAACAGCAACATTTTGTATTTGTTATAAACATGCAGCACCATATGGCGCCAGAGAGCAAACAAATTCTCTATGTGATTTTTACATAGCGTTCTTCCTCTCCTTTTGTTATAACAATTTAATTTCTGACTTATTTATAGCAGTTTCCCCCCTGTGTGTAGATCCACCCTCAGTAAAAAAAGAAGGGAGGGGGAGGTAAGGATTCCACAAACAAAACCATAACAAAGATGTGTGTCTTAATTACATCCACATTACTCTTTATATCGGTCCTTGAGGTTTTGTTAAATATGATTAGAAAGGACCAAGAGGTTAAAAGTATACAAGTGGGAGCTAAACAGTACAAACTGAAAGCATTCGCTGATGATTTAGTATTGACTTTACAGGAGCCAGAATCTAGTACTAAAAGGGTTTTGGAACTGATTCAAGAATTTGGACAGGTAGCAGGTTTTAAGTTGAACAAGATGAAAATTAAGGTTTTAGAGAAAAATTTAACTGTGTATGAGAGAGAGAAGTTTCAGGAGGAGACAGGTCTAACACTGGTTAAGAAAGTGAAATACTTGGGGGTTAACATGACTGCTAAAAATGTGAATTTATTTAAGGATAATTATGAAAAATGTTGGATTGAAGTGAAAAAGGATTTAGAAATATGGACAAATTTGAAGTTATCTTTGTTAGGCCGAATTGCTGTGATAAAAATGAATGCGCTGCCAAGAATGCTGTTTCTGTTTCAAACATTGCAAATTTTGGATAAGATGGATTGCTTCAAGAAGTGGCAGAAAGATATTTCCAGATTTGTCTGGGAGGGCAAGAAGCCTCGAATAAAATTTAAGATACTAACTGATGCCAAAGAAAGAGGTGTATTTGCCCTGCCAGACCTTAAACTCTACTATGAATCAGCTGCTTTTTGCTGGCTGAGAGAATGTCTGCTTCTTGAAAACACTGATGTGTTGGACCTAGAAGGTTTCAATAATGTATTCGGTTGGCACGCATACTTGTGGTACGATAAGGTAAAAGCACACAAAGCGTTTAAAAATCATATTGTTAGGAAAGCATTGTTTAATGTCTGGATAAGATATAAGGACTTGTTGGAAAGGAAAACCCCAAGATGGTTCTCACCAATGGAAGCAAAGGCACAGAAAAAACTCAGTATGGAGGCCAAATGGCCGAAATATTGGGAAATTCTGGAACAAGATGGAGACAGATTAAAATTGCAGAGTTTTGAAAAATCGAAAAATAGAGTGTGAGATTGGCTCCATTATTATCAAATAATGGAGACATACAATTTGGATAAAAAGTTGGTTTCCAGGTGGAAAAATCAAAATTGGAAACAGAATTGTTAGAACCAAAAATTAAGAATTTGTCAAGAATGTATAACTTGCTGTTGAAATGGAACACTCAGGATGAAATGGTGAAATCAGCTATGATTAAATGGGCACAAGATGTTGGACATAACATAATGATGGCTGACTGGGAACAGTTATGGACCCTAGGCATGAAATTCACGGCATGTAATGCCTTAAGAGAAAATTTAATGAAAATGATTTATAGGTGGTACATGACACCAGTCAAGCTTGCAAAAATTTATCATTTGCCCGACAATAAATGTTGGAAATGTAATGAGACTGAAGGTACTTTCTTTCACCTTTGGTGGACATGCCCAAGGATTAAGACATTCTGGGAGATGATCTATAATAAAATGAAAAAGGTATTTAAATATACCTTCCTGAAGAAACCAGAGGCCTTTCTCCTGGGCATGGTCGGCCAATTGGTGCCAAAGAAGGATAGAACTTTTTTATGTATGCAACTACAGCAGCAAGAATACTCATCGCGAAGTATTGGAAGACACAAGATTTACCCACCCGGGAAGAATGGCAGATGAAGTTGATGGACTATATGGAATTGGCAGAAATGACTGGCAGAATCCGAGAGCAGGGAGAAGAGTCGGTGGAAGAAGATTGGAAAAAGTTTAAAGACTATTTACAGAAATATTGTAAAATTAATGAATGTTAGAAAAATGTTGGAATGAAGTTATATGGCTTTAGTAGAAATGTTATAAGGAATTAAGTATAAATAGATTAATAGAGAATTAAAGGGAAAAATAAGGTTAAAATGTGTTAAGATAATTATAGGATAGAAAACAGAGGAAGATGGAAAGGAATTGCTGAAACAACTAATAGAAGTGGAATACAAAAAGGGAGGTGTGAGGAGGTCATGGAAATAAGTGAATGAAAGATTGAAACTATTTGACGTGTTTTAAATTGTTTTTGTTTTTTTTTCTTTGTTTAAATTGTTTTTGTTAGTTTAGTGTTAGGTATTGTTTTTGTATTGTATTGTTTATCTTTTTTTCTATGTAATGTCTAAATTGTTGGAAAGTAATAAATATTATTTTTTTAAAAAAAAATTACATCCACTTCATTAACCTCAGTTTGGCCCACGGTCTTGAGTAGCTGACTAGGCTAGGCTCCAGCCTCAGGGCCAAAGTACATGTGGGAGCCATTAAGGATCAGTGTGACCCTGCAGAGCTGGCTCTTATCAGGGGAAGAGGCTGGCAAGAAGCTGACTGACTTGCTGCTGAAACACACATCTCTGTGTTATCCAGGAAGTGGTTATTGCCTCCCTGGAAGCCATAGCAGCTGAGAGGAGGAAGAGACTAAGGCTGTGTCCTCACACTCCTGTTTCCTGTGCCCTCTTTGCACTTCCAGTGCTGGGTTTTTAAACCCGTGTTCACACGACATTATCCCAAATGCGCATGTATCTTGTACTTTCTATTGTAATAAAATAGCACTGCTTGATGCGTCGTTTCTCAAACTGTCCTCACATGGATTGTGCTGTTTTCAATTCACCTCTAGAACAAGGTAGCATTCAACCACACATTACAAACATATGGCTAGGGATCCCGAGCACCCTTAACAAGCCACAGTTCCTGGGATTCTCCCATGTGCTTTAAATGTTCTTTTAGATATACGGTGTGTGAGAGACCAAAAGTATGGACGCCTTTGCATGGGGTAAATACATTCCTGGCCATCAATAACTCCCCCCCCCCATGTGTACACAGAAACAAATCAGAGACAACTGAAGGTGAAATCCTAACCCTGTCTACTCAGAAGTAAGGGGGTTAGGACTGGAGCAGCTTTAATCCTGTAGAGAGGGGGGAGAAGAGATATAAAAGCATCCATGCTCTCTGTTCAGCTATACCAGCACTTGCTTTGGGCTTGGCTCCTATTGCTGTTGTCAGGTTTCTCCTGCATATATTCATATGGTTTTAATTGAGGAAATGCAATAAAGCAGATTTCTGGTTCAGTTATGACTCCAACGTAACTTCAGGCCATCAGCCACAGCATCTCCTGACACCTTATTTTCTTTTCCTTTTTTAAAGACAGCTATTGCGGAAGGGTTAACCCTTTCTCCACACTATTTTCCTCAATGGAAATTTACCCTCTCTTTTCCCTTTCTTTATTTTTCATTCATGATAGGGATATGAGGCTCACGTTGCAAGGCGGGCATAATTTTACACCACCTGGTACCACCAGACCTCTAGCCAAGCAGGAAGGCAGTATAAGAATGAATGAATGAATCTTTATTTGCGTCAGCCATCGGCCATAGCAATAAAACAACAATACGATATACAAAGAGTAGGAATAAAAAGTGAATTACCTGTATATAAAATACATTTTAGGGTTTTGAATCAATAGGAGGGCAGTGTAAAGCTCATGAGTCTGGGGTTTCTCTGGGCCTCAAGGCTGCAAGCAAAGGCACACCCCTTTCCCTTCTGCTTGCTCAGATGAGCCATAGCCAACCAGCATGTACAATGGACACCTCTCAAGTAGGCCATGGTTCACGGCCAGGCTCCTGCAATAGAACATTTTGTTTCTTTATGTTATTGTTCTCAATTGTCCCACCTACAACCATACTTTGTTAGCTTTGTGAATTGCATGCCATTCACAGGGCAGATATGGGCTGTTTTCTCGCCAAAGGATCAGCTTTCACCTTCCTTCTGAGTTGCTGCATTAGCAACCTCCCTGGGACGTGAGCCTGGGCAGTGCGTGTGGAAGTCCTGGGCTGCCCAGACAATAAGATCTCCCTGTCAACCACACTGATGGGGTCCAAAGGAAAGCAGAGCAATACATCTGGCACCAGATTGGCTGCAGGAGTTGCTGGAAGGAGGTGACAAGGTGCCATCTTAAGAGACTCCTTGATTATTAGCCAGGATGGGCTAATAGGAGTGAGCTCCCGTTGCTCGGTCCCTGCTCCTGCCAACCTAGCAGTTCGAAAGCACGTCAAAGTGCAAGTAGATAAATAGGTACCGCTCCAGCAGGAAGGTAAACAGTGTTTCCATGTGCTGCTCTGTTTCGCCAGAAGTGGCTTAGTCATGTTGGGCACATGACCCGGAAGCTGTACGCCGGCTCCCTCAGCCAATAAAACGAGACGAGCGCCGCAACCCCAGAGTCGGCCACAACTGGACCTAATGGTCAGGGGTCCCTTTACCTTATGTGAGGAAGTACTTTCCTTTAGGCTCTTCTAGCCTTTGGACATAGTCATCTTTCTGTTTTAATGAGCAGGTAGTCCGAGCTGCATCTTCTGGTGTGCTTTTATTGACTATTGCTCCTGCGTTACAGGCCACGGCTGAAATTGCCTTGACTGGCTTTGCATTTTGAAGTTTATGGTTTTATTGTGTTCTCGGGAAGAGCAAGCAGCTCCCTTAAGGAGTCAGGCAGGCGAGAAGTCAAGGGAACAAATTTGGGGAGTTTCTCGGAATGCCAGCAGACCTGACTTCCCCCTTTTACACATTAACAGCCCAGCCATCTGTCTGCCACCAGTGCAAATTGCTGACGAAGTCATTTCCAAAATACTGGAGCTATGTGTGGAAGCAGAATCAAGTAAGGCAGAGACAGAAGGTGAAACGTAGTGGGATGGGCAGGATCCAAAACATGCTGGATTGTCAGAAACCTACAACTTGGCAGATTCCCTGAAACCATGGGTGTAGGCAAGGGTGATGCCCGTGCCAGAAGCCCCTCCAAATATGACCCTCATCACAATTTGTTTTGGTTTGCTGTATTTTATTTTATTTTATTTCATGCACCGAATATGTTAGCGGCAAAGTGGGACATTAGTAAGGTCAGAAAACATAACATGGCTGGTTGCAAGGTGTTACGTACTGAGTTGAATAGGATCCAAAAGCCAGCAGTATGATTGGTCCTAGGACAATAGGATTCAGAATGCAGCAGTCTGATTGGCTCTAGAACAATAGGATTCAGAATGCAGCAGTCTGATTGGTCCACAGGAGCCACCCAATCCAGCTCCAGGTAGAAGTGAATCCGCAACCTGATTGGCCTACAGGTGAATCCAGGAATTAGCCAATCATGTGGGGCCCATTGTGGAAATAATGTATTTAAAGCAGACATTCTCGGGGAGCTTCCATTCCTCCTCACCACTATGAGATGAATAAAGAGCATGAAATCCACTCTCGACTCCGAGTATATTTCACAAGCCATGCAGGGAAGGATAAATTATTTTGTTTTGTAAAGAGTCGAGAAATAAGCAGCCATTTGCAAAAAACAAAACAAAACCCAAAAGGGGGCAGTGCCAATTCTATTAAAGATCTGACCATTCTCCAGATCCTGTACTGCTGCCTGAATCCCCAAATTCAGAATTTGACCATTCCTGGCCTAGAAGAGCTTGAAGGTTCAACAACTTTTGAAGGGAGGGGAAACATTCCCAGGGCATCAATTTGTAGCTCTCCCCCTAAACCTCCATGTAGAAAAAAGGACAGGAGATGAACCTGCAGGAACAGGCCAATGGCATCCTATTCTCACAGTGGCGAGCCAGCCAGATGCCTGTGGGAAACTTGCATGCAGCCTCTGAACATAAGAGCCCTCTCCCCTCCCATGATTTTCAGCTACTAGATAGATAGATAGATAGATAAATTTTATTGTCATTGTCCGTATATACACAGTATACACAACAACAAAAATCAAACACCCACCCAAAGACCGGGTTCCGAACTCTCATCCTATTTAAACATAATCTATAAAACATAACATAATCCAGAATATAGCATGACCTATTAAAGGCATAGCATAACCTAAAACCTATCTCATTCCTTCTACTCCCTACCTACTAAACCTTGCAACTGGCCCTGAGATCATTATTTAGTGCAATCAGAGCTCTTGGATAGAAACTATTCAGAAGGCGTGTGGTTCGTATTTTCATTGTCCTATATACTAGGATTCGGAAGCATTTCTGCCCCCAACTTTCCTTTCTCTGTTCCCAAATCTTCCAACATTCAGCTTCACTGGATGTCTACGAGTTCCAGTGTTCCAGTGACGGAGAAAAAACATTTCTCTATTCGCTCTCTCTGTGCCGTACATAACGCTATAAACTTATGACTTGCCTTTTCTCTATATTTAACAGATCCAAACACTGCAGCCTTTTTCACAGGGGTTAGAAAATGACCTTGGTCCTTTCCCCAGAGTGGCTGGGGAAACCCAACAATAATAATAATCATCTCCAGGGAATTGTGCGACAATAGAAAGCTGCAATTTACCAAGCCTACCTCACTGAACTAAGGAGTTCCACCAAAGACAGGTCACGTTCCAGGAGCAACCGGGTAGACCTGCTTCTGAAATAGTCTCTGGCGATTAAGATCAGATTAAAGCAGGCATGTGGCAGCTCCTTAGAGATCCATCATGCTCCCACCCAGTGGCACATGCAAGAACAGAAAACATCTCTCTGGGGGCTGCTGCCACCCCCCCCCCACGCTGCCCTCTGCTTCTGTAATGTAGCCTGTAACTGGGAAAGGCTGTGAATAAGGAAGACACATCCTTGCTTGTTCTGCAGGGCACCTCCTGCCAAGCAGCTGTGCCCATTTCCAGGAATTACGCCTCTTGCAAAGGCTGGCAGCCATTGTTGACATTTCCACTTTACCCGAGTGACTCCAAACCGGTGCCACGATGTGCTGCGTCCCAGTAAGCAAGAGCAGAGGAGGGAGACGGCATGGGTGCACCAACCCAGTGCGAGGGATCTACTGCCGCCCTCCATAATTTGCCCACACAGTTAAGCTATGGAACTTGCTCTCGCGAGAGGCAGCACTAGCTACCAGCTTAGATGGCTTTGATAGAGCATTGGAAATATTCATGGGGGAGATGGCTGCCAATGGCTACTAGACCCTGATAGCTATTAATCCAGAATACGGAATGCGGCAGCTAGACTGGTGACTGGGAGTGGCCGCCGAGACCATATAACACCGGTCCTGAAAGATCTTCATTGGCTCCCAGTACGTTTCCAAGCACAATTCAAAGTGTTGGTGCTGACCCTTAAAGCCTTAAACTGCCTCGGTCCTGTATACCTGAAGGAGCGTCTCCATCCCCATCATCCAGCCCAGACATTGAGGTCCAGTGCTGAGGGCCTTCTTCCGGTTCCCTCCCTGTGAGAAGTGAGGTTACAGGGAACCAGGCAGAGGGCCTTCTCGGTGGTGGCGCCTGCCCTGTGGAATGCCCTCCCACTAGATGTCAAGGCAATAAACAACTATTTTACTTTTAAAAGACAACTGGAGGCGGCCCTGTTTAGGGAAGTTTTGAATGTCTGACGCTGTATTGTTTTTAATTTTCGGTTGGAAGCCGCCCAGAGTGGCTGGGGAAACCCAGCCAAATGGGCAGGGTATAAATGATAAATTATTATTATTATTATTATTATTATTATTATTATTATTATTATTATTATTATTATTATTATTCTCTGTCTCCACAGTTGGAGGCAATGATGCTTCTGAATCCCAGTTGCTGGAAACCACAGGGAGAGTTGCTCTTCTGCTCAGATCCTGCCCGCTGGCTTCCCACAGGCATCTATCTGGTTGGCCAGTGTGAGAACAGGATGCTGGACAGGATCAGACCATTGGCCTGATCCAGCAGACGCTCTCCTTATGTTTTTACGTCTTACCCTTTCATAATAAACGTTTAAGATATTATTTATATATTTATTGCATTTGATAGTGTTGTAGATTTGGGAGCCCCCCCCCCTTCCTAAGCTCTAGAAATTAATGCATGACCATGCTGTAAGATCTGGACTCCCTCCATGCAAATAGGCGAATAAACCACGTTTCTTAAAGCAACGACAGTCTCTGCCGTGTCTCAGTTCTCCAAAGGACCACAGACCTTGGGTGAGCGCCTGGGACCCCATGGGTTCTTGCCACTCCTCCAGCAGAGTGGGACGGGTAGGCATCCAAGTTCTGAAACAATATTTTCAACAATATGGGTTAGGAAGGGGCAACCCATTCACAATGTACACCACACGTGCAGAAGATGGAGAGGCGCAACATGCAAATTAGAACATATTTTTTTAATGGGGAGGGCCTTTTACCAACCTAAGGGCCGCATTCCCTTGCAAGCAACCTTCCAAGGGGCCACAGGCCACTGGCAGACAGCCCAGAAGTAAAAGTGTGTGTGAACTCAACAGTGCTTAGCCGAGTTTTGGTTGCTAGTTGCCAACATTGTTGCTAATAATTGTTTCGTTGCTAATATTGTTTTGTGGATTATGAGCACTGTGAATCTTATAAAATGACTTTTGTTGCGGCTGTGCCTAATTTTTTTAGTTGCTTTGTTAGTGTTTTATATGAGGAGGTAATTTTACTGATAATTTGCAATTGTTTTACTGATGATGCCTTAAACCATCCTGTATGATTTATGTTGCAGTTGTGATATTCTATTCTGTTATTGTTATTTATTGTTTGTACCAGCTCCGTGACTCGTGTGAGTGAAAAGCGGCATAGAAATAAAATAAACGACTCCCTCGGCGACCCCCCCCCTTTATGCAATTAACCTCAGCTCCTTCCGGCATCGGCTGGGAGGGGTGGGGGCACGAAAGGCCAGAGAAAAGTGATCACTGCAGGAAGCCACTGGATCCTGCTGCAACAGGATCGGGTGCGCGCGTGGGGAGGAGGGTCAGCTTGGCCTCCCCACCCCCCGCAGCGTTATACTGAGAATAAAGACGTGCGTGGGGGGAGAGAGAGGATAGGGTCCCACTGCGCAATCCTCCCCGCTGCAACCTCGATGGCTGCGCAGTCCTCTGCATTTCTCCTTAGGAGGTAACCTCTGCTGATTCAAAGTGGCTTCCTCGCGAGTAATACCGCCCGGCTGCGAACTTCCGCGCGCCTAACCCGAGAGGAAGTGCCATCTCGGACCTCAAGGGAGGCTTTGTCCCGTGTAAACGAGCCCGGGATGGGACCGTCCCACCTACGCGCGCTCCCGGCTTGCAGATCTTCGCCCCTTGGCTCCATCCCGGGCTGGTGGGCGTCGGGTTGCCCCGCCACGACGCGCCTCTTGCGGCCCCTCCCCAAGCGTCCCGCCGGTCCGCCTCCTCCTCTCCTCCTCCGCAGCGACGGCGCCTTTCCCGGTGGAGGCGGAGCGGCTGCCCCGGGACCTCCCTCGGGCCTGCCCCTGCCAGCCAGTCCGGTCCCGCCCCGTGCTGGGGGCGTGGGGAGAAGCGAGGAGAGGAGCCAGGCGTCCGGGCGCAGGGCGCAGCGAGTGCTGCCGGGGCTGCTCGTAGGAGCCTGCTGGCGGGAGAGGGGCGCCCGGAGCCGGCCACCATGGCGGCGGACAGCGGCCTGGAGCAGCGGGCGCTGCAGTACGAGCAGACCTTGGTGAGTGGGGCGGGCTCTGGGCGGGGGGCTCTGCCTCGGCGCTTAGCCTCGGGGTTTCTTTGCACCGCAGGAGAGGGGAGAGAGTGCCTTTGAGCGCGTGCAGAGCGCCGTTCGCTGCGCGCGGGTTCCCAAGGCTGCCTTCAAGCCAGGACCTTTTCACGGTCAAGTCCTGGGAATTTGGGGGAAGAGGCGGAGGAAAACAGGGCTGCTGCATTCAGAGGAGGGGAATCGCGGGACCGGTTTGCAAAAAGAAAAAAAGAAGAGTGCTTCTGAGCATGCGGGGAGTGTCGCGTGGCGCCTCAAATGACCACCACATTAGTGCCGCTTGGCGGAGCGGGCGCTAAGAAGCTTGCGCCCTTGTGCGCTGTTCCCTGGGAGCAAGTCCCATTGAACTCAGCCGGACTTGCTTCCTCCAAAGATACGCTTAGGTTTGGACCGTGGAGTTAGCGGCAGGAATGAGCTGTCTTGTGGAAAGCCAGGCCACTAGCCCATTCATGTTCAGTGATGTCTGCACTGACAGGCAGCTGCTCTCAGTGGCGTAGCGTGGGGGGAGCATGGGGGGGGGCCGGACGCACCGGGCGCAACATCTGGGGGGGGGCGCGCTCGCACTCGCAGCTCTAAAATCCACGGGTTAGGGGGCGCAAATTACTTGCCTTGCCCCGGGTGCTGACAACCCATGCCACGCCACTGGCTGCTCTTCAAAGGGATCGTCCCCAGTTCTACCTGTGTGTTGAACCCAGGACGTTCTGCATGCGGAGCATGTGTTCTGCTGTTTAGTTGTTGCCCTTTCTCTCCTAGTTCCCATCCCTGTTGCTCCAAGCCTGTTCCTACGCATCTGGGTTTATGGGGCATGGCTCAAAGGCATTCATGAGCTGCAAATCACCCCCACCCTCAAAAGACCCCAACAGGAATGGCATGGTTGTGGGGGCTGTTGGTTAATGCCCTTGGCTTCCTTCTCAACAGGATGCTAAATGTGGGGAGAAAGCCATTTTCCAAGGGATTTTAAGGTGGTGGGCACCACCAGGGGTTGGTGCAGATCAGGGTGGCAAGAGGGACACAGAAGGCGATGCTTCGGAGGCGGGGGGGGGGAGGGATGAATAAGGCCACTTGTGGGTCCCTGGTTAGAGGTGGGTAGCAGGGCATCTTGAACAGGCATTGCCAAAGGGGATCTAAAAAGGTCACCTGACCATTAGGTCCAGTCGTGGCCGACTCTGGGGTTTCAACGCTCATCTCGCTCTATAGGCCGAGGGAGCCGGCATTTGTCCGCAAACAGCTTCTGGATCATGTGGCCAGCATGACTAAGTCACTTCTGGCGAACCAGAGCAGCGCACGGAAACGCTGTTTACCTTCCCACCGGAGCGGTACCTATTTATCTACTTGCACTTTGATGTGCTTTCGAACTGCTAGGTTGGCAGGAGCTGGGACTGAGCAACGGGAGCCCACCCCGTCGCGGGGATTTGAACCGCCGACCTTCTGATTGACAAGCCCTAGGCTTTGTGGTTTAAACCACAGCGCCACCCACATCCCTTAAAGGGGATCTAGCAATGTATATTCAAGCTGCCTTAAGATTTTTGACCAGGACTTGTGTTTAGGGAGGGAGCATATGAATCCTGTTTGGGATTAAATATATTAAACAAAATAAGCAATAAGGTGGATAGCTCAGTTGGGCGGGGGGGAGGCTGGCGTCTTTCCCCTAATATCACAGGTGTTGTATGGGATTTGGAAAAAGGTCGTTTCAAATTTGGTCTTGCAATTTTTTTTTTATTAAACTTTTTTTTTATTTAAAAAAAACATGCTGCCTGCCAGCCTGAGTTTGGCTTTAGTTTCCTTCTCAGAAAAGTATCCTTGCAGTAGAAGGGCATGTGAGACAGGTTAAAAATAAAATTCTCTTTTTTTTGTATATGGTCTTGGTTTGTTTCAAAAGAAAAAAAAAGATGGGTATCACAGGAGCGCGGGGTGAGAGCAGGCAGGGGGATTTCTCGTCCTGGAAGGATCAGTTGCAGCCGGCAGGACTTTCTGCAAGAGAGGAGCATTTGGGAACTGGTTTCATATTGGCATGGGAAAAATTGCCTGGAGTAAAGCGTGGTTTTGCCATGGGGAACTGAGGAAGGCAAAGCTGCAGTCGAGTGTATCGGGGGACAATTCCTGGAGCAGAGGTGTCCATGAGAGGCCCCTGTCAGGGACTTGGACATTTGCTAGTGCCAGTTTGGAAAGAGTCAAGACTGTCTGCCGCTGGCAGGGGAGGTGGCAGCGCAGTCATGCAAAGAAAGCTTCAGCTTTCTGTCTCAAGGGAAGGGAGTCTTACTTGAATATGTGCTATGAAAATGACTTGTGTTTGTTTCTTCTGTTAAGGGGAAAAAATAGAGCACTTAAAAAACCCAAAGGAATCTACCTCAAACAATATAAAACCAATAACAAATAAAAACCAGCTAATAGTAAAAACCATGGTTCATTTCTAAATTATGTGTTTGAATAGGCTTGCTATCAGGTTACAGTGGTGCCCCGCAAGACGAATGCCTCGCAAGACGGAAAACTTGCTAGACGAAAGAGTTTTCCGTTTTGGAGGTGCCTCGCAAAACAAATTTCCTATGGGCTTGCTTCGCAAGACGACAATGTCTTGCGAGTTCCTGCTGGTTTTTTCCCCTCCCCCCCTTTTCTAAGTTGCTAAGCCGCTTATCAGCTGATCCGATCAGCAGATAAGCCGCTAATAGCGCTAATCCGCTAATCCGTCAATGGGCTTGCTTCGCAAGACGAAAAAACCGCTAGACAAAGAGAATCACAGAACGGATTTGTCTTGCGAGGCACCACTGTAGCTTCTTCTTGAAGCTGAGGGGAAGACAAATGCCTATACGTGTTCTGCTTTCACATCTGGAGCCCTCCAGATGTTGGACTCCAACTCCCATCAGCCCCAGCCAGCCTAGCCAATGATCCGGGATGATGGGAGTTGTAGTCCATTAAGACCTGGAGTCTTCGTAGCTTTATGTACAAAATGGCTAATAATAATAATAATAATTTATTTATACCCTGCCCTTCCCGGTTCAGAAAACTGGGCTCAGGGCGGCTAACAACAGATTTAAAACACTTAATGGTGATACAACAAAAAACGGCATAAAGTACAGTATAAAAGCGTGAATAACAATAAATTCAAAGCTCTAAAATCAATTTAGGGGAAAATCCATCCAATAAACATTAGGTGATCACCAGGGCTAGCTGGCTAAAGTACGGTAGTCCTATTTGGGCCAGCGAGGAGACCGGGGAGAATTAGCTGTGGGATCCCAGAGCAGCTAATCTTCATAAAAGGGGAGGGGGAGGGAAGGAAGGGGAATAAAAGATCAGGATAAGTTCAAATTGAAAGTCAGGTGGAATAGCTCTGTCTTACAGGCCCTGTGCAAAGAAATCAGATCCTGCAGGGCCCTGGTCTCATGGGACAGAGCATTCCTCCAGGTCAGAGCCATCACTGAAAAGGCCCTGGCCCTGGTGGAGGATAATCTGACTTCCTTAGGGCCCGGGACCTCTAAACTATGGTTATTCATGGACCTCTGCGGGGCATACCAGGAGAGGCGGTCCCATAAATACACGGGCCCTAAGCAGCTTGTTCTAGAGGCAGCTTGTGAGGAAGGAGACAGAGAGCGTGCTGAATTTTCAAGGAAGGTCCCTGGGATATTGCTAGAAAAGACGGGCTCCCAACAACCTTTAGATGACCTATCCAGGACAGTAGTGAAATACTACTCCACCTCTGAGATGAAAACTAAAACATTAAAAAAAAGATTTATTAAAGTGGCCAAACACTTAAAGGTAAAGGTAAAGGTACCCCTGCCCGAACGGGCCAGTCTTGACAGACTCTGGGGTTTGTGCGCCCATCTCACATTTATTGGCCGGGGGCCAGCGCTGTCCGGAGACACTTCCGGGTCACGTGGCCAGCGTGACATCGCTGCTCTGGCGAGCCAGAGCCGCACACGGAACGCCGTTTACCTTCCCGCTGGTAAGCGGTACCTATTTATCTACTTGCACCCGGGGGTGCTTTCGAACTGCTAGGTTGGCAGGCGCTGGGACCGAGCAGCGGGAGCGCACCCCGCCGCGGGGATTCGAACCGCCGACCTTTCGATCGGCAAGCCCTAGGCGCTGAGGCTTTAGCCCACAGCGCCACCCGCGTCCCTGGCCAAACACTTAGGTTATTCAAATAACTTCTGCAAACTATTTTGCATGAGTTGAGTGGTCCAGAAAAAATGATATACATCAATAGGCTTTCCAGAAGAAGGCCTTCTCTGTGGCGGCCCCTAAGTTGTGGAATTCCCTCCCTACAGAGTGCACCTAGCAAATGCTGAATACTTGCCTCTTTGCTCTGGCCTTTGACCCCTGAGACCGGTGTTTTCAGGACTCACCCTATTCCTGCAACTGTAATCTGTTTTAACTGTTTTCAGTCCTGCACTGGCTTTTCCAGGGGGTTGGAATGGATGACCCTTGGGACCCATCCAACTCTACAATTCTGTGATTCTACAACTGAATTTTCAGTTGTCGTAACCCACCCTGGGACCTGCTGGTTAAGAGCAAATTGCTGTTGTTGTTGATGTGGGGAATATTTAAAAAGTTAGTGATGGGTAGACATTCATACTTTCAACTGAACGTCACACTGCCCCAAATTCTACCACCTCATTATGCCTCCTTCATAGAGCGGCTGTTGAATCCATCTTTCCGCTGGGACCAAAACAGATTCCTGGCATCTTTTTACATGGGCCTTGATCCTCCAGCTGGGGTTCCTCCTTCTGCCGCTGCATCGGACATGTGCTGTTGACCACAAACAAAACTTTCCAAATTGCTTACTGATCTGCGCCCCCCCTGCCCCCTTTCTACTTTCTGCTCCCATCGCCTTTCCGCCTAATCTCATGTTAACACCACTCAAATGCTTGCCACTGGCACCGGCCCCTGGCTAGACTTATTTAGCTCCTTTAATCTTCCCTTGTAGTCGGCTCTCCCAGCTCTGTAATTGTGTAGCTGTGGGCATGTCCAATTTCTTGCTGTCATGCCTTCATCCTCATCCTCTGTTCTTCCATGTATCACACACACACACACACACACACAGCTTCAGCAGGGCATGACGACCGCTGATTTTGGCTTTTGCATCTCCGCTCATTTCCTGGCTTCCACTACTTATTGCCTAATAATCATTGCCATCAAGTCATTGCAGCCAGTTTTCTATGGGTCCCTTTGATCAGGTTGTAAAGCTGCCCTTACTTTAGGGCTGCACTGGGAGCCTGCATGGTATACCACAAGGGTGGGGAACCTGTGGCCCACCACATGATCGGGGAGGGGCCTTAGCTCAGTTGCAGAAGGTCACAGGTTCAGTTGCTGGCATCTCCAGGTGAGGCTGTGAAAGGAATCCTGCCTTGAAGTCCTGAAGTGATACTGCCAGTCAGTACTTAGCTACCTAGACACGGGTGGTCTAAACCACTGAGCTTATTGGGCTTGCTGATTGGAAGGTCACCAGTTCGAATCCCCACAACAGAGTGAGCTCCCGTTGCTCTGTCCCAGCTCCTGCCAACCTAGCAGTTTGAGAGCACACCAGTGCAAGTAGATGAATAGGTACTGTTGCAGTGGGAAGGTAAACAGCATTTCCATGCGCTCTGGTTTCCGCCATGGTGTTCTGTTGCACCAGAAGCGATTTAGTCATGCTGGCCACATGACCCGGAAAAGCTGTCTGTGGACAAACGCCGGCTCCCTTGGCCTGAAAGCGAGGTGAGCGCCGCAACCCCATAGTCGCCTTTGACCGGACTTAACCATCCAGGGGTCATTTACCTTTACCTTTTTACACAGACCAATGGCCTGACTTGGTATCAATGTTAGAAACTCAGATATATAACCTAGGTGCCAAATGGCTCCTTAAACCAAGGTTACAGTCGCCAAAACGGAATGTGTAGTTGCAAGACTTATTTTTCAAACAATGGACTGACTGTGATTGATTCTTAGTTAAAAATTGGACTGGTTCATATGACAACCTTGAGCTAGGTTTGAGAACTTAAAGGACAGTCCACATATATATTGGCCTATTCTGACCTCCTTTTCTTAACTGTGACTGCTCCTGCTCAGGCTTCACAGAAAAAGCATTTTGGTTCCTGAAATTCATTCTGATTGTGCAGATAAAATGTAACTGATAGAATAATACAGGATAGGGTATTGGTGTGTAAAAACTGTCAGGATCCAATGATCCCCAGGCATGTACCTCGCGATGGCACCTAGGCATCTTCACTTCGTTGCAAGTGTTTGATGGCCAGGTACAAAATGCACCTGGCTAATTTCGAACACAGTTTGGTATAAGGGACCTTCCTCTGTGCTGTCCCAAATGGCTGGACTAAGTTCCCCTCACCCCTGGCCATTGGGCATGTTTGCTATAGTTGGTGGGAGTTGGAATTCAGCATCTGTAGGCTTGCAGGTTTCCCACACCTGGTGCAGTGGTGAGAGTGTTGCACCAGGGCTGGGGACGCCCAGGTTCAAAGCTCCAGTCACCTGTGAAATGCACTGGGTGACTTTGAGCCAGCCAGCAACTCTGAGCCTGGTCTGCCTCACAGGATTTCGGGGAGAGTTGAACCGTGATACAGTATACACAACCTTGGATTTCTGGTTAAAGGCAGCCAATGATTGTGAGTCTTGTAGAAGACTACCTGTTAAAAACTTGTATTCTGGGAAGAAGGTTAGGCTGAGCACTTGAGTCCATTCACAGATGCAAGCTGTTGCTTGACTGGGTGAATCGGCCTTAAATACTGGGAAAAGGAGACTTCAGGAACATTAACAGTTCCTTCATGCATCTCATTTTCTGAACGCTTAAGTTTGGTTCACCCTATGAATAGTTGTTGTTTGATGACTACACCACCATCAGGAGACAAACCTGCCGGTGTGTCAAAGCTACATACGTCTTCCCACGCCACCTGAAATTCAAGACTTTTCAACCATCCATTCAGCTGCCAGAGCCTCATTCATAAGCCTTCAGTTACCATGCATGCTGCAGCTTGCAACCAAATTGACTTCCCTGTGAAGTGTTACGTGTGAAACATCACATGCAGGCGAGTGTTCTGTGGGTGTTGCATTCTCTGTGATGACCCTGTCCCATGGGGAAATTAATCACCGGCCTTGTTAGCCTGTTCAGTCATCTGTCCCTGGTCACAATGGCCTTTGTCATAAGGTGTCTGTTACATACAGATGTATGAATGTAAAAATGGTAAAGGTAAATGCATGTATAATAATAATAAATTTTTATTTATATTCCGCCCTCCCCAGCTGAAGCTGGGCTCAGAGCGGCTAACAACAATAAAAGTAACACAGCATTCTAAAATCAATTCATTCTAAAATCAATTCAAAATCAAATTAATGGCAACCATTGGGCTAGAGTTCTGTGAGGATTACCAAAGGAGGGGGGTCAGACTGTGCCTTGGCCAAAGGCCTAGTGGAACAGCTGTCTTACAGGCCCTGTGGAAAGATGTCAAGTCCCGCAGGGCCCTAGTCTCTTGTGACAGAGCGTTCCACCAGATCGGAGCTACAGCTGAAAAAGCCCTGGCTCTGATTGAGGCCAGCCTAACCTCCCTGTGGCCCAGGACCTCCAAGATGTTTTTGTTTGAAGACCGTAAGTTCCTCTGTGGGACATACCAGGAGAGGCAGTCCCATAGGTACGAGGGTCCTAGGCTGTATAGGGCTTGAAAGGTTAAAACCAGCACCCTAAACCTGATCCTGTACTCCACTGGGAGCCAGTTCAGTTGGCATAGCACTGGGTGAATGAGATCCTATGGCAAGAACCCCATAAGGAGTCTTGCCACGGCATTCTGCACCCGCTGGAGTTTCTGGGTCAGTCTCAAGGGCAGCCCCATGTAGAGTGAGTTACAAGAGTATGCACACAGGGCCAAGTATAGATGCTGTAGACCGCTTTTGCAATCTTTCTGTTGGCTACCTGAAAGTCTAGATATGCATGTGGAGAAAGTGGGCAGGAAGACATTTTCCTCCCTCCCTCATAATATTCTCTCCCATGGGCATCCAATGACTCTGAATTTTGGCATCTTAGGACTGGCAAAAGAAAGCACACCACACAAAACATACACTATGCGGTTTGTTTTTGGATTATATGCCTCAAGAAGATTGTGTTTATAACCCCCTGCGATTTCATGGTAATATCCTAGAATTGTAGAGTTGGAGGGGACCCTGAGGGTCATCTAGTCCAATCCCCTGCAATGCAGGGATCCCAGCTAAAGCATCCATGACAGACGGCCATTCCAAACTCTGCTTATGCGTAAAGGTTTTTTGGAGTCCCCTGAGAGAATTTGAACTGATATTTTTAAGCAAAGTGGTTGATGTGTTGTGAGTTGTGCTTTTTTTATGCGTGGTGTGAAAAATGAAAATCAATAAAAATATTTAAATGAAGACAAAACTATTCCGTTTGCTCCTCAGAGAGTCAGCGGTGGTCACCAGCTTGGATGGCTCCAAAAAGAGGATTAGGCAAGTTCGTGGACTGTCATGGGCTGCTAGCCCTCCTGGCATTGTCATGCCTCCACTGTCGGAGGAAATGTGCCTCTGAATGCGAGTTCCTGGGAGTCACAAGTTGGGATACTGCGGTGGCGCCCAGATTCTGCTTGCGGGTTCCCACAGGCATCTGATTGGACACTGTGAGCGGAGAATGCTTGACTAATGGTCATTTGGCCTGATCTAGCAGATCTCTTCTTATGAAACCTTGTTTAACTGAAACTTCTGGGACTGAGGAGCTGCAGAAGGGAGGCAAAAGTCCGGGGTCCTCATCCAGGTCTGCGAAAATCTCTCTTTAAACTTGTTGCATCGTCTCTGTTTGCTGTTCCTGAAGGTCTAAAGCTAGGGAAGTATTTCAGATTCTTAGAATCTGCAGAGGTACTGCAGAGATAAAAATGTACCTGTCTAGGCCAAAGTCTATGATGGAGAAGAAAAAGTTCAGCCTGCCTCTGTTGTCTTTTCCTAGGAAAGATGGTCAGAAACAATGGTTGAAGTGCCACTTCAGAAACATAGGAATTTTCCTTATACATTGCTCCATCTAGCACATTGTTTTCCAAACTTGGGTCTCTAGCTGTTTTTGGACTACAACTCCCATCTTCCTTAGCTAGCAGGACCAGTGGTCAGGGATGATGGGGATTGTAGTTCCAAAGCAGCTGGCGCCTTAGTTTGGGAAACACTGATCTAGCTCAATAATGCCTGCACTGACTGACAGCAGCTCTCCAAAGGTTTCAGATGGGGAACACTCCCAGGGACCTTCTCCAGCCAAAGCAGATGCTCTGCCACTGAGTTCAAGCCGTTCCCTAAATATTCTTCCTCTCCTCCCTCTGGCCTTGCCTGTGTTCCTTTTGCATTTTTAACAAAGTTGTGAGCTGACAATGGTGCCACTTCCCGCCTTCTGGGAAAAACAGAGTCTCCGGCTATATCACACTTGCACCATTCAGGAATGTGTAACTGGAGAGGAGTCGTAGCTCAGGGGTAGAGCATCTGATCTGAGTTCCTTTCCTGGTATCTCCAGATGAAGAGCAGAGGCAGTGGCTTGCATTGGGGTAGGGGGTTGTGGGGGGAGAATCCCCCTTGAGACTGCAGAGAGTCACTGCCAGCTACAGCCCCACGTTGGATGAACAAATGGTTTGTCTCTGTGTAGGACAGCTTCATCTGTTTATGTTCCTTGGCCTCTGCGGTTATGTTCCAAAAAACCCAGGGCATTTGTTGTTGGGCCCCTGATTTTGCATTAGGTGGATCTCAGCCAGGGATGAAAGTGGAGTCTCTCTGTTGCCCGAACTCTTGCAGTGCTGTCACAGAAGCAAGAAGGAATCTCAGGGCAGATTAAAGACTTAACAGATTGATCGTGGCATAGGTTTTTGTGGGACCAGATGTTTGAGGGGTTGTACACACAATCTCAGCCCATCAGCCATTCCCACCATCCTTCTGAGTAATACCCCTCCCCACCCTCTCACTATATATAAGGGTCTGGTGACTTCTGTTTCAGTGTATCTGAAGAAGTGTGCATGCACATGAAAGCTCATTCCAATAACAAACTTAGTTGGTCTCTAAGGTGCTACTGGAAGGAATCTTTTTATTTTGTTTGATCTACTACAGATCGCCTTGAGATGTGCCAGAACAGATCTTGATTTCCATTTTGCCCAACCCTGTTATAAATATATTCCTTATGAAACACTCCATCTTTCCAAGAATTTCCATTGCCCTTTTGCAATATCTCCTATCTGTCTATCTGTCTTGTATCTGCTTGTAATATGATGGAACCACCTTTCCTGTCTGGGGTTCTTGGCAGACAAAGATATTGGGAAATGGAACTGTTGCTTAGATGGCTGCGGGCGACACATTTTGCCAGCTGTTGTGAAACTTCTTTCTCTCTCCCTCTCTCCCTCTCTGATCTGCCCCTGCTGCCCAGTGTCTGGATTTGCAACCTCTGCAGTTGCCTCTCTCCTGTCCATCAGTCATGGTGTCTGGCTTTGGAAAACTTCAAAGGGGACCAGCGGATAGGCATTTGTGATGGTTATCTAGACAGGGCTGGGGATGGAAAGGAGACCACATACTGCCCAGTGTGTTCCCCGTCCCACACTAGTCTGTCTTGCAGAGATGATGCCTTGATGGAGCTTGATCAAGCTGGTTTGAGCAGAGAGCCAGTGGGAAATGATCTCCCCGCCCCTCGCCCCACTTCCTTGCTCCTTTGTAGTCAATTGGATGCATCCTATTTTCCCAGGGGGGTGGCTGGTGGACAAATAGCTCAGTGTGAGAACAGGCTTATTTGATTCTTTGAACATTTATGATTATGCACATGCATACGATAAATCAAGGCAGCTCACATCACAAAATACAACAAAATCAATTTGTAAATATCTATAAAGCATAATTGAAAACAGCAAACAAACAGCAATAAGTCCTGGTTGGCTAAAAGGAGAAATCCATATTGTGAAGGCAATATGGATTGTCTAAAAAGTACAGCTTTCAAGAAGCACCCAAAAGAAGGCAGGGACAGTTCCTGGTGAATCTCCAAAGGTAGGATTGAGGTTGAATCCTGACAAGGCAGAGGTACTGTTTGGGCGGACAGGGGGAGGGCAGATGTGGGGGATTCCCTGTTCCCGAATGGGGCAACTGTGCCCCTGAAGGACCAGGTTCACAGCCTGGGAGTCATTCTGGGCTCACAGCTATCCATGGAGGTGCAGGTCATGACGGCTGAGACCCTACCTGCCAGCACAATGTCTCACCAGAGTGGTCCATGCACTGGTCATCTCCCACTTGGACTACTGCAATGCGCTCTATGAAGGTGACTCGGAAATGACAACTGATCCAGAATGCGGCTGCCAGACTGGTGACTGGGAGTGGCTGCCGGGACCATATTACACCAGCCATAAAGGATCTTCACTGGCTCCCAAAACATTTCTGAGCATAATTCAAAGTGTTGGTGCTGACCTTTAAAGCCCTAAATGGCATCTCCACCACCACCATTTATCCCAGACATTGAGATACTGCTCCGAGGGCCTTCTAGCGGTTCCCTCCCTGCGAGAAGTGAGGTTACAGGGAACCAGGCAGAGGGCCTTCTCAGTAGTAGCACCTTGCCTGTGGAATGCCCTCCCATCAGATGTCAAGGAAATAAACAACTATCTGACTTTTGGAAGACATCTGAAGGCAGCCCTATATAGAGAAGTTTTTAATGTTTGATTTTTTATATTGTGCTGGTAGCCGCCCAGAATGGCTGGGGCAACTTAGTCAGGTGGGCAGCATATAAATAATAAAATTACTATTATTATTATTATTAGTAGTAGTAGTAGTAGTAGTAGTAATAGAGAGTTAATTCACAGGGCAGAGCCTGCAATGCTGATATGTATCTAAATTCTGGAGGGCTCCTATGTTCAGAGGCCTCTGAATTCTCCTTGCTGGAAATGGCAGGAGGAGACAGTGCTCTTTCAAAAAAGTCTTAATTGTCCAGGATGCTGGACTAGAAGAGGCCTTCGCCTCATCCAGCAGGATCCTCTTACGCCCTTAAGATTTCTTGTTGTTTCACGCCTTAAGAGATGCCGTTCCCTTCCTTTAGAGGCACAGTTTCGAAAAGCGTATTTACACTCTCACTGAGTAACTAGCTATTAAAAAGCCAGGCATTCAATCAATTATAAATTTGTTGAGTGGCAGATAGCCCTGATATTTACAAGTAAGTTTGTTTTTTAAACCATTGTAACCTGACCTTTGGATGGGCTGGAACACATTGGAAGACATCAACGCGCTCTTTGCAAGCTCCAGATGGGGACTGTGCTGCTGTTGTTGCCGTGGGGAGCAGCTTAAAAGAACTTTTGGCCCATATCTGGATGTAGGGTGGGGAGAAGAGAAAGTGGACGAAGTGTTCAATAAAAGGCCCCCCTGCCTTTACTCTCCTGGCCCTCGTGTAGCATGAAAGTATATACTTCATATACTTCCAGCGACAATCTTGCGCCAATGGGACAGCTTGGTTGGAGACAATCCTAAATAAAGAAATGCACGTGCTGCCTTTTTTTGTTGAGAAGGATAAAGAAAACCCTAATCAACAGGCCCTCTCTCCCTTTCTAACCACAAGCTTCAGTTCCCTTGTTTTGTGCAGTGTTTGGTTTTCTGAGCTGGGGTGCTCTCCTCTCTCCTTCTTTCTCCCCTCCCCGCTTCCTTCACCCACCCCGCAAAAGTTTGCCCGACTCTCTTTGGCCATTCCAGTTTTGCTTCTTGCTGACCTTGATCTTTCCCCTGGTGGCTGCCTTATCGCCCACGAGCTATCTGCCACCTAATCCCATTTTATGACGGGCTTTTATGCTCTCCCTAGTCAATACACTTGCCCCAATTGCCAGCGCAAACGTTGCACAACTTTTTCCAGGGAATGGTGATACGGAGTTCTCTTCCTCTCTCTCTTCCGTCCCTGCAGCTCATCTTCTCCTGCCTTGCTTCCTGTCGGGCAGGGATAACACAGAGTGGAAGTCATGGGTGTAGTCAAGAGGGGCAGCTGCCCCCCCCATCCAGTAAAACAATAGAAATACTTAACTAACTGACCAATCACATCGGTTGATGGACCCGTGGTCTGGCTCAGTGTAAAGGCAGGATCCCCTTTTCCTGTGAGGCAGAGTGGCAAAACAGTGGCTATCTAACACTGAATGCAGGGCATTTTGCAACACCTATCCTCATATTAAGGATTGTGTGCTGCTCAACACTCCCTTTCCCCATGTTCATAGAATCATAGAGTAGCGTCATCTAGTTCAACCCCTCGCAATGCAGGAATCTTTTGCCCAACGTGGGGCTTGAACCCATGACCCTGAGTCTCATCCTCTGCTGACTGAGCCCTGCTAGCAGTAATTGGGGGCGAACGGGAATCATAGCACCAAACATCTGGAGGGCAGCAGGTTTGGGGAAGGCTGCCTTAAGGTTTTGCTCTGCCCTGATTTTTGCCATAGCGTACCTTCCTACATTCATTCCTTCTCTCTCTCTCTCTCTCTCTCTCTCTAACAGTGTTTAATATACTGATTTATCTCCCAGTGCAGCCAGCTGTGCTTATTGCAGAATAGCTGGATTGGATGTTTTTTCTGGGGGTAGAGGGGAATGGAAGCAGGGATCTATTTTATTCTTTTGTTGTTCTTCATATGCATGCTTAGGCACAAGAGGGTCAGGAAGCACTTTACATCAGCATTCTCAAATGCATAGGGTGGGGTGGGGGGAATGAAGTATAAATGATGATGATGGTGATTTTATTTATTTGTGTAGCTCAGGGAAGATCACAGCATAAAAATACAAGATACATAATAAAAAGAGGAACAAAAACAAAACAAAGCAATAACTCCCCCTCTTCTTTCTGCACCTGTGTACACATACAGACTAATTTTTGCAATGGCACCTGGATAGCTCTCCCTCTAATGTAGGGCTGTGTAAACTAGGGCCCTCCAGATGTTTCTGGACTCCAGCTCCCATCACCCCAGGCCTTTGGCTGTGCTTGCTGAGGCTGATGGGAGGATGGCGTGTTGGCTATCCCAGGGAGAGTGAGTTAGAAAACAGGCATTCCCTCTGCCAAATAGGCATTGTTGGTGTGTATGGACGTCAAAGCACTAAGTAGCCCGGTCCTGGGCATGTTTGGGGGTTTCTGCCTTCAGTTTGCAAAGCCTGCGTGGCTGTGATCAGCTTTCATGGCAACCTACATTCAAAGGAGACAAACGGATCTGTTCTTTTAGCTGCTGTTCATTTTGTTAAGAAGAGAACAAGGGACGGATAGTCTGACAGCAACTTGGGGTCAAAGTAGGCTTGACCCTTACTAACGTGGGTGCCATTAGCATATCTGTTTTTACCGTTTCAGTAAGCAAAAGCTCTTGTTGTTGTTGTCCAAAGCAGTTCCAGTAAGTGGGACCTGCAACAAACGCGGCGTAGACAGCTCCTGTTCACTGTTCCAGCCGCACAGCCCATGCCCGCCTCCAGGAAACTCCATTTCATCCCTCCTCCCTCCCTTCTGGTTTTCCATTCCCTGCCCAAACAGCCGGTCTGCATTCCTCAGAACACCGAGCATGCTCATATATTTATTTATTGTACTTCTGCAAGTCTTGGGGTTCCTTCCCCGCAAAGTGCTGACTTCTCCCTCGTGTATTACTGCTTTGGATCCACAAGCATTGCTGATTGCAGAAGAAAGGAAAGAGAGCAATTAGGCTGTGCCATTGATGCAGCTTAGATTTTGCAGCATGTGAACAGGTCCTTTCTCCTCCTAAAGAGGTAGAATCAATCCTAGAATTGTAGAGTTGGAAGGGACCATGAGGGTCATCTAGTCAAACCCGCTGCAATGCAGGAATCTTTCCCCTAATGTGGGGCTCAAACCCATGACCCCAAGATTGAGAATCTCATGCTCTACCAACTAAGATCAGATCTTGCAGTCTATGGCAGAGGAAGGGGAGGTGGGGCTGTGGGAGCAAACAGGGAAAGAAAATGAGTATTTCAGTTGCCAAAGGCTTAATGGAAAAAGTGAGGGTTTTTTGGGGTGGGGTGGAGGAGGGATCTGTAGGAATGAGAGTGAAACCCATGGGTTTGCACATTGTGCATAATAATAATAATAATAATAATAATAATAATAATAATACTCCGCCCATCTGACTGTGTTTCCCCAGTCACTCTAGGTGGCTCCCAACAGAATAATAATAATAATAAAGCAATAAAACATCAAACATTAAAATCTTCCCTAAGCAGGGCTGCCTTCAGATGTCTTCTAAAAGTCAAATAGTTGTTTATTTCCTTGACATCTGATGGTTTGTGGGTCTTGCTGCCTTCCCATTAACCATAGCCAGCTGGAGTCCAAAGTGTCTGGAGGGCACTGGGGGAAGGCAGGGGGCAAGGGCTGAAATATTTTTTTGTCCACAAATACACTTGGTGGCCATAGGCAAGGCACTATCTCTCAGCCTTGGCTTTTCCTCCCCCCCCCAATCCCCCCCCCCGGCAATAAGGGATTGATAATAATCCTGAATGGTTGCAAAGATTACTGAGATAAAATATGTGTGAATCACTTTGAACCTTCTAAAGCATAGTATGAGAATGACTGGTGCTATCTATCCGGGACATTTCATGCCAATTCCTTTGCCAGCAATTTTTGCACGGTACAGATAAAGAAGTCTGTGTTGGACATTCTGAGAATCAAACGCTGCATGGGGCATAATGGACTGTGGCCAGCAATGCAATGCCTTTGCAGTTTCCTTCTGACTTGCCCGCTTATTTGGGGTTCCAATCCACGGGTTCATCATTGATGGCTGGCCTTGGTAGCCCAGCTAAAAATCGTGGTTGCCAGGCCCCTGTAGTGGTCTCTGACTTGTTAGCACCTCCCCATACTGAATTCAAGGTACAAGAATGGCGATTCTGACCCAACATCAGGAAAAACGTCCAGACACTGAGAGCTGTTTGAGAGTGGAAATAGACTCCCAGTAGAGGCGGTGGACTCTCCTTCCTTTCAGGTTTGCAAGCAGAGTCTGGATGACCATCTGCCATGGATGCTTTAGTTGAGTTTCCTGCATTGCAGGGGGCTGGACTAGATGACCCTTGGTGGTCCCTTCCAACTCTACAATTCCATGATTCTGTGACTTCCAGCCTCTGAACCTGGAGGTTCCATTCCATTCCATCCCATACATTCATTCATTTATTACATTTCTGGCCTGCCTTTCTTCCAGAGAGCAAATGAATGTGTGCAAGGTCTTTCAACCTTCTCCTTTTCATTATCACAACAACCCTGAGGGGTGGGCCAGGTTGAAGATTGATGACTACTGGCCTAAGGCGGATTTTTGAGTTTCATGGCCCAGCAGGGCGGATTTGAACCTGTGTCTCCCCAGTCTGACACGACTAGTGGCCATTGAGAGACCTCTTCCATCCATTTGTCTAACCTCGTTTCAAAACTTTCTGAGCTACTGGCACATCACCATAACTCATGGAAGTGAATTACATGAAACAGTTGGGAAGAATTTTCAATGACGGATGTAGAGAAAAACACAGAGTGGACTCCTTTTGGGTGGGGGGTACAAGCTTTAACATTTGGAACAGTTTGCATTTATAACAGCAGCAGACAGACTTCAGGCTTGTAGGAACCACAACTGGATCTAGGTGTAAAAGACACATTTTGAGCTAATAAATAAATAAAAATCTCTGAGCAGCTGCTAAACCCAGGGGTGCTTCATCCACACTGTCACAATTTGGGCATGACATTCAATCACATGCCGAAAAATTCAGGTTGCAGAATTGAAGTTGGTTAGCGCTCTTATGCAACAATTGGACTTCTTGCTATAAGAGAAAATGCACTGAAAAGCGTGGGAAAAGAATGGCTTGGCACAGCGCTGTATAATCTGCCCGCAAAGAAATCAGGACGAATGTTCAGTAAATAGCCAATGTGGTTTAAGCTCCCTGCAAACTTTGCGCAAAAAAATAAATAAAGTTCTGGGTGAAAGCTCAAGCGACGGGTTATCTTGAAGCCGAGAGGGGTTTGTTTTGAGTGCCAGAATGGAGCTGAGCTCCCAATCCTTCCACACATAGATCCTATGTCTGGTCATCCTGAAGGGTATTCCTTTTATCAGCCTAATTCTGGGGTGGGGAAGAGTCCTATTGTTGCTAATACCACTAAACAGAGGGAATGTGGAAAGCCGTGCTGATCTACTGCAAAATCACCCACTGTCTACCAGGTGATTCCATTCTGTCTTCTGCCCATCCCTGATTTGGAACATTCAAAGCTGATAGCCAAGCCATGGCAGAAGATCTACATTGTGGGTCTCCTGGTTTGCTGTTTCTGTGATAGCAGTAACATCTCTGCTGCCATTTTCCCAGTCTAAATGCCTTCTTTCCCCAACCCCAAGCTACTACTTGCCCTGAATCTGTTGTCTGGTATCTTCCTGAAGCATTGCCTATGAATCCACTTATCAGAAATTTAGTACATGCTGACCTCCAGTGCAGGAATGTTGCTTCCTGTCCTTGGTGACCAAGGTTTGTGAAGAATCAAGTTGGCTCCCAGTGCATAGCCTAGCCTTGGACCTTTCTCTGCACCAGGGTCTGTTTCTTGGTCACTCCAGAGGTCCCTGTGGAATGCTGGGAATGGGCTTTCCATGTGCTACTCAGGTGAAGGGGCAATGGTGGCTGGCTCTGTCCTGGCATCACTGTATGCCAAGCAACCATTGAGCATGGACATTCATATACTTCCACACTTTATTGAGCCCTCTGCACTTGAGGGCCCAGAGGGGCCATGTTTGCTGGGGCTGACGGAAGTTGTTGCTGGCACCCGTCTGTCTTGGGAGACAATGGAGGAGTGCGCCTTTTGCAGGTGAAGTCAAACTGTTGATGGTTACAGTGCCTGCTGTGGCTGTAGAGACCAATACAGGAGAGAAGGTACCTGATTGTACTACTGCAGATGCACCATGGCGTTTCGTTCTGACACAGCACAAGTGGAAGGCATTGAGCCGTCCTTCCTGGCAGTTGGAAGTTGCCCATGACTCACTTCCATAAAGCAGTAGTAGTCTGCAACATCTGGAAGACCTGAGTTCTGCAGATCTGGTCTACACTGGCTAGGGGTTGCTCTCCAGATTTCAGAGAAGGAACACACCCAGCCCCACCTGGTCATGATGAGGATTGACCTTACAAAGCTGGTGGTCTATGGCTGAGCTGCCCTCCTTCCTTCTCTGTGTGTGATAGCCATCTTCACATATCTTAAGGACTGTTACGTGGAAAAGGGAACATGCTTGTTTTCTCCTGCTCTGGAGGGTTGGGCTCAAGGCAATGGCTTCCAGTTACAAGAAAGGAGATTCCGACTAAACTTCAGGAAAAACTTTCTGACAGTAAGAGCTGTTCAACAGTGGGACAGTTTCCCACAAGAGGTAGTGGACACTTCTTCCTTGAAGGTTTTTAAGCAGAGGTTGGATGGCCATCTGTCATGGATGCTGTAGCTGAGATTCCTGCATTGCAGGGGGCTGGATGAGATGATTCTATATATCAGCTTCCCTCTAGCAGATGTCCAAGCTCAACAATCCCTTCATGTGTTAAGAAATCTACCTTCAGTTGAGCAGGGCTCCATGCATTGATGGGGCTGTGCCTCTAGCCCCTCTCCTGACAGCACAACTAGCCCAGGCCCCAGGATGGAGATAGTGATGATCATAGAATCAGTGCAAGAATCTCAGCTAAACCATCTATGGCAGATGGCCATCCAACCTCTGCTTAAAAACCTCCAAGGAAGGGAGTTGGTTCCACTGTCAAACAGCCCTTACTCTCAGAAAGTTCTTCCTGATGTTTAGTCAGAATCTCATTTATTGTAACTTGGAATCCATTGGTCCGAGTCCTATCCTCCAGAGCAGGAGAAAACAGGTTTCCTTCACTTTCCATGTGATGATGTTAGGAGCAGTGTTAGTGGAGTGGTCCCACAGCTCTGTCAGTAAATGGAACGCCTCTCCATTGAATAAGTAACATGATTAGAGCCTCCTGGATCAGGCCAGCTGTCCATCAGTCCAGCATCCTGTTCTCACAGTGGCCAGCAGGATGCCTTTGGGAAACCCACAAGCAGGACCCAGGGGCAGGGGCACTCTCCCATCCTGCCTCCACCTGGTAGCCATTGATAACCTTACCATCTATGAATTTGCCCAGTCCTCTTTTAAAGCTACCCAAGTTGGTGGCCGTCACAGTCTCCTGCGGCAGCGAGTTCCACAGATAAACTATGTGCTGTGTGAACCAATGCAAGAATTCCATAATGGGGAATTAATATTATTATCCCTGCGTAGCAGATGGCTAGTTTGAACACTTATCTTGCCACCTAGAAAGTTTGTGTTGTGGGAGAGATTCAAACTAAGGATGTGCTTCTTTGTACTGTTCCTTCTCTGGACGTCTCGTCCTGTTCCAGCGTCTGCCCGAGACTCTATGAGTGAAGCCTTTGTGTGATGGCCCACAAAAATGGGGCCAAATGCTAAAGCGACATAAAACCATGCTGTATCTAAAGACAGCTTAATTCTTGGCAGAGTTGGAAACATGAAAAAGCCCCAGTTATTTTAAGATCTGTCAAGAATTTGATTTGCATATTGTCTCCCTGAATCTGACTGACGCAAAGATGCAATTGATGGATACTGCGGCTGCTGCTTAGCATTCGCTTAGCGCTGTGTTCTTGGGGACAGAGGCCTTGCTCCGGACTCCTGTTTGGAAATTAATGATTATTTTTTGGTTAACTTTTTATCCTGCTCTTCCTCTAGTCAAGGTGGCATGCTTGGTGTCTCTGTGTGTTTTCACCACAGCCCTAGCGAGAGGAAAGATCGATCAACTGATAGATAGATAGATAGGAAGAAGAGGTTTGGTTAAGGGTGCTGGGAACTGTATCTTTCCAAAGGAATGAAACAGGTGCATTGAATGCATTTGCGGTCTTGACATGACTCTGCAGCCCGGTCCTGAGTTGTACACCTTAGGAAACCTCCCAGAGTCCTTTGCAGTGTGCCAGGGTTCCATAGCTGGCAGGCAGGTTAGCCGGCGAGTCGCTTTGGCACGGGAACTTTGCCACAAGAAGCAAAAGTTGTGTGTGTCGGGGGAAACCGCAGGCTTCTGTGCGGAGAAAATTCTTCTGAGCAAGAATTACCTCCACCTTAGCCGTCCCTGGGCCCAGCAGGGCAGAGGGTCCTTTGGGATTAAACTTCACAAGCTCCCGTTGTTCCGCGTGCAGCCGATCGGGACTGATTAGAGCGGCCTGGGAGAGATTTGCTGAATAAATTCAGCATGACACAGATTTTCAGCCGCTGTTCCCTTTGTATCCAGCGCTCTTGGCACTCTGTGGCAGGGGCAGACCAGGAAATTGTGCCAGAGAGAATAAAGGCTGGCAGGTTTTCTCTTCTTTCTTTCTTTCTTTCTTTCTTTCTTTCTTTCTTTCTTTCTTTCTTTCTTTCACAGTGAGCGGTTGAATCTAGTGACATGGAAAGAGGGCAGCCACCTTCCCCTCAACGTTCCTGAACATTATATCTTTTTGAAACCGAGCTTGCTGACGATTCAATCCACAATTGAGCCTCTTCAACTCTGCCCTCCTCCTGGGCTGGAATTGTCTCTGGAGTATTCTGGAGTATCCCTTATTAGAGTTCCTTTACCTAAGTGTCATGTTGTGGGGTGGTGGGGGGAAAAGAGAGAGGAGAGGAAGTTTTCCTCCATCTCACAACATTAGACCTCACGGACAGAAGCTGAACATTGAAATAAGATTGAGTGCAGGCAAAAGAATGTACTTTTTTGCACAGTGCATAGCTGAACTGTGGAATTCGCACCCAGAAGACGTAATGATGACCACCAAGTTGAATGGGTTTTGCATTTGTTTTGTTTTAAAGGATTTGTTTTTTTTGGGGGGAGGCACTCCCGTGGCATCATTGACTTGCCTGCCCTGGGCACTGGCAACCCACGCTACACTGCTGCCATGTTAGGTGCATTTGAGCTACTTATAAAGGTTCTGTACAGCATTAAACACCCACAGCCACCCATTTTCTGACAGAGGGAGTAAGGGTGCACCAGGTTTCTTTGTCTCAGGCTCCCACAAAAAGTGGAGGGATCCTGGAAGCATTGCAGTCTCCCAGAAATCACTGGACAATTTGATGTGTCGGATGGTGGGACACAAAGAAATTACTCACCTCATTTTACTGACAGCGTTTCTTCACCACCCGTTCTTAACAGCAGCCCAAATTTCTTGGCAGTCCACAGACAAGAGGTTAAAACCCATGAACTGTGAAAGCAGAATGTCAAATCATAACACAACAATTAAAACAGGTTATCCGCAATCAGAATAAAACCAGCAGCAGGGAAAATAGCCATGGGTGGCGCTCAGCTAAACAGTTCTGCTAGTACAGTAACTTTTAGCTATGAAGTGGAAATTCATTGCCTTGTCCTCTCTCTGCGTGCCACACGACACAACTCCTAAATGTGCTCCAGAGGGTGGAAGGAACCGCACAGCTAAAAGTTATTGTGCTAGCAGAACTGTTTTAGCTGCATGCTGCCCAGGAATGGTAACTGATCTTGTGAGTCTGGGAAGACAAAAAGGTCTTTACCTGGCAGCCAATATAGGTGCAAGAAATGCAAGAGAAATGGACATAATATTGACTAAGTATGCTTTCAGTCTTAAATCTAGAACAAACTTTACCATTGTTACCTAAACAATGAGCAGGCAGGAATTCCAAAAATGCGGAGCACGGCCTCTCTATGTACCCTTGAAGCTTTTGAGTTCTATGGATGTAGCTGTTTTCAGGGTGTGTCATGATCTCGCCGTTAATTTTTGCGCATTGTTCCAAAGGCAAAGGGAGCCCCAGGGCGATTTCAGTTGGTTTTCCCCCCAGGTGGATTTCCATCACACGCTGGCAAATTCAGATTGTGGTGTTATAGTCGGTCTAGGGGTCTGGTGCAACAAACCTGCTTCCACAGAAGATACAGAGGGTGCCGGGGAAATGCAGAGGAAAGTGTGGCATAACACTTGCTTTGATGCAATGTCATCTAAAATCTCTGCAAACAAATCACAATAAGTGCTCATTAAATAGCCCACGTCATCTAATCCCTCTGCAAATAAACCACAGTCTTCAATAAGCAGGTTGATGGCATTCCCAGATAACCATCATTTTCTGATGTGATTGAGTCACATACTGGCAAATTCAGGTTGTATAATTAAAGCTCTTGCAAGGAACTCATTTCCTCCCCAAACTGGACTCCCCCCCTTTTTTTTGCAGTAAGGGGCAGAAAATGCACTGGATAGTTCTGGATGCAATATCATATGACCTGCAGACAAATCAGAGTGAAGGTTCAGTAAATGGTCATTCCCCTTCCTGCCCACCAGTGTGAAAACCAATCAAGGGGGTTGCTCAGCAAACAGGGTCACCTGGAAGTGACTCCAGAAAAACAATCTTTTCATTAGAGGGTGTTTGATTACAAATCAGTACACAGGTAGTGAAGCAGTATATATAATTCCTGTGGAAATTGTGTGCATGCAGGAAATGTTTTAGCAAGTAGTAGTTGGAAGCGGCATATAATAAGGCCTGCAAGTCCTTTTTAGGGAAGGTGGATGGCAGGTCAGAATCCCAAACCAATTAATGTATGTCAAGACAGGGAGATCAGGGCACAGCCAGCCTTGTCTGGGGCTGCTGGCCTGAGCTGGTGGTCCTCCGTGGGGCTGCTGCACAGGGAGCAATGACTTGTTCTGCAAGGGACAGGGAAGAGCCCAGTGGGTATGGGGAGAAACACCTGTCTGGAAGGACCCAGTTCTATCACTTCCTCCTTCAGGGTTCCCCTCCTCGACATTTGTAACGATGCCCACATGATGGATGTGCTCACAACTCTGCAATCTGTTAACGTGAGTCAGCAGTGTGATGCAGCAGCAAAAAAAAAAGCTAACTCTATTCTAGGCTTCATCAACAGAATTTTAATGTCCTGATCAAGGGAAGTCATGGTACCACTCTGTTCTGCCTTGGTCAGACCACACCTGGAATGCTGTGTCCAACTCTGAAGGATGCTGACAAACTGGAAGGTGTGCAGAGGAGGGCGACCAAAATGATCAAGGGCCTGGAAACCAAGCCTGATGAGGAACGGTTGAAGGAGTTGGATATGTTTAGCTTGGAAAAGAGGAGAGTGAGAGGAGATAGGATAGCCATCTTCAAATATTTCAAGGGCTGTCACATGGAAGATGGAGCAAGCTTGTTTTCTCTTGCTCTGGAGGGTAAGACCCCAACCAACGCCTTCAATTTATGAGAAAGGAGATTGCAGCTAAACACCAGGAAAAACTTTCTGACAGTAAGAGCTGTTCGGCAGAGGAACAGACCCCCTCGGAAGGTTGTGGACTCTCCTTCCTTGGAGGTTTTTAAGCAGAGGTTGGATGGCCATCTGTCATGGATGCTTTAGTTGAGATCCCTGCATTGCAGGGGGTTGGAGTAGATGACACTGGGGTCCCTCCCAACTCTGCAATTCAGTGATTCACGATGTGCAAAATTCTGCAAGTCTAAGCGTGTTTTATTTGAAGAAGCAAAGTCGTGTTGAATGTGGGCTCGTGTGTAACTGCCCTTGTGTGCACCAATAATCAGGAGTGTGCAATAAAAACGACTTTTTGGAAGGGCCCTACATCTCTCTCTCTCCTAGCTGAAGCAGTCACCCACCCTGCCTGCCCTGCTAACTTCTCCTGGCTCTTTGGTATTCCTGGCTTAGGGCAGAGGGGAGGGAAGCCAGGCAGTTAAATCCTTGGCAGGGCCTGAACGGACAAGCTGAATGCAACCACTCACCCCTCAATGATAATTTCCTGGTTGGAAGACTCCTGCTGGGTGATCCTAGAAGCTGGGAAGGGACTTCTAGAGCTCAGCAGAGCCACCCCCTGTCCGTGAATGGTTTCTCTGTACACAACCATATTTTCGCGCCCATGTTACAGGTGGCAGAGCTGAGGCCGAGAGAGCAGGGGGGCTTCCTTCAGGCTACCTAGATTGGGTTGTAGCTACCTCTTTGCCGGTGCTCAGTCTGGCCTGGCCTGGCCTGACCCCCCACCGCCCTTGCCCAGGCCCACGTGGCTATTCGTGAAATCGGGCTGGCTGGGCGGTGCTGTTCGCCAGTGCCAGCTGGGAACGCCAGCCCGTTTCCGGCCTCAGTGCTGGGAGTAGCATTGCACTGGGGAACAATGGCTATTGATCCGCAGGGCAGCCTCCTTATCTGCCTGCCATTGTTCTGGAAGCGGCCTCCTTGGAGAGGGAAGAGGCCTCTGTGTTTGCTTTGCCTAGACCCTTCTCTCTGCCTGGTCCGCACCATTGGCAGAACTGCCGGGCTGCCAGCGAGCCAAGAGGATGGGAAACGTGGAGAGAGAGGAAGGGGAAGCACAATATAGGTCAGGGGTAGAAGCATATGTTTTGTATGCAGAAGGCTGGCTCCATCTGAAAACCTTGGAGAGCTGCTGCCAGCCAGTGTTGATGGACCTTCCTGTGTTCCAGCGAGAGGCAAACCTTCAGCTAGGAAGGGGCTGTGCTGAGATGTTCATGGCCTTTTCTGCAGAACGCTGTTTGTTTTATTTTCTGAATCAAAGCTGGAAGCTTCTATTGCTTCTATTTATGCTGAGATAAGGGGAAATGCGCAAGCAGGAGTCCACCCCACTGAGCAAGAAGGAAGTTTGTTCCCACCTTCTGATGTCTCCCCAGCAAGAGAAAAACCACTAGAAATGCCAAACAACTTTTGAATAACTTTCCACCTCGCGGGCTGCTACTTTGGAGCAGTGGTGGTGAATTATTATTTTCCTGGTCATTGATTGCATGATAGCAAACATGCTCACACACATAGGGGCATAGGAAGGTGCCTTATACTGAATCACGCCATTGGTGCATCTAGTTCAGTATTGTCTACACTGACTGGCAGCAGCTTCCCAGGGTTTCAGGCAGGATGCTCTCCCAGCCCTAGCTGGAGATGATGATAATGGTGATTTGTTTTAAAAAGAGACAGAGGTGCTGGGGAATGAACCAGGGAACTGCCACATGCAAGGCAGATGTTTTACCCTGGGAGCCATGCCCCCCCCAGCAGGATATTAAGGGATTCTGCTCCATCCATCCTCACAAGACTTTTGGCTATAGTACCAAAGGGTAAGGGACGCAGGTGGCGCTGTGGGTTAAACCACAGAGCCTAGGACTTGCCGATCAGAAGGTCGACGGTTCGAATCCCCGCGACGGGGTGAGCTCCCGTTGCTCAGTCCCTGCTCCTGCCAACCTGGCAGTTTGAAAGCACGTCAAAGTGCAAGTAGATAAATAGGTACCGCTCTGGTGGGAAGGTAAATGGCGTTTCTGTGCGCTGCTCTGGTTCGCCAGAAGCCGCAGAGTGATGCTGGCCACATGACCTGGAAGCTGTACGCCGGCTCCCTCGGCCAATAAAGTGAGATGAGCGCCACAACCCCGGAGTCTGTCACAACTGGACCTAATGGTCGGGGGTCCCTTTACCTTTACCTTTACCAAAGGGTAGTGATGTCAGCTTTTTGTTTCTGGGTCTCTAGGCCAGACAGGAGAGGTGCAGAGAGCCTGGCCAGCTTTGCTCAGAACAAAGGACTTTGTGTATGTTGTGTTAGCAGAGAGAGTGGGGCTGAGCCTATTCTAGGCTCCTAGGACAAGGTGAAGGAGCTGCACCTGGAAGTGTAGGGTCTGTAAGAGGTGATGTTATCAAGTGGCCACAGTGCCAGCTCCTAGGACATAAGAGCATGGAATCATAGAATACAGGGCCATCTTGTCCAACCCCCAGCAGTGCAGGAATCTTGACCAAAGCATCCATGACAGATGGCTATCTAGCCCAGTTTTGTCTAGGCTGAAAGGCAGAAGCCCTCTGAGCTTTCACACAGCCTTGCCTGGAGCCTGACTCCACCACTGAGCTACAGCCCCAAACCTGGAGTAGCAGTCGGGGGATGCAGGTCAGAGAGACAGGATGGAGCCCGGACACCTCTCTTTAGAAACAAGTTAAGGGTTGCTTAAGGGCTTAACCTTGAGATTTGTTTTTCGTTCCAAGATCTCCTCAACCCTGGAACATTTTAGACGAGATAAGCTAGTGCTTCGCACAGTGCATAGCTAACTTGAGGAATTTACTGCTGTGGGAGGGAGGACGAGGCTGGGCAGCAGCTTCTGGACATCATTATGGCTATATGCTGCCTACAGGACCCGAACTCCATTCCCTGAGAGACAAGAGCCAGAGAGTGCTGCTGCATTAAATACCCTGCATGTGCGTCTGTGGGAACAAAATGCAAAATTTGATCGATGTTATGGACTGATTCAGGAGGACTCTTCTTACATTCTCAAGGAAAGGAGGAGAGCACCACCGACCATGTGCTGAGGGCATTTTGTGTACCTCCAAATAACCACAGTCCTCTGGGATAAAGGGGGAAATTCCATAGTTTCTGGTCTCTCTCCTTCCCCTTGCATTATGCGTTATTCTCCTGAGCATTGCAGGGTCAGTACTTTGGGCAACTTGTATGCATAGCAGGAAGGCCTCCTCCATCCATGGGGGATTGACCCTTGACCTCCAAGGACAGGGAGGTGCCTTCCTCCTAATCACCCAAATTGCTCCGTCTTCTCCTTCACATGCCCGGCTGTGCCCTTGACCCTTCGCTGTGTGTTCCGTCCCCAGATGTATGGCCGCTACACGCAGGACCTGGGAGCCTACGCCAAGGATGAAGCAGCCCGCATCCGCCTGCAGCAAGAGCGCTGGAAGCCATCCCCAAAGGACCGCCTGCGCCCCTCTGAGCTGCTGGAGTATGACCAGAGCCGATGCGCCCGATGCCGCAGTAAGGAGCCTGCCGTGTCCTGGGGAGCGGGGAGAGAACTGGGGGTGGAAATGCATCTTTATAAGTCCTTGCAGCCTCTGGCGGGGGGAGAGGAAGGGGAGGGGCATCCTGGGCCTGCCATTCAGCTCGTCAAAAATGTGACACCAGAGGGCTCTGCAGAGCAATGGAAAATCACATTGAGAGGTATATAACTTTTTTAATAGCGTTTTTACAGATCAGTGTAGATCCAGTCCCTGTCAGAACTGGTGTACGTAGTCCAAAACCTATGTCCAGAGGCTCGCTTGGCTTTGCACAATTGTGCTCTCGGCCTTCCATGCTCCCTTGGAGGTCACTAGCTAGTGTTTTTTGTTACATGCTGATAAAACTTCTGCCTTGCTGTGCTTTTACGTATTCTTTCATTCTGTAAATGCAAGCAGGCCACATCAGATTTTGGGAGGCCTTGGGACGCATTGTTCTTTTCTCTCTTTGCAGTTGTCTCCATCCGAAGATGGAGAACGTCTCAGCAGCATGAAATTGGCTGGGAACAGCATAAACTCTGCTTCTGCCTCCAGGCGTTCACCTGGGGGTTGAGGGTGGTGGTCCTGGGAAAAGATGTATTGGCCTTTCCCCAGGTCACTCCCCATGCTCCCCCTTCATTTCCCATGTTCCCGCTTGTTTACCACAGCACTGAACAAGTAGTAGAGGGTTCATCTCTTGGACAATCCCTTACTGCAGCCACTTGGTGCATCCTGAGCCCTTTCTCATGCCTGTGCATAAATGGTACATGCATACTTTTAAAGAATCGGCATGGAACTTTGCTTTCAGTCTTTATTTCGTGTGAACCAGGCTAGACTTTACCTGTTGCAAACATCACTCTCTGTATTCATGAATCGCTGTGTACTAGTACACAGTTCTAGTACACCTGCTCCTGTGCACAGTTTCTTGGGCTGCAGGAAAGTTGTACTTAAGCATCCCAGGCTTTCTTTGCACATGCAACTGTGCAGGGAGTCCTCTTGCTACCGGCTGACTTCTCCTTTCTGTCGCTTCTCTTGCTTCCGCCTTCCTTTCTTGCTCAGCCTGTCTCTGTCTGTCTTCTCGGACTGAGCGCTCTCAGCATCCTCTAACAATAGGCAGAGTATTCATGACCTCAGCCTGACAGGCCTCCGGATGAATCCTTGGCATAAACCGGGCATGCGAGTGCACTGAGCCAGCGGGAGATACAATTTCGCACGACTATTTGTTGGGCTCTCGGAGGAACAGGGTCAGAGAGCTTTCACAACATCTCCTGTGTTGTAAGCTTCCCCAGCAAAATTGCCAGAGGTCCTGGGCGCCCTTGCTTGAAGGGCTGCTTCCCCCCATCTCCTGCAAGTTCGTGGCCGAGCGGAGATTTGAACCCTGGTCCCTTGCGGGATCTTAGTCCAACACTCTCTTTGATACCAGGTTCACAAAAGCTCAGAGTGAGGGGATGGAGGCAAAAGACAGAGAACATTCTTTCAACTAAATAAATAAGTAGCACTTTTGATGTCCCTGCTCCTGCCAACCTAGCAGTTCGAAAGCACATCAAAAGTGCAAGGAGATAAATTGGTACTGCTCCGGCGGGAAGGTAAACGGCGTTTCCGTGCGCTGCTCTGGTTTGCCAGAAGCGGTTTAGTCATGCTGGCCACATGACCCGGAAGCTGTACACCGGCTCCCTCGGCCAATAAAGCGAGATGAGCGCCACAACCCCGGAGTCGGTCACGACTGGACCTAATGGTCAGGGGTCCCTTTACCTTTACCTATTGCTCTCTTCCATGGGTAGGCAAATTAAGGCCCAAGGGCCGGATCCAGCCCAATCGCCTTCTAAATCTGGCCCGCGGATGATCCAGGAATCAGCGTGTTTTTACACGAGTAAAATGTGTACTTCTATTTAAAATGCATCTCTGGGTTATTTGTGGGGCATAGTAATTCGTTCATCCCCCCCCAAAAGATATATATAGTCTGCCCCCCCCCCAAGGTCTGAGGGACAGTGGACTGGCCCCCTGCTGAAAAGGTTTGCTGACTCCTGCTCTCTTCCTTTATATCTTGGCTTTAATATATATATATACATATATGTGTGTGTGTGTGTGTGTGTGTATATATATATATATATATATATATATATATATATATATGCAGGTTTTGGTGTCTTCGGGTGTCTTCCCGTGTAAGAGTCGGGGTGTCTGTGCGACGTTTCGACGAGGTCTCACTCGTCATCTTCAGGCTGGTGCTTTCGGCTTCTTGTTACTGGAACAGAGCAGAATCTGGTGTTTGAGTTCCTATAAATACTGTTGAGGGGTGTGGTGTATAGCCTCCAACGTTCTGGGCAGAGAGGAAGTTCCTAGATTAGTGTGCCTCTTCTTCTTTTGTTCCTTAATTACTTGAGGGATATCTTGAGTGATTTCATGAGTGATATTCTGAATACCACTGGGTGGGTCATTAAGTGTAGATTAGTTGCTAAAGCTTTTGTGTCTTGACCTCTTGAGCTTGTGAAGAGTTTTTCTGAGAAGATGGCTGTGCTGCATTTAGTTGTGCTCTGGCTTGGCTTCGTGTATAGGGGCGAGCTGTGGTTTTGTGCCTTGTGCCAGCCAGATCTGTGTAGGGATTGCAGGGGGGTGCAGCATCCGGAGGTGCCACTATAGTTTGGCTACTGGATGGAGTCTGTAATATGTCTGTGGAGAGGAAATATGTCTGTTGTGAGGGAAACACCCTCACAACATGAACAAGCGTGACGACACGTCCCGCCTGCCAGACATCTGGAAATTAGCCCTCCCCACAAAAACCGACACCAGAACCAGAGGCACACAGAACGCCGTCACCAATCAACCACACCAGACCCAAACCCAGACCCTCTCCACAGACATATTACAGACTCCATCCAGTAGCCAAACTATAGTGGCACCTCCGGATGCTGCACCCCCCTGCAATCCCTACACAGATCTGGCTGGCACAAGGCACAAAACCACAGCTCGCCCCTATACACGAAGCCAAGCCAGAGCACAACTAAATGCAGCACAGCCATCTTCTCAGAAAAACTCTTCACAAGCTCAAGAGGTCAAGACACAAAAGCTTTAGCAACTAATCTACACTTAATGACCCACCCAGTGGTATTCAGAATATCACTCATGAAATCACTCAAGATATCCCTCAAGTAATTAAGGAACAAAAGAAGAAGAGGCACACTAATCTAGGAACTTCCTCTCTGCCCAGAACGTTGGAGGCTATACACCACACCCCTCAACAGTATTTATAGGAACTCAAACACCAGATTCTGCTCTGTTCCAGTAACAAGAAGCCGAAAGCACCAGCCTGAAGATGACGAGTGAGACCTCGTCGAAACGTCGCACAGACACCCCGACTCTTACACGGGAAGACACCCGAAGACACCAAAACCTGCATTCCTGTACCCGTGAAAATCTACGAAAGCATATATATATATATATATATATATATATATTGCAAAGCACCAGCAGATGAGGAGCAACTTTTAAACAGCCTTCCTTCCAGCTCTAAAATCCTAAGACCCCTGGATAATCCAGACCCTCTTTCCCTCCCTCTTTCCACCCCAGGGCCCGGATACCCTGGCCAAAGATACTGGGATCTGCTTGTTCCCGCTGCCTTAAAATAGTTCCCTTAGCAACTGCTGAGGCCGAGGCCTGCATTGTTCTTGAGGCAAATTCTCTTGTTAAATGTCGCCGGCTCCCTGGGGCCGCAGCGTGAGCCAGAGAGCCGCTCAGAGCCGGCCTGTCCCGGCATGGCCCCGGGCGTGGCCGCCCTTTCCCCACCCCGCTCCCAGTTGCCGCGTTGTGTTGACCGATGCGTTGTGTTGCTCTAGCGTGACGGCATGTTTTGCTAACTCGGCGTGGGGCTCCTCCATCCTTGCCACCCTCTGGGCCCATCTGCCGGCTGCCTGTGGCTAGCATAGCAACCAACCGAGTTGGGGGGGGTGGCAGGCCCCAGGCCCCCCTCACAAAGCCAGAGGGGGAAGGCCGTCCCCTCTGCAAGCCCCAGGTTTCCGTGGGCAAGGGGGCTGTGGCGCAGGCGGGGTGCGCCGGTGGGGTGGCGGCGGCAGCCTTGTTCTTACAGCTGCGCGAGTGTCGCCAAACAAGTGAGCTGGCTTGTGCCTGGAAACATCTCTCTTTTGCCCACCCCAAAACAACCCCAACTTGGAAACTCAGCGGAAATATCTTCTTGGCATGTTTTTATGATTCCGGTGCTCGGTGGAGCAGCTCAGTCGATCCCGTTACGCAATGAAGAAATGTCCGGGGTAGAGCCACAGCGGCGGAAGCTGGCTTAAGCATGTATGAAGAGCTTGCAGGATCAGGCCAGTGGACCATTTGGACAAGCATCCTGTTCCCACAGCAGCCAACCAGATTCCTGAGGGAAACCCACAGGCAGGATCTGAGCACAAAGCAACTCTCCCCTCCGACAGTTTCCAGAAACTAGTACCGTAGATTCCAGCGTATAAGACGACTTTTTAACCTCGGGAAATCCTCTAAAAAGTCGGGGGTCGTCTTATATGCCGGGTATGGGTTCGCTGGGCAGCGGCAGTGGGTGGCGGGCTCCGCGCCGGGAGGAAGCTGCCTGGCAAAGCTGCCCAGCGATGCTAAGCCGGCTTCACTGGGCGGCTTCCTCCCAGTGTGGAGCGGAGCCCGCCGCCCACTGCTGTTGCCCAGCGAAGCTGCCGCGTATAAGACTGGGTGTATAAGTCGACCCCCCAAATTGGCAGCTGCCAATTTGAGAGCTCGTCTTATACGCCCAGTCGCCTAATACGCCGGAATCTACGGTATTCCAAAGCATGGCTGCCCTCCAACCGTGGAAGGCAGAGTGTAGCCATTGTGGCTCGTAGCCGTCAATAGCCCTCTCCTCCTCCATGAATTGGCCAAATCCTCTTTCGAAGCCAACTAGGTGGGGGGCCATCATTGCGTCTCCTGGCAGAGAGTGCCATAGGTTAACAACGCGCTCCGTGAAGCATTATTTTCTTTGGGCTGTCCTGAATCTTCCAGCGTTCAGCTTCATTGGTTGCCCAGAAGTTCTAGGGTTGGTCTGGTGCTTGTCATGATGGCTTTCAAAATACCTTCTCTCTCTCTTTCTCTCTCTGGTCCCACAAAGAGTCTGTCATTTTTATATATATACATTTTTATTGGTTTTTTTAACATATCATTTCCAACAATCATATAACATAACTTCTTATCTTATACAATGTTTTAGACTTCTGTCAACACCTCTGATGATTTTTCGTTCTTTACCACTTATTCTGCATTTTTCAATTTCTCTGTTACTCTTAACTATTGTTAACTAATAATTCTCCTCATAGTCGTTCTTTCTTGCAATATTTCAAATAGTCCTCCTTACAAAACTTACTGCAGTCCTACTAGCGTAATCTGTTCATTACAGTTACTTTTCAAATAGTTCATACATTCACTCCAGTCTTCTAAGAATCTCTGGTCCCGCAGGTTTCGAATCCTTCCTGTTAATTTATCTAATTCTGCATCGTCCATCAATTTCATCTGCCATTCTTCTTTCATCGATAATTCTTCTTTCTTCCATTTTTGTGCCAATAATATTCTTGCTGCTGTCATTGCATATAAAAACAACTTACAATCCTGTCTATTAATATCATCTCCTACAATGCCAAGTAAAAATGATTCTGGTATCTTAATAAAGAAGAGTCTGTCATTTTGGCATGTCAATGATGGCGCTACCTCTTGGTTCTATCCCTGATTCTATCTCTTTCTGGTCCCACGAAGGGTCTGTCATTTTATACTGCTCAGCTGGGTTTAGGTCACTTCTTGTGGGCTAGAGCCTGCCAGCCCTCACCCCTGCCATGGTCTCGTTGGTCCTCCATGTTGGACATCTACTGCCAAAATATTGGCTGAGGGCCACCAAGTTATTTCTTGCCTCCAGCAGTGACCTGAGCCTAAGGAGAGAAATCAGCCAGAGGTTTGGGATCAGCTTTCATTAGCAAGCTGATAACGGCACTACGTTTTGCTTCTATCCCTTGACCGTGATACGGAAGCGATAAGAGGTGGTAAATTGGTGTCACTCATTTGGGAGAGTGACAGCAGTCACAAAATTAAAAGACGCCTGCTCCTTGGGAGAAAGGCAATGGCAAACATAGACAGCATCTTAAAAAGCAGAGACATCACCTTGCCAACAAAGGTCCGTATAGTTAAAGCTATGGTTTTCCCAGTAGTGATGTATGGAAGTGAGAGCTGGACCATAAAGAAGGCTGATCGCCGAAGAATGGATGCTTTTGAATTATGGTGCTGGAGGAGACTCTTGAGAGTCCCATGGACTGCAAGAAGATCAAACCTATCCATTCTTAAGGAAATCAGCCCTGAGTGCTCACTGGAAGGACAGATCCTGAAGCCAAGGCTCCAATACTTAGGCCATCTCATGAGAAGAGAAGACTCCCTGGAAAAGACCCTGATGTTGGGAAAGATGGAGGGCACAAGGAGAAGGAGACGACAGAGGACGAGATGGTTGGACAGTGTTCTCGAAGCTACCAGCTTGAGTTTGATCAAACTGCGGGAGGCAGTGGAAGACAGGAGTGCCTGGCGTGCTCTGGTCCATGGGGTCACGAAGAGTCGGACACGGCTAAACGACTAAACAACAACAACAACTTGGGAGAGATCTGCTGGAGCTTCTTGCACTCGTGGCGGGTGTAAGTTGCCCACGACTCACTACCATAAAGCAGCATGCTCAATGCATTATTATTATTATTATTTATATACCGCCCTATACCCAGGGGTCTCAGGGCGGTTTACAGAATAAAATCAAGATATAAAACCACAAAATACCTATTAAAACTAAAAACAATCCAATAACACCCCCCAAATTTTTTTTAAAAGGGCATAGGATGTAAATCAGATCAACCAAAAGCCTGGTTAAAGAGGAACGTTTTTGCCTGGCGCCTAAAGGTGTATAATGAAGGCACTTGGCAGACTTCCCTGGGGAAAGCATTCCACAGATGGGGAGCCACTGCAGAGAAGGCCCCGTTCTCGTGTTGCCACGTTCTGGACCTCTTGAGGAGGAGGCACATGAAGGAGGGCCTCAGAAGATGATCTCAGGGTCCTGGTAGATTCATATGGAAAGAGGCAATCCTTGAGGTATTGTGGTCCAAGCCTAAGTCTGTGGTGCAAATTATGTACCCTTGGTTTCAACCCCTTTTTCATAGCTCTCTTCCCCCTCAACCTCTTGATTTGAGAGCAGTGAAATCTGAATGATGCATTGAGAAACAACCTGCTCCTTTATCTGCAGATAAGACTGAAAGCAAGGGGGGGTGTTGATGGGGAGTCCTAACCATGTCCTGAAGGTACATAATTCTTAATGGTTCTTGTCTCCTTTATCGTTCCAACAACCTTGTTGAGCTGTGCTAGACACAGAGACCAAGAGAGCCAGCACCTATTCAGTAAGTTGTTCAGTGTGAGGCTCCCCTTAATTCCCAACTAGGGAAATGTTGAATGAGTTCAAAGCCTACAGCCGTTTTACAGCAGATGGGTCAAGCAGCTGTTCCGATTAGTTTTAGTGAGCTGTGACTTATTCGGTATTATGACTATAGTTTTTGTGCTGAAGGGAACTTCAAACACTTCCTTAATGCTTCAAAGTCTGCCCTGCTATTAAAAGCTTGTTAGGGGCTTTTGGGGTGGGGGAGTAAAAATAATTACAATAATAATTTTATTATTTATACCCCGCCCATCTGGCTGGGGTGCCCCAGCCACTCTGGGTGGCTTCCAACACATAATAAAACACATAATAAAACATCAAACATAAAAAACTTCCCAACTTCAGATGTCTTCTAAATGTTGTGTAGTTATTTATCTCCTTGACATCTGACGGGAGGGCGTTCCATGGGGTGAGTGCCACTGCCAAGAAGGCCCTCTGCCTGGTTCCCTATAACTTCATTTCTCTCATTGAGGGTTGTATATGAGCTCCTTTTATTTTATTTTTTATTTTTTTTAAATGATATTTATTGAAACAAAACAATTTTTCTAAAAATACACACACAAAAAGACAAGATTACAAAAAAGAAAAAAAAGAAAAACATGAAAAAAAGAAAAGATAAAACCATCCTTAGCAAATTCTCCAAATTCCATTACCTGCTTTCCATGACTTCCTCCTCCTCCCATCTCTTGTATCTTGATTAATAATTGTCGCAGCAAATCCTTTCCATAATTCATAATATTTTATCATTACGTTACCTTACTCTATTCTCATTTTATCTTATAGAGACAACCTTAGAGCTTAAAACTTAAATCTTTTTTACCAACTTCTCATAACCATTACCTTTTTGCCTAGTTCTTTAAACATTTTAACAAGAGCCAAGTAATTTCATTTCAACATTTCCCCAACATTCATAAAACATTTCTATTAATAATAATACAAAAAAAGAAGTACAATAGAATAAAAACAATCCAATCTTCTTCTAGCGTCCCCTCCCCCCGGTCCCGGGGTTGTCAGTCTTTTTTTTTTTTTTTAGTCTGGCCCATTAACCTGGTGCCCTTATATCCGAGGCCTGAGCTCCTTTTAACTCCTGGATCCAGCAAGTGTTAAAATATAAGCCAGGCTAACTTCCAGTGTCAAGGTGATAGCCTGGGTGATGAGCCATTAAGGGGGAACAAAGGAAAGGGGCTCTGCGTGAGATGGGCAATGGGTGGGGACTGTTGTTGTTTAGTTGTTTAGTCGTGTCCGACTCTTCGTGACCCCGTGGACCAGAGCACGCCAGGCACTCCTGTCTTCCACTGCCTCCTGCAGTTGGTCAAACTCATGCTGGTAGCTTCGAGAACACTGTCCAACCATCTTGCCCTCTGTCATCCCCTTCTCCCTGTGCCCTCAATCTTTCCCAACATCAGGGTCTTTTCCTTTTTCTTTTTTTTAAATTATATTTTTATTGGTTTACAAATACAAAAAAACAAAATTGTACATTTCAGCTTCTTAATTACATCTTAATTCCATTTTTGACTTCCCTCAATTTGTCTGAGCTTTCTTCATTTTATCACTTGTTATTAAAACTATTAGATTCAATTCATTATTTTTACTTATTGTTACATTTTCACATCACAGAGCTTCTTTAAAACTTACAAACGTAATCTGGTTATCACTTAGTTTTTGCAAATATTGAATAAACTTCTCCCAATCTTCTGTAAATCTTTGATCTCGTCGATTCCGGATCCTTCCTGTCATTCTATCCAATTCCGCATAGTCCATCATTTTAGTTCTCCATTCTTCTATCGTAGGCAGCTCCTCTTGCTTCCATTTCTGAGCCATCAATATTCTTGCTGCTGTCACTGCATATAAAAACAACTTCTTCTCTTTCTTATTTATCTCATTCCCTATAATGCCTAGTAAAAATGCTTCTGGTTTCTTAGTAAATGTATATTTCAACATTTTCTTCAATTCATTATGAATCATTTCCCAGGAGCATTTTACCTTCTTACACTCCCACCACATATGAAAGAAAGTACCTTCCTTTTCTTTACATTTCCAACATTTGTTACTTATCTTATACATTTTTGCTAACTTTACGGGGGTTATATACCATCGATACATCATTTTCGTAGCATTTTCTTTTAAAGCAGTACGTGCAGTGAATCTTAAACCATCTTTCCAGAGTCTTTCCCAATCCTCCATTTGTATGTTATGTCCTATATCTTTGGCCCAATCAATCATCACTGATTTTACCTCTTCATCCTTCGTATACCATTCCAGCAATATTTTATACATTTTTGCTAAGATCTTATAATCATTGTTTAATATGTATGTCTGAAAATTGGATTCTTTATCAGCAAAACCCCTTTGGTTTAAATCTTTTCTAAACATCTCATTAACTTGAAAGTAATGCAGCCAATCATTCACATAATTCTTAACTTCTTCAAATGGTAACATCAGGGTCTTTTCCAGGGACTCTTCTCTTCTCATTAGGTGGCCAAAGTATTGGAGCCTCAGCTTCATGATCTGTCCTTCCAGTGAGCACTCAGGGCTGATTTCCTTCAGAATGGATCGGTTAGATCTTCTTCCAGTCCATGGGACTCTCAAGAGTCACCTCCAGCACCATAATTCAAAAGCATCAATTCTTTGGCGATTGGGTGGGGACTAGGTCTGGGCAATTTAATGATAAATCATTGCAAACCAGTTTGAAATCCACGTCGCAATTGCCAGTTCAAAATATCTGACTTGCCAATAAACTGCACAAAGCCAACTTTTGTCTGGTGGGTGCTCTGCCCGCTCAGCTCTCCCCTGCCTCCTTCAGGGGACAGCAAAGCACAGAGCAGGGGCAGACCGGGAACTTCCTCTGGCACTGCTGCCATAAGCTTCTCTTCCAGGCAGGCTACATGGTTGCTTGGTGGTGGTGTCTGTCATCAACAAATGGGAGCTGCGCGCGGTACCCATGGAGCAGCTCCTGGTAGTCGCTGTTTGCGGGACGTGACCTTCAATGTGAGTGGGAGCTGGCCCAGGGTGGGCTCTGGGGAGAGACTGTGCCACGATGTCACTGATATGGAGGGCTGGCTGGCTTCCGAGCCAACTCAAACTGATTTGACGTCCTCTTTCCCCCTTATTCTACATTGCAACGTTTAGCTGGCAATACATCACGATGTTGAAAACCTGATATTGCATAGCCCTAGTAGGGGCCCAATCATGGTTAGAGAGTTTAGAGTTGAGTTGCAGTGATGTGATCTAGAAGTAAAACAGCAAGCTGGAGAGTCAGAGCAACGTCAGAGAGCAACATTTGATTTCTGTTCGATTCCACGGCTGTGGCTATGGGGAAAAAGGCCTTTTGGAGGAGTTAATGCTGTGAGCCCCTCCACTGTAGGCTCAGGTTGTAGATATGGATAAATAAACCATAAATTATGTAGACACCAAAGTCTCTGCTGTACTTGTGTTCCAAAAGGAAACATAAGTGCCTGGATCCCCTGGAATCTTGCACCACTCAGAGATTGGGGTAGTGTGCAACACTGGTGTCAGAAGTGGGATTCGTGTTTCCTGGAGGAAGGGCCTGTGAGCTGGAGGGAGGAACAGCAACATAACTGGAGCAGTCCAGGTTGATGATCCAGCAGCAAAGCCCAGCACCCGATAGAGCAGCAGAACTAGTGGTTCAGTGAAATGAAGCAGCTGCAAGCAGAATTTGTGAGAAGCCTCCTTGGAGAGAAAAGTGTGGCTCCAGGCGAGGTGGAAGCCCTGCCTGATGAGATGCTACAGGGGGTTGAAAGTGACCCTGAAGCCCAGGTGGAAGACACCCAGGTGGAAGAGGTGGCTGAAGAGATCCAGAATGTGGATGGGCAATTGAGGGGTTGGGACTGCGAAGAGATGCGGACGGTAGCTGAAGGAAAGACGCACCTCAGAGAAGGGTGAGCTGGCTGGGGCCGAGGAGCCACTGATTGATTTCTCCATTCCCTGGGAGCCTGCTACGGAAGACGGGGAGCAGCTGGAAGAATTGGAGGTGCGTGTGAATGTGCAAGAAGAGGGAAATGACGGTGGCTTGCTTACTGGAGGAGAAAACACCAGGGAAGTCTAGAGACCTGCATGCATGCACCAAAGGAGCAGCCAGCTCCTGCTGACTTGGTGCAGGAGGAGATGCAAGAGGCACTCATGCAGAGGAAAACACACAGAAGAAGCTGGAGGCCTGTGTGCATGTGTCCGAGAAGCTCATGCTGAATTGGGTGAGATTAAACCCCCCAATGACAAACCAATGACAGCATCTTAAAAAGTAGAGACATCACCTTGCCAACAAAGGTCCGTATAGTAAAAGCTATGGTTTTCCCAGTAGAGATGTATGGAAGTGAGAGCTGTACCATAAAGAAGGCTGATCGCCGAAGAATTGATGCTTTTGAATTATGATGCTGGAGGAGACTCTTGAGAATGCCATGGACTGCAAGAAGATCAAACCTCTCCATTCTTAAGGAAATTAGCCCTGAGTGCTCACTGGAAGGACAGATCCTGAAGCTGAGGCTCCAATACTTTGGCCACCTCATGAGAAGAGAAGACTCCCTGGAAAAGACCCTGATGTTGGGAAAGATGGAGGGCACAAGGAGAAGGGGACAACAGAGGACGAGATGGTTGGACAGTGTTCTCGAAGCTGCCAGTATGAGTTTGACCAAACTGCAGGAGGCAGTGGAAGACAGAAGTGCCTGGCGTGCTCTGGTCCATGGGGTCACGAAGAGTCGGACACGACTAAAAGACTAAACAACAACAACAACCCCCCCCAATGATTTAGCCCTTTGAGTTCCCCAAGATGGCCTTGTGCAGTGGGGACCAGTCTGTATACTGGGTGCAGCCCTTAAGCAGGCCCCAGCAGGAAGGGACACCCAGGGTCCCATGAGATTGGTGGGCAAGAGCCACTGGGATGGCTACCTGCCCATGAGGAGAGGTTGGGAGTGAGCAGAGAGGGGCATTCTTGGCAACGGACTTGCATGGACTGGGGCAGCTGATCCTGAAGAAGCTGCCCTTTGATAGAGACTTGTGGTAGGACTTTGATTTACAGTTTGGGCAGGGGATAAAGTGGACCAGCCCAGGGGCAGCAAATGGGAAGTTTTTAATGTCTGACATTTCACTATATTTTTTATGTGTTGTAAGCTGCCCAAAGTGGCTGGGGAAACCCAGTAGCGTGTGGCTACTGAAACTGTTTTGGGACTAGAGTGTGAATTTGGGGGTCTGATCCACAACCAGAGGAGAGGCCAAGGAGAAATCGGCTCCAGAAGACTGAGCCTGTGATTAGAGCCCCAAATTAGCTGTTGATCTGCATGGATGGAGAAGTTTGTGAAATCCCAAGCCAAAGAGTCATGCAGGCAACCCAATAGTGATCCTCCCTAAAAAAAATTGCCGTTGCTTTTTGCATGTCTGCAACGATGGGAACTCTTTGAAGATTTTAAGGAATTGTTTCGATAGCTGTGCGTGCACCCAGATAAGTGCTTTGCGCTGCAGTAGCCCAAGGCAAAGGATGAGCAAGGTTTTGGGGTACAGTCATACCTTGGTTCTGGAATGGCTTAGTTGCAGAACAAATCGGCTCCCGAATGCTGCAAACCTGGAAGTGTTCCAGTTTTCAAACGTTTTTCGGAAGCCGAACGCCCGATGCGGTTTCCACTTGAGTGCGGGAAGCTTCAGCAGCCAATTGGAAGCCGTGTCTTGGTTTTCGAACAGTTTTGGGAGTTGAATGGACTCTCGGAATGGATTAAGTTTGAGAACCAAGGTAGCACTGTACTAAGTTCTGGTACTGAGGCTGGCATCCTGGGTTCAACATGTCAGAACTCCCTATTTGAGGCTGCCAAATGTGGGAGACTGTAAGCTGCTCTGGGATGCAGAACTGGGACTGGGACTGTGCAACAAGGAGAAGGAAGAAGGCTTGAAGAGATCCTGTTGGACTGGAACTGGCCTGAAAGGAAGAAGCTGTTACCGTTCTGGTGTTGGGTTAAAATAGTAATTGTGTTTTATTATCAGTTTTTGGCTATGTGTGCTCTAATGCTTTTGCTAACTTGTCTGTTTTGTGCGGTTTTTTTACAAGGAAGCTGTTTTTTTGCTGTTTGTTTGTACAAATGGGGACAGATGTCTTGTTTGGGGGGGTAATGTTATGGGTTTTGGGTGTGGAGGAACAAGCTGTTTCTTTTAGCAAAGTAAAAAAGGAGAATATTGGCGGGGGGTGGGGTGGGCAAGGAACTGCATTTAGGACAGCTCTAAAGTCTCCACTGGAGGGAGCCACCGGTCCACACTGATGCTAATTGTGATTGCTTCTAGAGAAAGCAAGCACTGTGGCTGACTCCAAAAGTAATGTATTGATGAAGCTCTTTATGTGAGCATTAGGGGACACACGGGTGCATGTTTGTGTGGTTATGTAACAAGCTCTCGCGTAGAGTTCCAAATTGGCGACAGAGTCTTGTGTTCCAGTTGGCCAAGGCAAGTTTGCCAATCATTGTTCAGGCTGACCCAAAGCTTTTATTTGCGGTTCTTAAAATGCAACTCCTTATTCAAACTCATTCATGGATTCCACCCCCCACCCCCCGTACGGGCTGTTGGCTCTGCCGCCTCTGCTGAGACAAGAAGTCCCTTTTCAGATCTCGAATGTGTGTCGTTACTCGAATCAAAACAATTTAGTTTCACGGAAACGTCTAAAAATATAAATGTTTCCCCTCCCTCCCCCCGCCCCCCAGCTTGAAAAGTAACCGGAGATTTTAAAAGAGTAAGGAAAGGAAAGGGAGCCAGCTTTGGGCTGCTGAGTTTGCACAACACCCCAGCAAGCTGCAATCTAAGGATTAGGAGCGAGCACCGTGCTTATTTGTGGTACACACCGTCGTGTTTGCAGAGGCTTGGCACGTCTCCGTCACTGTGTGTTCACGAATTGTACATGTGGCAAAGATCAGTAGCTGAACACGTGTGCTGGGATTAATGTTTGAAAGCCACTTAACGTGTACAGTGGATTGGTTTTACTGAGAATCTTGTTTAAAAAAAGTTTTTTATTTATACTTTTCAAATTTATACATTTCATTAATTTTACAATCCATCTAACATTTCAAAATTTGACTTCCTTCCCCCTCTTTCTCCGGTTCCTTAAATTTATTTTTTCATAACTTCTGCATATCCAAATTAATTTAGTTTACTCATTTAATTACCTTCTGTAAACATATACTCTTATAAAACTGTAGGTTATTACAATAATCCTGCTAATGTTTTAATCTGTTTACGGTTTATCTGTAAATATTCAATAAACCATTTCCATTCTTTTATAAAGAGTCTGTTATCTTGATTTCTTATTCTTATGGTAAGTTTTGCCATTTCTGCATATTCCACAAGTTTTTCCCTTTGCTGGGACTTCTGCTTTCCTTCCATTTTTGAGCAAGTAGCATTTTTTTCTGCTGCAGTAGCATACATGAATAAATTTCTATCCAATTTAGGTGGTTCTGTCCCTATGATTCCCAAAAGAAAAGCTTCAGGGGTTTTTTTAAAAATAAAAGTTATTTTGAACATCTTTTTCAATTCATTATATATCATTTCCCAGTAAGCTTGAACCTTACCACAAGAATCAAGGTGGGGAAAGCTGCTCTCTGTGCCTCACGACCAAGGGGGGAGTGCTTGGGAGAGGGTGCGCAAGGCCCCCCCTGCACCCGCTGACGCCATGTTGGTAGCCCCCAATATATACAGAAAGCATTTCATTTGTTTATTTATTTATACAGTGGTACCTCGGGATGCGAACGGGATCCGTTCTGGAGCCCTGTTCGCATCCAGAAGCAAACGTAACTAGCGATGGCACGTCTGCGCACGCGCACGTTGCTTTTTGCCGCTTCTGCGCATGCGCGTGACGTCATTTTGAGCGTATGCGCGAGCGGCGAAACCTGGAAGTAACATGCTCCGTTACTTCCGGGTTGCTGCGGAGCGCAACTCGAACGCGCTCAACACGAAGCACATTCAACCCGAGGTATGACTGTACATTCATGGCCCTTGATTTCCATCCCTAATACACCCTCTCTCTCTTTCTCTTCCTGCAGTCTGCACTGTGCGGTGCCAAAAGTTCCTCATCTCCAAGGTGGGCGAGGACTGGATCTTCCTGATCCTCTTGGGGTTGCTTATGGCCCTGGTGAGCTGGGCCATGGATTTTGCCATTGCCACCTGCCTGCAAGGTAAGGAAAGTGCTGACACACAGTGACATCGAGAGGAAGGCTGGTGCTCCCCACTGTCAACTGGATGGGCCGGCCAGCTGCCCTAGCCCACAGGGCTGTGAATCGGCTGTTCACCATGGAGTCCAAGGCCCTTGGCATGAAAGGGAGGAAAGTTGGAGTCATTTTAAGGAAGGAGGAGACTATGGTAGAACTGGAGGAACAAAAGTCCTGGGCAAAGAGAGAGAGATTGGCAAACAAGGGCATAAAGATATAGAAGTTTTGCCTGCATACCCCTTTTCTACTGACTTCAGTGGAGCATCTTTATTATCCCCTGAATATTTACCCTCATCCTTTCTCTTTTAAAAGGACCCCGAGGGTCATTTAATTCAACCTTCTGATCTCAACATGCAGTCCCCCATCCAATTTGAAAACCTACTGGCCCCAGCTTAGCTTTGCAAATATGCTAGCAGTTTTATTGCTGCACCACTAGGAAGCCAAGATATTAGGCTTGGTCCTTAGTTGATGCAGCTGGAGCGGAGAGTGAGCATCACCTGCAAAAATCCCACCTGCTTTTTCCTTTGGCCTCCTGAAAAGGGGGGCCCTTTTGATGCTATAGCTGCCTTCAGCAGAGAGAGAGGATTCTTACCCCGGACTTACCAGGCAAGAACGTCCCCCCCTGCACACTTTACAAAAGTACCCTCCCCTTTTCTGTCTCTGTGCAGCCCAGAAGTGGATGTATGGGGGTTTGGATGCCAACATCTTCCTGCAGTACATGGCCTGGGTCACTTACCCTGTGGTCCTCATCACCTTTTCAGCCGGCTTCACTCAGATCTTGGCTCCGCAAGCTGTAGGTGAGTCCAGGGATAGCAGATTCCTGTGGGGACAAAAAGTATCATTTCCAAGGGGCTTATGAAAGCAACCTTTTCTGCCAGAGTGTTCCTCGCCCCACACCCAATTCATTTTGTGCTCAGGTCTGGAGGGGCACCAAAATTATCTCTGCAAAAAGCTTCAGTGTTCCAGACCTTGGAAATTTCCGTATTAGACTTTCATTTCCGTGTGGACTGGCTGAATCTGATTTACTTGCACACAGCGTGCCCTGTCTCCAACCAGAGGGACCTCTGCTCCACAGAGGTCACTTTTTTTGCAGTTGCAAGAGCAGGGGGTGGGAAGCCTGTGGTTCTTCAGCTGTTTATGGGCTTCCAACTCCCATCATTCTGAGCCAACATGGCCAGTGGCCAGGGATGATGGATGCTGTCCTTCATCGACACCCAGAGGACCACAGCTTTCCATTTATTTCTCTGTATACAGCTCCCTCTACTTGTCTCCCTCCATCCCTTTGTCTCTCTCTTTCTCCCCAGGCTCTGGCATCCCCGAAATGAAGACAATTCTGCGGGGCGTGGTGCTGAAAGAGTACCTTACCCTCAAGACCTTTGTGGCCAAAGTGATTGGTCTGACATGCGCCCTGGGCAGTGGGATGCCCTTGGGCAAAGAGGTGAGGGGGTAGGGTCCAGTGGTGCTGTTGAGACACAGCCAGGTGGGGCACACAGGATGGGGGCAAGACTGACCAGATTGAAGACTGCTTGATTCTCAAAGGATCTGTGTGTCGTGGGGCAGGTACGGCCACCTTGCTGACTCCTCTTTCCCTCCCCCACACAGGGACCGTTTGTCCACATCGCCAGCATGTGTGCCGCCCTCCTCAGCAAGTTCCTCTCACTCTTCGGTGGCATCTATGAGGTGAGACGCATGGGGTTGCAAAGTGCTGAGGTGTGAGGATCTTGTGAAAGGCCCTCTGACCGCAGAGGGCCTTCTCGGTGGTGGCGCCCTCCCTGTGGAATGCCTGTCAGGGACTGGGCTGGGAAAGGAATGGTGGGAGCTGCCCCCTTTTTTCGGAACCTTCCCAAAGGCAGGAGGACAGTATTGATTTAGAACAGTGGTTTGCAGAGGGATATAGTCCAGAGGGGAAAAGGTGGGAAGTCCTGGGGCTAGAAGCACAAACACCAGGAGAGAGACAGCTGGCAGATTCACTGTCTTTGGACAGCGTTCCTGACCCCCCTTTGCCTAGGACTAGACGGGCTCTGAGAGTGATAGAGCAGAAAGCGCAGCGGCAGCAAGCTCAGCTTACCCCCAATGTAGGAGTGACGTAGATTAATGGGGATGGAGGGGGTGAACTTTTATTGGGAGCAAAGCCATTTTCTTTGAGAGATATGCATTCCTTTTTCTCTTGCTGTGATTATGAAAGAAACTCTGGTATGTAAATTATTATTATTTATTTATTTATTTATTTATTTATACCTCACCCATCTGGCCGGGTTTCCCCAGCCACTTTGGTAAGCATCCTCCTTTCGTTTGATCTTCTTAATCACTGTCACCAGGGGAGGGATCCGATTTCCCAAAACCCAACAACGCTCTCCCATCAAATGTCAAGGAGATAAAGAACTACAAACTTTCAAAAAACTTTCAAAATCTTCTGTACCTGGAAGATTTTAACGTTTGATGTTTTAGTATGTTTTTATATTTGCTGGAAGCCACCCAGAGTGGTTGGGGGAAAGCCAGCCAGATGGGCAGGGTATAAATAATAGTATTAGTATTAGTATTAGTATTAGGGTTGCAAGGAGCTGAGGGGGTGAGAGAACCAGTTTAGGCAGAGGTTCTTGCTGCAAGAGATGGGAAGCACAAGAGACGTATCGAGCAAGAGCTTTCAGATGGTGGGGCAAGTTTTTCTTTTTTAAAAATAATAATAATTATTAAGGTTTATAGAGAAAAATACAAAACTTTAGATCTTTTCTCTTTTCTTAACCAAACCAAAACTTTTATCTAGATACAATAAAAAAACACAAAAGGGAGGAGAGTGGGGAGAAAGAAACAGAGAAAGAAGAAGAAAGTTTTTTTAAAAAGATTAGGCAATTGGTTAAAAGAGAAAGACAGAAAAATAAAAGAAAGAACTTCCAATTCGTCATCTGCCTGCTATATAATACAATATTTTCTTCATCCAGTCTAACATAACTCCCAACAAAGCCACTTTCTATAAACAAATGTTGTCTTCAATCCTCAAATCCAGGTATCATTTCTTTTTTTGCGCAAAAAGTCCACAAGAGATTTCCAAGCTTTAACAAATGCTAACAATGGCTTTTCTCTAATGAAACACATCAATCTTGTGGGGCTAGTTTTTCAGGGGCGCCACGGCGCCGATTCAGAATGGGTGCCCATTGCTTCAAGTTAACCTGATTCTTAAAGAGCTCCTTCTCTGAAGTAGACAAGTGGAAGTCGCCCATCCCTTCAGACCGCTTCTCTTTGTGCCGCTCCTCATGGATTCTGTGCCCTTTGGGCTTCTTTTGCAGAACGAATCCCGCAATATTGAGATGCTGGCAGCTGCCTGTGCTGTGGGCGTTGGCTGTTGCTTTGCTGCTCCGATTGGAGGTAAGGATACCAAAATGGTCTCTGAGTATACAAAGAGTTCCAGGTCCCTAGTTTTGTATATTAAAATTAAATCCAACCACAAATGGTTTGGTTTTAGAATCATAGAGTTGTAGAAGTGAAAGGTATGTTGAGGATCGCCTAGTAATTTATTAACATCCCCACCACCACCTTAAACATGCATCTACTCAGATTTCAAGCCAACCCCACCTAAAGTCTGGTGGGTAAATTCTTTAATGGGCCAGGAAGTGACTGACTTTATGCATAAGCAGATCAAGCCAGACTGAATTTCATTGTGCATAATGTTCTGAATCGCAACCCACCTTGTGACAGATCAGAAGTCACCTGGGATACATTCCTCTGCTTGTTCCAGAATTTTTTAAGAAGGTCAATCAGGCTATTTCAAAATCAGATGGTTGCTGGCCAGTATAGACAAGTTTGTTGCCTGGAGGATAGCTTTATACAAGCTGGGAGTGAGAAAGTTATGTATGGGCTTTTTTTGGGGGGGGGGTTAAACTTAAAACAGTGTGGCCTGACAAGGGGATTCCCCTTCCCACCGGCAATCAAAATGATCTGGTGAACTTCACAATTTCAAATTTTGAGAATTTACAAGGCTGAAAGTGATATTTTAACTTGCACTCTAGGATTGCCTTGTTTGCTTTTTGTGATTTATGTTGTGATTTTGGGCTGGCTACAAAAACACACACACACCCAAAACCTGAATGAAAGTGTATCCACATCGAATGGCCCTGAGAGATGTGTGGAGTGACCTAGAGAAAACAGTTTCCAAATCTTATTACTGATATATGCAATTTTTTGCACACACATGCTAGGGAAACGTGTGCATAAAAATGCACACACTAGTGAAAATAATGTGCACAAATTCATTATATGGGGGATTTTTTAATGCAAAAATGTGTGTGTTAGGTTAAATCGCATACAAAAATAGGTAGGAGAATTTTAGAGTGAAATGCTGATTAATTGCCTGGTGGCCAGCTTCCTTCTCAGTCTCAGTGTCACCCTCATAGAACAGCAGGGAGGAGGAAAGTGTTGAGTTGGCTCCTCTGCCTGTCATTGGCTCTGGCGCCACCTACTGTTTGTCTCCTTGTATCCCACCCTACCAGGCGCAATGAAACCAGCCTGTGAGAGCTCCTGCCCAGAGCATTCAGTTCCAGCTGCCTAAGTGCTGTGGCCAGTTGCAAATGGATTAGTGGGAGGAGTTTTCTGAGGAAGGAGTGGCCCCCAGCTGACACCCTCCACCAACCTCTCCTGCTTCCCATATCTCTACAGAGGGAGCAAAAAGAGTAGGAGCTGTTTGGGAAGGGTCTGCTTTACAGGGTCTGGGGAGTGAGAAGAGATGGGACATCTCTCTCAGCTGGACCCCCTCTGGTTGGGGAGGTGAACCCTGGCGGACAATGTCCACAGGGTCACACCCCTCTCCCAAAATATGTCTTTGCTTCTGCTCAGTGCAGAAATGAAGCTTAAAAGTTATTGCACCCTAGTCTTAGTTATGTGGGAGCTGGCTGTGCTTAAGGACAGAGAGAAATAGCACTCTGCACGCCCTTAAGTGCAGTCTTTTCTTCGGTAATACCAAAAAATGGAGTCTGGGGCCTAAGCAATACCCAGAGTCGCTGGGGAAACCCAGCCAGATGGTCAGGGTATAAGTAATAAATTATTATTATTATTATTATTATTATTATTATTATTATTATTATTATTATTATTGAGAGCTGGGGAGCCTAGCCTCAAAACAAGCCCCCTGAACCATAAGGATTGGAAAGGAGCAATTTGTATCCTCCTTAACTGGGCTGAGCAAAGGGTTCTCCATCATTTGATCCCTGAGTATTTTGGGTTTTCAGGCTATACGCTGAGCCAGAGCTTAGAGAGTTGGACTTGGACCCAGGAGACCGGCGCTCAAACCTGCGGTCAGCCATGAGTCTCACTGGCTGACCCTGGGCCCGTCCCCATCTCTCTAGGCCCCGCCCACCTCACAGGTTGTTCTGAGCATGTAAAGAGGGAGGCGAGGGAGAGCTGTTGTATAGTACCTTGCTCTCCTTGGATAATAATAAGTGCAATTACTCAGTGCACAGTGCAGCTGATGTGAGCCTTGGGTGGGGTTTGGGGTCGGGGCGAACCCTCTCTCAAACTGCAGGCATAACTTTGTTTCCTCCTTCCCCCCCTTTTGCTGCGGGCTCCTCCCAGGCAGTCCTTCCTGTGCATCCTCTTCGCCGCTGCTTTTGCTCTTCTAGGTTGGTGACTGGTGTCTGTCTCCCTTTCCGTGTTGGTTTCTGTTGTGAGCAAAGGCTTGGTCTGTGTATCTGTGTGTGTCTTTCCCTTTCTGCCAGCTTTCCCAAAAGAAATAAGGGGAGGGAGGCCCTTTCTCATTTGCCCAGATAACAGCTGCATACATGAACGGGAGTTTCCTGTTGGCGTGTGCGGAGGTACGAGTTCAAAAGCCAAGCGAAACCAGCGGATGGGGGGGGGAATGCCCCACCGCAGGGAGCTTCTAAGTGACTAAGTGGCCCTCCATCCAGGCTGCCTCTCTCTTTAAGAGGAATTCAATCTGCAGCAGTTGCAGGAAGGAAGGGATTGAATTTGCTGGTGAGAGCAAATAAAGAGAGAGGCTTCCAGGCAGGGCATTGCACGGCAGCGGTTAAATCTGCAAAGGCACACAGCCACTCATTGCATGAAGAGCCTGAATCAGGCCAGTGGGCCATCTCGTCCAACATACTCTTTTCACAGCAGCTAGCCAGATGTCTCTAGCAAGGAGGACCTGAGAGCAAGAAGCCTCTCCTCGCTTGCATTCCCAAGGAACCAATATTCAGAGGAAATGCCATCTGCAATATATGCCATCTCCAATATATTCAGGTCCTGTATACCTGAAGGAGCATCTCCACCCCCATCGTTCAGCCCAGACACTGAGATCCAGCGCCGAGGGCCTTCTGGCGGTTCCCTCATTGCGAGAAGTGAGGCTACAGGGAACCAGACAGAGGGCCTTCTCGGTAGTGGCGCCTGCCCTGTGGAACGCCCTCCCATCAGATGTCAAGGAAATAAGCAGCTATCCTATCTTTAAAAGACATCTGAAGGCAGCCCTGTTTAGGGAAGTTTTAAATATTTAATGCTGTATTGTTTTTAACACTTGATTGGGAGCTGCCCAGAGTGGCTGGGGAAACTCAGCCACATGGGCTGGGTATAAATAATAAATTATTATTATTATTATTATTATTATTATTATTATTATTATTATTATTATTAATTGCCAAGAGCATGAGGTTTCCCCCCCTAATTCTGTTTTGAAGCAATCCACTCCATCTTGCGGAAGCAAATTCCAGATTCTAACACAACGAAATTAATAGTTGCAATCAAGCGCTTTTTCCAGAAAGAGGGATTCTAGCGCCATGGAAGAATTCCCGCTATGCATGAGGGTTCAGTCCCTCATACCTCAACTTTCTCCTCCCTCATTTCATTTTGCTGACTTCTAGCAGTAGAGGCAGAGAAGAACACAGCATGAGTTGGGTTGTATTGGCATGTTCCCGGAAAGCCAATGGAAAGAGGGACCGAGTGCTGCTAACTCCTGTCTCTTGTAACATCTCCTTCCACCCTCAGGCTGGCACCATTTTTGTGGTCTCCTGCTTCCAAGCAACAGTCGTGGTGATGCGGGACAAGGGAAGGGGGAATGTGGTTGGGTGGGGTCTCACTAGTGCAGGACAAGGGTTCAAAAATGGAGATTATTGAGGGGAGAGAAGGCAGGGGACAGGAAGCGGTACTATGTATAGTGCCCCATGCTGATCCCGGGGGGCTGCCTCTACTTAGCCCAAGATTCATCCTTGACCACCCCTCTTGATTGCTGCATATCAGTTGTCCTTGGGCCACCCTGCTTGCGCTCTCATGCATGTTCATGTGCACAACATGTACCAAGACACCATTACTGGGCAACATAGCAATATATCACCCAAACTGTTTTGAAGTCCATATCGTGATGTCGGTTTCATAATTTCCGACCTGTTGCTATATTGCAAATCATGATGTGTGTTTGTTTATGTGTGATATGCAAAAAACACCATGTGAGGAAAACCGTGAAGCCAGCTGTTGCTTCTCTCGATTCCTGCAGCCCCTGTTAAGTCAACCGGCTCAGCTCTCTCCTGCCTCCTGCAGCAGGCAGCAAATCACAGAAGCAGGCGCCAGCAAAAGCCATGATGCAGGGAAAACCCTGAGGCCAGCCAGTACCTCTGCATAGCTCCTTATTCCAGACACCGTGATATATCAGTATATTGCGATGTTTAGCTGGTGATATATCATGATATTAAAAACCAGATATCGCCCAGCCCTAACCACCACCCCCTCTTCATCTGATCTGTGAGAATTGGAAAGGGGTCATTTATATCCCCATCAGGGTGCTGGGCTGAGCAAAGAAGCTTAAACTCCTCTGTATCCACCTCGTGTATATATATATTTCTTTTTACCATTGGGATCTCACAGAGGGACAGAAGAATTTTCTTCGGGAGGCAAATTGGACTTCTGAGCCAGGGACTAACTATCCAAAGCTCTAGAAGCACAGCCCAGTTTTCTGGTTTGGGATTCCTTAGCAAACAGGGAAGGGCATTCATTGGAGAAATGGAGGATTAATCTTACCAGCTGGTGACTGATTAGAGATGAAGCTTTGAAATCCATCCTCGCAGAAGGGCATTTGCCGACAGTTGTGGCATGGCGACTTGTGCGTGTTGTGTGTTTTGGTTTCGGCAATGTGATGTTTGTCAAGAAATAATTTCTTGCCCGTGTTCACTTAACTGGTGAGGAAACTGTGTCCTCGGTAAGAAATCTCAGAATGTTGCTTGCACTTTGGAACTGTCATAATATTTAGACCTGTAGCTTGAACACACTGGCATCTGAGGAAGCAAAGCACGGAACTGAGCAAACCTATTTTGAAAGATAGGCACACACACACACAAATATTTACTTTAAACCTTTGAACAGCATTGCTATACTTCAAGTATAGGGTGTTACTTAAAGAAAGGAAGGAAGCTCAACTGCTAAATGATACTTTTTTAAAAGAAAAAAGTGCAAAATTTGGACACTTTCGTTTGAAAGGAAAGCAGTCAGCAGGATCTCTGATCAGAACCCCACACCAATTTATTGCCCAAAAGTGCCCCCCCCCCAGCTGCTCTTTGCCTCCAAAGGTGTTGTTTACTACAAATGCAGGGAAGGAAACTGACGTGAGTCCCTATCAGGATTGGGGCCTACTGCCACTTTTCCTTCAAAGTAACAACAGATAACTTTATGCGCACTTTTTAAAAAAGCATGAGCAGCGTAATGTGTTGTTTGGCCCTGACTAGCTGCTCTGGAGTCTGAAAAATCTGCCAGATTTTCCACAGCACAGCTGTCTATTCCCAGCTCAGTAATTCCCAACTTGAGGGAGCTGGGACTGGACCTGCCGTTGGATCAGTAGTTGAGCCAGGCTGCCAGCACCGGGTCGATGCAGCCTCTGTTTTCCATTCAGTGCTGGACGTGTACTGCATTCCCTAACTCTATGAGTTTGGCAAACTCAGTCCTAAGAGGATAACCCTGGTAGTGGTTTAGGGGCCTCGTGTGCATTGAGTTTAGAACCCTCTGGTGGCTCCCAGACTCTTCCCTCTTCTTTGTGTCCACCAGGTGTCCTCTTCAGCATCGAAGTCACGTCAACCTTCTTCGCCGTCCGCAACTATTGGCGTGGCTTCTTTGCTGCTACCTTCAGTGCTTTCATCTTCCGGGTTCTCGCTGTGTGGAACAAGGATGAAGGTATGGCCCTTGTCTTCCTTCCCAGACAGGAACATCTCCAGTGCTTGCTTCCGAACTGGTCTACTTTGGTGGTGAGGCCGGGGCTAGAACCAGGGAGTGCTGGGGTCCATGCAGAAGTGGACATCTCTCTTGACCAGTCATGATGACCCCTCTGCAGAACTCTTGAATCGATGCAGCCCAAAAATTGGGAATCAGAATAACTCATTCAACTTGCATTAAAAAGAAAAAATAATAATAAGTGCTTTATGCCTGCCTGCCTGCCTAAAATCAGGACAGCAAACTGTCATTCTAAAAATACAGAACAAGAACTGTCAGAAGATAAATCCAATCAAATACAACAATGTCCAGGCTTGCACATCATGAGAAGCCATAGTTTGTTTTGCATAGTTCTAGCAAACTATGCAGAAGTGGCAAAATTGACAGCAAAATTAAGAGAATCTAATGACGAGTGTTTTACTGAAGAGTGGATGCCTTTGTCGGACAAATTAAGGAACAGAATTTGAGCTATGAGCAACAGAAGTAATTAGATTATAATATTGTGGTTATGATCTGATAGATAGAAGATATGGTACACCAGAAGGGGGGGGGCGGACTCATTGGAAAAAAATAAGGGAAAAGATGGAATTGTGTTGACTGTATATGTTAAAAATGTTGAAACTTAATAAAATATAATTGGGGATTAAAAGAGAGAAACCATGGTTTGTCTTAAACCATGGTTTAATTGTGGGCATGGCTCCCCTACTCCCCACCTAAAGCTTGCTGTGTCATCTGAACCCTGGCCACCGTTTTGTTCATTTCATGCAAACTGTGAGTGTTGAGCCAGAAATAAGACAAGTGCAAACCTTGGCTGATTTCTGGCTTACGGGCCATGGTTTGTTTTTTTGGGGTGGGGAAAGCAAACTATGGTCTGGGTTCATCTGACACAACAAGCCATTGTATGGTTTGTGTGAGCTGGGCAGCAGGCCGAAGGTACGTTTGCAAATAAACCATGATGTAAGGCAAACCATGGTTTATTGTGATGCATGAGGCAGACCAACATTGTCCATTCTAGATCCGTTTGTAACAAAATCCATAATGGCTGTTTAAAAAAGGGGGGGGAAACATTGTGGGTTCCTAGGGCCAGGTAGAGAAGCCTAGCGGCCACATTCCCCCCACCTCTTGTCCTAGAGACCTGAGACTGGTCACCCCAAACCCTTCTCTTTCCCTTAGAAACCATCACAGCTCTCTTCAAAACCCGCTTCCGATTGGACTTCCCTTTCGACCTGCAGGAGCTGCCGGCCTTTGCTGTCATTGGGTGAGTCTCGTAGAGTTTCTCTGGTGCCACCCCACACTTCCCTCCCTCCCGGCAGGACCCCTCCTCCCCACACTGAGGCCTTCGGTGTAGTGGTTAAGAGTGGTAGACTCATAATCTGGTGAACCGGGTTCGCTTCCCCGCTCCTCCACATGCAGCTGCTGGGTGACCTTGGGCTAGTCACACTTCTGTGAAGTCTCTCAGCCCCACTCAACTCACAGAGTGTTTGTTGTGGGGGAGGAAGGGAAAGGAGAATGTTAGCCGCTTTGAGACGCCTTCGGGTAGTGATAAAGCGGGATATCAAATCCAAACTCCTCTTCTTCTTCTCTCCTCTTCAGGATCGCCAGTGGTTTTGGCGGTGCACTCTTCGTGTACTTCAACCGGAAGATTGTCCAGTTCATGCGCAAGCAGAAGGCCATTAACCGGTTCCTCATGAAAAAGTAAGACACGGTGGCCGCTGGACACATGGGTGCCTTGTCCTGAGGCCCAAGGGTGGCTTAGTCCAGCTGTGTAACATTTGGGGTCAGGCTGGAGATGGAGGTCTGAGGCCCTTTTCGTACCTACTTCTGAGTTGATATTTGCATGTTTTGGACTACAGTTTCCATCGTGCTGGCTGATGCTGATGGGAATTCTAGCCCAAAACCTCTGGGGACCCTGGCTCAGAAGTAGTCTGATAAACTAGGGAGGTTCCTATGTGGGTGAGTGTTGGGCGCATTTTATTTCAAGTGGTGAATGCAGCCCTGTATGAAATGCTGCAGAGAGTACACTGTTCTAATACCGCTTCCATCCAGCTGCGGGGAAATTGTGGCTCGGGGGGGGGGTCCCTTTCCTGCTTCTCCCCCCACTCGCAAGTGCCTGAATCCACTTTCTATGCACGAACAGTCGCAGAATACTGACCTCCCCTGGCCCTTAAGACGGAAGCCTTCTAATCCGCCCAGGGGCAGCTGTTTCCCCAAGCAAGCGGCAATGACCTTCTGAGCCTCCGAGGGTTTGCCAGCCTTGGGGAGCATAGTTGTGCCCGTTGTTTCTCTGTTTGTTTATTATTAGCATTTACATCCTGCCTTTTCCTCCCAAGGAGCTCGACGTGGCGTTCTTGGATCTCCTGCTCCTCATTTTAGGCTCACAACAACCCTGTCCAGTGACTGGCCCAAGGTCACACCCAGGGAGAGCTTCGTGGCTGAGTGGGGATTTGAACCCGGCCACAGTCCAATGCTCTAACCACTACACCACACTGCCTCTGTTGGGGGGGGACATGTAGTGGGGCCTCTCTCTTTTTTTTAACCACTCCTGTCTGTGACCTTCCAGGCGCCTGCTGTTCCCCGCTCTCGTCACGCTTCTCATAGCAACGCTCACCTTCCCACCTGGCTTTGGGCAGTTCATGGCTGGGCAGGTAATTTGTAGCTCTTGAACATTTATTATTATTATTCGTAGTAGTAGTAGTATTTGTTAATTGTATATGCTAAGAGATCCCAGGGTAGTGCACAACATTAAGAACACTTCATGTAGCATCAATAATAAAAAATATGGTCATAAAAAAATAATAATGACGGTCTCTCCCCCTCCCTCAGCTCATCTAAGAAGAGTAACTTGCAATTCTGGGCTGACGGTACCCTGTTTATTTATTGCTATGATCCACTTATAGGCCACTTAACTATCTGTAAGATAGTTTAATAAGTACCGGGGGGAGCGGGGGCGGGAATAAACCTCCGGATCAAATGATGTGGGGGGCAAAATACATAAATCATATCCATAAGCATAACGTAACATAAATAAAACCAGGGAGAACTACCGGGCAGTACAGTCATACGTCGGGTTGAATGTGCTTCAGGTTGAGCGCTTTTGGGTTGCGCTCCATGGCAGTGCGTTACTTCCGGGTTTCACCGCTCGCGCATGCACAGACGCTCAAAAGACGTTGCATGCATGCACAGAAGCGGCGAAACGCAATCTGCGCACACGCAGATGCACCGTCGCGTCTTACGTTCTGTTCAGGATGCGAACGGTGCTCCGCAACGGTTCCCGTTCACATCCCAAAGAACCATTGTATAAGGTAAGATTTCAAGCCATGCAACATACCATACTTTTCTGTGTATAACATGCCCCTGTGTATAACACGCCCCCTATTTTGGGGGACTCAAAATTAAGAAAATGGGGGGGGGAGAGATTCCCTGAAGTTGTTAAGCTGAGGGGGGGCAGAGTTATTGAGCTCACCTGCCAGACCAACAAAGCAACCTATCCTCTGTCCCATCGCCAAATAAAGCAGCAAATAGCCCGCCCAATTGCCGCAGCGAACAGCGAATCAACAACAGCCCTTGCCGCAGCCACCAATAACAATCTCCAACTCGTGGCAGCAACCACTCCCACGGCCCCACGATGTATAAGATGTAATTTTGAACATGATTTTTTGATTTAAAAATATAGTCTTATACAGTAGAACCTCAGCTTATGTTACCCTCAGGTAATGTAAACTTTAGGTTGCGAAAGCAGCAAACCCGGAAGTATTTTTTCTGGGTTTGGCAACTCGCGCATGCGCAAAAGCACTCGTATCGTGCTGCGCGCATGTGCAGAACAGACACCTCTGGTTGCGGAAACCTCAGGATTTGACCGGAGCTCCGGAACGCATCCTGTTCGCAACTGGAGGTACCACTGTACACGGAGAAGTATGGTACATGCTGCCGTTCGCCCGGTGTCACTTCGTTTCACACAACTGCTACAACGTTACCACTGTCCCTAAGGAAGACTGCGGTGTTAGCCTGTTCAGTTCTGTAAACACACAGCCAGAGCTTACGCTTGCGGGCAGGCATGGCTCCCTTCTCGCCCCCTGATTTCTTCCCCTTCTTCGCCTCTCAGCTCACCCAGAAGGAGACGCTCGTGACCCTGTTCGATAACCGCACGTGGGCCAAGCAGGGCCTGGCTGAAGAATTTGAGTATGTGGGCCCCTCCGAGGCCTGGAAGCACCCACGCTCCAACGTCTTTGTCACCCTGGTGGTCTTCATCCTCATGAAGGTGTGTCACCCTTCCCCGTCACCCCTTTCTTCCAGTCGAATCATATGATTGTAGAGTGGAAAGGGACCCCCAAGGGCTATCCAGCCCAACCCCCCATCAATGCAGGAATCCTGCCCCTACAGCCATCCCTAGCTGGGATCGAACCGCCAACCTTCCGCTCAGCCGCAAGGTGCGCTTGACCCATTGTGCCACTGAAGCAGTTGCCAGCTGCAGGGACCACACTGTCTGTAACATCCGTGAACAAGAGCTTTGCTGGTTACTTTCCCAGGACTCAGCTGGGCTGAGTCACCGAACACTTGCCCCTGGGTCTTCAGGGCTGTGGTACACAAGACGTTGCTGAGGGGTCTAGAAAATGCAAGCCTATCTTCCGTTTCCTGCCCACCCTCTCCTCTCCTTCCTCTCTCCCCCCCCCCTGTACTAGCTGATTGCTTAAGTGCTGGAGTCAAAACAGCCTCTTCTCCCTTTCCAGATAAAACCTACCAGTAGGGAATTCTGAGGACTTCTCCATTTCAGGCTGCAGCTGGTTCCTTCAGCCACGCTGCTGCAGATTAGTCCCCAGGCACTCGGGTCTCGTTTGCTGGTTCCCAAACTTCCCCCAACAGGGACCGCTGGAAAATTGCAGAGGTTTTCCTGTCTGCTGTGGGAATTGTAATCTTCGGTCTCTTTTTCTGTCCTGGGGTTTGGGCCCTTCTCCTTTCTTCTCTCCCGCTTCCACAGTGCTTCAGCACAAAGAGGACACTTGGCTTCTGCCAATAGGGCGTTCCTGGTTCTCCCCTCCTGATAACGGGCTCCTGTCTCTTTGTCCTCTCCCCAGTTCTGGATGTCAGCCTTGGCCACTACCATCCCAGTGCCCTGTGGTGCCTTCATGCCTGTCTTTGTCATTGGTGAGTAGGAGACCCTAGAACTTTCTCTGTGCTTCTGTGCAATGACCCTTAACTCTGCCCAGAGAGGATCAAGCAGCCTCCCTTGGTGGCTAATGGGAACGGGACAGAAATTCGTGCCGTTTGCATTTTAAAAGTGATCCGGCCTAATTCACACTTGCCAGACCAATAAGCAAACTGAAACGCAGCCTTCCTTCGGAAGCTGCAGTTCTGCAACCAGTGTTTGCGTGCGAAAGGTGCATATAGCAGTGAAAATGATTCACGTTTTGCACACAAAATTCCATATTCTGGGATAAATGGCACAAAATTACGTATAGACAATGCATGCAAATTTTCATATGAACTTTGTTTAAACAAAAAAATAGGCAAACTGAGTTTCCTAAGTTTGGAAAACTGATAGACTGAGAGTAACCAAAATTGACAAATATTCACCCACCCTAGTGACCACTTTTGACTAAAGCTATTTGTGGTGACAAGATTACCCATAATTCCTTTGTGCATGCTGAATAGCCGTTTCTGCTCTTGTTTGTCCTGGTCCCAAGCCCTGTATCCTCCTGTTGTCATCTCCTCTGTGGGTTAAAAAAACAAACAAACCACATATGGGGTTTTATTTTACTTTAAAAAAAAATTGGGGGCCAAACTTAAAGAGCCAGGAAGATTTGCTGGCAGGGACATGGGCATCCTAACTTCTGCAAGAACTCAAGTTGCCTGTGGCCTCTTGGTGCCTGGATTTTTGCACATTTTTTACTGTTTTCTATGCATATTATATTTATATACCGCCTTCTGCCAAAAGATCTCAGGGCAGTTCACAAGATAAAAGTGCAAATAAATAGTTTAGCCAGAAGCCACGTCACAATACCCGCCCCCCGCACAAACACATTTAAAAGGCCGTAGCGTAGAAGATTAATCAGCCCAAGGCCTGGTTAAAGAGGAATATTTTTGCCTGGCACTTAAAGGTGTGCAATTAAGGCGCCAGCCAAACCTCCTTGGGGAGACTGTTCCCCAAATGGGGAGCCACTGCAGAAAAGGCCCTTTCTTTCTTTTTCTTTTTTCCAATATGATTTTTATTAAATTTTCTGTTTTACAATTTCAGATAAACATTTTACTTACTTAAGATATCACTGACTTCCCCTCTTCTCTTTCCATGGTTCATTTTGCATATTGTATATCCCTGCATATTTCACAAAAACTATATGAATCAGTTTTCCATTATTACATCCATCAGAAATTATTTACGCTGTTGAATTTATCTTTTTTTAATTATATGATATTTATTGAAAATTTTTGAAATTACAAAGAAAAAACAAAGCAGAAAAAGAAAATAGAAAAAACAAAGAAAAAACAAACCACATCCAACAATACAAATTCAAAAACCAAAAATACACGGCAAACAAACAAAAATAAATCCATCATTCTCAAATCCTCAACTCTCATTACCTTCTTTCTTTGACCTCCTCCTCCTCCCTTTTTTGTATCCTGGTTAATAATTATGCAGCAAATCCTTTCCATATTTCATAGTATTCTGTCATTACATTACCTTAATCTATTTTCATCTTATCTTATAGAAAACCTTAAAAACTTAAAACTTAAATCTTATTTTTACCGACTTCTCACAACCATAATATTCTTACCTAATTCTTTAAACATTTTTGCTAGAGCCAAGTAATTTCATTCCAACATTTTTCTAACATTCATCAATTTTATAAAACAATCCTGATAATAAAAGGAGAAATAAAAGCAATCCAATCTTCATCCAGCGTCCCTTCCTCCTGGTCCCGGGTTTTGTCAGTCCTTTTTATCCCATCGATCTAGCGCATTAACCTGGTAACCTTATATCCGAGGCCCTTAAATCTCTTCCATGTCCCTTCCGCAGCTCTTCTTCATATTCTCCTTTCACTCGTGGGAACTCCAGCTTGATGATGTTTTTGACCCTTTTCAACAAATCAGCCCCTTTTCCATAGTCCAGACTCAACTCCATGTGGTATTTAAGAAGATGTTTCAGAATCCCTCCAAAATTGAGAGCCCCCACAGCTCCAAACATCTCACGGCCCATTGCCAGACTCGGAAAGTCCAAACATCCCTGCATAGGGGGGGGGGGTCTATCCAACCCCCCATTTCCAAACCAATCCAAACTTTATCTTTCCAAATCTGACTTTTTCTAAGTTCATTTGTCAAATCCAAAAGCTCTTGTTCCTGCAAGGCCGCAGCTCCCTCCATCTCTGGCACCCAAGATTCAGCAACATCCTCTTCTCTCATCTGCTCTGTCAGGACACACTCCTGATCTAATTCCTGGGTGGTCTCCACATAGTTTCCCACTGCCTGTTCAAAATTTCTGGCCACATTAGTCATCAAATCCATCTTCTCACTTAACTGTTCCAGTAGGGCACTTGTTTTACAGAGAGCACACAACAGAGCCTCTGAATACATTGTCCTACAAGGTCACAAGTCCATTCCCACGATTGTAATCTGAGACAGCTGCAAGCTCCCTGGAATTAGTTACAGTTTCACAGTCTCCCTCCAGGGGGAGAACTTCTATTCTTGCAACAAAGTATCCTTTTTGAGATATTTTGTCAATATTTGTTCCTTTAAAGTGCGAAAGGAACCAATGGAATCACTATGTTTCTCTTCCTTTAACTATCTGTCAAAAATGTTTGTCTCTGGTCAATGAGCTTCAAAACGTCAGTCCCGACACCCCGCTCCAGGATCAGGACGGTGGAAAGTTACTTTACTTTAAACTTATTTCTGCAGGTTTAAACAGTCCAAAAAAGATCCCCCTTCTTCTCCTGTGACCGAAGGGGGGGTTCAACAATAAATGATGAAAGCCAATCATTTAGAAGCGATTTTCTGAGCTCTAGTTTACGTTGTCTTTGCTTTATTCTGTCTACAAAGAAACGGAAGGCTGACTTTCTGTTTAGACCTTCCCGTTTCAGTACCAAATTAAAATAAATTTTTAAAGTCCAATTCCTTTCTGCTTGCAAGTCCTTATTTAAAGTCCAATTGTTCAAAGTTTAAGTACTCACGGGTGCTTATTTTAGAAGCCAAATTGTCCCAGGAAAAAGGCAGCGCTCTCCGGCAACGGCTGTGCGGCTTCGCTCCACAGAAATAGCAGTTGACTCACAGCACCACGCCACTTCCCCCTCTTCACTTCGGAGCACGTTAGTGGGTTCCTTTGCGGGTTGGGGGGGCGCTAAGGGTGCCCGCCGAGTCCCATGGTCACAGGCTTCATCCGCCTGTGATTTTTAGCAGGGTCCCCGCTTCGCCGTAGCAGAAAAGACCCGTTTCACGCAGAGCTAGTCCCTCCAGTTCAGAGGGAGTCCGCTATTGCCGATGGCGCCACCCCGGAAGTCTGAATTTATCTTAATGCTGCCAGCGTTTTCAGCTTGCACACAATTATTTCCCGTATATTCAATAAATGTTTTCCAATCTTCTTTAAACGTATGTCATTCTTGTTCTCTTATTCTGTGTTAAGTCTGCAAGTTGTGCATGTTCTGTCAACTTAACCTGCCAATCTTCTTGCTCATTTTCCATTTGGGGGCTAACGAAACAAGTTGTTGCATACATAAGTAACCTTTTCTGACACCTGGGAATTTCAGTCTGAATTACCCCCAACAAAAAGGACTCTGGGGGTGTGTGTTTTTTGGGGGAGAAGGCCCCAAAATTGCAGAGGTGGGTTCAGAGTGTTCCTCTGCCCTTCTTCCAACCATACCTACCCAAATCCACCTTTGGACTCTGCCCCTGTCTCTCTGGGCAGGTGCGGCCTTTGGGCGGCTGGTGGGCGAGAGCATGGCGGCATGGTTCCCGGACGGCATCCACACCGACAGCAACATCTACCGCATTGTTCCCGGCGGCTACGCAGTGGTGGGTAAGAGGCAGCTTCTCTTGTACCATTTCCAAAAGCTGGGATGTTCAGCTGGGGGTGGGCACTCCCTCATTGAAAGAGGGCCAGGGCGCGGTGACAGGAGCCCAGATGGATCAGACCAAAGTCCATCTTCTTTTCCCATGTTGACCAACCTTGTGGGCAGCCCACAAGGAGGGCTTGAGACGAATAACCCAAGAACAGGGTGGCATAGTGGTTAGGGCCTGGGCGCTTCCTGGTGAAGAAGGAACGACTGGGAATGGTAGCTCTGTGAGGGGGAAGGTGGCTCCCCTAACAACTCTCAGCACCCTTAGCAGAACTACCACTCCCAGAATGCTTTGGGAGAAGTCATGGCTGTTTAAGGCGATGGCATCATAGTATAATGCAGGCACAGGCAAACTCGGCCCTCCAGATGTTTTGGGACTACAACGCCCATCATCCTTGACCACTGGTCCTGTTAGCTAAGGATGATGGGAGTTGTAGTCCCAAAGCATCTGGAGGGCCGAGTTTGCCTATGCCTGGTATAATGTGTGTATAATGTGAACGCAGTCCACGCCTCTGCCTCTCCCTCTGTTACCATGGACCTTTCTACGAACTGCAGGAGTCCAGAGGTTGGGAGTGGGGCCTTTGAGCAGGGAGTGTGGAAGCTCACACCCAGGGGTCACATGTGGTCCTCCAGGGCCCTCAGTCGCTCAAGCCTCTCCGCAAACCATGCCCTCCATCAGCCCTGCTTCACTCTTTCCTAGAGTGTCTCCCCTCCCAGCTGACGCTCTAATAATTCATATTGGTTGCCTGGATGAAGAACAGAGAGGAGGGGTGTGTGTGTGTGTGTGTGTAAAGCAGCTTGCTGTGCAAAGGCAAAATTTGCATGGGTTGCCCTGCTCACTTTTGCCCTTGGCCCCACCCACAACTGACATGTGGCCCCAGAAGAGAGGGGGGCATGGGTCACCAAAAAGTATTTCCTCCCTTTCCCTCCTAAAATGCATGAGGCCTTGAGGTGTGGCATTTCTGCTGGGGGTGCCTCTAGGCTCCCAAGAGCCATCGTGAGAGCTGGGCTGGGCTTGGTATACTGCAGCCGACCCCTGCCTGGTCTTTTGGGGTGGCTGGGAGCTTTCTCAGGCCCTTGCTTGCCTCTCTCCCCTGCTGGCTCTAAGACCTCCCTGCTTTTCTGTCAGGATGCTGTCAGCGGCTTCCAGCTGGTTTCCCAGGAAAGTATAAAGACAAGGGAAAGTTTCTTACCGTCCTTTTTTATTTCAGTGTTACAGAGAGAGGCTAATAGAACCCAGCCTCTTGGGTAGTGTCGTCCCGAGTGAATCTCCACCCCCGTCTCTTCCACTTCCTCATTCGTCTCCTCTACGTGCCCTCTGTCTTTGAGCTCTTTGCTCTCCTACTTTTAAGGCTCGCCAGGTTCTGGGAGATGGGAGGTCTGAAATGCTATCTAAAGACACTGTGTCAGCCAGCTTCCGCTCCGGTTCTGCCTCCTCCTTTCCCATTATTTCCCAACTTTCCCCCTCCTCTGCCTCTGAGTTGGGAGCTCCCGGAAACCCCTGTTGTAAATCTATTCCTTCTTCCTCTTCTTCCTCCTCCCTGGAAGGGTCAGGATGAGGGGAGGTGGCCTCCACCATTTCTCCTCCTCCTCTGCCCAGTCCCTGACAGTTTCCGAGGCAACTGAGCGGACGGTGCCCTTCACACAGCTGACTCCCGTGCTTAACCCCCACCAGGTGCAGCTGCGCTGTCTGGAGCCGTCACTCACACCGTGTCCACGGCGGTCATCGTCTTTGAGCTGACAGGCCAGATCTCCCACATCCTGCCGGTCATGATCGCAGTGATCCTGGCCAACGCTGTGGCCCAGAGCTTACAGCCCTCTCTTTACGACAGCATCATCCGCATCAAGAAGTTGCCCTACTTGCCAGAGCTGGGTTGGGGACATCAGGAGTAAGTGTGCCTCTGTGTGTTGGCCTGGTGGCTGTCAGGGACACAGAGGAATTGTGGGAGGAACCAGCTGGGGAACCCTCAGAGGAAGAAGGCTCAGAGCCTGGGAAGTGGTGGTGGGTTGACGGTGAGCGGTCAGAGGGAGAAGCCTGGGAGGAGGAGGTGTTGGGAGGGAAAGAGGCAACAGGGCTTAGTGAGCTGGGAGATTCGGTGGCAGAGAGAAGTGCAGAGATGGGTCAGGCTTCCTTCAGCGCCTCTTGTGTATTGCAGGAAGTACAATGTGCGCGTGGAGGACATCATGGTGCGCGACGTGCGCTACATAACCCTGAACTGCCGCTACCGCGATCTTCAGGATGTGCTGCATGGAACCAAAATGAAGAGCTTGGCTTTGGTGGAATCAGCTGGTAAGAGAGAGGCAAGGCAGATCCTCATGGATATGTCTTTCCAGAGGAGTAGCCTCTGTGTTGGTTTTTTGCAGCAAAAAATATAGTCTTCTGGCACCTTAAATACTAACAAATAGATACAGTGGTACCTCTGGTTACGAACTTAATTTATTCCGGAGGTCCGTTCTGAACCTGAAACTGTTCTTAACCTGAGGTACCACTTTAGGTAATGGGACCTCCTGCTGCCGCCGTGCGGCCGGAGCCCGATTTCTGTTCTCATCCTTGGGTGAAGTTCTTAACCCAAGGTATTACTTCTGGGTTAGCGGAGTCTGTAACCTGAAGTGTTTGTAACCCGAGGTACCACTGTACTTGGGTATATTTATCCTGGAAAAGAGGAGACTGAGGTGACATGATAGCCATATTCAACTATCTGAGGAGTTGTTACATGAAGAGTGGAGCAAGCTTGTTTCAGGAATTTTTTAATGTCTAATGTTTTACATTTTTTTATGTGCTGTGAGCTGCTTCGAGTGGCTGGGGAAACAAGATAGAAAGCCAGCCAGATAGGTGGGGTATAAATAACATCATCATCATCATCATTATTATTATTATTATTATTATTATTATTATTATTATTATTATTATTTCTGCTGCTCCAGAGGGTAGGACCTGAACCAATGGATTTCTGACAGTAAGAGGTGTTTAATAGTGGAACAGGCTCCCTCGCGAGGTGATCGACCCTCCTTCCTTGGAAGTTTTTAAGCAGAGGTTGGGTGGCCATCTGTCATGGATGCTTCAGCTAAGATTCCTGCATTGCAGGGGGTTGGGCTAGATGACCCCTTGGGTCCCTTCCAACTCTAAAATTCTGTGATTCTGGTATTCTTTCCTAGAGTACAGCCCACTTCATCGGGTACAGGAAGTGTTATCATCAGATGCATAAATACATAGCTGCTGGGAGGGGTTGTATGTAGTGGGTGAGATCCTTCTTTCCCCCACCCTCAGCAGCAAGGTTTGCCCACCTGTCAGCTACCTGACATAGTGACTCGCAGGCCAAATGTGGAGACCCAACAGGCCTGATTGAGTAATTGTTGGGAGATTTCCCACCGTTGCATTATATAGATGCCATTCTTCTCATTCTGGAACCTGCCAATTTCACGTCCAATTGGAACAGAAATTCTGCTGAGCGATGGGCAGGGGAGGGCACAGAGTGAGTCTCCAAGTCTCCACCTCTGCTGCAGAAGCCAGACAAGTACAGCCAAGCCTCCCTTTTTTTAATAGCTTTGTTGAGTTCCTCGTGCTTGTCTCTGCCTCTGCAATGCTCACATAATGCAGGCAAATAATAAGCGTTGCACATCTACAATTGAGTGTTTTCATCGATCATTTAATTGAAGGCCTCTTTCATGGTGACAAATTTAGATCCTCCAACTTCTCCTGACGCCTCTTCCAAGGCAGCTGATGTAATAGGCTATTTTCCTACACGTATCGATTTAGTGAGTCGGTGGAATAGTTACCACAATACAGTGGTGCCTCGCAAGACGAAATTAATCCATTCCGCGAGTCTCTTCGTCTTGCGGTTTTTTCGTCTTGCGAAGCATGGCTATTAGCGGCTTAGCGGCCATTAGCGGCTTAGTGGCTATTAACAGCTTAGCAGCTATTAACGGCTTAGCGGCTTTAAGGAAAAGGAAACAAACTCGCAAGAACTCGCAAGACGTTTCGTCTTGCGAAGCAAGCCCATAGGGAAATTCGTCTTGCGGAACAACTCAAAAAACGGAAAACTCTTTCGTCTTGCGCGTTTTTCGTCTTGTGAGGCATTCATCTTGCGAGGTACCACTGTAATTTGGCCAAAATGATAACAAAATCGGAGCATTCAGGGCTGGAAACATAACTGGACCAGAAACGTTTACTAATCCAATCACTGTCAGTAACGCAGCCGTATTTTCAAATCCCTCTCAAGTTTGTTTATTTGTTTGTTTGTTTTGCTTTTGTTTTCACATGGATGAAGCTCCAGTAGGTTTTTGCACCCTCAGGCACTGCCTCCATCCATTGTACACCTTGAGCAAACAGGACTTCCGTATACACATTTCCTCCATTACTTGCTGGGCTCTTGGTACCCTCAGCTGCAGACACCTCTTTGGAGGGACTCTGGAAATGTCTGTGGCCACTCATCCTGCTATGTTGGATCACAGAATCGTAAAATTAAAGAGCTGGAAGGGACCCAAGGGGTCATCTAGTCCAACCCCCTTCAGTGCAGGAATCTCAGCTAAAGCATCCATGACAGATGGCCAACCAACCTCTGCTTAAAAACATCCAAGGAAGGAGAGCCCACCACCTCCCCAGGGAGTCCGTTCGAGCTCCGACTGTCTGAAAGTTCTTCCTGATGTTTAGTCGGAATCTCCTTTCTTGTAACTTGGAGTCGTTGGTTTGAGTCCTACCCTCCAGAGCAGGAGAAAACAAGCTTGCTCCCTCTTCCATGTGACAGACCTTAAGATATTTGAAAATGGCTATCATATCTCCTCTCAGGCTCCTCTTTTCCAAGCTAAACATACCCAGTTCCTTCAAGCGCTCCTCGTAAGGCTTAGTTTCCAGACCTTTTATCATCTTGGTTGCCTTCCTGTGCAAGCTCTGTTCCAGCTTGTCAATATCCTTCTTAAATTGTGGCGCCCAGAACTTGGACACAGCATTCCAGGTGTGGTGTGACCAAGGCAGAATAGAGTAGTACTGTTACTTCCCATGATGGAGCCTACCCTCCAGGTTGGTCCAGAGGCTGCAGCTTGTGTATAGCCGGCACCTAGGCTGTTTGCAAGAGAAAACCACTGCCAACATAGAACACTTTGTCCGTGGGATCTGCACTGGCTGATCATCTGCTACTGGGCAAACTCGGAGGCAGAGCATAACCATCAGGAATTTAGTTACAGGTAGGTAGCCGTGTTGGTCTGCCATAGTCAAAATAAAAGAATTCCTTCCAGTAGCACCTTAAAGACCAACTAAGTTAGTTCTTGGTATGAGCTTTCGTGTGCATGCACACTTCTGTGTATCTGAAGAAGTGTGCATGCACACGAAAGCTCATACCAAGAACTAACGACATCAGGAATTTGGTGATCATCACTGCCTCCTGTGGGAGTGAGTTTCACAGTTTAACTCTGAGCTGTGTGAAGAGGGACTTTCTTTTCTCTGTCCTGATTTATTTGGCCTCATGGTTGCAGTTTTTGACCGGTGTATTAATTTGCACGAGTAGTTCTGAACCTGACTAAGATTGCAGAACCTCCTCTTCCAATATGTGCATTCTGGGGGCCTTCTTACAGACTTGCCTCCAAAAACCATCTTGGCGAAGTGACTCTGCAGCAGCAGCACCCTCTCTCTGCCCCCCTTTCATCCCTCCTGCCTGCCACCTGTTGCTCCCTGGGAGATGCCATTGTCATCCTGCCTGCCTGGGGCTTGATCCTCTCCTCCCTTCTCCTCCCAGCTTCATGCCACGCAGCTTCCCTGCTGCGACATCGATATCTTCCTGCTAGCCACAGCTATCATTTACGGGGCTACCGCAGCAACAGGGACAATGCCGTGTTGTCATGGCAATTTGCAAAGTTTGATGGGGAGGGAGTCAAAGCTGACTGATTGGAGCCAGGCCCCGATAAGCAAGATAAACTGGCAGGGAATGCACATGTCTTCTGTCCTCCATGTAAAGACCTAGAAGTTGTGCTGACTTGCCACACCAAGAAGCAAGACCCCAGCTGTGCATTGCAGCCGCCTCGTGGTTCACTCCCAGAATCCATTTGCAACAAGGCAGCGCATACGCAAAGGCGCAGTAGCAACCAGCAACTTCCAGTCATAGCTTCTGCATCAAAATACTTGCTGTCTCAGAGGCATTTCTGAGGTATTGTGGTTCATCAGAAACTACCAGCATAGCAAAGCGAGGATCATGTTTGAATACTTGCTCCTGCTACCAAGAAAACATTGCATTTGGACAGCTAGCCCCTTTCAGGAGAAGGGCACTCATAAATTCTCCCAGATGGCCCATACCTTTCTACGCACAGGGGTGTTATTCTGTGTGTGGGTCTGAGGATTTCCCTTCAGCATGGAGCGCCTCCGCCCTCCCACACAAATTAGCCCTGTCGGTAGAGCATGAGACTTGATTTCAAGGTGTGAGTTCAAGCCTCATATTGGGGGAAAGATTCCTGCATTGCAGGGGGTTGGGCTAGATGTCCGCTGGGATCCCTTCCAATTCTATGGTTCTATGAAATGCCTGTATTCTGAAGTGGCAAGGTTCAGTGATGCCTGCATGGGGCACTTTCCCAAACATTTGAACCTGGTGTCAAGGCTTCAGGGAATCCTGTCCCTCCCACGGTGGGATGCCAAGAAGCAGAAAAAACAAGAAGAGTTCTTACCAAGTAGTTTATTCAATATTCACAGAAACAAAGGAATGTGGTCTCTCTTAGATAATGGTGTTGCTCCAACTAAAGTCCCACCCCCTCAGTCACTCATATTCTACGTCAGCCCTGCGTCTGTGCTTTCTGCCTCTGAGATTTCTGATCTGCTACTCTCACGGCACGCCTGGTTGTGGGAGAGGGGGGATCAGGAATGTTTTCAAGAGACACTGAGTCTGTTAGCTGTCTCTCCCCAGTGCTTCTTCCTGCTGCTCCCCCAATATTTCCCAGCTTTCCCCCTCTACTTCCTCTGAGCTATGCCCTTCTGCAAACCACTGTTCTAAATCTATATTGTCCTCCACTTCTCTGGAAGGTGCAGATAGAGGGCAGGTGGCTCCCACCACATTCCTCCTCAGTCCAGCCCCTGACACCTGGATAGCATGAGCATCTTTGGAGATGATGGTGTTGCAGATGGAAAGCACCCAATGTCACATTTCAGGTGCCTCCCCCAACACAGTCCTTGTCGTTTCTCCTTGTGGAGGCATGTTGCCCGTATCTCAGGTGGAGAAGGTACCAAAGTTGTGCTTCAGACAAGCTGGCGGTGCCCTGGGAACAGGAAGCATTCGGGTTTCCTCTTCAACCCACAACATCTCAAACTGTCCTTGATGTCCTTCTGCCTCTCCCCGGTCTTGTCCCCGATCTCTGAATTATTTTTAAAAGCTTGCCACCTTGCCATCAAAGCACACGCCTGGTCTGTTAGCAAAAAAATGGCTTCTCGGCCCAGAAATAAGCTCAGCCTGGTTTCCCTTGCCTCTGCAGAGTCCATGATCCTTCTGGGCTCCATCGAGCGGACGCAGATCGTGACCCTCCTGAGCGAGCAGCTGAGCTACGCACGCCGGCTCCACTACATGCGCGAGAAGGCCCAGGCCGACCGCCGAGCCACCGAGAAGGTTCCAGAAGGCGAGGAGGAGCACCAGACACCTGACACGGGCGTGCGCTTTCAGGTGGGCAAAGACCCAGGAGAGTGTTGTTGTTGTTGCTGTTAGCATTTTGGCAAATATGCTCATCGTTGAGGGCCTACGTTGATTTGGAGAGGCAAAGAGCAGACGTAACTAAGGAATGTGGCGTCAACAGAAGAAGCAGTCCGTGTTGCCTTGAGGTGCCAAAGCGATAGGGTCCAAGTCTTGATCCCTTTTGAAATGCCGTCCCTTTTTCTCCCTGAACACTCAGATCATCACCGAAGAATCCTCGTTTGTCCCGCCGCGAAGTGAATCCCGTAAGCCCTTGAAGCCGGCACTGAAGCGAGCCTCCAGCACTTTATCCGAGAGTGTCTCCAGTGAGTCCTTTGTCCCCCTTTCGCCCTATGGCAGGGGTCAGCAAACTTTTTCTGTAGGGGGCCGGTTCATTGTCCCTCAGAACTTGCAGTGGGACGAACCGCACGCATGCACACGAGCGCACAGGCCTTCCCTTTGGCTGGGGAGGGGGCACCCCACTGGTGCTGGGTCTCAGTTTGCGTGGAGGGGCAGCAGCCACCCCTCTGGGAAGGGCCCCTACTCCAGGGTGTCCATGACCGTGCTGCTAATGTGCCGAGCAGCACAGAGGAATCCTCCTCCTCTTCCTCCTCCCTCTTCCACTCCCGCTTCTTCCTGCCCCTTCACTTCTCCTCCCTTCTTGGAGCTAGACTTCAACAAGGCGCCCCGATTGGAAAAGCGAGCCTCGGGAAGAGTCGCCACTGACCGCCAGCTCACGTCAAACTGGCCAATGGAGGGAAGGCCTGAGGTTGCTAAGGCTTCGGATTGGCCAGCGTCACGGAAGTCTGAGCAACCTCGGAGCATGCTGGGATATGTAGTCCCAGGAAAGCGCCTCTCTGCAGAGCTAAACTGGAGCTAAAACCGGCGCGGCACGGCGACTGACCGAGCGGGTGGCAGGCTCCGCAGGTTGGATTTATGACCCTGGCGGGCCTTATCTAGCCCCTAGGCCTTAGTTTGCTGACCCATGCCTTACAGTGTCCCTTTCCAGTGAGGCCCCTCTGATGTTTGACACACTCTCTCTCTCTCTCTCTCTGGGCAGCTGGGACTGTGGACCCCCCAGGCATCGCTCTGAGGAGCCTTTTTTGTGCTAACAACACGACAGCAGAGCCAGCTGAGGTGAGGCCTCTTTCCTCCCCACCCTCCACCCCATCATGTGCCGCGTTTGGGTCTGTTTCTGGGCAGAGGCTCTTTCTGGGCAGGCAGAGGTTTCCTGCTTGGCAGGGGGTTGGACTCGATGGCCCTTGTGGTCTCTTCCAACTCTATGATTCTATGATTCTTCCCCTGGGAATTATGTGCTAGCCGTCCCACTCCCATAATTCCTCTCTCTCTTCCTTATTTTCTCCCCCCTTGGTAAAATAAGGATGAGAATTCGGGCCTGCCTGAAAAGCGCAAGTCGAAGCGTGTCCGCATTTCCGTGGCGGTAAGTGTGGGCCACGCCACGTCCATGCAGCTCCCACCCAGACAATCACAGGGCAGGAAGCCTTTTCCTCCCCCAAATGTGTCCATCAAGGCCTGGGACTGTGCTGAAGGTTCCCCCCCCCCCTGTTTTGTAGTGCCAGGCCCTCCAACAACTAGGGCCTGCCCAAGATACTGAGAATAATAAGATTCCTGTTAGATCAGGCCAGTAGCCCACCTAGTCCAGCATTCCTGTTCTCACAGTGGCCAACCCAATGCCTGTGGGAAACCAGAAAGCAGGATTCGAACGCAAGAGCACTCCCCACTCCAGGCTGAAGCTGGAGGTGGAGAGTACAAATGATTCCTCTCTTCCGTCACCACGCCCCATGTACGTGTGTGGGTGTTGTTCCACTAAGGTCGAACAATGATCCCGTACAACCGTCATTTGAAATAAATGTGATTTGCACAAGGAAAGTCCTGCTTCCCTATGACTTGGGACCCAATGACACTTGGGGAGAAACAGGTCCAAAACAGACAAAATCTCCCTTCCCGCCTCCCCGAAGATCTAGCTCAGGGTTTCCCAAACTTGAGTCTCCAGCTGTTTGAGGACTACAGTTCCCACCATCCCTGACCACTGGTCTGGCTAACTAGGGATGGTGGGAGTTGTGGTTCCAAAACCCAAGTTTGAGAAACCCTGATGCAGCCACTCCCTTAGGTGAGTTTTTAAAAGGAAAGGAAAAGAATGCCCCCCAATTAACCACAAAAGTTTAAAAAGAGAACAAGAACTCTTCTCTGTGAATTTGCGAATCACTGCCTGGTAGTCCTAAAGTCTAAATAAAACCTCCATGTTCAAGCACGGGATATCCGTGAATACTGTTGAAAGCAGAATGCTGGGAATGGCTGGACCTTTTGATCTGACCCACGTGGGCGATTCGTACAAGGGAAGCAAGGTGCAGTGTTGGTCTGGAGTGAACCCAGGATTGCTCCCGACGCTGTATAAGAAATACAGTCCGAGGCCGCCGCTCCTTCCTTGGTTGACTGACAGGTGAAATTATTTAGTGCCACAGTGCAAAAGCAGGGCAACGGCACAGCCAGAGCCTTCAGCACAGTTCGGCCTCTTGTTTTGATTCATCTTTTCTCTCTTAGTGGCGCACCCCCCCCAAAAAAAAATAAATCCATACCCCCCCTCCCATTTTTTTACAAACTAACTGATTTATATAGTGATCTCTGCTGGAACAGCCAATCAGAAATCTCCATCGCCTTCATCCTTGCTTCAGAATCACTTGTTTCCCCAGCTAATTCACGCCTCTTCCAACTCCTGTAGTGAAATCCTGCAACATTGAGATGATTTCAGCGATTCTGTGTGAGCTTCCAGAAACACCATGATTTGGTTTGGGTTCAAATAATCTTGTTGGGTTGTTGCTTTGGCCACCAGTCCCTCGGTTTTTACACCGACTCAGCTTCTGCTGCCTGTTCTCTCCCCACCCACCTTAACCAAGAAGCACCAGAAGAGAGGCTGATCTGATCTATTATTGAAGAGCAGGAATCCTTTTTGCTGCCAAGATGTGTGTTAAAACCAGAAGCTGGTTCAGCAAACCACACAGCTAAGTGTGTAACACGCTAAGGACTTTTGAGGTGGTGGGGAAGCCTCTGGCAGTGGTTTGCTCAACTTCCCTGGATTGTCACAGAGGTCTGATAGCTAGAAGGGCTGCCTCTTGGCTGAATTATCCTGGCCCCAAATCTGGACCCGTGCAACGCAAACTTAAAAGAGGCGTTCGCTCTCCTAAGGAACTCAGGGAACTGTGGTTTCTGGTAGGTTTTTCTTAACAGTCTCTGACTGCCATTTGAAGAAATGCCCTCCTCCTAGAGAGAGGGGGCCGGGCAGGCAGAAGGACCCCAGAAAGGAAAGAGAAAAGAAATGGGGAGCTAGGAAGCAGCCCCATTGACGTGCTAGAGAGCTGAGAAAGAGGAGTCGCAGCTCCTTGTAGAGTCTACCCTCAGTGACAAACCAGGTTTCTCTGACACACAGCATTTGGGGTGGCTCTGAGGCCTATCAGTCTGCACATCAAGTATAAAAGGTAAAGGACCCCTGGACGGTTAAGTTCAGTCAAAAGCGACTATGGGGTGCGGCGTTCATTTCGCACTCAGGTCGAGGGAGCCGGCGTTTGTCCACAGACAGCTTTCTGGGTCATGTGGCCTGCAAGACTAAACTGCTTCTAGTGCAACAGAACACCGTGACGTAAGCCAGAGCACACAGAAACGCTGTTTACCTTCCCGCGACAGCAGTATCTATTTATCTACTTGCACAGACGTGCTTTCAAACTGCTAGGTTGGCAGGAGCTGGGACAGAGCAACGGGAGCTCACCACTGTCGTGTGGATTCGAACCGCTAACCTTCCAATCAGCAAGCCCAAGATAATCAGTGGTTTAGACCACAGCGCCACAGGCGTCCCTGACCAAGTATACAGGAAGCATTCTGCTTGAGGGGCTTGTAAATCCTGAGCAGAAACCTACCTGTTGGACAACGCCAATCTTACATTGCTGTGGGGAGACAAGTCTCCAACTTACAAGTGTGGGAATATGACCACATAGAAGGCTTTGCGTGGTGAGAACTGATATTTACCACACAGAAGATTCTGTTCCAGTATAGTAAATAGCAGCTCTTTCCACAGGAGGGTGCCTTCAGGCACTGTATTCACTATGCAAAACCAGCAGGGCAAAATTCACTTTGTGGCGGCATTGCCGCATCAGAAAATAATGTGTGACTAGGGCTCAATTTAAACCGAAATGTGCACAGAAGCCTTTGATTTCCTTGCCCTCGCAAAGCTGGGGTGCACAACTCTCTTCTTTGCCACCTGCTACCCCTGGGTGCCCAGAATTTTTCACACCTTGGGCCCCAATTCTGGACTGTTAAGAGCCTTGTATTCTTCTGGAGTCAAATTCACTCCCTGCCCCGTCTCCATCTCTCTGTTTTCCTTGCTCAGCTCCTCCCCAATACCTTCCCAGGGTGGCATTGACAAATGCGGCTCCTTTTCTCCCTCCTTGTAGGATGAATATGAAGTAGCTGGCGAAATGACCCCTGCAGAGGTGAGTCCCCATCATTCACAGCCCCAGACAAGCAAAGAGGCCTCCCTATAGTACAGAGCAGGTGGATGATGTTGAAATTGTGCTGCGCCCTGACTTTTGCCCTCTTGGAGGGCTAACTCCTTGTGCCCCTAGAGAAAATAACCGCAAAACCCCAACATTCCAAAAGATGGCATATAGCATACAGCTTGGCTGGCTCAATTTACCTGGGTCAGTCACTGGCTCTAGTTTTCACTCCCCAGCCAAAGGAAATCACATGGCAGATGTGATTGTTAAAAGTGGACACTTACCGTAGTTTCCATGGCTCCAAATACCCATGCACAGTAGCCTAGTGTCTAGGCAGCTATTCTCAGGTCTGAGCTCTATGGTGCAGTTGCAGCAACCAGTGTCACTCCTCCTCCAGCAGCTTAAGTATCTTCCCCAGATGTGCCGTGTGCATGCAGCCAGAGACTATGCCTGCCTGGAAACGTCCTCTGCTCTTCCCTCTTTGATCCCCTCCTGGTTCTGGGACACAGTGGTGTGGGAGAACGTGGGGAAGCACCCAGCCCTTCACTTGCCTGAACTGCCTCTACCTCGTCTTCCTCCAGTGCTCCACCCTCCAGCTCTCAAGCTTCCTTTGGCTCTGACTCTGGGCTCCTGGCTGGTCCCCACAAATCACTGCCCCCCTCTCCTGAGTCAGACTCCAGCCCGCCTTCCCCCGGTGCACCCTCATCACCATCCTGCCAGCCCCCTGACCCTGTTGGCGTTTGGCTTTCTCCTGCTCCCCGCTGTTCAACATTGTGGGTGGGATCTTGTGGGCTAATACCAGAACTGAGGGCCACCCAAATGAAGTTGAACAGCGGGTGATTCCTGCCAGACACAGAAGGAATTGCTTCTTCACTGTGCAGCCAGGGCGTGAGGAACCTCAGGTCCACACCCTGAATGCGGCCCCAAGCATCTCTTTCTGGCCACAGAGACTCTTCCCCAGGCCACAGCCCTTGCCAGTCCTAGCCCATATCCTCCTTGAATGCCTTTGCCAGGCTGGAACGTGTCCTTAAACTGCCTCTTGCTTGCCTAGATGGACACAGAGAGAGAGATGTGTTCAGGTTTGCATGCAGAAACGCCTGGCTTTTGTGCTGCTGAAGTGTGAACCTTCTATATGCAAGAGCCTCTTTTGTCTCTAGCCCTGCCCACTTTCGCTTCTGGCTCTGCCCACCACTTGCCATAAAGGTCACGCATCCCATTAGCCCATGAAAGGTCAATGCATTGCAGGGGGTTGGATCAGACGGCCCTCGGGGTCCCTTCCGACTCTACACTTCTATGATTCTAGGTGGTGGTGACCCCCACCGTGGCAAGACTTAAAAAGTCATGCTCCTGTTCATGGCTGCTGGCCATTGCAGCTGCATGCCGACTGCAGGAACAGCAACTGCAATGCTCCTAGCAAACAGCAGCAGAGAGATGGGCTGGGTGGTTTCCTTGGATGAAAAGGAGGGGTATATATAAAATGTAATGAACAGAATCTGGTCTGGCTTACAAGCCTGGCAGCTACAGGCTCCTCCTGGCAGACACGCTAACTTGATTTGTCGCCTTTCAGATCCTGGAATGGGAGGAGCAGCAGCTAGAGCAGTTTGTCAACTTCAACAACAGCAAGATTGACCCAGCACCCTTCCAGTTGGTGGAACGCACTTCTTTGCACAAGGTGTGTGTACATTGCGTGTGTGCACTCTGATTCTGCAAGCATACCACACGAGTGCTGAATTCACTCTACCAAATTCAGCATCCCGAAAACCTCCATTTTCCTGTTCTTTTTTAAAAAAAAGTTACTAGCCCTAGTGGCTATGAAAATGGCTTAGAACATTTCCTTGCAAGGTGTCTGAGGTCCAGGGAGGCTTGGCCTGAATAAGATTTCAGAAGGGGCACGACAAAATGCTCCTATGAATGTGTAGCTCCATACAGACCTCCTTTCTCCAGGTGATAAATGGTGCACAGCTAGAAAAAGATGTGCAATATGTAGATAGATAGATAGATAGATAGATAGATAGATAGATAGATAGATAGATAGATAGATGATAGATAGATAGATAGATAGATGATAGATGATAGATAGATGATAGATAGATAGATGATAGATAGATAGATAGATAGATAGATAGATAGATAGATAGATAGATATACACACACACATATGTGCAGAACATGACACAATCCAGGGTATAGCTGAGAAATTCCCCATGATGCTAGGCTCAAGAGACAAGAGTTGGCTGGGGTGGGGGGTGGGGGTGAGGAATGCCTGAGCCTTGGAGGGATGGGTCCTTGTCAATGATTCAGAAATATGACTTACTAGGGAGCCCTGTTCTGGTGCTGGTGGTTATTTGCTTGTTAAATTTTTCTGTGTTGCCTGCCTAGGCAAAGCCTTCCCAAGGCAGCTTGCATGCATAAATAAAACAGGAAAACCAAAGCGCATTGCTCCAATAAAACTAAACCATCAAAACAACAGTTTGAAAACATTTCACAGCGCAGCAGAGTGCTCATGTAAAAGCAGCTGAAGCAACTGGAAACCCCTTTGAATGGCAAAACTGACATGACAAAATGTATATCCGTTGGGAGTTGCACAAACTTAGAGCCACCACTGAGAAGACACTGTTTCTTGATTTGCTCTTAAGGGCAGGCCACAAACAGGGCCTTTAAGGCCCAGACAGGTTCACACAGAAGCAAACCGGTTTTCAAATAACCTGCCCCGAAACCCAGTTTAGGCCTCTAAAGTAAACACCAATATGCAAAATTAGAAACCAAGATGAGGCAGAATTCAAGGAGGATTGGAGGACGTTCGTAGATTTTTTTAAAAAAACCACTATTGTAAATATGTTGAAATGCAAGTGGCTTTAGAGTAAGAACAGCAGTAAAATATATGTTTGAAAGTACTGTGGAGAAGATAAGGTATACAATAATATGCATTGTAATTTTGAAAATTAGGGAAACCATAGAGGGATTTGGGGGGAGGGGAGTCCAAAGTTAAATGAACTGTAAATTGGAAAATGCTGTTTTAACTGTGTGTGTGTGTGTGTGTGTGTGTGTGTGTGTGTGTAAAGGGGGGGGGGAATTAACACCAATACTTGTAGTTGGGCCAGAAAGCATGCAGGTAATTGCTGAAACTTACCAGAAGAGTAAGAAATCAAGATAACAAACTTTTTATAAAAGAATGGAAATGGTTTATTGAATATTTACAGATAAATTGTAAACAGATAAGAACATTGGCAGGATTATTGTAATAATGTGCAGTTTCATAAGAGTATATATTTAAAGAAGATGAGCAAATTAAGTTAACTTGTATATGCAGAAGATATTAAAAATAAATTTAAGGAACCGCAGAAAGAGGGGGAAGGAAGTCAAGCTTTGAAATGTCAAAATAATTGTAAAGTTAGTGAAATGTATAAACTTGAAAAGTAAAAAGAAAGAAAGAAAGAAAGAAAGAAAGAAAGAAAGAAAGAAAGAAAGAAAGAAAGATACATGCAGGTAACCAATGCCAAAGGTCCATTTAGTCCAACATCCTGTCCTAACAACTGGATGCCTGTGGAAATTCTGCAGGCAGGACCGAGTGCTACAGAAGTAGAATGTAATGTCTTCCAAGAGAATCACCTCCAGGTGCTTCCAGGTGGCTATGTTCTGTACCAGTTGAAGTTTCTTCAAGGGCTGTCTCATGTGGAGCGCATTGCAGTAGCCTAGCCCGGATGGTTTGTCAGGGCAGGAGTCACAGAATTTTGGTTCAGTCCTAGATACTGAGATGGTGGAGCAAAGGAGTATGTGAGTGATTGCTGCTGATTTTGCTTTTGGCTCTTCCAGACACACACCATATTCTCTCTCCTGGGGGTGGACCACGCCTATGTCACCAGCATCGGGCGCCTCATTGGCATGGTGTCCCTCAAGGAGGTGAGTACTCAGTCTGGGGGTGGGAAAGCTTAAGAGGACTTCCTTTCAGTCCTAACATGCATGGGCCCCCTCCAACACACACACAGTGGAAGGGGGTCTGCCGTCTAATCCACCCCAGATGCCTGAGGGTAGCATCACCCCAGTGTTTTTTTGGGAATAACTGGGATGGAGCAAAAGGTGGCCGTGGCGAGGCAGGGACCTTCAGTCTCAGCAGCCAATCGATCCATGAAGCCAAACCTGGGAGATACAAGTTGCTGTGCTCATTAGGCCTGACACGCCTGTGCAAATCCTGGTTCTGCTAATAAAGAGTTAACACCAGCTTGCTCAGTGTGATTTATTGCTGGCTCGCTCCTATTACCTGGTTGGAGAAAAAAATGTGGGATATAAATGTCATAGAATCATAGAATCATAGAGTTGGAAGAGACCACAAGAGCCATCGAGTCCAACCCCCTGCCAAGCAGGAAACACCATCAGAGCACTCCTGACATATGGTTGTCAAGCCTCTGCTTAAAGACCTCCAAAGTAGGAGACTCCACCACACTCCTTGGCAGCAAATTCCACTGTCGAACAGCTCTTACTGTCAGGAAGTTCCTCCTAATGTTTAGGTGGAATCTTCTTTCTTGTAGTTTGGATCCATTGCTCCGTGTCCGCTTCTCTGGAGCAGCCGAAAACAACCTTTCTCCCTCCTCTATGTGACATCCTTTTATATATTTGAACATGGCTATCATATCACCCCTTAACCTCCTCTTCTCCAGGCAAAACATGCCCAGCTCCCTTAGCCGTTCCTCATAATGCATCGTTTCCAGGCCTTTGACCATTTTGGTTGCCCTCCTCTGGACACGTTCCAGTTTGTCAGTGTCCTTCTTGAACTGTGGTGCCCAGAACTGGACACAGTACTCCAGGTGAGGTCTGACCAGAGCAGAATACAGTGGCACTATTACTTCCCTTGATCTAGATGCTATACTCCTATTGATGCAGCCCAGAATTGCATTGGCTTTTTTAGCTGCCACATCACACTGTTGGCTCATGTCAAGTTTGTGGTCAACCAAGACTCCTAGATCCTTTTCACGTGTACTGCTCTCAAGCCAGGTGTCACCCATCTTGTGTTTGTGCCTCTCATTTTTTTTGCCCAAGTGCAATACTTTACATTTCTCCCTGTTAAAATTCATCTCGTTTGTTTTGGCCCAGTTCTCTAATCTGTCAAGGTCGTTTTGAAGTGTGATCCTGTCCTCTGGGGTGTTAGCCACCCCTCCCAGTTTGGTGTCATCTGCAAATTTGATCAGGATGCCCTTGAGTCCATCATCCAAGTCGTTGATAAAGATGTTGAATAAGACCGGGCCCAAGACAGAACCCTGTGTCACCCCGCTAGTCACTCTTCTCCAGGATGAAGAGGAACCATTGATGAGCACCCTTTGGGTTCGGTCAGTCAGTAAATAAATCAATCTCTCCCTCCCTTTCCCTCCTCTTTCTCTCTTTCTCCAGTTGCGAAAAGCCATTGAAGGCTCGGTAACCGCCAAGGGGGTGAAGGTGCGGCCCCCATTGGCCAGCTTCCGGGACAGCACGACTAGCAGCAGCGAGACAGAGGCCACAGAAATCCACCAGCTGTGGGACCGGCGAAACAGGCACTCCATCCCCCGCGAGTCCAGCCCTTCGGAGAGTGACGAGAAATGCCAGTGACGGCGGAGGGAGTCTTGCTAACCGGTTGGCGGAGACGCCAGCATCGCCACTCCACGGCCGTTTAGTTCCGGCCAGAGTCTTCCCAGGGTCCTTTGCTTAGCGTTCCAACCCGGGGACCCACTACTGCCCCGAGAGACTTGCGAAAAGGCCTCTCGGCCAGAAAACCAGAGCAGCTTCAAGGCCTCCCCGGGCACGAAGCCGCAAGCCCGTCCCTGACCCGTTCTTGCTCTGGAGGAGAGGAGGCGGCAGAACAAATTCGGAGCCGAGTGAGAGGATCCTGCTCCTCTCGTCAGCCCACAGCTCAGTGGGACCTAGATGCCTGAGAAGGGCAAGTCCTTCATCCTGCGCCTTGCCTGATGTTGAAGTCACACCTGTGCCACTGTTGGGGTCCTGTTTTCGCTCGTGCACCCCTGCAGTCCCTCCCACGCTGCCATTAGTCTCAGGGCTTCCTCAAGATGTTTGTGGGTAAGAGGGCATCGGTTTTACAAATGCGCACACACAAAATAAGTAAACACACCCCTTCCTACCTTTCCATTGGCCTCACCTCTACCTTAAAATGGGATCTAGTCAGATAGGACCAAGGAAATTGTGAGCTGAGGTGTTCAAACCCCACCTGGTCCACCGCTGCTTCTTTGCACAGGTCACTCTTAACCTGAGGAGTGTGGGGCATAAGACACTGGAAGGAGCCACTCCTGCAAGTAGGGCTAGGCCCCAAATCCAGTTGCCCAGGCCATTATCACCTGCCTTCTCCTTTTTTGCTTACCTCTGCTCTCTCACTGCCACTCCACACCCATTTGCAGTCCAGTCGGTGAGTCCTGGGTCTCCAGCTTAGGGACGTCCGAATGTGAAAACAATGCAAGAGTGGGGGGGCTGTGTCCCCCCTCCTCAAAGTTGCTGGACTACAACTGCCACCACCCCTGACCATTGGCCCCACTGCCTGGGGCTGCTGGAGAGTTCTCCACCCTTGATACAACGGATAGGCTTTCCCTCGTTTTTATTAATGATTTTTACATGGGTGAACACACTGGATCTCGAGCTACTGAGCCTTTGGGAGCTTCTTCCTCCCTCTCTTCCCCACTGCCCCCCAATAAGGACTCTGAACTGCTTTACTTTCCCCACCCCCCCTCTCTGGCGCCCACCCTATTCTTGAATCCAGAGGTGAGGAGCGGTGAGTGGGGTTGGTACCTGACATGTAAATACAGAGGGGTTTTTTTATATTAATTTAATAAAAAGAAGAAGAGAGATTGCAAATAGAGCTATGAAATAAAACGAACTAATGAGTGTCTGTTGTCTTGTGTAAGCCACGTGGTACTTATGGGGTGTTAGGGGAGGGGTAGTACCTCTGGTGAGGGGCATGTCGTGCTTCTTCTGGGGCAGTTTGCCGACCTTTGGTCCCCACACTGCACTCAGCTGTCAGCATGCGGCAGCGGCCCTGCCCTAGGAATGGCTTTGACTGGCTAGCTAAACTAGGTGAAGACAGACAATGGGTCTCCAGCCCTTGGTGAGTTAGGGACTTCCCCTTGTAGGGATGTGTATAGGAACTAGGAGGATATATTTCTTAGATATTAGCCCTCTCTGCATTTGTGAGTTCAGCAGGGTGCATCCCTTTGTCAGCAAAAACAAGGAAGCTTTAGCCTTTTCATTTAAGTAATCCAGGATGCTTTACTGCAGACTGGATTTCCTGTTATTTCCCCTGTTCCTCTCCCTTAAAACAATAAACACACAAAACACTCTTCTTGTTAAGTAAAGATCAGTTTACTCACCCGGTTTCACAGTAGCAGTCTTGAGGCAGGCTTAAAACGGAACCACAGTCGTACCTTGGCTGTCGAACTTAATCCGTTCCCGGAGTCCGTCTGACTCCCGTAACGGTTTGAAAACCAAGGCGCAGCTTCTGATTGGCTGCAGGAGCTTCCTGCACTCAATCGGAAGCCGCTTTGGACGTCCGGCTTCCGAAAAACACATGCAAACCAGAACACTCATTTCCGGGTTTGTGCTGTTCGGGAGCCAAAACAGCGTTCGACAACCAAGGTGCGGCTGTACAGACATAGTTTAGATTAGGATTGGAGTCTGAGCTGTGACTCAGCACGCATCCTGCATCCCTAGTCAATGATGAAGCATCGAAGAGAAGAGATCACATAGCAGGGATCAGAGAGAGAGCAGGCTGGGGACATGCACAGCTTCCATAGGTTGTGCCCCCTTACCTGGCTGGGCACAGTGGGAGTGGCACTCTCAGAGAATTTCCTGTAGACCCTGGGAGATCCAACTTCCTCCATGTGTGCTTCTCTAGCAATCAGAAGCAGTCTGTTTTGTTTGCTTATTTTAGATATCGCACACCATTGCATGAGAATACAGGCTCTGGCAGATTGCAAGGAAGAGACCAATTGTGTCTTGGGGGGTGCCACATGCCAGCGCTTCACGTCCAGAACTTGCCCTATGTGGAAATCCCTGTGTCCTCAACTCTGGCTTGTGGAGCCTTAACCTGGAATTCCCTAATACTTAGCCACACGCAAAGAAGATTCTAAGTAGGCTATTTTGGCAATAAACCCACCCACCTTTGAATTTAACCTGCAGGTTTTTAGAAATGCACATGGCACCAGAGGTTGGGGAAAGAGAGCAGGGACTGATGGTGAATTGCGACCACAATAGGGGTGGAGTGTGTGTGTTTGTGCGGGGGGGGGGCGGTTTAAACCTTTGCTCCCCTGCCGCAGGTCCTGAGGAAAACCTGCTTCCAGACCAAGGGAGCTTGGCCGCCTGTTTTAACCCTTTCCCGCCCACCTACCCTCCCTCCTCCGCCAACAAGCCCACCCTGGTCTCTCCGGAGAGCCTCCTTAACCCCGAAATTTTGGGTCCCCTCCAAACCTGTGCCAAAGTTTTGTAGTCGTTTCGATTACTCGGTTTTGGGGTGCCTAGCAGAACGCTCCCACTACAAAACGACGACGAATCCTTGGCGCCAGTTTGGAGGGGATTCGAAATTTCGGGGTTCCTAGTTCATGAAATTTCGCTGCAGCCTCCCCCTTGCATTGGCCTGCCCTTCCACCTCCTCTCCCACCCCGCCACCAGCGCCGCCTCCTGGCTCCAGCTGCTTCCCGCCGATCGCCGTGCTCTGCCGCCGCTTCTCCTCCTCCCGGCCGCCTCTCTCCGCTGACACCGAAGGAGACGCTCTCCCTGGGGCTGCAGCCGCGCTAGTCAGGACGCGCGGCGGCGGCGCGCCAGGGCGGCCGTGTGGCTGCTGCAGGGGGCCGAGCCTGCTGCAAGACCCGCGACCCTCCGACCTCTTTGCCCGCCGGCGGCAGCTGGCGCGCTCCGGAGCTGTTGCGCATGGCTCGCCTCGGCCCCCGGAAAGGCGTTTTTCGCCGCGTGATGAGTGTCGCGTTGCAGGAGGAGGAAAAACGAGGGAGGCAGAGGGATGGAGGCGCCAGGACCAGTACGCGGGTGCCCAGAGCTGCTGCACGAAGGGGAGATGCTTCTACAGGCAAAAGCAAACAAACAGACCGGACTACCCAGGAAGGGGATAGAATCTCCTTCAAGGAGAGGCCAGCTGTCAGCGATTCTTTAACTGGGGTTTCTGCGTTGCAAAGTTAGGGCTACTCTGAATGACCCTTTGCAACGCTACAATTCTGCGAGGCTTTGAGAAGGCAGGGAGGGGCTATCCTCCATGGTTTGCATGCAGAGTTCAGTCCCAACTGAGGTCATTCACAGAAGCCCAGCAGAGAAATGGCGACCCTGCTTGAACTGCGGAACTCCCTGCCACAACGGGTCGCAGTGGCTGCCAAGCTGGCTAGGTTTAGAAGGGGATAGGACAAATTCAGCTGTCAAAGGTGATTAGCCACCGCGAAGGCAATGTGCCTGAAATGTCTCCAAGCGACTTGACCACGCTGCTGCCTGAGGCAGCCTCCTCCTTTTGTCTAACAATAGGGCCGGCCCTATGTGGGCCAAAGTACTGACTTAACATCATAGAATTGTAAGCTGGAAGGAACCCACAAGGGTCATTTAGTCCAACCCCTTGCAATGCAGAAATCTTTTTGGCCAAAGCAGGGCTTGAACCCATGACCCTTGAGATTAAGAGTCACATGCTCTGCCGAGTGAGCTATCCCAGCTTGGTAGAAGGCAGCTTCATGCGACACAGAGCTAAGTAGCACACACGGAAGTCCTCGCCCCATCCCTTGGCACACTTTTAGCATTTTCTTATGGGCTGCTGTCTCGCCTGGATTTTTCCTAAAAGGTGAAAGCACAACCTCATTGCTGCCGCCATCTCTCTTGCCCCTGGCAGCTGGATTCTGTGCTAGAGAACCAGGCCTGTGATTTCCATGGGGAAGTGTGCCACATAGGAATTGGCCTGCATTCGTCACTGAAGGATTCTGGGAAGCTAGGATTCTGCCCTGGAGCTCAGATCTTGCAGAACTCATCTCCTCCTGCCAACTCCAGCAGCTCTCTCTCCCCCTCTGCCTTTATTTTATTGCCAGAAACACACACACACACACACACACACACACACACACACACAGCCTAGTCAATAAAGAGTCTGAGCTGGCCTTCCGGGAGCTGCGCAAAAGACTGCTGAGCCAGGGATCCTGGGGCTTGGAATAGAGAGGGAAACGGAAATAAAACTACTGTGCTATAGAGATGTAATGAGCAGCTGGCATCTCCTCCGGAAAAAAAAAGAGGGAGAGAAAAGAACGAGGCAGTCAGCGAGTGCCAGCAGCTCCTCCTCTGCCAAAGTTGTGCTGGTCCTTTCAAAAGAGCTTTCGGTGGGGTGGAGGCGGCGGGCTGGTCAGCTGCGGAGAAATAAAACTATTTCGGGTTTGTTGGCATGGGTTTAGGCTGGGGCCAAAGGGAGGAGGGGTAGAAATGCTGCCTGCCCCTGTGGCAATGTATGTGGGTGCAGCAAGGTCAAAACTGGGCGATTCTTTTGGAGCTGGGCAAGCACTGAAAAGGGACGCGGGTGGCGCTGTGGGTTAAAGCCTCAGCGCCTAGGGCTTGCCGATCGAAAGGTCGGCAGTTCGAATCCCCGCGGCGGGGTGCGCTCCCGTCGTTCGGTCCCAGCGCCTGCCAACCTAGCAGTTCGAAAGCACCCCCGGGTGCAAGTAGATAAATAGGTACCGCTTACCAGCGGGAAGGTAAACGGCGTTCCGTGTGCTGCGCTGGCTCGCCAGAGCAGCGTTGTCACGCTGGCCACGTGACCCGGAAGTGTCTCCGGACAGCGCTGGCCCCCGGCCAATAGATGTGAGATGGGCGCACAAACCCCAGAGTCTGTCAAGACTGGCCCGTTCGGGCAGGGGTACCTTTACCTTTACCTTTAAGCACTGAAAAGCCCCGCGCAGAGGTCAAGTAGCTCTTTTTTTAGCTAGCCTCTCTGAGCTCTCCTGCTTTCTACTCGGAGCTCTTGGGGAAAGGCCTAGCTTAGCTTTAGAGCATTTGCTTTGGGTGCACAAAGTCCTGGGTTCAATTTCTGGCATCTCCAGGTAGGTCTGGGAAGGACTCCTGCCTGAAAGCTCTTTCACAGCCTTGGAGGGCCAAGCAGTGTTGATAATAATGAGCCTGGTGGACTAATGGTCTGACTCAGTATACAACTCCTATGCCATGATGGTTTTGGCACAGAGGGGTCTTCAGCTTTAACCCTTTCCTGCACCCTTTCCTTCCTTCCTTCCTTTCTCTTTCTCTTACACACAGAAAGCAACACCTTGAACTAGGGATGGGCAGCGTGCTGTGGGATAACAGCATCAGCAGGCACAGTGGTTGCTGCTGCCCATTGAGGATGGGAGGCCACAAGCAGATGGAGCCACAGCCAAACCATTCTACTTTTGATGCCACCCTCCTACCAGCCTAATTCTTATTGCATCTGTAAGCTGACTTGAGTCTCTAACAGGGAAAATGGTGGGAAATGATGATGATGATGATGATGATGATGATGATGATGATGATGATACAGTCATACCTCAGGTTGAGTAGCTTTGGGATGAATATTTTCGGGTTGTGCTCTGCGGCAACCCGGAAGTAACAGAGCCCGTTACTTCTGGGTTTCACTGCTCGGCATGCACAGACGCAAAAAATGACATCACGTGCATGCGTGGAAGCAGCAGACACGGGTTGCATTCGCTTCAGGATGCAAACAGGGCTCTGGAACGGATCCTGTTTGCATCCAGAGGTACCACTGTGATGCCAATTGGACAAGTTTCATGCCATGAAGACTGTTCAACACACATGTAAAGTGTGTTGACCTTCTCCAAAGAATCCCGGGAAGCACAGTTTGTTGAGAGGGCTGGGAATTGGGTCACGAAGAGTTGGACACGACTAAACAACAACAAAGGGGAAAATACAGCTGCCAGGATTCTTGGGGAGAAGCAATATACTTTGGATGTGCTTCAAATGTAAGGTGTGTGCAGTGCCATCCCCTCGACTGGTTGTAAGTAAGGAGGTAGACAAGAGGATGCTGGCAGAGGGGTTTGGGGGGCAATGCCCCATCTACTCTAACATTCTGCTGTGATCTGGCACCTGTCCTCTGCTAGCACCCCAGCAGGGACCCTCTGCCCCCCCACTCTGTCAACCCTCTGGCTCTGCTCCTCTTCCTCTTCATTGCTTCTGTCTCTTCACCTGCTCCTGCTCTCTCCCAGCGGGCCAGGAGGGCAGACTTCAGGTGCCTTGCCCTCTTCTTCAAGACATGTCTGGGGCTTGGGATCAGGAGGAGAGGGCAGCTGAGGCCATGGCAAGCAGGCAGGGCTAGACTGAGGGTATCTTCTCCCAAGTGTCCTTCAAAATGTGGCATAACTGGCGCTGATTGTGGCCCACTGGCTCATTCCTGGTGGACCTGCCAGTTACCAAGTTCCCTTCCTGCAAAGGGTGTTAGATAAAGTTTGGCACTCCCCAACCTGACGCCTTCCAGAATTTTTGGAAGAGACTTAACCAATTTGTCTTTGAGGTGCCACAAGACTCTTTTATTGCTTTTGCTGCAAAAAAAAATCAACACAGCTAATCTTCCAGCAATAGATAAAGGTCTGGGTCCCATTTCATCCTTGCCCATTCTATCAAAGAGGGGAATTGCTAGGGAAAGAAGCCAAGAAGAAGGTGACATTGAGACAATTCTAGTCAGGAGAAGAGACATTGCAGGGCAGGAAGTGATCTTTATTGAAGGATGGAAAAATGGGAGGTGTTTGAGCAGTGGCGTAGCGTGGGTTGTCAGCACCCGGGGCAAGGCAAGTAATTTGCGCCCCCTAACCCGTGGATTTTAGCAGGGGGCAGAGAGCTGTGAGTGTGAGCGCCTGGTGTGTCCGCCCCCCCTGCACCCCCCACGCTACGCCACTGTGTTTGAGAAAGATTAAGGGCCTCTTTTTCTACTCCTGTGGTGGTTTCCAGAATTGTAGCAGGGGTCTCCCAGTCCCACAGCAGGGCCCCAGAGTCCTAGTTTGCATCTAGTGCCAAGGAAGGAAGGGCCATAGCTCAGGGGTAGAGCATCTGCCCCACGTGAAGAAGGGAGCAGGTTCCATTCCTGGCATCTTCAGGTAGGGCTGGGGAAAACTCTGTGCCTGAAATCCTGGGCAGCTTCCGCCTGTCACTTGGCAGTACTGAGATAGTCTGACTCAGTATAGACACACTGTTCTAAGTCTACAGGGAGTTTTTATCCCTGCAGCAAAAGAGACACGCATGGGGATGGGTCCCAGCATGCATTGCAGGCAGAAGTTCCAAGGTTCTGCAGCAGCAGTGTATGGTGGGACATTGGGCTATTCAGAGGTGCCAATCAAAGAATTCAAGAACAAGACTACTAGGCAAATCTACCCAAGGCAAGGTAGTTTTATGAAGGATCCCTGCTTCCCAGGTTGTGACAAAATCCGCTGTTAAAGCTTGACCTCCGTGCGGAAGACAGGAGGTGGCGCCAGGAGTTGTCGCCTGGCAGTGATGACCAACATGCCGGAATCGTTCAGGGAGCAGCTGATGGACAGAGGATCCATGTCTGCCGGGAGCTGGCACTTGTGAGTGAAAGTGTTGGAGACAGTGCCGTCTTCGGCCACCTGTGGGGCAAGCAAAACACCCTGCCTTAGACGTTCCCCCCCAAACCAGCTCTTGCATTTTACACATCTCACGTACCAAACTTACACTGGCTAAAAGATAAGTTCAGTTCTTCAAAGGAGCACCTACCATCATGCACCAAAGCAGGACAAAAAGTTCAAAGGTGCGCAAATTAGGGAAAACCTGAGGCATCCATCTCTAGCTGTTGGTTCTTTCGAGTAGATAAAATGTAAGAAACTGCCTTATCCCAAGCCAGGTCTTCCATGCATTCAATTCAGTAATAGAACTGTCTGCACCTGCATTCCCCAATCTGGTTCCCCCACCCCTATAATTTCGTACTTCAACTCCCATCTGCACCAGCACGGCCATGTTCTGGGTGGAAGGGAGTTGCAGTTCAAACCATTTGGAAGGCACCAGTTTGGGGGTGCCTTGTTGACACTGACTGACAGAGGCTCTCCAAGGATTTTCCTAGCTCTCCTGCATGCAGATCAGATGTCCCCACCCCCTCCCCAGCTAAGGTCTTTCCATGCAAAGCTGTCCTCGCCCCCGAGCTATAGCCAGGGCTGGAAAATTTGCAGCCAAAATCACAAATGCATGACTGCTACAGAGTCACAAACAGGAGTCTATGTGGTGTCACATCCTCTAAACTTCTGTGGGAGGAAAGGGAACAATAGAAGACTTAATCTTTTTCTTCCTGTGGCTGCACTCTCTTCTAACCTACAATGGGATGGGCCGTCTGCGAGCTCTCCTCAAAAGTGTGCACTCCATTTCAGACTGGACTATAGATTTTTGTAACTTTTAGGATTATTGCCTGCTTGATTTTCAATAGTGTGTGTGTTGAATCCTGGCAAGACTTACAAGTGACTAAACCTTATATTTTCTTCTTTGCCTAAAAGAGTCTGAGGGTGATTTTCTTTGTCTGAGGGTTTGCACATATAAGAAGAGAGGTGATCCAAATCTGCCTAAGCATCCTTGCAGATCATAATTGTTCTTTCTAGAAGGTTATACAACCTTGTCTCCCAAGCTCCTACTTTGGAGGTCTTTAAGCAGAGGCTTGACAACCATATGTCAGGAGTGCTCTGATGGTGTTTCCTGCTTGGCAGGGGGTTGGACTCGATGGCCCTTGTGGTCTCTTCCAACTCTATGATTCTATGATTCTATGATTCTAAGCTTCTAAATATAAGCTGCACATGGATGGCAAATTTTAACTGTGCTGAAATAGGTGTTTGCATTCTTACACAAGTAAGAGGATAATGAATAAACAAAATATCCTCTGCTTCTCATCAAAAATCCACCCATCAGCCCATGGGCGTAGCCAGGATTTTTGTTAGAGGGGTTGGGCAGCCAAAGTTATTGAGCTGTTCTTAGGGGATCAGCCAAAGTTGTTGAGCTGGGTGTGTGTGTGTGTCTTTTCAATGCTTTTCAATATTTTTTGGTGGATCTGTCCCCCCTTGGCTACGCCCATACAACAGCCTCCAACCATGCCTCCTGCAGTTTTGATTCCAGCCCCCCCACCCCCACCGCCATTGGCCATCTCACCTTCTCTGCCTGGATGACAATGCAATAGTTATAAGTGGTCACCACGATGTCGTGAGGCTCAAACTGACTGACGTCCGCCATGACCTGGTACTTGTCGCCACTGGCAATCACGTTGCTGCTGCCCAGAGCAGAAGGGTGTGCTGAGGGGGGTGAGCCTGTGGCAGGGTGGAGGGAAGCAAAGGCAGAGGAGATGCAGAGGGGTGAGTGTGGGCCCCTGGGACACAGGTCTGGCCATTGCAACAACAGGTGTGGGTGGGTGTGAAGAGGAGGCTGGAGGGAGAGAAAGAGGGCCGGAGAGGGGATAGGAAGGGGTGAAGCTGAAATGGATGGGGTGATGGGAGGTGGAGGGAGGAAAGCCCTTGGCAAACCATCACTTCAGAGTTCTGGCAGGAAAGAGGACCTGTTCCTGTCGCAGCAGGAGAAAGATGGAAGTGCAGAGAGAGGAGAGGGAAAAGAGAGAGACAGAGAGACAGAAGGGGATGGCAGAAGGAGAGAGGGAAGGAGGGAGGGAGAAAGGGGGTGGCAGGAAAAGAGAGAGAGAGAGAGAGAGAGAGAGAGAGAGAGAGAGAGAGAGAGAGAGAGAGAAAGGGAGTGGTGAAAAAGGGTAGCAATGTGGCAAGAGAGAGAGAGAGAGAGAGAGAGGTGTTGGCAGAGACAGAGAGGAGGGGTGGGATGGAGAGAAAGGGATGGAAGGAAGGAGAAAAGAGAGAAAGAGGTTGAGAGAGAGAGAGAGAGAGAGAGAGAGAGAGAGAGAGAGAGAGGATGGCCTTGCCTGCTTTGGCTGCAGTCCCATCAGCAGCCGTAGATTAGGCTCCCCAGAATGTGGCCTTTGAACAAAGATACCCAGCCACTGACCTAAGGTCAGGCAGCCAAAAGACTCAAAAAGTCCATTTGCCTGGCACTGGCACTGGCACTGGCACTCCCTTGGGCCAACCCTGACTCTTGCCTCCTGTTGCTCAAGCTCAGAGCCTGTGGGATCAGTGCCCCTGGCTGCCCCCAGATGGGCTCACTCACCTGAGTACCCGTAGGACTCTCGAGCTCTCCCGGCCCCGAAGATCCCATGGGGAGGGTCCAGCAGAGGTTCGAAGCGAGGCTTCCCAGGGCTGTAGGTGCTGATGTGCTCTGAGCGGAAGGTGGAAGAGGACGAGGATGAGCTCACCGAAGACATGGCCTGGGCGATGGGGGCGGCAGCTCTCTCCTGGGTGCAGTGTGGGACTAAGGGGTCTGCAGTGCCTACATGGACGGGGGAGGGGAGGGCTTTGTCCTGGTCCAGCAGAGCCAAGATGTCCATAATTGGCCTAGTCGCTGTGCCCTCGTGCTGGAATGTGAGATAAGGAGGCTGCATTCTCAGCGGCAGGGAGTGAGAGGTGATGAGAACAATGGGGAAGGGTGAAGCCCACCCCCACCCCCTCCGAACCTCAGTTTTGCTGCTCAGCTACCTGGGAGACTATATATATACATATATATCTGTGCCACATCAGACAATGGTTGGAATGGGAGTGATGTCCAGCAGAGGACCTATTTTATGGGAAAGGGCCATAGCTCAGTGTTGTTGTTGTTGTTGTTGCTTTATTCATATGCTGGCCATCTGACTGAATTCCCCCAGCCACTCTGGGCAGCTTCCAAGAAATTTAAAACATGGAGCACAGTAAAACATCAAACATTAAAAGCTTCCCTATACAGAGCTGCCTTCAGATGTCTTCTAAAAGTCTGATAGTGGTTTGTTTCCTTGACATCTGATGGGAGGGCATTCCACAGACAGGTGCCACTACTGAGAAGGCCCTCTGCCTAGTTCCCTGTAACCCCACTTCTCGCAATTTGGGAACCGCTGGAAGGCCCTCAGAGCTGGATCTCAGGGTCCGGGCTGCACAATGAGGGTGGAGACACTCCTTCAGGTATGCAGGGCCACAGTCCCAGGTTCAAACCCCAGCATTCCTTGGCAGGGTTAAGAGAGAGCCCTAAAGGGAACTGCTGCCAGCCAGGGTAGACATTACTAGGATAGATGGACCAGTGGCCTGGCTCAGCTTCCTATGAACGAAGCACGATGCTGATGCCCATATTAAGCATTGGGGCTGAAAGTGCTTTATGCATGACCTCACACAACAGCCTTAAAGGGTAGGCTAGTGCTTTATCATTCCTGTATTGCAGGTTTGGAGAGAAGGAGAGGCTGGCAGATGGTGGCTTGGCTATTTCCATCACATGATGTTGTGGTTGTTCCACACCACCTCCTATGATGCCTGGAGAGCAACACATTTTCTTGGGCCAGCCTCCAACTCCCAGCCTAACCTACCTTACAGGGTTGTTGTAAGAATCCAGAGGGCAGGAGGAGACCCAGGTAAACCATCTAGAGATCTTCGGATGAGAATGGGAGCAAGTCAAAGTCATATCCCAGTCATTTTGACCACAGTCTCTGGGTGACCGCACGTGGGTCCCTGTGCCCACCCCTGGTCATCTCATCTCAAAATGGATTTTGCAAAACTGCAGAAAAGGGCAGCAGAATTTTTCAGCAGCGAGAACTCCCCTAGGAGAAAAATCTAACCTACAGAAATCTAACCTCTGGGTTGAGATCTCCATTTCTTGAACTAAGTGAAGATTGTGGTGATTACAAAAGAAGACACTGAGTTTATAAGTAAGATCTCATGGGAACACAGCCAGTTGTTCATATTGATCAGTTCCCTGGGGATATGCTGAGATCTGCTGATCTTGCAGAAGAGATAGTGTGGAAAGCTGGTAAAGATCAGACTGCGGTAGTCTGGGGTGGTGGAACTGCAACAAAACATTGCAGTGTGTTCAGGAGTCCAGTCATGCCATTCTGTTCTCTAACACACACACACACACAGGGATTTTGGTCCTTATTTGAAAGCTTTGGGGTTCTTTCCCCCCTTATGGCTTTTATATACTTCTGAAAAGCTTGAGATTCTCCCAGCCCTACCAACACACACCTCTTGGGAGTGGGTGATTACCTTGTGGCTGCACATGAGAGGCAGTGCGGCGTACTGGTTAGAGTCTCAGGCTAGGACCTTAGAGACTAGAGTCAAAATCCTCACTCAGCCATGAAGCTCACTCGGTGACCTTGGGCTAGTCTCCATCTCTCAACCTAACCTACCTTACAGGGTTGTTGTGAGGGTAAAATGGAGAGCAGAGAAAACCATGCCTGCCACTGTGAGCTTCTTAGAGGAAAGGTAGGGTGGAAATGTAATAAATCAAACAAAAATGAAATAATCAACACAGTGGTGTTGCGTGGGTGGCCCTGGGCACAAAATTGTTAGGGGTGCAAAATTTCAACACCTGGTGCTGCCTCTATGCATCTGCACACTTCCATTGCAAACGGCTTCTCCATGAGAACCATGAAGTGACCTCTCCAGACTCCTGATCTGTGCAGTCTCCTGGGTGGCACAGATACCACTGGATGTGCATGCATACTCTCTGTCTGTTTCCCTCCCTTCTGTGCAGCCCCGGGCAATGGCAACCCACGTTACGCCACTGAATCAGCAGCACTCAAACCTTGAACATAGTGGGAGTGATTCCTTCTGGATGACCTTGCGACTTCTTGGAAACCCAACAGGGATCTCTCAGTGAGAAGCTCACTGGTGGCAGATTGGCTCCCCTGAATGATAGCTTGCCCTGTGTTTTTCTAGGTTATGCTCTCAGTCTGGGAATGAGGAGGAGGCCTTCTGCTTGTCCATCCAAGAACCCTCTGGGAAAAGGACTCCGGAGGCGGAACGTTTGCAAACCACCCACCCAATCCTACTTGTGGGAGGATGCAGTGAGCGAAGTTAGTAGGGCCAGTCCACAGAGACAGAGAAAGATGCACACACATGGAGAGACACAGTCAGGTAGAACCAGCCTTTTAATGAATTACAGATACAAACAGAACGAAAACAGACACTCGTACCAGCCAGGGGCATACATCGGGAGCAGGGCAGGGCAGAAACAGGGACACACGGAAACAATATTGTGCATTTGGGGGCAGGGAGCCTAGTGCAAGGGCTGGAGAGGATGGGGAAAAGTGGGGGAGGGGTGCATAGGCTTTGGGGCACAGCTCTGCAGGTGCATCAAGGGGGGGTGGCAGGAAGGGGAGGGCTGCCCAGAGGCTAGTTGTGGGGCAGGGTGGTCCACCGACTTTGGACTGGGTTTGCACAAAGTTGTGGCGAGGGGAGGAAGCCATGATAACTACTCAAGCATCCTTGACTGGAAGGGATCTCCTTGAACTGAACCTGGTTTTATTCCTCCCTCTCCCCTCCCCTTCCCATCACCTGAACAGTCCTTCAGCCCTTCGTCCCTCATCTTTCACTGTCATCCTTGTAGGCTGTGCCAGAGCTGCCTCAAAATAGCTACAAGGGACCATTGCGGTACCTGACCGTCATCGCACCTTCAGCAAACCTGTCCTCGCCAGTCAGGATGGCATGCAGCTGGTGAGAGATGCCCTGGTCTCTGTCCATCCCTTGGTCCATCCCTTGCCACAGAGCAGCTCCCTTAAATTCTTAGGAATGAGCTACTTTTTCCAAAGGCCTTGCTTCTCCTAAAAGATGGGCAGCTGTCTGTGAAATTGCACTTTCCATAGAAGGTGCCAACAAACACAGAGAACCCTGGGGCAGAACAGGGCCTGCGTGGGACCCTGCTGGGACACACACATACACATTTCTGCATTTAGCAGTAACCACTCATCTCCAGACTTTGGAGTGCAACCACCCAGAGTGGAGAGCACAAGGCAAGCAGGTGAGTAGATGGTGAAAGCAAGGAGGAGCAGCAAGGTCTGGAGGCTGCAGGGTTCGGAGATACCCAGCGAAGCCAGTGGCCTTGCAAACCATTTTCCCCTACCCTCACCTCCAGATCATGAGAGATATTAGGAACTCGGTTCTTTCCCTGCTCCCCGTTCCACACACCAAACAGAAGCATCTCTCAGAAGTCCCATTTCACTGCTCCCCAACCTGCTCTCTGTGGATTACCTGGTTAAAAACAAAAAAATAGGAGAGGCAGCCAAACCAGGAGGGATGGACCTGATTGTCTTGATAGGGGAGTTGGGGGGTCTGTATTCATGCATCTGTGTGTGTGTGTGTGCAAGTGCTTTGGGGCATGTGTTTGCATTTACCGCACTTCTCTCCTGATGTGCATTCTTCAGGGATATTTCTCAATGGTCATGCTGAACGCAGGGTGACCAAGTGCAATAGATGGCAGGGCTCCTGTGCCTTGAAGAGTTGTGCCAAAGAATGAAATCTGCAGAGTCATGGGATTGGGGGGGGGGGCTTGCGCGATTGCTGCATCAGATGAGCCCAAGATGAGCCCTGTGGATTAGACCAGAGGTATACTGCCTCTGAACATGGAGGTTCTGCTCCCTCTAGAGGAAACCAGGGGGAGCCCTCACATCCATTAGAGTTGATCATCTGCACTGAGGAAACAAGTAGAAAGCTGGGATTAAAATGGGGGCAAAGAGCCAAATGCAAAATGGTTTGAAACTAGTCATCAGGGCTTCACCCCAAAAGTGTGTATGGAAGCATAGCTACTGGGGTTGCTGAAACATCTTTGTTATAGCGAACAAGCCACCTATCAGATTTAGGGTTACCAACTTTTATTACTGATCCTGGGGCCTTTACCAACTGCCTGACCCACTGAAATTTATCAGGTGATAAGCAATTTAGCATAGAGAAACAGTGGCGGACAGTGAAGCTTCACCTGCAACACTTCTGTGGGTCAGGCTGATAGGAGAAGGGGCAGTCTTAAACATTGGCAACCCTAAGAATTACAATTCCCAGAATTACTGGTGAGTGGGAAAGGGGTAACGCTTTTTAACTGCTTTAAAAGAGGTGTGTGTTTCTCTTCTGCATGTGCATGTGGGGGAGCAGAGAGCAGACTTGTGCTACAGTACACCTGTGTGCATGCAGGTGGCAGGATTTACGGAGCAATGCACGCCAAGGGGATACGCAGGCTTGCATCTGTGTCCCCCCTTTTTTCTGGGCATATAGGTACGCGCTGCAGACTTAACACTGCTTTTTCGTAGCTCTCCTCCCCAGGGAACTTTGCTACAATAGTTGTGCGAGGAGGTGCTAAGGATCTTTAAGAGAACCCTAAGGGCTCTGACCAAACCAAAGTCCCAGGGGATCCTTCTGAAGCAGCCGTAACAATTGAGCTGGCATAAAACTGGCAGAAGTTTGGAGACTAGATAAACCTGGCCTGTATGCCTAATTAACCCACCATACAGATTTAGACCTGTCCATACCCTGGTGGTTGCTGAATCCCTAGTGCCTCCTTTAACTTCCCCTTGTCCATGTGGCATTCTCCGCACTACTGCTGCCCCACACTTTCTCATCCCTAATTCTACGGCTGGTGCAGAAATCAGCAGCCAGGTTGCTCAACAGGGGGAAACAGTTCAAGCGTATTACACCTATCCTCACCCAAACGGTGCTTGCCGCTAATTACTTTCCAGGCCCGATTCAAAGTGCTGGTCTTGACCTGTAAAGCCTTAAATGGCTCAGGACTGCAATACCTCAAGGATCACCTCTGCCCACATGAACTGATCCAGACCCTGAGATCATCATCCGAGCCCCTTCTTCATGTGCCTCCTCCACAAGAGGTCCAGAGGGTGGCAACACAAGAACAGGGCCTTTTCTGCAGTGGCTTCCCATTTGTGGAATGCTCTCCCCAGGGAGGCTTGACTGGCGCCTTCATTACATGCCTTTAAGAACCAGACCTTTGGCTAATTAAACAACCCATTGCCTTTTAAATGTGTCTGCGGAGGGGTGGGTGTTATGGATTATTTTGATTTTTTTTGTTTTGTTGCGGGTTTTGTGTTCTTATACCGTATCTTTGGGTGAAGAGTGTTATAAATTGGAATAAATAATAAAAATAAATCTGGAGAGTCCTTGTGCAACTGATGCAGCTGTCCTGTTTGGATTTTCTAAGCGCAAGGAAACTTTGCTTAGGAGTGAGAAAGGGTGGAACAGCAGTAGTCGGCCGCATGGACAATGGGGAAGTAAAGGGAGCATGAAAGGTTCCCTAATCCACAGTTAGCCAAGGCATGAGTGGACCTGAAGTCATTCTACCCCCCTGGCACCACCTTAGAGCCCTGCTGGAGGGTAAGGGTCCCCCTCACATTTGGAGCTGCTTAGAGCTGGGGGCTGGGGGAGGCGGATCCCTTCCTCATGGGGTCTTGTGCAGTGGGGTGAACTGCTAAGGGGCAGAGGAGAGGTGGGATGAGGATCACAGTATTTTTCCACCCCGGGCTGTCCAGGATGAAAGCGTGGAGGGAGCGGCGGACCCCTTAGAAAACCCGTCCACAGGAGGAAGAGCAATGCCCGCGAGGATGACAGCAACACAGACACACACGCACACACACATACACATACAAAAATATAGAAAAGATCTGGGGTGGGAGGACTGACTGCTCCCACCAACGCCCTGCCATGCTCCCGGCTTCTTCCCAAGGAAGGGAGTAGGGGGGAAGAGGAGCGCATAGCAAGCCCTGCCCCCCCACCTCGTAATACCCTGCTCCCTCCTTAACCCTTCTTTTCCCCGGCGGGTCCATAGTATAAAATTCAAGACAGTAAAAGCCGAGAAGTGTCCATTTGGGCCAGTGTGGTTTTTTTTTCGTTTTTTTCTTTTTATATATAAAAAAGGCATAACAAATCAAGCATCCATTGCATTCCACATTCTGTTTCAGCCCTTCAACCTCGAGCCGGAGAAGTTGGAAGGGGAAGGGGTCAGGCGCGGAGATATACATATATATTTATAGATATATATATTAGTTAAATTGTCTTAAGGGTCGTCGTCATCACAGTTTAGCCATGCCACTTGGACAGCATGAGACGGGCCTCTTCTCTCCCCCCCCCCCCGCACCAACCCTGGGTGGGGGCACTGAGATCGGGGAGAGCACAGCATGCTCCCAACAGGCCCTGGATTCGGGGGGGTGGGCGGGTGGGGGGGTTGTCCAGCTGCCCCATTGTTGCTTTTGTTCTGTCGCTTTGCTTGATTCTTCCCCCAACCCCAACCCCACCCTCAAGACATTCTCATGCAAAGAAAACGAAACAGACCACGAGAGAGAAAGAGAGAGAAAATGCAGCAGGCAAAATCCACGGAGCCACGCGTGGGAGAGGCCCCCCCCCTCAGGCTTCAATGGTTGGATCAGATGGCACAGTGGAGGTGAAGGCAGGAGGGCAGGGCAGGGGGGCGCTGGTCGGCTTACCACCCCGCCTCCCCCTGCCCTGCAGACAGCCAGGCCGCCACCCGGTGAGGGAAGGGGGAGCCCCCGCTCCAGGACGACAGGCGGGCCACGGAGCACGGTCGAGGGCGGATGCCACGGAGCAGGACAGAAAAATGACAGGTGAAGCATGCCGCGGCGAGAGCGGGTCTCACTGCTCGCCGGTGTCTTCCTCTTGCTCTTCCTCCTCCTCCTCTTCGTTGTCGTCCAGGGAGACCACGCCTGAAGAGGCCACATCGGACACTTTCCTCCGGACCTGGCAGCTGTCCTCGTGACCCTTGTAGTCCTTGCAGGGGATGCCCTCGTCTTCGGTGGGCGAGAGGCAGGACTCGGTGAAGGACATGGAGTACATGGAGTCCAGGCACTCGAGCTGTGCTAGGCTCCGGAAGGCACATTCCCCGGCTGTCTGTGGGGGCAACTTGGAGAGGAGGAGTTCCTCCTCGCCCGACATGGAGCCCAGCAGCTTGGCGGCCAGTTCTGAGGGCGAGCCCAGCTCCTTGAGGAGGAGGCTGTCCTCCAGGCTGCAGAGGCTGGAGCACAACGTCTCCGGAGAGATGGTGGTCTGGGAGGAGTCGCTCTCTGGGTCGCAGGAGCCTTGGCGGGCATTCAGCTGGCACAAGCGGCTGTGCAGGAAACCCTTCAGCAGCGTGCTGGGGGGCAGCTGGCTCGTGGCATCTGCAACACAGCAATGGGAGGGCGTGAGCAGCGTGGCATTCAAGGGACACAGGGGACGGGCCCCAAGGTCCAAAGCAGTGTTCGAAATTAGCCAGGCGCCAGGCGCGTTTTGCACCTGGTTATCGGCCACTTGAGGCCAAGTGAAAATGCCTGGCCTTTTCTCTAAAATTGCTAGAGAGAACTTGGTGAGAACATTTCCCTTTGTGCCCTGGCAGGAAGAAGGCGTAGCTGTTTATGCTTTTCCCTGCCTGAACGCATTGTCTTCCTAACTCAACTCCAACATGCCTACAATGTGAGAACGACTGCAAGTCTGAGCTCCAGCTCAGACTCCATTTTTAAGCTAGATTTAAGTTTGCCTTAGTAACTCAATCACTATTTTCAGCCTGCCTGAATGAAGCTGCTGTGTCTGTTACTCTTTAAAATGTATTGCTGGTGAGTGAATGTTATTGTTACCATTTTTGTGAGTGATTATAGTTTTAAGGGCGAGGAAAGGAGGAAATACCAGGAAAATCCAGTCTGTCTCAAAGCATCCTGGATTATTAAAACTAAAAGGCTAAAACTAGCCTATCTAAGCTTCCCTTTTAAGCCTCAAAGGGGTGGCACTCTGCTGAACTCACAAGCATGAGGAGGGAAGGATAATATCTAACAAATATATCGTCTCCTAGCATCTAATCATATCTCAACACAAATGGTGCTGCTCTGCCCCATATAATCAATGTGAATTTGGGGGAGACAGTTCACCCTGAAAACTCTTTGAGCCCGTTCAGTTTCCCAAAATTTGCAGCAAGCTAGCTACAGGTAAAGGTAAAGGGACCCCTGACCATTAGGTCCAGTCGTGACTGATTCTGGTGTTGCGGCGCTCATCTCGCTTTATTGGCCGAGGGAGCCGGCATTTGTCCGCAGACAGCTTCCGGGTCATGTGGCCAGCATGACTAAGCCGCTTCTGGCGAACCAGAGCAGCGCACGGAAACGCCGTTTACCTTCCAATCAGAGTGGTTCCTATTTATCTACTTGCACTTTGATGTGCTTTCGAACTGCTAGGTTGGCAGGAGCAGGGACCGAGCAATAGGAGCTCACCCCATCGCGGGGATTCGAACCGCCAACCTTCTGACTGGCAAGTCCTAGGCTCTGTGGTTTAACCCACAGCACCATTAAAAACACACACATACACTTTAGCAGGGCTTACAGTAGCCCTCCCCATCGTGGGAGAGCAGGTGGCTCTCTGCCTTGGCTACCCCTGTGACGTTCATTCCTGCAACCGGAGAGAGGTAACTTTTCCATCTTTGCCTCCTCCTCCTCCTCCTCTCTATTGCCCACTCATTCTAATTATACAGAGGAGTAATTAGAACTTTCTTTAGATGCCGCACCGCAGATTACCACTGACTTTCTTTGATATGCAAATAGCGCCCGATTCGTCGGCAGTTAATTGTAGGAAAAAGGAAGCTTTTGTCTGCGCAAGAAGGACGCAGATTACACACTCTGCCAACACACGGGTGCCAGCTGGCGGGCTCTCCGTGGGCGCAGAAGGCCCTGCGACCCGTGGCACCAGGCCAAGGGGTAAGCAGGAAACAGCAGGTGAGGAAGGCCAGTAGCCAAACAGACAATATATGGGGACAGAGAGCGATGCTCATATACCCCCTTTCTGCAATGGCAATTTTGTCTTTCAATCTTAGCCAGTGTTCAAATGGAAACAGGGTGGCCCAGGCTGGCACAGCCCAGAGCACGCCAACTGGGACGTTCATATATCTGAGCAATTCAGTGGCTGCTGCTTCTTTGTTATTACATTTTACTTTTGCTGTATATCCTGTCTTTCTTCCCAAAGGAGCCCAGGGCGACAAACAGACACACAACTTAAGCAAAATGAATTCTATAGCAACATTCTAAAAACAAACGTAACAGTTGAAAACACCCAAAAGTCATAACTTTTGAAAACATCCTCCAGCTGTACCTTAGGCACAAGCATCATCTAGTAATCCTGCTACGTTTGCGAACTCCTCTCTGTTGGGGCTGCCATTTTTGCAAGAAGGGAGCTGTTACAGACTGCCATTTCTATCTGCTACACCTAATTATGAACCTCCCTCACTCGGAGACAGAAGACGCCCACTTTGGTTCACCCGCTTGCAAGGCCAGACATGGGACGTTTGGGGCACGTTGATTTCCTGCCTAGGCTTCTGCATCAGGTTGAAGGCAGAAGAAAATGTTGCTAGAAGATGTAACAAAATGAAGCACCTCCCAGCACCATTTTTCAAGACCTTGAGTTTGGTCTTCTAGTCAGTGGCGTAGCGTGGGTTGTCAGCACCCGGGGCAAGGCAAGTAATTTGCGCCCCCTAACCCGTGGATTTGTGCCCCCTAACCCATGGATTTGCGCCCCCTAACCCTAACCCCCAGATGTTGCGCCCGGTGCGGCCGGCCCCCCCTGCACCCCCCACGCTACGCCACTGCTTCTAGTGCCCCAATATTGGCACAATCTTGCAGCTGAGTTCAAGTGGCACCCAAGTGATCTTGCTAAACCCGAAAAACCCATTTCCTTACTATTGTAATAGCTCAAGAACTGATTGCAGAATCGCAGTTGGGCCATCTGAAAGTCATTCTTTAATGCAGTGGTTCCCAACTGGTGGGGACTCCAAGGGGTCCACGGCACCATTCACATAACAAAAACTACCACCGAGTTATCAAAATGTTCAAAAGTAGGGGGTCCATGGCTTGGCTTTTGAAAAACCGGGTGTCTGCAGTTCTTAGCTAATTGGGAACCACAGCTTTGGATGACATGGGAGTGGGTGTGCATGTCTGACCTCAGATTTGTGGAAGATCACAAGGAGTTTGATTCTTTTAGACTGCTATTATGTTGAAGGTTTTTATCTCAGTTACATTGAATTCAGGTTGTGTTTCTAAATAAATGAAGGGAAAGAAAAGATTCCAGTTCTCCTGAGAGCATCTGTTCACACTTGCCTTCCTTGTTAGCCTTTCCAGGGTCCTTTCAATAGTGAAATATATTTTTTTACCCAATGTTGGATGGTGACTCCCAAACCACCCTCTTTCCTTCATTTTCTTTCTTCCCTCCCTTTATCCTGATGTTGAAGAGGCGCAGTAGACTTTTTTTCTTTAGCCCCATATTCCCATGTGGTTTCTCTAAGTCCTTAAACAGAGGTCCACGGTAATGGGGGTCTCTCTTGTCCATGGTGACTGCCTGTATCTTTTGATTAAATTTGCTCCTTAGCTGTGATGCACAATAAATTTTATCCTCTTGTTCAACCTATCTTTTCTCACTTTTCAGTTCACTAACTAATGGCCACAATCCCTCCACCTGCCCTGACACTGGAATGAGATCATTTTAAGAGTTAGGAGAGGTGCTGGATTGCATGGGGCAAAGTGTAGCTGCTCTGCAAATTCCAGGAGGTGGAATGTCCCTCCCCCCAACACCCAAAATCACACCACAAACAATGCAATGCATGTAGATCCATGGAGGATAAGTTGGGAAGATCAGTACAGAGTGCCTATGGGAAATTGTAAAAATAATAATAATGGGGGGCTGTATCCTCAGAGTGCTGTTAACTAGTGGGGAGGTTTTGCTTCATTTTTTGCAACTCCTGTCACTGAATGGAAAGCCTGCTCCCTAATTTTAAGTGCATTTGCTCTGTGACAAGAGGAAAGGTACTCCTTAAATGCTCAGAGGTACCCTCCTCCTGGATTAAATAAGGAGACATCATATCTGTTTGATCCAAGGAGGGATTTAACCAAAGTGGAAGGTGATAGTACTAAAGGGGTGAGGCAGGAGGAAGAGGGTTGCAGCTCCAAGACCACAGGAGAGGCTTTTCCATGGGGATCAGCCACAACTGCTGGCCGCGGGGCTTGTATGTTCCGTAACACATCTGATTTCCTAGTGCCAGAGCCGAGAGACAAGTTGTGGCAGAAACTACTTTGTTTGCGCCATTTGGGACTTTCCTGGGAGATCTGACTCAGCATTCAAGGTGTGGCACCACATGTCAACATGCACACCAGGCAGCTGTTGGTGCATTAGGGCAAATAGGATGCTGCCCTAGTAATCTCCGTCTGCCCTCAGCCAGCCCCCATCTTCCTGCCTTCTTACTTAGAGCTAGTCCAGAGGGTGTCCCAGCCTGCCTGCCCCCTCCTCCCAGAGCCATCTTTCCCATAGGGCTTAGTGGCTCGTTGCACCAGGACACCGGCCTCTCAGGGGCACCCCAGTGAGTGGGGGAGCTGCGCGGCTTTGCCGGCAGCCTCCCCTTCCCTGCACGCTGCCAGCTGTGCCCTGCCAACCATCTTTCCTTCCTACCCTCCTCGGCCCACCCCCCTCTGCGGGCGGGCACATTGGCACTGCTGATGCTGCTTGTGCTGCTCTCACAAGCACTCGGCGGCAGAGGCACGGGCTGCTTCAGATGAGGAGCCACTCCTTGACTCTGCCGCCGCCTCCTCCTCCTCTGCCACCACCTCCTCTCCCTCGACCGTGGGAATCCCCTCAGCCACTGCCCACTGAGCCGCTGTCATTGTCGTCTGAGGAAGCAGCGGCAGTGGCAGGAGTGGCTCCCAAGGGGCCTTCTCCACGTCACTGTTGCCCGCCGTCCCCCCACTCCCCGGGGCACAGACGATGGCGTGGCAACTGCCTCCTGCTCCTTGTGCCCTCAGGCCGCTGGGCAGCAGCGAGAGTGCTGGCAGTGGGCTGTCATTGTCAAGCAGTGGAGGAGGAGGAGCACCCCGGAGCCTTGTAAGCGAGAGTGGGGTTCCAGCAGTCTGGCCAGCCGCGCAGCATCCACCACATTGGCAGCGTCTTCTGTGGGTGATGGCTCCCAGGGCTACAAGGTGGTCCGCGAGTTGGGCTCTGAGTTCTAAATTCTGGGAAAGGGAAGGGGTGCTGGAGGGATCTTTGCACCACAGTGCCAGATATGCTTAAGACGGCCCTGCCTCCCCCTCAGTCTCAGGGTTGCCCTTGTACAACTCAGCAGCAGGGAGGAGAATGAAGAAATGGTTGCCTCCACCATCATCGGTTTGGGATCCACCAATGGTTGTGCTCCCTGCCCTCTGCCCTACCAGCTCCCATGGGCAACAACCACCCCAGGGATTGGGATCCAGAAGTTGTTGGACTCCAACTCCCATCAGCCACAGCCAGCATGGCCAGCAGTCAGGAATGATGGGAGCTGAAGTCCAGCAGCATCTAGAGGGCCATAGGTTTCATGCTGTAAGTCCCTGGTGTCATACCCTCTGACATGTTGTGGTGAAAAACCAGGATGCTATCTTCTGGGGTGAGTCGTGTGACCCACATGAGATCATGACCCCAAAAGAGGTGTTTTTTTCTGGGGCCACCGCCTAAAAATGAACATTTTGGGTCTCTGGGGAAAAAAATGGTTTTTTTGGTGCAAGGCCATATGAGAGCGCAGTGCCCAAAATGGCTGCCATGCTCTCACGCGAAGAAACAGGACTTCTCGGTTTTATCAGGACAGTTGAGGGGGGTGTGATATATGCTTCTCCCTCCCCACCTTGAAATATGAGGGGGGGGGTTGGAGTGCCCATAAGGGACTCTGCCATGTGGACTTCACGCCCTGCTGGGTGCAACTGGCCATGACACCCACACACCCACACTCACCAGCTGGTTGTGTTGTGTCAGTGGAAGTGGCAAAATCTTCATCATAGGACTCATCGTTGGAATCATCGCCATCCACTGAAGACCAGGCCCTCAGCTTGGCTTCGGCAATGGCAAATTGTTCGGCCACACCTAGGAAGGAGGGTGAGATGTCAGTCAGGGGAAGAGAGACAGAACCTGAAGGTAACAGCGTATCCCACAAAACATCCTTGGCAAGAGGTACTGCTGTGCATGACAGGCAGAAATTTGAGGTTCTCCCAGTCATAGGGATACAGTGTTGAGTGGGATAAAATGCCCCTCCTGAATTTGCTGTGAGTTATTCTATGGTTCAATAATTGCAGAACACAAGAGATATGTTGCTGTCCCGGCAGCATACCTCCATTTCCTCGTATCCAGAAATGCAAGAAGGGCCTTTACTCTTGCCAGAAGTTCGGCTCTGCCCTCGCCGGTTCTGGAAGGATCTTTTGGAAAAGTCCCGTACGCTCAGAGACTTTGCGCCTGCCCATTAGGGGAAATAGGAAACCCTGAACACTTGTTTTTTAGATGTCCTTTTTACGATGAGGCATGTAGAGATACCATCGACCCCCATCTGGTGAGGCTTGCTGATCTTCCAGACAAGCCTAAACTAAATTTTCTCCTCTTAGGCAAAAATCACAAGATGGTCCGGATGGTCGCTAGAATCTGTGTGCAGATTTGTAGGTGTAGAAAAACCCCTGGAACAAATACCGTATTTTTCGCTCTATAGGACGCACTTTTTCCCCTTCAAAAATGAAGGGGAAATGTGTGTGTGTCCTATGGAGCGAAGATGCCATAGCCCCGCGACCCTCTCCCAGCTGGAGAGGTGACGCGCGGCTATGGCAGGAGCCTCTCCACTGCGCCTCTCCGCTGCTCCCTGACCTGCTCTTTGGGGCTGGTGGTGGGCTTCCCCCGCCCCAAAGAGCAGGTCGAAAGGAACCTGAAGCCTGGAGAGCGAGAGGGGTCAGTGCACACCGACCCCTCTCGCTCTCCAGGCTTCCAAGGTAGCTGCCTGAACGCACCTTAAACGGCACCTTGTTTTAGAGCGGGAAAACAAGAGGGGGAAAGTTCTCCCCCTCTCTGTGCAGCGCCTCCTGCCGCTTCACTGAAGGGGCGCTGGGCAGAGAGGGGAAAATTTTTTTCCCCTTGTTCTCCCCCCTCTAAAACAAAGTGCGTCCTATTGTCCGGTGCGTCCTATGGTGCAAAAAATACGGTAGATGGCTATGAAAACTGCCGTAGCCAGCCTCCTGGGAGTCCGGTGCGTCCTATGGTGCGAAAAATACGGTAGATGGCTATGAAAACTGCCGTAGCCAGCCTCCTGGGAGTCTCAGGGGCAATTTGCATGTTAGTTTAACCTTAGGTCCTTTTGTGTTCATACAGCTACAGTGGTACCTTGGGTTACAGACGCTTCAGGTTACAGACGCTTCAGGTTATAGACCCCACTAACCCAGAAATAGTACCTTGGGTTAAGAACTTTGCTTCAGGATGAGAACAGAAATTGTGCTCCGGTGGCGCAGCGGCAGCAGGAGGCCCCATTAGCTAAAGTGGTGCTTCAAGTTAAGAACAGTTTCAGGTTAAGAACGGACCTCCAGAATGAATTAAGTTCTTAATCTGAGGTACCACTGTATTTTAATTTTAATCTATAAGCTGTTATTGTATACTGTTTAAAATGTCTATTTCATTCTTGTGAAAGCAGTCTCAGTTGTGCTTCTTGAACTGGTCTCTGACCGTAATAATAAATTATTACTATTACTACTAGGATTCAATGAATCTTAGGCTACCAAACAGCTGTCAAAAGGCTCAATGACATTAGGAATATGTTCCACAACCAAACCCACTACGTTCCAGGCACTGCTGCCAACTTCTTTCTGGAGGGAGGTGCCCTTAAGCATTGCAACTTTCTAATCTCACAGAGCTGCAAATATAGAGCAAGCACCTGTTGGTTCTTTCCCCTTTGTGCAGCTCTTAAAGGCATGGGAGCCTTTGGCAAAAAAGGAAGATTTGGCAGCTTCATGGCAGAGTGAGGATTTGAACTCGGGTCTCGCCTGGGCCCTAGTCGGACACTCAGACCACTGCACCACACTGCCTCTCTTAATCCCTGGTGTACTGGGCCCCTCTGGAAAACCTACTAAGCTGAGAAATCAGGCCTTAAGTTTCCCACCTGAAATTTATCCAGAAGCATTGCTCTAGCCGAATATATATATATATTTAACTTCTGGGTACGTGAGGAAGAGGCATGATCACTGGGTATTTTAGGGCAGTTTATTCTCAGATTCACACCTCTTATAATCACACCTTTCTGGACCCTGAGAGCCAGGAAAGGCAGTTTTTGTAGCCTTTGGGTGACCTTCGAGTAATTTTTCCCCCTTAGAGCAGGTCTTGTAAAATGAATGGACCGTACTTAGTCATGCTCATTAATTTCAATGGGTCTACTTTGAATAAAATTTAGTGGAATGCCACTAAATTTTTAAGCACCACTTGAGATTCTTTGCGATTCTTTTCACCTTAGCAACGAGGAATCTTTCGGATCCCCTAGAAGCCACATTCCTCTGCACAAGAATTCTTCTATTGACCCCCCCCCCCACCTCTCACACACAGTTTTCTCGCGGCTCATCCACACTTTTGCTTGACCCATAATTTGATCATGTAGTGTACCAATTAATTCCCTGGGTCCAAAAGCTTTTGTTGTTATTTCATGTCTGTGCCTTGAGAAAATCCAATCTGAACTACTGAATTGGACCTTACAAGAAGTGTAGAAAATCTGAGTGGAGATTTTTGCTTAAGGAAGCCTCAGTTTAGCAGGTAAGATCAGAATAAAAATTATATAATTTAAAAAAAAAGTATATGTCAAGGGAAAGTGTGGATGAGCCCCAATCCTCCCTTTCCTGTCACTTTCTGTTGTTGAAGAGCTGCCCTCCTCAAAATAAGGACAGGCACTAACTCCCTCTGCCCCTTCCTCTCTGGAAAGTCCATCAGCTGGTCAAACTCTCCCTCCCTCCACATCTTCCATCTTCTGCTTTCAAGCCCAATCAGTCGCCTCTTTCTTGGGATGACCTTCTCTCTCTCCCCTTCATTGTGCTTTCCTCTTCTTTCTCAGCTGTTTTGTCCAAAAATTCCCCATTCTTTGCTCCCAAGCCTATTCTCTTCTAGTTGCCTTCTTTCCGATTCTTGCCTTAAAACGTTTGCCAGGACCTCAGAAAACCACCCACCGAACTTCCTTCCTCCTGCTTTCTTTTTCTAAAGCAAGCAGCATTCATTTCCACCTTCACCAGTTGAGCCAAACCTCGTTCTTCTAGTTTCAATCAGCATCCTTCTTCCACCCTCCCTTACCTCTTTCCTCTGACCAATTTGACTGCATCCTAATTTTTTTCTGCTGTTTTCAGGCATGCTTTTAGAACTGACAGCTTGTATGATTAGCTGCAACTCGTTAGCCTATTGTTAAGAGCGCTGTTTAAGGAAGGGCTTGTGTCAATTAACATCTGCTCCGTGTATTCCTTAATAAGTATGCTAATTCCCCTTTGATACAATAACATTTACTTTTGATTTATCTTTTTTATTGTCCTTGTTAACCATTGGAGTGCCAAATTCTGGAGAGCATCCATGACTCTGTGTGAAAGAGAAGGCCCTAAAAAGGGGGGGGTATCAAAGAACCATAGAACAGTAGAGCTGGAAGGGAACATAGTAAAAAAGGTAAAGGTAAAGGACCCCTGGACGGTTACGTCCAGTCAAAGGTGACTATGGGGTTGCAGCGCTCATCTCGCTTTCAAGCCAAGGGAGCCAGTTGTCTACAGACAGCCTTCTCGGTCATGTGGCCAGCATGATTAAACCACTTCTGGCACAAGAGAACGTGATGGAAACCAGAGCGCACGGAAACGCCGTTTACCTTTCTCGCCACAGTGGTACCTATATATCTACTTGCACTGGTGTGCTTTCGAATTGCTAGGTTGGCAGGAGCTGGGACAGAGCGATGGGAGCTCACCCCGTCACACGGATTTGAACCGCCGACCTTCTGATCAGCAATCCCAAGAGGCTCAGTGGTTTAGACCACAGAGCCACCCATGTCCCTGAGGAACAGGAACACTGGCCACCTTGGCTCTCTGGTAGTATTAATTAGATCGGGATTTCCAAAACATGGATTTCCAGCTGTTTTTGGACTACAACTCCCATCATCTCCGACCACTGGCCCTGCTAGCTGGGGATGATGGGAGTTGTAGTCCAATAGCAGCTGGAGACCCAAGTTTGGGAATCCCTGAACTAGATGCATGTGGTAGAAGATGTCTATCAGTGGCCACTAGTCACAACACCACCAGGATCAGAGGCACATGACTCTGAACACCAGGGTGGTGGAGAGCCGTATTGTCTTCATCTCTTGCTGGGACAGAGCAACGGGAGCTCACCCCGTTGCGGGGATTTGAGGCTCAGTAGTTTAGACCACAACGCCACCCGCGTTAGAAGGGAACATGAGGGTCATCAAATCCAACCCCCTGCACTGCAGGAACCACGGCACATGGAAACTGCACACTTCCTAACATTTATGACAAGCTGACACCTCTCACATTCATTGTTCCCTGTTTGTAAAAGTGGGGAAGAATCACTACCTAAGGGCTGTCATGTTGAAGACGGAGCAAGCTTGTTTTCTGCTGCTCCGGAGGGTAGGACCCAATCCAAGGATTCAAATTACAAGAAAGGAGATTCCGATGAAACATTAGGAAGAGCATTCTAACGGTAAGAGCGGTTTGACAGTGAAACGTACTGGGAGGTGGTGGACTCTCCTTCCTTGGGGAGGCTGGATGACAATTTCATAATTTAACTGTAATTCCTGCACTGCAAGGGGTTGGTCTAGATTGGCTTTGGGGTACCTCCCAACTCTGCAATTCTATGATTCTAGGAACATGAATTCATTATGAATGCAAGATTCCGGAGCACAGTTCTAGTCCGTATGGTGTGGCAGCAGAAACCAAAAGGCTCACACCTCCTCCATCCACCCATTTGACTTGCCAGGTGGTGGGCAGATCACATGCAAATACCTTTACATTCTGTGGTGCAAAGAGGGAAGAAGGCAGCTTGCAGCTTCCCACACCTGCTCCCTCCTTGGGCCTCTCACCTGGCCTTCCTCGCCCATCTATGCTTTAATAAGCAAGACTTGTGTGCTCCAGGCAGCTGGCAAAGGGAGGAGGGCAGGAACAGGTCCAGGGAGGGAAGGTATGCAAGGAGCTGCCTTTGTATCCTCTTGCACATTTGAATATTTAAGGAAGTAGATAGGATCTCCAAGTTGCCATCTGCTAACCCTATTCCCAAGAAAATTCCCAGAAGAGAGATTATTATCCCAAGGTTAATTTAGACAAGTTGTCAACAGTCTCAGAGGAAACCCTCCCTGTTCACCTTGCCAAGCGATTTTCACATATTCATCGCCTTCAAATATGTTCGCGTTTTAGATTACACATGGCCCAAGGCGCAGCTGAAAAAAGCCCCAATCTCGGCTGGGTAAATTGTGCAAATCAGGAAAGTTAGCATGGTGCTACCTAATTTACATGTCTTATTGCAAATAAAAGATTTGTTTATTTATTAGATTAGGGTCTCACTCTTGGTGGGGAGGAGAGGGGGGCAGCAACTGAGTCTGATATTTCCTGCCAATAAATGGATTTTGAGGGGCAGAGACTGAGGTGTCCAGAGGAGGCAGGGGGTGCAAGTGAGTTGCCTCTGATCCTGGAGTTAGTAAAGGTAAAGGTAAAGGTACCCCTGCCCGAACGGGCCAGTCTTGACAGACTCTGGGGTTTGTGCGCCCATCTCACATCTATTGGCCGGGGGCCAGCGCTGTCCGCAGACACTTCCGGGTCACGTGGCCAGCGTGACAACGCTGCTCTGGTGAGCCAGAGCCGCACACGGAACGCCGTTTACCTTCCCGCTGGTAAGCGGTACCTATTTATCTACTTGCCCCCGGGGGTGCTTTCGAACTGCTAGGTGGGCAGGCGCTGGGACCGAGCAGCGGGAGCGCACCCCGCCGCGGGGATTCGAACCGCCGACCTTTCGATCGGCAAGCCCTAGGCGTTGAGGCTTTAGCCCACAGCGCCACCCGCGTCCCCCTGGAGTTAGTATGTAGCTATAAATACTAGCAGCCATTGATCCCTCAGCCAAGCCCCACCCTCTCCCCACCAGCTCGGAACATGTGCAGGCTGCCCATTGGAGTCAGCTCACACAACCTGGGCACATCTCTTTTTGCAAACATGAGTCATTTGCAGGACCCTCAAGAGTCTGGAGCACACAACTGGACTGAGCTGGATATCTGTTAATTTTACTTGTCAGAAAGCAGCCACGCTTGTTGTTAAATGGGGGCCTGGGGGTGGCTAATTTGGGGCTGCAGCTGCCTGTGTGCGTCACCTCCTAGGGGGAAAAAGGAGGAGGGGTGGGGATAGGCAGATACTCCCAGCTTCAGGCTCCAACCATTACAATTAGCTCGGAGTTGCCTGTGAAGCTCAGATTGAATCAGAGCCCAAGCTGTGACTGAAGGACACACAGCAACTCACCACTGATGGAGGCAGAAGTAGGTGACCAGCAGATGCAGAGGAGGAGAAGGCTGCTCTGCATTTAATTCTTGCAGGATTCTAAGCAGGTGCAGCTTGTGGCAAAACTAAGGGAGAAGAACATCTAACTATTATGTCTACGGCCATACTACCCTGAACACGCCCGATCTCGTCTGATCTCGGAAGCTAAGCAGGGTCAGGCCTGGTTAGTACTTGGATGGGAGACCGCCTGGGAATACCGGGTGCCGTAGGCTAAAAAAAAAAAAAAAAAAAAAAAAAAAAGAACATCTAACTATTATGAGTGAGAAATAGAGTAAGGTAAAGGTAAAGGACCCCTGGACGCTTGAGTCCAGTCAAAGGCGTATATGGCGTGCGGCGCTCATCTCGCTTCAGGCTGAGGGAGCCGGCTTTGGCCACAGACAGCTTTCCAGGTCATGTGGCCAGCATGACTAAACTGCTTCTGGCACACTGGAACACCGTGATGGAAGCCAGAGTTCATGGAAACACTGTTTACCTTCCTGCCACAGTAGTACCTATTTAATCTACTTGCACTGGTATGCTTTTGAACTGCTAGGTTGGCAGGAGCTGGGACAGAGCAATGAGAGCTCACCCCGTCACACAGATTTGAATTGCTGACCTTCTGATCAGCAAGCCCAAGAGGCTCAGTTATTTAGACCACAGAGCCACCCATGTCCCTGAGGAACAGGAATGCTGGCCACCTTGGCTCTCTGGTAGTATTAATTAGATCAGGATTTCCAGAACATGGATTTCCAGCTGTTTTTGGACTACAACTCCCATCCTCTCCAACCACTGGTCCTGGGAGCTGGAGATAATGGGCGTTGTAGTCCAATAGCAGCTGGAGACCCAAGTTCGGGAATCCCTGAACTAGATGCATGTGGTAGAAGATGTCCATCAGTGGCCACTAGTCACAACACCACCAGGATCAGAGGCACATGACTCTGGACACCAGGGTGGTAGAGAGCGCTATTGTCTTCATCTCTTGCTTGTGGTCTTTCCAGGAGGCATTTGGATGGCCACAGTGGGAAACTGAATATTGGACTAGATGAGCTTTGGGTCTCATCCAGCAGGGCTCTTCCACTGTCAATGACAAAGGCACAGCACAAGACCAGAGAGCATGAGTTCCAAGGAAGGAGAGGAGACAGGATAGCTATCTTCAAATATCTCAAGGGCTGTAGCATGGAAGATGGAGCAAGCTTGTGTTCTCCTGCTCTGGAGGGTAGGACCAGAACCAATGGCTTCAAGTTACAAGAAAGGAGATTCCGACTCAACATCAGGAAGAACTTTCTGACAGTAAGGGCTGTTCGACAGTGATGGTGGGCTCTCCTTCCTTGGAGATTTTAAAGCAGAGGTTGGATGGCCATCTGTCATGGATGCTTTAGTAGAGACTCCTGCATTGCAGGGAGCTGGACTACATGACCCTTGGGGTCCCTTCTGTGATTCTAAGAATAAATCACAGCAAAGCCCAGGGTCTAACTAACTTTGAGCATCCCAGTTCGTTTCACCATGCCTCCCTGTAAGCTGGCCAGCTCAAATCCAATTGAAGTGATATGGGTCTGAGTTGGCATCACTCCTCATAGGCCCATTGGCATACCAACATGGCCTGGGCCTGACATGAATGCCCTTGGCTTGACGCGACCCAGGAAAAGTGGTACATTAGCGAAAATGTTCTCTGCGAGCTATTCCTGACCTGTGGCTTTTTACTGGAGATTGCAAGGACCGTTTCACCTTAGAAGATGCTTCCTTGACTCATCAGCAGCAGCCTTGACTCATCAGCAGCCTCGATTCTTCCTCCATCACTATCCTGCAACCGCTCCTTGGTTTCAGGGTGCATTGAAGTTCACCGGATGACACCGAGGTTCATGACATGGCTGTTTCTTTCATCTTCAGAGGGAGATATTGGCCTTATGGCAAAGGGGTAATTATGCCCATGCTGGCGGCCTCCCAAAAGGACGAGCAAATTCAGGGAGAAGAGCTTCCCCAGGGGTGGTTCTGTGGTCAACCCTCCTCTAGAAAACACAAGCTCTTTCAAAGGCAGGACAGTGGAGCTGAGTTGCTCTGGCAGCAATCTTATCTGTCACTGTTTATCCTACCCCACGCCTGTCTCTCCCTGGCTGTCAGAAAGTGAACAGCTCAGCCCCCAAGGCAGGCCAGGCGCTTGGGTGACAGTCATGTCATGTGACAGTCCTTTTGTTCCCAAAGTCGGGACTTTGCGGGCAGGAAGACGACCGCTCTGTTGTTTGGGATGATTACTCTGCTTTGCTAGGCCCTCGAAGGGCAGAGCTCTCAGGGTGAATGAAGAGGGGCAGCGGGTGAGAGGGAGCTAATTGTTCCCTCTCACCGCCTCTTTCCCCCTGGTTCCCGGATCCTTTGGGTGACTCAGCTCCTGGCCTTGCATTCGGCTGAGCTCCTACAAGGACACAGCCGGCCTCCGCTGCTGGCACAGGAGGTGGCATCAAGGGGGCAGCTGGGATGGCACAGCAGCTGTCGCACCTAGGGCCAGCACAGCTTGTCGAACGCCGGCCCTGAGGCACCCCTCCCTGTAGCGCCACCAACCCACTTTTAAAACCTTTGCTCCCTGAGATAGGCTAGCAGAAATGTCCCTACGCATGCATGGAGAAATTGCTTTGAAAATGATCTGGAAAACAGCGGACTGAATTGAGGGTTCTGAGCGGACGGAGGCGGGGTTTTGGTGCACAGTCAGCAGCTTTGCCTGGTGCCAAAATGTGGCGTTATGTATTTCTCTCCAAAGCAGACAGACATTTTGATTGTGCTGTGTCCATGGCTCCTGGGGTTTGGCCAACAGAGAAGCAGGAAAATCTCCCGTCCACAGTGTACAAATTGGTATTTAGGTTGGGCGGAGAAGGACTTGCTCAAGCAAGCTTACACTGGCCTTTCTCCACACTCCCTACCCCCTACCCCCTTGCGATTACCTGCTCATCATAATCCTATGTACCAGGGGTGGGGATTGGATCCAGCCAGTGGGCGAGATCCTGCCCTTTCCCCAGCAAAGCCATTTTGACCTGAGGTCACTATGGCTTCAGGGGACTCATTTTTTCTTTGGTGAACAGCAAGCTGGGCCACAAAGGAAGAGCCAAGTCCAGTCAAGTTGGGCTTGGAGTTAGTGCTGACCAGCTGACAGATGCCAAGTTCAAGCTCTGCTTTCTGCTGGGATTGGCTGGCTACGGAGTACAGTCATACCTCGGGTTACAGACGCTTCAGGTTGTGTTTTTTCGGGTTACGGACTGCCGAAACCCGGAAGTACCAGAATGGGTTCCTTCTGGGTTTCGGTGGTCGTGCATGTGCAGAAGCGCTAAATTGCGCTTTCTGCATGCCCAGAAGCACTGAATCGCAACCTGCGCGTGGGCAGATGCGCCGCTGCGGGTTGCAAATGCTGTGGGGGTTGCAAACATGCATCCTGCACGCATCACGTTCGCAACCCAAGCATCCGCTGTACTCCACCTCAGCCCATCCCAGTGGGCATGAAGTGAGTGCCAATCAACTGACAGTTGATGATGGCAGGCCTCCCTTGCAAGGCATAATCAGGAGTGCACTTTAAGGCTGCAGATTGTGCATTGGAAGTCGTATCTCTGCCTGGCCTTCCCCTGACCACAGAACTGTTTAATTGGAAGGGACCCTGAGGGTTATTTGGCCCAACCCACTGCAATGCAAGGATCACAGCTCTGACGGATGGCTATCCATCCTCTGCTTAGAAAACAAAGGGGAGTCCACAACCTTCCAAGGGAGTCCATTCCACTGTTGAACAGCTCTTACTGTCAGAAAGTTAAGTTGGAACCTCCTTTCTTGTAATTGGAAGCCATTGGTTCAGGTCCTACCTTCCGGAGCAGGAGAAAACCATCTTGCTCCATCCTCCATATTTGAAGGTGGCTATCATATCTCTTCCCAGTCTCTTCTTTCCCAGGCTAAACATACCCAACTCCCTCAACCGTTCCTCATCAGGCTTGGTTTCCAAACCCTTGATTGTCTTGGTCACCCTCCTCTGCACAGTACAGGATAGGTTGCAAGTCCTACTTGCAACTCCCATGGGCCTCTGGTTGACCACTGTCAGAACAAGATGCTGCACAAGACGGGCCATTGGCCTGATCCAGCAGGCTCTCTTTATGAGTGTTCCCTGCCTTGCAGCCTCAGGGTAGAAAGGCACATCATTTCTGTGTCCGTACAGCAGATAAATCCCCAATCTGACACCACACCCCTCGCCGCCTACTTCCCCCCTCTCTCGCAGATGGTTCCTACCTGCAGCAAACCTGGCCTCCTGCTCTCCTTCGCTGAGGTCCGAATAGGAGTTGAACGTGCTTTCCAGAGCCACCGGCGAGTCCATGGGCTTGCACCAGCCCTTCCACTCGATGAGGTGGGCCACCCTGCCTTGAGCCATGGCCGTGGGCTTGGTCACATGATCCTTCACCACCTGTGAAATACCTGCAATGGAGCAAGCAGGGTTAGAGGGGATGCCCCGGAGCTGCTGAGGTGATCCGTGGTTCCGCTTTGCGGTGAAACTCTCCATTCTGCAAATGGAGGTGCTGGCACACACCGTGACACACACTCCTTGGGTGGAAGCCAGACCCCGTGACTGAAGAGGAACCTGATAAGGAACGGCTGAAAGGGCATCCTTATAAAAAGAGCCAACTAGATGTCACGCTCCGTCACATGTTAAATCATCCCAGCTATCCCCTCCTGCCCAAAACATGCAGCAATGGCCTTCAGCAGGAAACCCACATTGGGGTGGGTGGTTGTGAGAGAGAGACTTTCTGCTGTCCATCAGGCAATGGCTTTTCCCACTTGCCTTGCCCCACCCTCCAGCCCTAGGAGCCTTTCCCGATCCATGACTTTAGGAACAACAGAAGCAGCTGGGAAGAGTTCAGGGATTGTTATTATTTCTAAATACAGTGGTACCTCTGGTTGCAAACGGGATCTGTTCCGGAGGCCCGTTCGCAACCTGAAAAGAACGCAACCCGCGTCTGTGCACACGCAGGTCGCAATTAGCTGCTTCTGCGCATGCACGTGACGTCATTTTGCGTGTCTGTGGATGCGCAAGCTGTGAAACCCGGAAGTAACCCTTTCCAGTACTTCCGGGTCACCGTGGGACGCAACCTGAAAACGTGCAAACCTGAAGCAAACATAACATGAGGTATGACTGTAATTTTATGTTGTGTGTCTTTGCTTTTCAATATAATGCAATCATCCACATCAGCCTTCACCAGTCTGGTGCTCTGCAGATGATAGAATCACGGATTGTAGAGTTGAAAGGGACTCCAAGGTTCCTCTGCTCTGGCCCCCTGCAATGCAGGAAAACGAAGCTGTCCCGTACCAGGATCAAACCTGCAACCTCTGGTGTTATCAACACCACACTCTAACCAGCTGAGCTATCCACCTGGATAAAATTAAGAAGGCACCAACTCCCAGCAGCGTGCTGGCTGGGCTTGATGGGAGTTGTGCATAGGAACTTGCGGAGAGCCAGGGGCCCATGTAGTTCAGCATCCTGTTCTAAACAGTGACCAAGCAGATCCCTGTGGGAATCCTTCATGAAGGGTCTTAGCACAAGAGCTGTTCTGCCTCCTGCGGTTTCTAGCTGCTGGTATTCAGAGGCATGCTGCCTCTGACAGCGGACTATTTTGTAGACCCAAACACCTGGAGGGCAAAAGCTGGTCCAGGCCATGCACTCTGAAGGGGAACAGCTCAGCCTCCCTCCCTGAACACTTCATTCTGCTGCGCATGTAACCCAAGCCTCTCTCAGAGCTGCACAATTCAGCCTGAGAAGGATTACAGCTCCCTTGCCTAGCAAACCCAAGCCATGAAAATCTGACTTTGAGCTACGCTTTGGAATTTATAGCCTGTGCGCATCCCTTCTGAAAAGTGTTTGCCACTTGGGATGTCACACATTCAGTTCCAGTGACAGCTATCATGTAATAGGTGACAGACGAGCTACAGTTGGCGTATCACCTCCCTGGCTTGCCTTCTCCATTGCCGGATAATTATCTTGGGCGTATTTAAGAGGCAGTGATCTGCAATAACTGATTATAGCAGCTTCGCACATCCATTGAGACGTAATGATCGGTGGGATAATGTAACATGAGAACTCCGCTCATTGACAATTCACCGGCTCTTTGTCACGCAACTTGCCCTTGGTTGATTGACGTAAAAAACAGAGAAATCAAGCTATGCAGAGCTGAAACCCTCAGCAACATTTGTAAGGGGCCCCATAACATTCAGAACTAACTTGGGTGCCCGTATTTGACTGGGAACTCGCCTGTCCTTTTCAGTTCTGAGAGTGGTACAGCCAGCGTGGTATAATGGTTATAGTGCCAGACTAGGACTCTGGGAGAACAGGGTTCAAATCCACATTAGCCAAGGAGGCCAGTCACCACCTCTCAGTCTAACCAACCTTACAGGGCTGTTGTGAGAATAAAACAAGCAGTGATCAAGAGTGTGTCCAACAGTCAAGAACAGCGCAGTCTTTAGCATACGCGCCACAAGGGTGCAAAGTTCCATACAGCGCCCCCAAATTTAGTTTAGCCCCCAAATTAACTTTTATTATGATGTAAGAGTTAATTTTGCATGCACAGCCCCATTGAGAATGACAAGTGTCATCGTTGAGTCAAGCACAGCTGGTGCAGCGCGTCTTTGGCAAATGAGCGCACAAAGTCAAAAGCCCTTTAGTGAAACAGCAGGTATACATTTCGGTAATACCTAGGTATATATGTATTTTGTTTTTCTAGCTTGATCAAAATTATTTATTATTTCATAACAGGTAGATAGTTCAGAGCTTAGGTGGCTTCAGTGGCAGGCACGTGGTGCCCCCCAAAATTTGGCACCCGGGTGCCCCGCACCCCTTGCACCCCCGGGCAAAGACAGCTATGGTCAAGAAGGCAGTTTCTGCACATGCTGTAGGGGGAAGTGAGGGGCAGGTGGGGCTTGTCAATCTGGGAAGGTAGCCCATCTAGGAGAAGGAAAACTTTGACCCTAAACCTCCACTGCCTTGTGGGATATCTTCAGGAGAAGCAAATTTGAATCACACAAATTTGAAGTGGAGTCCCTAAGACAGTTGGGTGGCGCCTTGTACGCCTCCTTCCAGCAACTCCTGTAGCCAAGCTGGTGCCAAACGTCTTGCTCTGCTTTTCTTTGGGCCAAATAAGTGAGGCTGAGAGGGGAGTCTTGTCACCTGGGCAGCCCAGGACCTCCAATCACACTGCCCAGGCTTGTGGCCTGGGGAGATCAATGCACTGCTGCTAATGCAGCGGCTTGACTTCGCTTTAGGAGGCACACTCCATTGTCTCTTGAGACACACAGTTGTGAACATCAATGCCACCTCGAGCTCCTTGGAGGGAAGTTGGGTTTTAAATTCAGAGGTTCTCAAACTGATCCACAGACCACTGGTGGTCCTCAGGTGTTTCAAGGGGTCTGTAGAACAGCTGATAAGATTGATAAATGACCCTGGATTTGGGGGTTTTTCTTTTCTGACAATGAAGATTCTGATTATTTTGCCCAAATACACCACTAAGGTCCTGGGCATAGGGCCTGTGGTATTCATAATAGGATACTGGTGGAGTGTACTGGTTTTTCCATTAAACTCTACTAGTTAGAGGCCTATCTCCGAAACTCAAGGCCCACAGTTTTCATAACGCAGCACTGGTTTTGAGGTTGCTGTCACCATTGAAGAGAAGATGTTTATTAAGCGGTCTGCACAGCCCCTAGGAAAGCGCTTTGAGAAATGCTGGCCTAATGTGTTTGGAATGATTTGATTTGGTGTTTTTCAGACTGTGTTCTATGAAATCCTAGGTTTTCTCGGAAGCCTATCAAGAGCCCAGAAGCTCAATAACGGTGGGCAAGATGCCCAAAAGGCCATTACAGATGTTCCACTGCAATGTTTGCCCATGGGAGAGTATGGGCACATTGAAGGAGGCCTCTCAAATGGGGGGGGGGGGGCAAACAGGTAAGCCCAACACCTCTGTTTATCCTCCAGTATTAACTGAAATTAGACCATGTTCCAGAATGCTAAAAAGAAGAAGAAGAAGGTACAGGGACTCTGGAGTATTGGCAGATGAATCCATCTGTGGCAAACCAATCTATGCAGAAAGGGTTTCCTGGGAGGTCTGAAGATGGGTGGTACAATTTTAAGAAAATTTGCATTCTTAGTAAAAACAATGGCAATATCATTAAAGTGCCAATGTGCCTCTGGGCTGTCTTCAAGGCAGGAAAATACGGTAACTACGAGGGGAAATCTTGCAGCCAAAAGCAGACTCTGGGAAAATGAAGGGCGCTAGGAAGGCAGCCATTTTGAACGTGTTGCCGCAAAATCTCCTGCGGCAACCTTAAGGGTAACAAATTGATGATGGCATAAGTGTTTGTGGCCTTGCTTGACATAGGACCATTGACAAATAGGTTATTGCAAAACAAAAGAGGAAATGCATTACCAAATAAAATAGGATGTAGATTTGTATGGGTTCATGACATTGATTTAAACAGAAATGCAATGCATCTCACCATCGTGGGGAAGAAGGTGACCATGTGAGCTGTTTGCATGCTCAGGAAGTCTCGCTCCTTAGCATTCTTTCTTTTTGCCCGTCAAATTGAGGACTGTGCCATGTAAGGTAAGATATATGATCATCCAATAGACAAGGGAGACAAACAGAGAACTCCTCCTGCCTTGAGGAAGTACCTGCGATGAGAGCAGAGTGGGAGGAGTGGGAGAATCTCACTCCTTATCTCATGGGTCTCTTGACGTGTGTCTGTCTGCAGAGGCCTTCCATGGCACACACGGAGTCCCACCCCCCTGCCGAAACTTGGCTTGAAATAAACTTTCTTTAGCCCATAGAAGTCTCTTTTCAAGACAAATTGTGGCACAGAGTCATTTCAAGGAGGGGTGTACAGCCAAGGAGTTGCAGCTACAATGTACATTTCACCATGGAGGCCGGCAATTATATTGGCAACATTCCCCGCAATCCAGTACAGATTTAATTTTGGATCTAATCTGCATATTACTATGGTGAGATAAAGGAGCTTTTCATTCTAATTATTGCATAGGGCTTCTGCCCACGTTAACTTCTAAAATAACCCAAGGGAGCCATGCTGGAGGAGACCCCAGCTCACTCCTTCATGCTAATCCTCCTCTCATTTCAGCTTGGGCTGCTGTGGGGAGGCAGATCAAAAGCAGGCAATGTATTTTATTACAGTGGCACCTCGCTTCTCAAACCCCTTGGGTCCCAAATGCCGAAAACCCGGAAGTAAGTGTTCTGGTTTTCGAACATTTTTTTGGAAGCTGACCATCCGATGTGGCTGTTGGCTATTGTTTCTGGGGTGCCTGCACCAATCAGAAGCTGCCCCTTGGTTTTTGAACATTTCGGAAGTCAAATGAGCTTCTGACATGGATTAAGTTTGACGCTTTAGTTTTTGCTATTTATTTTCCATTTTTGTTTTCGAGGCTTTTTCAGTTAATTTGTTTTTGTGAATGTGTGGAACCCAGTTCAGCTACTGGTTGGTTGGTTGTGTGACTGCGGAAATAGATAAAAGCTCCTCATCCAAACAATGACTATCACCAGTGCAGGTAAGTAAAAAAATTAATTTTAATTTTTATCATCTACAATACTGTCTTATTTATTTTATAGTACAGTACATTGATTATTGCTTTCATTTTATGGATCAATGGTCTCGTTAGAGAAAAAAATTCATGTTAAGTTGCTGTTTTAGGGGTTGTTTTTTAAAGTCTGGAACGGATGAATCCATTTTGCATTACTTTCTATGGGAAAGCATGCCTTGGTTTTGGAACGCTTTGGTTTCGGAACAGACTTCTGGAACAGATTAAGTTTGAGAACCAAGGTACCACTGTATTTGAAAGCCAAAGGGCTGGGACTTTCTTACTCACAAGCCACAAGACAGTCTTAATTCAAGGTTGTACTGGCTGTCCAATTCTTGAAAGCGGTGAAGGGGAACAGGGGGCAGCAAATTCCCTCCAGCACCCCTAATGATTGCAACTGAGACTTTGGCAGTGTACACAACATATATTTAAAGCACATCTCCGCCCCGCCCCAAGAACACTAATCTGTTAAGGGTGCTGGGAATGTACACTACAGTTTCCAGGATTCTCTGGGAATGAAATGTGCTTTAAATGTACGGTGTGTATCCACAGTATGTCTCTATTTTCAAGTAGGATTCAATCACATGCCGTCAAATTCAGTTTAGCACAGCTATAGTGGATTGGGACATCTTGCGCTAAAAATCCACTCCCCCCCCCCAAAAAAAAATAGTGTTTTTGCATTAAGGAAAGTGACAGGGAAATACTCTTTAAAGCGTTGGATTGTGCTTGCTTAGTTGTGTAATCTCCCTGTAAGTAAATCAGGATGGGTGCTCAGTAAACAAGACACCTGGAAGCAGCACATCAAGTAGGAAAGTTGAGCCAGTAGGATTCAATGAGTTTTACTCTTGCCTTATTGTTGCTTGGATGCTGCTAGTTGCTCTGAGCTTCCACTGGGAAAGAAATACAGAGCGTACAGTGACTGAAATGAGGCCCAGTGTGTTGTTTCCCCCAGAAATGGAGACACTCTCATCAAACTCCATTCCTAGTCACTTACCGTGCAATGAGGACCGGGCAAGGGCCGCGATTTCTTGGATGGTGAGTGCTCGCCGGGACTTGGGTAACATTTCGACAGTGTCTTCAACATTTACCTTCAAGAGAAAAGGACAGTGAGGTCAGAGGTTGCCTCAAACAGGGCTCAGACAGTTGTCTAGTTGTAGGGTATGTGTGTGTGTGACCCTCCCTGTGCGTCTGTGTATAGCGTGGTTCATTTTTCCATAGAGCTGAAGGAGGACATTCTACGGAATTCAAACTGTTATACAATAAAATGCAATGTGTAAAAAATAAAAGCAGCAATAAAAATATACTTTAATATCATGCAGCATCTAGCTCAGTGCATTGCAATTTGCAGCAAAATCAATGGCAGGCAGAAAAACCATTAAGTGGCCTGGCAAGACTACTAGCAATTTCAGACTGGTCTGCAGAGAGGGGTAGTTTGAGAACCACTGGACTAAGCCTCACCAACAACTCCAGAAATAAAAAATTCTGGTAGCTGGGTGGACCTTGGGGGTGGAGCCAGAATACTCTGGGGGGTGGGGTGGCTTTAAAAAAAAGAGTAAAGGACCCCTGGATGGTTAAGTTTAGTCAAAGGTGACTATGGGGCTGTGGTGCTCATCTTGCTTTCAGGCCGAAGGAGCTGGCGTTTGTCATGTGGCCAGCAGGACTAAACCACATCTGGTGCAACAGAACACCATGATGGAAGCCACAGCGCATGGAAACGCCATTTACCTTCCCGCTACCATGGCACCTATTTATCTACTTGCACTGGTGTGCTTTTTGAATTACTAGGTTGGCAGAAGCTGGGACAGAGCAACAGGAGCTCACCCCGTCACTGGGATTTGAATCGCCAAACCAAGAGGCTTAGTGGTTTAGACCACAGCACCACACGCATCCAGGGTACCAGGAAGTAGGGGTGCAGTCCAGTGCAAAAGTTTCTTGTTTGCCTAAAGTGTACATCTTTGGATTTTTTTAAAAAAAGAAATGTTGGTTCAGCAACAGCCCCAAAGAAAAAGTCCCCAAATCAAAACTTGACCTGGTCCTAGTTTTGTTTATTTGGGTCAGCTGCTAATTGTATTTATGAGCCACATTCAATACCAAGTGGACCAACCAATTACAAAAGAAAGATCTTAATCACTTTAGCTGATTGATCAACAGGTTAAATTTAAGGACCAAAACCTCACCCATACTTGCTACAGGGGTGCACCAGAATAGCACAAGGAGAAATAAATAAACATGTTGTGAACCCTTGGCCCCATTGATTAAAATTTGCCTTTGCTAAGCAAAGCAGAGCCTTGATTAATTCACCAATTGAAGCTTTAATTGATTAATCTATTAATTAAACTGCTTAAAGGTCGTAACCCTGTTTAAAATACATAAATCTGAATATACAGTTCTGCATCCGCTTCACTTCCCTGAGACGATCCACAGTGGCAGGGTTAACAGGGTTTCGTTTCATTTAGATCAGAAGAGCCCTGTGAGACTTAAGCTGTTTTTGTAATATCAATATACAGATGTACAAGCACAGCTTACTGGAAGCGAATGAGCTCCTACACTCAACAGATCTCCAGGGAACAGCTGTTGCAGCCCCTCCACAAGGCTGCCCACCCAGTTTCAGCTAACTCCAGCTTAGACCAAGGATAGCCTAAATGCTGCTCTCTGGATGTTCTGAACTACGGGACTGCCTCTCCTGGTATGCCCCGCGAAGGACCTTAAGGTCCACAAATGACAACCCTTTGGAGGTCCCAGGTCGCAAGGTGGTTAGATTGCTCTCAACTAGTGCCAGGGCCTTTACAGTACTGGCCCCGACTTGGTGGAACGCTCTGTAAGCGTTTACACAACTGAACAGCAGAGAACCTGCACAAGCAACGCTGACACAAAACCCCACATATATTAAGTAAAATAGAAACATCACCACCCAACTCCACCCGACCCATCTCTCCCTCCCTCCACCTCTTTTCCCCTATTCTTCCTAATGTCTCAACAAATGAAACAGATTTGTAAAAAAAAAAAGGTTACATGGAGAAAAAAATACGAGAGAGAGACATTGCACATACCTTTGTAAATCAAGAAAATCTTTTTTAAAAATACATTTAAAAACCTCTCCAAGGACGGAGAGTCCATGTCCACAACTTCCTGAGGGAGACCGTTCCACTGTTCTTTACACTGCTCTTTACTGTTCTTACTCAATTGCACTGCTAACTACTTAGTTTAATAAGTTCAAGTAAACGGATGAACTCGATCCAAAGTTAGCAGCTTCTCAAATTTCAATAGTCATCCAAACCCTTATTGGCCCCCTGCTGCTCCCTTGCCTCTTAGCACCCTCTAGATAATCTCACTACCCACCAGGGGACAGTACCACCCACTCTGGGAAGCTCTGCTCCAAAGGGTGTCCCCTTCTGAAGGCAATCAGGAAAAAGATTTCGCTAGTGATTAAGGATCTTTGAGTTTCTTCTGTCAATTCCAGGCACACTCACTGAAAGTTTATCATGGATCAGCTTAACAAAAGTTGACCAGCCAGCAAAAATATGTGTTATCGTTAGGCAAAGGCAAAGGTAACCTTCCCGCCGCAGCGGTACCTATTTATCTACTTGCACTGGTATGCTTTTGAAGTGCTAGGTTGGCAGAAGCTGGGATAGAGCAAAGGGAGCTCATCCCGTCACAGGGATTCAAACCGCCAGCCTTCCGATCGGCAAGCCCAAGAGGCTTAATGGTTTAGCTGAGTGGAAAAGGTAAATAGACACCAGCACACCTTCACATGCAAGAGGGGAGAATGGGGATGCGCTCAGAGCACGGTCAGGAGACTTAACCCACTGCCCATTTAATCCATGGACAAGTGACCTAGTGGTCACAGCAGCTCCTCCCAGTTGGTCTGGCCCCAATGAAGCCGTTGATAGGACTGAAGGTCCCTGACTTCCCAGTGCTGCCTAAGCCTCCTCCCTCGGTTCCTTCCCCAGCAGCCTAAGGCTCTGTCATCTTGTCTCTCCTTGCTCTGCCCTCTTCATTTCTCTGTGTGTTCTGGGAGACCAGGGGAGAGGGGAGCTGGTCACAGCAGGAGAGACGGATCCCCTGGATTCTTCAGCAGGCTGCCTCATCTGTGTCAGCTGGCCCCTTTCCTCTCCTGCCTCTGAGTCTGGACTGCCCTCTGCCCAAAAAATTACTCCAGGGACCGATGCAAAAACTGTCCATAACAATTGGTGGCAAAATCCAAGATTTTCATGTAGATGGGAGTCAGCGCCACAAGTGTGTCCATCCCACACTTTCACACCCAACCCCAAAATGGGGGAAGGGGGGATCCTTAACAGTCCATTTAGGACTAAGCATGCTCAGAGGGCACAGAATTCTTCCTGACTGCGAGGGGTGGTGTGAGAGAGAATGGAAAATCAGTGACAAGGGGGAATGGAATGGAGTGGCTGAAGATGTCAAGAGAACAACACTCCACACTGCCACAACTTAATAATATTACTGTACATGTCTCTTTGGAGAGTTGCATAAGTTTTTTTTAAAAAAATGACAGGTCCCTGACCCCGGGTAGATTACGATTTAAATTTTGACAATGGAAAGGACAACAGAAGGAGGGCCAGGAGAGGAGAGGAGAGGAGAGGAGAGGAGAGGAGAGGAGAGGAGAGGAGAGGAGAGGGAAGGATAAATTACAGCATGATGTTCACAGAACTGAACTGGGGATGGTTCCCTTCCTGCGTATAAGCACCCTGCTGTTTCAAAGCAGCCCAAGAAGATGGAGTGGGTGGCTGCTCAGCTTGATGTGCAGAAAGTAGCAAGGAAAGGAGCCGAGGTGCTCTGTGTTTGTACCTGCCAAGCTGCCAGTCCCTGGGGTGGAGAGACAGCTGGGTATAATGCACAAGGCACTGTGATGATTTTTATCGGGGACCGCAACGGAAACAAGACACCTACTCTCTCTGTGTGTGTGGCAGAACGATTGAGGATGATGGAAGGGAAAACAGAAAGCACAATAATGGGTAATGCTTCAGTCATTAAAGTATCTTGACACACGGGCCCTGGAAGAAGCGTCTGCAGTGGTGCAGAGAAGGCTTAGCAAAAATGAAGCTAAGCCGTGCATCTCTCTCTTGTGTGGAACGAGATGGTGCCCACCCTCTGTCTGGGAAGAACAGCTCAGGGGTTGAAACTTGTGGAGCCAAGGTTTGGGTCAGCTCAAACCCATAAGACAAGAGTGCCTTAATAATCTGTAGCAAAAGAACAGAATAGGGTGCAAACGCTACAGACAGCTGCCTTCTGCGGCATTAGCTACCCTTCCCAATTTGGTCTTGTTACGGAAAATTCCGGGTGCGGAGTTGCACAGCCACCCGGCTCGTCGGACTAGGTCCGCGGGTCCTTGCGGAGGAAAAAAAGGAACTCAGCCGGACACAGGAGCAAACTACGAAGATCCGAGTTTATTGCGCAACAGGTTCAAAATGGCATTGAACCCCGAGTATGGGGTGACACAAACTTTTAAAAGTTCCCTCCATGACCCAGAATACAGTGCAAGAAACGTCATGAATACATTATGGGAAGGTCATGTTTCGTGGGTTACATCATGAATACATTACACACGTCATGAATATCTCAGGGAAAGGTGGGGTTACACTGATTTACATTTGAGGGAAGGGAGGGGTGGAATATGCAGAGCGAGGGTCATACACGAATATACATTTCATGAGTACCGGTGGCGGTGGGACAATGGGTTACTGATATGCACCGTCTACCACCTGGTATTGCCTGGAGGAAGGGCTGGGCAGAACGATCTGACGGGATTAAGGAGCTCCTGTGTACGTGACTTGCCGTCTCAGGGATTATGGAGTCGGGTAACATCATGGAGTCCTGGGGAAACTGAGTCGAATGACACCAAGAGCGAGAAAATTGGAGCTGTGGTTGATTTTATATGAATTTTGAAAGGTTCTTATGGCTCTCAGCCTGTTCCGTAGCTTAGATCAAAAGCGGAAGCAGAATGTATCCATTCTTGTAGAAATGGATACATTGTAACAGGGGTTTGACAGTTTTACGAGGTCGGGAGTTTCGGTTCTATTGTTCTCGCCGTGGGGGGCCGTCAGCAGCTCGTCAGGAGGTTAAATGAGGCGTGCAAGAGCTCCCTGAGCTAGCTCCTGCAAGACGAATGCATGGCTGTGATTGGCCAAAACGCGGCCATAGGAATAAGCGGAGAAGGGAAACACTCGGTCTACTCGTTCTAAGTATGGAGCGCAGATAGGCATAGGAAAGCATAGGGAATATATATATATATTCGAGCTTATTTCGCTCGGGAAAGGGTCTGGGGGATAGTGTGGTGCTTGTGCAACGGTGGAGGGGTTTGAGGGTGGGTGTGCGGTGGCACCCTTGAGGTCATCGCCTCGGACAGTCAAGAAGGAGGGGGGGAAATAGGCACCCCCCCCTCAGTCCGTATCAGTCCCCCATTCGGAGATAGATTTGCATTAAAGTTCTGCAAGAACTTGCAAATCCTTTCTCCGCACCATTTGAGCACTAAATTTCGGTGATCTCATATTCACCTTCTCCCAAATGTCTCATCTGTACATAGTCTGGGAAAGTGGGAGCATGTCGGGAGCGGGAATAGGCTCGAAGAGGAAAAGAGCTAGCAGGAGCAGAATGTCGGAGGAGAGAGCAGCAAGGGGTAATACAGTGCATAGTGCAACATAAGATAGAGATACAAAGAAAAACAGTTAAAATAATGAACAACACGACTTTCAATAGTTGTCTGAGCCATCCCAGCTTGGGCAACCATCCCCACAAATCCACATCGGATAGCCCCTCATGCTGGATGTGGTGGAGCTTCCCTGCTAGTTCGTGAATGTTATTTAAATGTCCAGTTATATTTAAGGTCTGGTCAGTCACGTATGTGCAGCACTCTGTGCCTATTAATGCGCAGGTGCCTCCTTGACTGGACAAGAGGAAGTCTGTCGCGATCCTCGTCTGTAGGCTCAATTGTCTTACCTCAGATAGTTCCGTCATGAGAGAGTCTGTGATCTGGGTCGCCTCTTGCATGAACTTAAGGAGGATGTCGGTGAGTCGGAGAATATCCACGTGGTTTGAACCGGCACCGTAGGCGGGGAAAAGCGCTCGGCCCACGGTCTCTCCATTCGCAGTGACGTCTGACAGGTCTGACAGCTCTTTCTGTTCCCTCTTATTTCTTTGTCTTCCGGGGGGTAGGTGTGGGACTATCCTAATTCCAGGAACGATGTAGCCGACAAAGCAGGATCCGGACATGTGTGGGCTCACCCATGTGTATGCGCGATGTCCACATACCCAGAATAAGCCGCTGAGGTAAGACTCCATTCTGCCGGAAGCAAAGGTTTGTAGCAGCATGGAGTCCGTGGCTTGGGGCTTCCAGTCTAAGGGGTGTCCAACGACGACGGCCCAGGCGGTGGTGAGGTTAGGAAAAGTCCGGGGACCCCTAGCGTTGGTGACGGTGATTAGTCCAGTTGATAGGATTTCGAGAGTGTAGGTACACGTACTGGACCCAATGAAGGTTCCTTCTCCGGAGAAGCGGCGGCAAAGGGGTCCCTTTGTAGGGCCTGTGAGGTAGAGGTACTGATGTGTCAAGTTGAGCGCGGTTAGATTCCAGGACGTAACGTTTCCGGAGCGGAATTGTTCCAAAGTCACTGGTACTGGGACAAGTGGGAGGCTCTGCTGGAGGTGACTGGGTGCGTGTGCACAGATCCAGCAGTCTGGGTAGGGTGCTTCCTTCGCCACCTGGCTGAGAAGCCTAATGTAGGAATTTTGCTCCCAGGAAGAAAGGAGGTCCTCTCCCGGGAGCGCGGAGTCCAGGCCGAATTGTCTAGGTGCGGTACCGACTGGGTGAAGTGGGTCGGTGGTATTTAATAGCTGTCGGTCTCTGGCAATTCCGCCGCATCTCAGGGGTCCAACGTGATCCCAGGAAGGGGGGCGTGAAGGGTGTATGGGATGGTGCCAACCTTCCAGATATTCGGCCCCTTTCCACTCACGAGTGACCCCAAGGTTCCATAAGCAGCAGAACCGCCGTAGGCAGAGACCTTGAAGTTGAGGTTTCCGGGTCCGTGGGGTGGAGAGGAGACACTGGAACCCAAAAATCAAGTTTCCAGAGGGGCGGTTGGAGTCCGTGTAAGCGTGAGAGGCCCCTCCTATCTCGACTTCGGTCCAGTTTGGGCTTTGCGTGATCTCCCCACCTTTGTATAGGAGATAAGTCCCGTTATGGCACGTCAGGCGGTAGGAAGAATGGTCTAGAGTAAGGGCAGCAGATCCAATGCGGCGTAGGTCCTTGTTTCGGATGAACAGTTCCCAGTATTCGTCATTGGTGAGTCGGGGTACTAGAGAATGGCGCAGCAGGGTCCGAGACTCAGGAAGGCAAAAGTCAAAGTCCCCCATTCGGTCAGGGTTAGACCTTCCCCCTGTCTCGACCTCGTGATATTCCAAGAAATGATAGTCCGTTTGCAATCCCGTACAGTGGTCTGATGAGGTAGACATGGTCCTGGATAAGGCAGCGAGAAGAAGGGCGATGTAGGCAAGACCCATGGCGGGTGTGCGCGTGGGGGGAGAGATAACTTGCAAGTGGTTAGACGAAGGCATCAGGTGAACTGCCAAGAAATGCGGCTGTCAACGGAACTGCCAGGTGGAGTGGTGACGTAGGGTGTTGTCAACCGGAGCTGTCAGATGAAGCAGGATGAAGCGATGATGTAGAGAGCTGTCAAACGAGCTGTCAGATGAAGCAGGATGAAGTGATGATGTAGAGAACTGTCAGGCAGAGCTGTCAGATGAAGCAGGATGAAGCGATGATGTAGAGAGCTGTCAAACGAGCTGTCAGATGAAGCAGGATGAAGTGATGATGTAGAGAACTGTCAGGCAGAGCTGTCAGATGAAGCAGGATGAAGCGATGATGTAGAGAGCTGTCAAACGAGCTGTCAGATGAAGCAGGATGAAGCGATGATGTAGAGAGCTGTCAAACGGAGTTGTCAAACGCGTTTGAGACGTAACTTGAGAGCGTCGGTGTCAGGGACGATCTCGGATGTCCAGTTGGGTGTCGTGGTGTCTGGTCCGGTCTGTTGAGCCCGACCTTGGCCCCGATCTGCGGGTCCGGTCTGTTGAGCCCGATCTTGGCCCCGATCTGCGGGTCCGGTCTGTTGAGCCCGATCTTGGCCCCGATCTGCGGGTCCGGTCTGTTCGTCGTCGTCGTCGATGTACGAGGTCGGTGGTGTGGGAGGGGTCGAGAAGGTGAAGTCCTCGCCGGGGTTTTCTTCCGTCTCTTGAGGGGGTGGCGCAGCCTTACACCTCGTGTGATGGATCCACGAATTCTTCTCCCCTACCTTTACAGCGGTCGGTGATGTGAGTAGGATTTGGTAGGGGCCCTCCCAGGCGGGTTGAAGGGGTTCCTTTTGATAAACCTTGACGAGGATCCAGTCGCCGGGATTGAAGGGGTGGGCTTGCACGTCGATGGGCAGGTTCTGTCCCTCGATGGCCGCGTATTGGTGGAGGCGTTGTAGTTGTGTCTGGAGCTGAATAACATAGTTAGTAAGTTCTGCTTCCCCTAGTTCGAGCTCCGAAAGGGGAAATAGGGTATTATAGACGGGAGGGGGTCTCCCGAATAGGAGTTCGTACGGAGATAGTTTCAAGGGTCCCGTGGGGGCACTTCGTATATTGTGGAGAACTAATGGGAGTGCATTTACCCACTTTAGCCCAGTAAGTCTACAGAGTTTTCCAAGTTGTGTTTTAATTTCTTGGTTCATGCGCTCTACTTTGCCAGAAGATTGTGGGTGATAGGGTGTATGGAGATCCCATTTTATTTGTAGAGCCTTTGTGACCGATTGCACTATTTGTGCCGTGAAATGGGTTCCTCTGTCGCTGTCTAGGCGGCGGGGAATTCCAAACCGGGGAATGATGTCCTGCAGGAGGGCTCTGGCTACCACTGAGGCGGTTGGTTTTCTACAGGGAAATCCTTCTACCCAGGAAGAGAGTTTATCTATTATAATGAGGACGTGCTTAAAGCCTTGGCAGGGTGGTAAGTCGATAAAGTCCAGTTGTAGGCTTTCGAAGGGGACGAATGCCCATAGTCTGGCGCCCGGAGGTGCTCTGGGTTGTCTTTTGGGGTTGTAGGAGTTGCAGGTAACACAGTTCTTAGAGGCTGTGGTGGCTGCGATTGCCAAGCCCGGTGCGTACCAAGATCTCTTTACATGTTCTATCAGTCTCCCTTTTCCCCAATGCGTTTGTTGGTGGAGAACCCTCACCAATTTTGAAACCCATGTTTTTGGAAGAACGGGTCTGCCATCGGGGAGGACCCAAACGTTATTTTGTTGGACTGCACCCACTGAACGCCAGAGAGTCTTTTCTTCCTCGGGGGCTTCTTTGTAAATCTGTGTCGGATCTACGTTAAATGGGACCTGTAGGGCTTGGAACTCTGATTCTTGGTTGGGAGGGCGGAGTGCGGCTGCTTGAGCCGCGTGGTCTGCCCGTCGGTTGCCTCTCGAAACTGGGTCCCTTCCCCGGGTATGTGCTTTACAATGCACAACTGCGATCGCACTGGGCATGTGGATAGCGGCCAATAGTCTCTCCACTAGGGCGGCGTGTGAAATTTTGGAGCCCGCAGCTGTTCAGAAGCCCCTTTGTAGCCAGATTTGACCAGTGGTGTGGACCAAGCCGAAACAATATTTACTATCCGTGTAGATGGTAGCCCGCTTACCCTCGCTGAGTTCGCAGGCGCGTATGAGCGCTATTAGTTCTGCTGCTTGGGCGCTATATTGTGGGTTGATGGGGTTAGATTCTAACACTTCAAATTCCGAAACTACGGCATATCCTGTTTTCCTCTCCCCTTCTACAACCTTGGAGCTGCCATCTGTGTATAGTACAAGGTCCGGGTTTTCTAAAGGTATGTGATCCAGGTCTTCCCTGGGTTTCTCGGCTTGGCGGACTATTGTGGCACAGTCATGATGTGGGGTGCCATCATCCGGGAGAGGTAATAAGGTGGCTGGGTTTAGGGAATTTACTCGCTTGATCGTGACGTTCGACGGGGTCAATAGGAGGGCTTCATAGCGGTTGAGGCGGGAATTTGAGAAGTGATGGCATCCCCTTAGGGTAAGGAGGGTTGAGACAGAGTGAGGCACATGAATGGTAATCTCATGTCCTAAAACTGTTTCTTGAGCCTTTTCTAGGAGGATTGCGGCGGCGGCAATGGCTCTTAGGCAACTGACTGCCCCTTTCGCGGTGTTGTCCAATTGCAAACTATAATAGGCCACTGGCCTTTCTTGGTCTCGGAATGGTTGGGTTAGGACACCGGAGGCTACCCCCATTTGTTCGTGGATGAACAGGTTAAAGGGGATGCGATAATCCGGTAGTCCTAGTGCAGGGGCAGATCTCAATTCCCGTTTTAGTCTTTCAAAGGATTTATAGGCTTCTTCTTCCCAGACCAAGGTGTCCGGGTGGTCTTGGCGGGTCATGAAAGTTAAGGGCTTTGTGATTTCGCTGTAACCGGCAATCCATGCTCGGCAAAAGCCTGCCATCCCAAGGAAGCCGCGCAACTGTCGTTTAGTCTTTGGGAGGGGAATTTTTGTGACGGCTTCTATTCTGTCAGTGGCTAAACTCCGGGTACCTACTCCTAGGATGTGCCCGAGGTACTTCACTTCCTGTTTGCAATATTGAAGCTTTTTTGGGGATACTTTGTGTCCTTTCTTCGCTAATTCAGACAGGAGGTGTTTTGTGTCAACTTTACATGCCTCCTCACTAGTGGAACACAATAAGAGGTCGTCTACGTAGAGAAGGAGGGCGGAGTTAGCCGGTAAACGTATGTCTTCTAAATCTTGATGTAGCACTGCGGAGAAGATTGCGGGCGACTCCACATAACCTTGGGGCAGTCTTGTCCACGTTAACTGACTGGGTCCCCAGGTGAAAGCAAAGAGGAATTGGCTGGCAGGGTCTAGAGGTATACTAAAGAAGGCGGAGCATAAATCCGCGGCGGAATACCACGTTGTCTCCGCTGGAATGGCATTTAAAAGAGAGTTTGGATTGCCCACCACAGGGTGGCGGGGTATGACGAACTGGTTCACTAGTCTTAGGTCTTGGACAAAACGATATCGGACAGGGGCTCCTTCCACTGAGGGTTTTTTTACTGGGAGTACTGGGGTATTACAAGGCGAAGCGCATGGGACTAGGATACCCTTTTGGAGGAAATCTTCGATCATTGGGGTTAACCCTTCGATGGCCTCTTTGGGCAAGGGGTATTGTTTGGTGCAAGGGAAGGGCAGGTCGGTCCGGTAAGTAATTTTAACCGGGGTGGCCGAGATTAGAAGTCCCACTGAAGTTGATTCAGTGCCCCACAGAGAGGCGGGCAACTCCCTCTCTAATTCTGGGGGAAGTTCGGGAAACTGTTGGTCCGATTTCGCTTCCTGTATGATGCCCTGGAAAGTGGTGACGGAGTCTTCGGGCATGTAGAGGTAGATGCCATCCGCGGAGCACTTTATGGTGGCGTTAAGTTTGCAAAGGAGGTCCCTACCGAGGAGGTTCACGGGGCTGCTGGTTAGGAGAAAAGTATGTTCTGCTAGTAGGGGTCCGAGGGTAACCTTGGCTGGTTGTGAGAGTGGGCACGTACGGGGTATCCCATCCAGTCCCATTACCTTTTTTGTTACTGTCCCTGGTAGTAGATGGCTGTCAGTTAGGGTGGAATATGTGGCCCCCGTGTCTAGTAAGCACTGGTAGGGATGACCATCAATCTCAATAGTGCAAACAGGATCTTCCGATGACAACGTTAACATGGGACAAATGGTTTGGGTAGGGCTGGGATCCCCTTCTGGTTGTCAGTAGTTAACTTGATCGTCAGGTGGTGGCTGGTTTGGGGGGTGTAGGGGAGGAGCGGTGGCATCTGCCCACGGGTGTGTAGGAGTATTTATGGTCGGCATTAGAGTTCGTGGGCCCGGTTGAGGTCGTTGAGGCTGGGGTGTTGGGTTCGAGGATATTTGCGGAGGATAGGCTGTCGGTTGGTGAACTGCGTATCCCTGAGTTAGATTGCGTTGTGGGGGGAGAGGGGGTTGGTTCGCTCGTGCAGGGAATGGTTTCGGATCCTGTCCCCCGTAGGATGATGTGTTAAGATAAGGGCAGAACCTTTTTATGTGTCCCTCCTGCCCGCAATAGTAGCATCCTCCATTGGTCGGTCCCCATTGCCTGTAGGGATTGGGCGGTCCTCCTCCCCGGACCCCCTTTCCTCGGTGGAAGCCTCTATTTCGGTTAGGATCTTGGGTAGCTTCCATACTTAAGGCCAAGATCTGTTCTGTCTCTGTTTTTGTTTCTTTCCGTTTTCTCTCGTCTCTGGAGTTATAAACGGATTTGGCGATAGATAAGATCTCACTAATACTTTTCCCATCGTAACCAATCTGTAGATTTAGGGCCTTCCTAATGTCTGGACAGGCTTGGTCCTTGAAGAAACCCTTGACTATCACCTCATGTTGGGAATTTTCAGGGTCTATCCCCCCCCAAGTTTTGATGGCGGAGACCAGCCTCGTATAGTAATCGGACGGGTGTTCGTTCGGCCCCTGCATTACTGTTTGGACCTTGGTCCAGTTAACGGTGCGCTGTCCGGCCGCCTTTACACCATCCAAGATGGCTTTCTTAAACAGGTTCAAGCACCAGATCCCATCCGTGGTGTTGTAGTCCCATGTGGGTTCCACCCGGAGGCACTGCGCTGAGAGAGCCTCCACATCTTGGGGTCGTCCCCTCTGGTAATCTGGCGATTCCATTGCTTCCCCAGCCTTGGCTATAATGTCTGCTTTTTCTGCCTCGTTGAATAGGGCATTCAATAGGACGTGGACATCTGGCCAAGTGGGGTTGTGGGTAGAGAAGATGGCGCTAATCTGCCGGTGGCATTTATCAGGGTCGTCCCTTAGAGAGGGCATCTGGTTTGACCAAGTTACGAGGTCAGAGGTGTAGAAGGGGTGGTGTGTATAAACCATTCTCGGCGGCCCATCAGGTCGGAGAGGTGGTATTGGTAAGGCTCTTAAAGGCATTTGGACCGCAGTAGAGGTTACGGTTGAACTCACTTGGTCGGAAGTCCCTGGGGCCTCCGCATTCTGACCTAGGGTTTGTGCTGTGGGCTCATGAGGCGCTGAAGGGATAGTTTTCTTTTTAGTTTGGATGGGGTCCTCTATAGAGTTGCGGGATATTAGATGGTGGGTTTTTATCTTGGCTTGACTGGGGTCCCGCTGGTCCTTTCTAGCCTGTAGTCTCGTAACTCTTTTATTTTCGTTCTCTTGTGCCCCTTCATCCCCTGTTTCTTCGCCACTACTTGAACTGTCGCTGTCGCTAGGGGCAGGTGGTGTTGGTCTCCCGTAGTAGAAGGGAACCAGGGCTTGCTGCGCATCGTCATCTGCGATGTGCCCCTCATATGGGGGGGGCATGGGCTGTCGTCCGGGGTTCATTATAGGTAATTGGTACGAGGCTGTACCTTCTGAAGCTTGGAGTAACCCCCTTACGGTCTTAAAGGTAGCCCAGTATTCTAGTTGGCGAGGTTTTTCTTCCATTAAGTAATTTTTTAGGTGGTTCATACGTTCTTCATTAAAGGAGCCTCCCGGCGGCCAGCGTAGTTCTGACTTGGAAGAGGAGGTGCTAGCGGGCCAGATCTCAGTGCAGAGTTCCTCTAGTTTTCGTTGGGATAATAGCTTGTGGCCAGGGATGGACTTCCAATACATGATGACAAATTGGAGAGGGGAGTCAGGGTCCTTCTGAGATTTGGATGGCTTTCTTGAAGCCTTCCTCCCAGAGTGAGCCCGCTCGTGTTTAGAAGCCTGGGTACCCATTTATGATTCACACGTGTCTAGACAGAAAGGGGAAAGAAAGGTTCGGTAAGGGTTGGTATACCTAGGGGATTGGTATGCCTAATGTGAGGATATATAGTAAAGCGGGGTCTTTAGTTGCTTGGCAACTTTCTTAGTGGGGTTTTAAAGAGCTCTAGCTATCCGGTCCTTATGTTCCCTTTCCTATTTCTTTAATTACTTATTCCCTTATAACCTTTTAACCTGGGGTCTCTTTTCCACTCTGCCGGTCCCGCCCAATTCCTCATGGGCTATCCCTCCTGGCAACCTCCTACCTATCGTCACACTCTCAGGAAAAGGGGCCCTACTGAACGCCCGCGTATTGCGGTGCCAGATCGGGTAGTCCCTGGACAGGATTTGAACGGAAAATCCCCCTTGCTTTCGGAAGCGGGCTCACGCACGATACACGTGTTACGTGGCCCGACCGGTGCGGCTGGGATTGATTGATAGGAAAGCAAGACCCCTTCCTGCCCCCTCCGTAAGGGCGCTCGGGAAGTTCGGAAAAGGAACTCCAACCCCTTGCTTTCGACTGAGATGCCCGTTGCAGAGAGTCGGCTGTCTTTCCAAGCCGGGTCTCTCCGTCTTACTTTCGGACTCTCAATCGGTGCGGCTGGCTGGAGAATTTGAGAAAAGGAGATAGAGCTCAGAACCCCCCTTTTCGGGTTGAGCGGTGGTCCACGATCTCTCTTGTCCCTTGGACCAGGAGACAGGTGAGAAGAAACGATAGAGAGGAGGGCAGAGAATTCGGTTGCCAGGAGACTTCCACCCCTTCCCACCAGTGCACTGGATTTTCCCTTTTCCTTATACTCACGCGTCTTCTAAGACGTTCCGATCCCGGGATCGACGAATAAGCCGGCTGGATCCCTTTGCTCCCCGGCTGAATTCCTGGGACTTCCGATTACCGCCCGGGAGATGGCCGGAGGTCCAAAAGGGTCTTCCCAGGCAAAACGGCCTGGAGCCGGCTGAAGATTTCGGGGCCCCCGGTCAACACCCGGGAGAACCGCTCAAGTCCCTGTTCGGGCGCCAAACTGTTACGGAAAATTCCGGGTGCGGAGTTGCACAGCCACCCGGCTCGTCGGACTAGGTCCGCGGGTCCTTGCGGAGGAAAAAAAGGAACTCAGCCGGACACAGGAGCAAACTACGAAGATCCGAGTTTATTGCGCAACAGGTTCAAAATGGCATTGAACCCCGAGTATGGGGTGACACAAACTTTTAAAAGTTCCCTCCATGACCCAGAATACAGTGCAAGAAACGTCATGAATACATTATGGGAAGGTCATGTTTCGTGGGTTACATCATGAATACATTACACACGTCATGAATATCTCAGGGAAAGGTGGGGTTACACTGATTTACATTTGAGGGAAGGGAGGGGTGGAATATGCAGAGCGAGGGTCATACACGAATATACATTTCATGAGTACCGGTGGCGGTGGGACAATGGGTTACTGATATGCACCGTCTACCACCTGGTATTGCCTGGAGGAAGGGCTGGGCAGAACGATCTGACGGGATTAAGGAGCTCCTGTGTACGTGACTTGCCGTCTCAGGGATTATGGAGTCGGGTAACATCATGGAGTCCTGGGGAAACTGAGTCGAATGACACCAAGAGCGAGAAAATTGGAGCTGTGGTTGATTTTATATGAATTTTGAAAGGTTCTTATGGCTCTCAGCCTGTTCCGTAGCTTAGATCAAAAGCGGAAGCAGAATGTATCCATTCTTGTAGAAATGGATACATTGTAACAGGGGTTTGACAGTTTTACGAGGTCGGGAGTTTCGGTTCTATTGTTCTCGCCGTGGGGGGCCGTCAGCAGCTCGTCAGGAGGTTAAATGAGGCGTGCAAGAGCTCCCTGAGCTAGCTCCTGCAAGACGAATGCATGGCTGTGATTGGCCAAAACGCGGCCATAGGAATAAGCGGAGAAGGGAAACACTCGGTCTACTCGTTCTAAGTATGGAGCGCAGATAGGCATAGGAAAGCATAGGGAATATATATATATATTCGAGCTTATTTCGCTCGGGAAAGGGTCTGGGGGATAGTGTGGTGCTTGTGCAACGGTGGAGGGGTTTGAGGGTGGGTGTGCGGTGGCACCCTTGAGGTCATCGCCTCGGACAGTCAAGAAGGAGGGGGGGAAATAGGCACCCCCCCCCTCAGTCCGTATCAGTCTCATCCGCAAATTTCATGAGCATCCCCTGAATTCCTTCATCCAAGGTGCTTATAAAGATGAGGAACAACAACGGTGTCAGGGAAGAACCCTGCAGCCACCCCTCTTGTCACTTTCCCCCTGGATTATGAGGAACTGTGAGTGAGTGAGCACTCTTTGCATTCGGTCAGTCAATCCACTACAAACCCGCTTAACAGCTACCTCGTCCACTCGACATTTTACCAGCTCTTCCACAAGAATATCATGGGGAGGGGGCTTTGTCAAAAGCCTTACTGAAATAGAGATACACTACGCCTACAGCGTTCCCCCGATCCACCAAGCTTGTAACTCTATCAAGAAAAGAAACGAGATTTATCTGGCATGACTTGTTTTTGAGAAACCCGTGCTGGGTTTTAGTAGTCACAGCATCCTTTTCTAAGTGCTCACAGACTGACTTACAATTTCTTACTACTCATTTCCTCCCAGTTTTCAACATACAAAATACTTGATGGTTCTCCTCCTCTAACCAACAGCCGTGTGCTTGAACGTAAGAGACAAGCTAGACATGAGAACTGTGATGCATAAATAAAAAGCTTTCAGGTCTGATTAAACTTTGCAGCCAGAGGGAGAGTTGATCCAGATCAGGAATGCTGGGGAAAGCAACCTAGGAAGTTTCCTTATACCAGGTCAGCAAACTTTTTCAGCAGGGGGCCGGTCCACGGTCCCCCAGACCTTGTCGGGGGCCGGACTATATTTTGAAAAAATAATAATGAATGAATTCCTATGCCCCACAAATTACCCAGAGATGCATTTTAAATAAAAGCACACATTCTACTCATGTAAAAACCCGCTGATTCCTGGACCGTCCGCGGCCCGGATTTAGAAGGCGATTGGGCTGGATCTGGCCCCCGGGACTGAGTTTGCCTACCCATGCCTTATACCATGAGAGCAGAAGAAGAGCCTGTTGGGTCAGGCCAATGACCCACCTGGGTCAGCATCCTGTTCTCACAGTGGCCAAGTCATAACTTTGGTCCATCTAGTTCAATATTGTCTACACAGAGTATGCTCCTCCAGCGTTTGCTGGACTACATCTCCCATCAGCCCCTGCAAGTGTGACCAATGGCCGGGGACAGTGGGAGCTGTAGTTCAGCAGCATCTGGTGGGACTCAGCTACACCGGCAAATAAAAGAACGCTTTATATGCGTTGTTTATGCATTCTAACACTGTGACACCAGATGGCGATGTGGAGTTCCGTTTTGGCTAACCCGATTTCTCATACAAAGTTTGCAATGGCTTTAAGTGAAACGCTTCTTTGATGTGTCTAGATCCAGTATAGACTGACAGGCAGTGGCTCACCAGGATTCCAGACAGGGGACACTCCTAGCCGTACCTGAAGATATTGGGGGTTGAACCAGGGACTGGTTTTTTGCCACTGACCCGCAGCCCTTCCTAAAGGGATTTAAACCCTTTCATGCTGTGCCATCTTACAAATGAAAATTGTCCCCTCTTCTATTTGGGAAAAAACTCCCATACATGTCTACAAGGAAAACGGTCCCTGCAAGGAGGATTTTCATTTGGAGAACACACACCCAATCTGGATCAAATAAAAATAAAAATGAAGCAGACAGGAGATCTATTCATCCATCTGTACCATCACCACATCTTTAAAAAAGAACCCCTTACCCAGGAAACGGCACAATCTATTATTTACCTAGCTTCTGTGGCATTTTTCGCCTGCCCCGTCACATAAAGATCTCCGGGTAGCTTCTGATAAATAAGTGAAAACTACAAGAACGACATTAACTATTCAAAAAAATTAATTACGAAGTAGGACGCAAAGCCCCAAATGCTACATAAATGATGGCTTTGTGCAGTTGTGAAGCTGGGCCTCACACACGCATGCACAAGCACACAACACCTTCTCGTGCACGACAAATGGGGCAAAGTTCGCACGCAGGGCCCATTCCCAGCCCGCAGGGAGGTCAGCAGCAGCACATCATGGAAACGTCTTCAGGATGAGGGGTTGCGCAAGGCAACAGGTGCAGCGCAGGAAGACAGCTGATAAGGTGCGCAGAAGTTGCTACGAGAAATGCTTAATCGGCTGTCCGTCCCCACGACACGTGCCTATATGCGCAGCAGGGAAAAGCAAGGGGGATGCCCTGCACTTTGGACCCTATTCCCATGGCTGCATGTAGGTTTATTTGCAGGCTCCATCCTCCCTTCTCCCCAAGTCCCTCCTGCACGGAAGAAAACCCTTCCTGGAGCCAGATCCTGGCCTGTCCTTCTGCAAGGGAAGAGTGACCCTCCTAGAGGACTTACCTGCCCCTTCCGGCTTCTCCCTCCTGGCCCGGCATCAGTGCCAGCGGCTCGCAGGCACCGCCAGGGGCTCCTTCCGAAGCGGTTCTGGACTTGTAGCTTGCAACGAGGTGCATTTCCATGGCAACCAGTCACCATGGACTGATTTCTCCCAGGATACAGGCCTGGCTTCGTACTGACGTCAGCGCAGCACGAGACGTAGTATAACGAGCCAGCCAGAGAGAGAGGCCATCGCAGGAGCTCGGGGCTGTGTGGGGAGGAAGGGAGGGGGTCAAGGGGATAGGGGCTTGGGGCTCATTCTCCACAGGGTGGCAAGCTTGCCTCTGGACAGTTAGGCTGCAAACTGGGGGCGCCCTGTGTATGGCTGAATGCTCTGCTGCTGCACCATAGCACTCTTTTTTTGAAAATCCTCTCAGACAGAAAGCTAGCATATCAGGATGAAGGCTCACCGACAGGCTAGCTTTCTGTGGGCAAGGAATGTTCATCTACAGAGCAGCATCCAGTCATGGGTCCAAAGCTCTGGTCCTGGGAGAAACCCCATTTAAGAATCAGGCATCTGTTGCATTTAAGGGGTCTGCCAGGAATTCTTTATTTTTTTATTTCATTTGAGGTAGGTTAGGCGAAGAGATGGTGGTTGGCCCAAGGTCGCCCCAGTAAACTGAGCAGTGGCTGAGTGGGGATTCGAACCCTGCTCTCCCACATCCAATCCAACATTCTAACCCAGAGCTTTCCAAACTGTGTGTCGCAACATGTTAGTGTGCCAGCTGCAGTGTGTAGGTGTGTCATGCAAACACTCCCCACTGGAAAGAGGTTAGTTTAAGCTCTGGTTTGCTAGTAAAACTAAATTGCTGTGTCGCAAAATGGTGCAGGTCTAAAAAATGTGTCACCGACATGAAAGGTTTGGAATGCTCTGCTCTAACCATTACGCCGGACAGGGATGGGGAATCTGTTGTTCTCCATTATGTTGCTGGACTTCTTGCTCCCATCAGCCTCAGCCAGCAAGGACAATTGGGACCAGTTCACCCAGCCATAACTGCTTTGAGGGCTTCTTTTTACAATCATGCAGTATGTATATAAACTTCATGAAATAAATGGTCAGGATTATGGATGTTTTGATGGCAAAAATATATGTGGGGGGGCATCAAAGGTCCCCCACGCCTGCCTTACCTCAACTTCCCTGTGTAGCACATTCATCCTGCAGTAGGACCCATCCATATTCACTAGATTCTAGCTCAGTGTTTCTCAAACTGGGTTCTCTGGCTGTTGTTGGACTACAACTTCCATCATCCATGACCACTGGTCCTGCTAGCTAGGGATGATGGGAGTTGTAGTCCAACAGCACAGACCCACCCAAGTTTGAGAAACACTGAGTCCTTTATGGCTACTTGGAGCTGCAACCATGCTTCAAAGTCTCAGGCACTTTCATCGATACCACAATATGTTTAACTGGACGTTTAAGAAATTGAACCAAGGACTTTCTCCCCACAAAGGATTTGCTTTCTGCCGCATTTGTAGGGTGTCTCTGGAAAACCCGAACCCATGCACTCTGCAGTCCGTCAAAGCCGGGCATTTGAAATGGTGCTCTCGGGCTGAGCTCAGGCACACGACTTGGGGTGCCCTGCAGGCAGCAAATGCACACCCAATTTAAAAACAATTTTCCTAAAGAGATTTTTCTACTGCAATCTGGCGTTCACATTCTAAATTATTTTATCCTTTTAGTATCGCCGGCGCTCTTTCGCTGGGCGTATACTAAAGAGCAGAGGATCAGATCTGCAAGTAAACAAACAAGCAAATAAATAACTATTTCTATCCGGCTGTTTTGGCTCTTAAGGGAGCGTTCATGGTGACTCACGTCATTAATAAAACACAGTCCAAACAATAACCATAAAAAATTATTACAGCGGAACAAAAATGAAGCAGTAGAGGAAAAATTAACACGATAGAAAGCCTCGCTTTCCCACTCAAGCAACAGTTAGCTCCCACCACCACCAACCCCCCCCCCATCTGCAACATTATTAAAGAGGTGTCAAAATGCAGGGCCTCAAGGGGGATGGGGACACAGCCCAACCTCCTGCAACAAGAAGTTCCACCAATTTTACAGTTAAATTTCATGCAAAAACTCTCACTGTTGGTCAGAACATTCTGGCAATAATTGCAATATTCTGGCTTTTACGCAAAACATTCTGGCAACTGGGCTTGGCTCTCTCCTCCCATACAAATAACAACAACAACAATTTATTATTTATACCCCGCCCATCTGGCTGGGTTTCCCCAGCCACACACACACACCACCCTCCGCCCAAATATGCTGGCAGTTCTAGATACTGGCCTGGTAGGATTTCCAGCAACCTAGGGAAAAAAGCAGCAACCTAGGACTCAGCTACATTAGTTTTTTAAAAAAACCCAGCGTTTTGAATGTGTTACAAACATGCAACACCAGATGGCGATGGAAAGCAAAAATAAATTATTTGAGATTTTCAATAGTCCTTTTTTTTTTTGTTACAGTGGTGCCTCGCAAGACGAAAAGAATCCATTCTGTGATTCTCTTCGTCTAGCGGTTTTTTTGTCTTGCGAAGCAAGCCCATTGATGGATTAGCGGATTAGCGCTATTAGCGCTATTAGCGGCTTTTAGCGGCTTTTAGCGGCTTATCAGCTTATCAGATCAGCTGATAAGTGGCTTAGCGGCTTAGAAAAAGGGGGGGAGGGGAAAAACCACAGGAACTCGCAAGACATTTTCGTCTTGCAAAGCAAGCCCATAGGAGATTCGTTTTGCGAAGCCCCTCCAAAACGGAAAACTCTTTCATCTAGCGAGTTTTCCGTCTTGCGAGGCATTCGTCTTGCGGGGCACCACTGTATTATGATTTATTTCTGACTGATTTATAGGGTCTTTCCCCCTGTGTGTAGATCCACCCCTAGACTGCTCCTGTGCTATTAAGAGAGCTTTGATATGTAGAAATCACCAGCTGAGGTGACGCTTTTCATTGCTGCAACTAACTTGATCGCCTGAACATTGCTGCTATCCTACTGTTGTTTAAAGGAACAGTTATAGGAACCATACACTTGCTTGGGTATTGGGGGTGTATTTACATGGGCACAGAGACATGTTTCCCATGTGATCTAAGGTTCTACAAGGGGGCAGACACATTTACTTCAGCCTGTGGGTTGCATTTCTTTCTGGGCAATCTTGCAAGTGCCATATGCCAGTGGTGTTGGAGCCAGAGGCTAAAGTTGGCAGTGCAATGAATGTTAATTTTATTTTGGTGAAATTAGTTTCTACATACACACACAGGTGGATACACACATATAAAAAAAACGCTGTGAAAATACTATTTTTTTAAAAAAAAAAACACTTTGAAAAATACATTGAGTTTGGCATAGCTCACTATTGCCATCTAGTGTCACATATGTGTATTGCACTTCACAACACATTTAAAACGTTTTATTTGCAGCTGTATACCTGAGTCCACACACAGAGAGAGCAACGCATCCTCTGTGCAGATGAGCAAGAGGCATAATCAGTTTGACGACACAGCCAGGCAAAAACAATAGGGTGTGGGACTTGTTGAGGGGTGTGGCCTGGGGCGAGGGTGTGTGTGGCTAAGGGCCAGGCAGAAAGCCCCATGGCTCTTTTGCCCCACTTTCACCAACCAGCACCTGGGCTCATTTTCTCACCTCCTGAGAACTTAGACGAGGTTTAAGCCACTTCCCATAAAGTTATCCTGACTGCAGACCAACAGCTGGCTTGTCCTTCAGAACAGGTCACTTGTTTTGGGGCTGTTCTGTGGGAAAACGGGTGACATTTGCATGGCGAGAGAGAAAAAGGTGAGAAAAAGGTCCCCAGTCTTGGGGACGCAGTTGCTCTCTCCAAGCAGGCTGCTTGGATGCTACCCGATTAGCAGCACAGCCTTAGAGCCCATCTCTGCAGCATTCGGTGGGACTTGGCTGCACGGTAGCAGCCACACAGGTCTTGCCATTCTTGCATTATTATTTTTCCTGGTGCCTTCTGGAAAGCACCCCCCACCTGCACTCTGAGCAGCACTGCCAGGGAAACAATAACAAAACCGGCTGGCTTATAAAACCTGCCATTTTCAGGCACACGGCATCTGCGCTGTTGTTCGAGGGTGTTGTCATAGTACCCGAGGAGCAAATCCAAGATTGGGGCTCCCTTTCTCTGGGGCCTCCAAGAGACATGGAGCAAAGGGATGGCTCATTTCTAACAGGATGCTCTGCCCCGCTAAGAAGCAGGGCGGAGCCATTCAGAAAGACAAAGCGGGGTCCAACAACATATAAAGGGTCACAGGGTAGCCACCCCTGTTTTGCAGGATTCAGGAGTACCCTCTCACTGCTGAAACAGCAATCTTACATCCAACCCTGCGGATATTCATCTGAAACACACACACACACCCAATGGACCACCAAACTACCAAAACACAGTGGATAGAGCACGGATCCCTCCTTCAGCTTTGAGCATCTCCAGCAGTGGCAGCTGGTACCCAAGGAGCTGGAAGACAGAGAGAGCCAGGTAATTCTTGCTTTCTCCCCCATCCTCTTCCCTGCTGAGTTCTGCAAGGGAGGAGGAAATGGACAGCCAGGGCCACCTGCTGCACTTGGTTGTAAGAAGGCAGGTCGGCAGGGGCTGGTGGCAGACAAAGCAGTGGCGTAGCATGGGTTGTCAGCACCCGGGGCAAGGCAAGTAATTTGCACCCCCTAACCCGTGGATTTGCGCCCCCTAACCCGTGGATTTGCGCCCCCTAACCCTAACCCCCAGATGTTGCGCCCGGTGCGGCCGGCCCCCCCTGCACCCCCCACGCTACGCCACTGAGACAAAGGGCAGTTGGTGGGGCAGCACCCCAATGGGCAATCCTCAACTGCGTAGGGCTGCCTCTGAAGACAGTTCAGAAGCTTCAGCCAGCTGGTGCAGAATTGGGCAGCCAAGTTGCTCACTGGGATAAGATGGTTTGAGCATATTACACTGATCCTGACCTGACTGCGCTGGCTGCCAATTCGTTTCTGGGCCAAACTCAAAATGCTGGATTTGACCTGGAAAGCCTTAAACGGCTCAGGACTGCAATACCGCAAGGACCGCCTCTCCCCATGTAAACTGTCCTGGACTCATCCGAGGCCCTTCTTCGCGTGCCTCCTGCACGAGAGCTCTGGAGCGCGGTAACAGGAGAACGGGGCCTTCTCTGCAGTGGCTCCCCGTTTGTGGACTGCTCTCCCCAGGGAGGTTCACCTGGTGCCTTCATGATACATTTTTAGGCGCCAGGCCAAAAAGTTCCTATTCAACCAGGTCTTTGGCTGATTAATATTCTACAGCCTTTAAATTGTGTCTGTGGGAAGGGAGAGGTTATTGTTATTGTTCTGTTGTTTTGATTTACTTATTTACTTGTGTTTTATCTTGCATTTTATTCTGTGACCACCCTGAGTTCTTATGATGAAGGAATCACCACCTGTTGGAGTAGGCAAATAATCTGACCCAATGTGAAGCAGCTACCTGTGTTTCTATTAAAGGTAAAGGTAAAGGTAGCCCTGACCATTAGGTCCGGTCGTGGCCGACTCTGGGGTTGCGGCACTCATCTCGCTTTATTGGCCAAGGGAGCTGGCATACAGCTTCCGGGTCATGTGGCCAGCATGACTAAGCCACTTCTGGCGAACCAGAGCAGCACACGGAAATGTCGTTTACCTTCCCGCCGGAACGGTTCCTATTTATCTACTTACACTTTGATGTGCTTTCGAACTGCTAGGTTGGCAGGAGCAGGGACCGAGCAACAGGAGCTCACCCCATCGCGGGGATTCGAACCGCCAACCTTCTGATCGGCAAGTCCTAGGCTCTGTGGTTTAACCCACAGTGCCACCCGCTGTGAGTATTTACAGGTTTCCATGCTCCGTGCTGTGAAAAGCTTTGCCAGTGCCTGCAGACCAAGCTCCTGTTAATAGGCGTAGGATCAGGCCAGTCAGGGGTTTGCTTTGGTCAGTTGACAACCCTTGGTGCTTCCTGGCTCCCTTGTGAGCAAGTCATTGGAAAAGTCATAATTCTGGCCAGGCCAAATCAGAGACCTACTGTTTTCGACTTATTAGCCATTTAGTTAGAATGCTAGGAGCAGGGACCACCCGGGGCGAGGTAATTGAATTAATCCCAGCATTTGAAAGAAGGCACCCCCTGGAGTGTGTAAAAAACCCTGAAGCTGCTAAAGTCAGACAGGGACAGCTCACAGGGAGTAGGAAATGCAGGATGAGAGATGAGATTCCTTAATGGCCTGATCTTTAACAGCTGACTGCATTGGGCAGGGTGGGTGACTTTTCTTCCTGACAGATGCTCTGCACCTTTAAGCAACTGCCCTATCAAGGTCAAACAAAACCAGTGTTATGTACTGAGAACAATAGGATCCAAATTGCAGCAGTCTGATTAGTCCTAGAACAATAGGATTCAGAATGCAGCAGTCTGATTGGTCCTAGAACAATGCAGCAGTATGATTGGTTGGCAGGAACCACCCAATCCTGCTCCAGATTGAAGTGAATCCACAACCTGATTGGCTTACAGTAGAATTCCGGAATTAGCCAATCATGTGCAGCCCATTGTGTAAATAATGTATATAAAGCAGATACTGTGAGGGGACTTTCATTCATTCCTCCTCACCACTATGAGCTGAATAAAGAGCATGAAATCACTCTGCGACTCTGAGTATATTTCAACCAGCAACAGAAAGGAAAGTAAAATTTAAGAATTCAACAGGTATACCTTTGCCCATCAATGCATCTCATGTCCTGGTCAGGCTGCACCAGTTGAATTTCCGCCATAATTTGCTTCTGGTAAAAATGCAGAAGCTAGGCAGGTGAGTGGGGGGTGGGGAGAGGCAGAAACCTCATCCTACTGGAATCATCGACTTCTCAAATACGAAATAAATAATAATAATAAATTTGTCCTGTAGCACCTTAGAGACCAACTAAGTTTGTTCCTGGTATAAGCTTTCGTGTGCATGCACACTTCTTCAGATACGTGCATGCACATGAAAGCTTACACCAAGAACAAACTTAGTTGGTCTCTAAGGTGCTACTGAACAATTTATTATCTTTTTTATACATTTCGACTGCATCAGACCAACACGGCTACCTAACTGATTCTCAAATACAAATTCTGAAGGGCTTTGCCATCAGAAGCAAGGTCAGTTCAACCTTCTCCCTCCTTATTTTACATATGCATACAACAGTTTTGCTGTGTATAAAGCAAAACTGAACACGCCTCCTTCCACTGGTACCCCCGCCCTGTTTTCTTGACTGCCTTACTTCATTGCTATTTTCTGCTTGAACTGAGTCTGCAGCTTTATGTAAGTAAACAATACTTTTATATCCTTATATTAAGGACTTCTGTGTGGTTATTTTGTTTAGAGGGATAATAAAGGGAGAATCCAGACTGCCAGAGGCATCCTGGATAATTATACAAAGCCATGCAGCTTTGTCTCCGGTTTCCATGTTAATACTGCAAAGGATGATATATTTTTAACTCTGCTAAACTAAACACAAATCTTGCTCAAGTGAATAAGAGGAAGGCTAATTAATAAATAGCAGAGCCTCTCCTACCCTCCAAATCCATCCCAACAAGTTCAATCGTCACACTCCTTATTTTGCGCATTCACACACACATCACCCTGTTTTGCTGTGCATGAAACACAACTGAACTGAGCCTGTATCTTTCCCCTGTTACCCTCATCCTGTCTTCCTCCCCTCTGATAGACGCTTCCCCTTTGGAAAAGCTTGAGAGTGTAAGCTGCTCAAGGCAGGGACCTGTTTTCGGTGTGGAACACTGTGGTCATTAGTGGTACAATACAAATGCTAAATAATATACTCAGTGGCTTTGGGAAAGGTGAATTACGTGCTGGGGATTGTTACGAAAGGGAGTGAACATGAAACCTCCAATATTGTAATAATGTTATACAAATCTATAGTTCTACAGCCATACTTGGAATGCAGAGCACAGTTAAGGTCACAGGACCTCAGAAGGGATATTGTAGAGCTGGAAAATGTTCAGAAAAGGGCAACCGAAATGTACTACAACTCCCATCAACCCTGGCACTGATGGGAGTTGTAGTCCCAAACCAGTGGAGAGCATCAGGTTGGGGGAGGCTGGAGCTGACAAGCGCAGAACCAATGGACCAATAGCACACAAGTCTCCCTTCTTTCCCGCCCCCGTGCCACGCAGGAGCTCCCACCATGCGCCAGCTTAAGCTACATGCACCTTAAGGCTGTTGCTGCAGCAACATCCATCTCCCCCCGCAGTCCTGCCAGCCTAGAAGCAGAGTGATGAAAAAGGGCACCTCGAGAGAATCCTGGCTGTCCACAGAGCTTTGGCGAACCAGCCTGCGCACTAGGGAGGTCCGGGTGTGGCCCAGGGGCGAGAGGGCGGACAGGGACTTCGCCTCGGTCCACTCCACGTGCAAAGTAGTGTCCACAGCCACTGCAGGGGAGAGCAGAGAGTGAGGTCAACCTCCGGGGAACAAGAAGGAGTGAGCAAAAGCAGGCGGTCTCCCTTTTGCAACCAAAAAGCAGCCTCGTCACATTGCACAGCACACGATCCGTTCATGGAACCACCCCCTGGCTGTGAGATTGTGGCAGCAGGCATGGGCTTTCAAAGAGGGCCAGAGGACTGTGGTCACATCCACACGACACACACTGAAAGCATTCTTATACCACTTTCACAGTCGTGGCTCCCCGCCCCCCCCCAAAAAAAAAGAATGCTGGGAACTGTAGTTTGTTGAGGGTGCTGGGAGTTGCAGTTCTGTGAGGGGTCTCTCGGCACTACAGTTCCCAGCATTCTCCAGAGGAAGCCTTGACTGTTTACAGTGGGGAAAGAGTGCTTTATGTGTATGGATGTGACCCTAGTGGTGGGTAGCTGGCTTCATGGCACATCCAGGATCTTTGACCCTGAAGACCAGCTGCAGATGGGCAACAAGAGAAGGGCAATGACTATGCCCCACTTGTGAGCTTTCCATGGGCATTTGGTTGCCTTTGGATTCCAAGCACCTGCTTCGTTTTCATTCCACACTTCCCCCAAGGAGTTCCAAGTGGATTTCCCTGCAACACCCCTACGAGGTAGTCTAGCCTGAGAGACAGTGACTGCCTCCAGATCATGCTCTCAGCTGAGGGGAGGGATTTGAACTCTCACATGCCTAGTCTTTATTTAAGGTAAAGGTAGAAAAGGTAAAGTACCCCTGGACGGTTGAGTCCAGTCAAAGGCGACTATGGGATTGCGGCACTCATCTTTCTTTCAGGCCAAGGGAGCCAGTGTTTGTCCACAGACAGCTTTCCAGGTCATGTGGCCAGCATGACTAAACCGCTTCTGGCACAACGGAACACTGTGATGGAAGCCAGAGTGCACAGAAACACCATTTACCTTCCCGCCACAGTGGTACCTATATATCTACTTGCACTGGTATGCTTTTGAACTGCTAGGTTGGCAGGAGATGGGACAGAGCAATGAGAGCTCACCCCTTCACACGGATTTGAACCGCTGACCTTCTGATCAGCAAGCCCAAGAGGCTCTGTGGTTTAGACCACAGCGCATAACACACTGATTCCAGTTCTGACAAAAAGGAGATTTTTGAAGCCTGGACAAACCGTGAGGTCTGTCTCTCTCTCTCCCCCCCCCCCCAGTCGCAATCCACAGGCACATTCTGTATCAACAGTGGGGAAACATTTGCAACTCGAGGGCTACATTCTGCTTCTGGGTAATCTTTCAGGGGCCACATGGCCGTGGCAGGCAGAGCCAAGAACAAGATTGGGAGAAGGAAGGAATGCACATTTCACTTCAGTGAAATAGGCAGATTTCCACTCACAATCCCCTCTCTATTTTCCATTCAAGAAAGCAAGCAGCATTGTCAGAGTGGAAGGACTCCCTGAAGCCAGGCAAAGCTGCAGTCAAGGAAGGTGCAAAGCAATGCCAGGAAATGGCACAACCTTGAGAGGGACCCAAGGGCCACATGGAACACCCTGGAGGGCCACATATGGCCCACAGCTCTGAAGCTCCCCGTACCCATCCTAGATCTATTTTCACCTGTGTTATAGCAACTTCGCACCAAAAAGGAATGGATAAGTAATGTGATTGACTATTATGCGGAATTGCCAAAGGTAACAGCTAAAATAGGAGAACCTAAGGACGATTGTTTTGTGGAAGAATGGAAGCTTTTTTTTTTTTTTTGACTGTCTAAAGAAATGTTATAGTACGATGAATTCGCAATCAGGATTTGAACTATGAGCAACAGAAGGAATTAGAAGTTATTGTATCATTGTTATGGTATAAAAGACAGAAGATAGGGTGAAGCAAGGGGGAGAAGTAAAAAAACACCATGGAAAAAGGGGTGGGAAGTAGACAAAACAAAACAAAAAAGTTATGTATTGGAATATATATATATGTGAATTTTTTGATATTTAATAAAATACAACTGGAAAAATACATTTGTTATAGCAACGGATAAAAGCAGATATTAACTGCCTAGAGCAAAGCATGTTGGCTTCCAGATGAAAGGTTTTGCTACCAGAATTTAATTCCTCTGTTTTCTCACTGGAATAACTGTAAGGTTTTAGAGCTTCATCACACATTCAAAGCACATCCCATGCACATTTAAAGCTCACGTCTGCCAAAGAACCCTGGCAATGGCAGTTCCCCCCTCGCTGAGCTACAATTCCCAGCCCCCTTAATGAACTATAGTTCCCAAGATTCTCTGAAGGGAGGAAGGTATTTTAAATACATTTTTGATGTGCTTTAAATGCATGTCATATGCAGAGTCAACCCATTGGAACTAAATCAACAAGTTGCTTGCAGGGAATGACTGTGGCTCAGTGGTATAGTATCTGCTTTGTACTCAGAAAAAGGTCCCAGTTCCACTCCGTGGTATCTCAAAGATGGCGCTGTGTGAATCCTTGGAGAGCTTCTGCCATTTAGCATAGAACAGAGCACATGTGGGGAATCTGTAGCCCTCTGGATATTTTGGTGGACTACAAAGCTCATCATCCCTGACCGCTGGCCATGCTGACTAGGGCTATTGGGAGCTGGAGCCCAACACCATTTAGACTAGACCAGGGCTTCTCAAACTTGGGTCTCCAGCTGTTTTTGGACTACAATTCCCATCATCCATGGCCACTTGATGATGGGAGTTGTAGTCCAACAACAGCTGGTGACCCAAGTTTGGTGGGCCCTGAACTAGATGAACCAGCAAGCTAGCTAGAGATAAATCAGCCTTCTTACCTAAAGTCCTCTGGTTTTAATGAGTCTGCTCTGAGTATGCCCAACAGCAGACGCCACCCATTGTGGTTAACTGCATCCTTCCAGGACCCAGGGCAAACTTGTCTGACGCTGAGTCAAACCACGGGTGCATCTTGCTCAGTATAGTCTACACTGGCTGACACCGGCTCTCTGGGATTTCTGGAGATGCTGGGGGATTGAACCCGGAACCTTTTGGCTTGCAAGGCAGATCCTTTACCACTAAGCTGCTCCCTCTCTCCTCTGTTTTCTGCAGCTCCTGCCAGGAATGGAGTGGGGGGCTACCAGCTGACCCCACACCTCTCCTAGCTCCCTAGGTTGCTTTCACCTGCCAGGGAAAGCAGAAATTAAGTTTCTCCTCTGCTCCATTATTCTGCTGCTGCTCGGATTTCTTTCCTGGGGCTTTCCGAAGGAGCCCTGCAGACAGTGGCTGGCTGCATGGGGCTGTGTGCCAGGAACTGCATTCAGTCTTTGGGGACTGCTAAAGGAGCTTGTCGGGAGATGTGTAGAGTCGCAGAGTATAAAGCCAAGGGAAAGTGTCTGCCAGCCTGCCTCTCCTAAGCAAGCAAAAGGAACAGGATACACATATCCACACCTCCCGCCTCTGAGCGCTGCCAGGTTTTCCCCCGGGCACCAATGCCACACACTCTCTCTCTCTCCAGGAGAATCAGGTGGTGGTATTCTCCTCCAAACCATAGCCCTCCGTTTTCAGAAAATGTGGACTTCTGGCAATCTGATGCTGAGGGTAAATGACAGGAGTTGCAGGTGCCTAGCGTACCCTTTCTGGCAAGGTCTCAAAGACAGCCTGGTTGGCAGCTGGCGAAGAAAGTCAGAGTGACCGCTGAGTCAGTCCAGCCCTGTGATTCACAAAAGTGGTACCTGCAACAAAACGTTGCAGTGGAGAGGGCTGCTGTTCAGGGTCCCGGCTATTCCATTCTATCTGTGCCCGTTCCCCTCCGTGAAAACAACAGTCCCTGACTACAGCAAAATATACCGCTAAAGGACCCAAGTGGGTATGTGTGCGCCACACTCCCCATGGAGAAAGAGAGGCTAGGATTTGTTGCTCCCAGATTGTCTAGAATTCTGTAGCAGTCAGCATTCATGGGAACAGTGCATGCTGTTGGTTTCTGCTCTCTTCACTGTGCAGCAAAGTGCTAGTCACAAGACAATGTTTACATTCCACAGTCAGAGTACTGTTGGGTTTTCCCACGGGAAAGGGAAGCTGGATGTGACGTACACTGGTTTCCTGTTTTTCACTGTTTTCTCTCTCGGTGTTCGTTATTTCGAGGAGAAGGACGGTTGCTTCTCTGCTCCAGCAGAGGCAAGATGCATGTTTGTAAATTCTCTACAATGAACTGAAAATAAAGCAACAAAAAGCATGTGGCACGTACTATTCATCATTCCGTTGTGCAAACGGACTCTGCTATATCAACATTTTGGTTCCGGGCCCAGAAAGACGTAAATCAAACAGAGGATCAAAGACTCCAGCGTTCGAGTCGGAATGCCGGCAGAGGTACAGAGGAACGGATCGCGTTATCTGCTCTGCGCGTCAAGTTTGATTGATGAAGGTATGTGCTCATGCTCCCGGAGCAGCCTGGCAGCCTGCCAGCTCCTAGTTTATGGTTTTATTGCTGGACTTTGAACTTTTAAAGCCGTTTTGCCGTGTTACAGGCAAGGCTCCAAAAGGCACAAGCTAACAGGCTTGGATGGCTGGGGAAATCGAAAGTACTTTTACAAGTGCTTTTGGCTGAAGCTGCAGGACTGTGACGCAGCTTGTTTTAAGCAGCAGAAAATGGCTAACTCAAAGCTGGTTGATGCTTTTGGGATTCCTAAGCTCAATAAGAATAATTACACAGAGTGGGTATTATATGCAGAGGCAATTCTGCGGAAAGAAGGTCTGTTTAATGTTATTACAGACAACCCCCCAGCTCCAATTACAGCTGATTGGAATGCTAAGGATTCCAGAGCACGGGGAACGCTTACGTTGATAGTATCCCCAGAAGAGCTCTGTCTGTTGCGTGGAAAGACAACAGCCAAAGAAATTTGGAACTCTTTAAGAGAGGCTCACTTGAGGACAGAGGCTGGTTCCTCAATGTACTACTATGCCAAGCTGCATGATATGGCTCTTGCTGAAGGTGGAGATGTGCGTAAACACCTGATGGAGATGCAAAATCTGAGACATGAGTTGCAACAGAGAGGACTCAACTTTCCAGAGGCTGTGTATTCCTTCATGATACTACATTATTTGGGACCAAGTTGGGAGTCCGTTGCCACTCAGATTGCTGTTCAACCAACTGCTCAGCTCACAGTAGCCTATGTTACTGCCGTGATCCAGAATGAAGCAGATCGCCGGGGTGCTAGCTGCATGGGTAAGGGGGAGTCTTCACAGACGTCATCCCAGAGTGCAGTGGAACCACCAGAAGGCGCCAAAGCTTTGAAGGCAGTGAAATGCTACTCGTGTGGACGTCTAGGCCATATGAAGAGGGAATGCAGATATCCCAGGGCCAAGACAGAGCAGCGCAGCGGAAGCTCATCGCGTGGAAAAGGCCAAAGCAAAGGCAAAGGTCCAGTGTCCAGGACAACGCAGCACAAGGCAATGGTCTCACGCTTCACTCCAAAGGTCGCAAAGGTCCAGAAGACGTCTAGATCTTTCTTCGTTGTTGATTCAGCAGCTACACACCACATGTGCAACGATAAGAGACTGTTCGTGTCTTTTACACCGCAGGAAGGTGCGATTCACCAGGCGGATGACCACACGATTCCCAGTCAAGGCTACGGAACTGTTGTTCTTCACAGTTTGGACTTATCGATACAGGATGTACTTTATGTTCCAGATGCCACACACAATCTTCTCAGTGTGATGCAGCTGAATGAACGGAACATTGACGTTTCCTTCAAGAACAAGAAATGCACCATCACAAAGAAAGACGATTATGTATTGCATGCTGAATGTGTTGATCGTTTGTTTGTTTTGTATTATGATGATGTTGTGCAGAATGATACTTGTTGCATTGCAGGTTCTAACAAAAGTTTGCACGCAGAATGTATTCACGATTTTCACAGGAAATTTGGTCATTTGCATTTTGAGGCAGTATCTAAAATGCCTGCCTTGGTTGAAGGTATGACTATAAAACCCTGCAGGTACCACATGAAGTGCAAAGCATGCGCAGCAAACAAGGTGAAAATGGCTGCGAAAGGTAAGGTGTCTAGTAGGCAAGCTACAGAACCATACCAGATTGTTCATGCTGATTTAGTTGGTCCACTATCGCCCTCTTTGGGTGAAAATAGGTTCTTCATGGTTCTCATTGATGCATTTTCCAGGTATATTTACGTGTACAATCTCAAGCAGAAATCAGAGGCTTTTCCAAGGTTCAAGGAATTCTGTGCTTGGTTGGAAAATGTGCATGGTAAGAAGATAAAAATTCTTTTCACAGATCGCGGGGGAGAATTCACTTCTCAGCAGTTTGAAGCTTTTCTGACTGAGAAAGGAATTCAACACGATTTGTCCAGTCCTCGCTCGCCATGGCAGAATGGGCTTTGCGAAAGGGCAAATCAAACATTGCTTCAAGGGTTAAAAACCTTGCTGCATGATGCAAATCTTCCAGAGAGTTATTGGGCCGAATCTCTCTCATGTTTTGTTTACAGTTACAATCGCAGGTTATCTTCAGCGATTGGTTGTACCCCGTATGAGAAGATGTTTGGTAAGAAACCATACATCAAACACATGAGAATTTTTGGTTCGGACATGTGGATTCATTCACCACAAAGCTCCAAATTAGGCAAACGTGGTTTGCATGGTATCTTTCTAGGTTATCAGAAAGGTTCTTACAGAATAATGATGACTGACTCTAAGACAATTAAGCTCACAAGAAGTGTTGAGTACAATGCCAAGTGGGGGGAGAACGTGGGAATTTTCCAATGTTATCCTGATTACAGTGATGAGACTGAGGATAAGCAGCCACAACAACCCACACCCACTGATGAAGGTTCTGATTCTGAGTCTGAAACTGAATCGGATACTTCAGAGGATTTCAAGAGTGCGAAAGCCTCTATGCGACCCTCTGAAAGCTCTGATCAGGAATTGGAAGAACCATTGTTCACAATAGGTCACTTTTCTCCTAAGAAGGAAGAGGAGAGTGTTGAAGACCAAAGACTGATTCGAAGGTCACAAAGAGCCACAAAAGGCAGACCTCCAAAGAGATTTGCTGATGAGTATGCTAAGACAGCAGTGGCAGTTGTTAAAAGCTCCAAGAAGGTATTTGAACCTTCAAGTTTCCAAGAAATCCAGGATTTGGATTCTAAGGAAGCTGAGCCATGGTTAAATGCAATGAAGGCTGAGCTTGATTCCTTAGAAAGGAACAAAACTTGGGAGCTAGTTCCAGTAGTTCCAGGAATGAAACTGCTTGGAAGCAAATGGGTCTTCAAAGCGAAGACTGACCAAAATGGCAAGATAGTCAGACACAAAGCCAGATTGGTAGCCAGAGGTTTTGCACAGGTACCAGGTGAAGACTATCACGAGACCTACTCACCCACGGTGAGGTATGAGAGCATTAGGCTTATGCTCAAACTAGCTGCAGAGGAAAATCTACACATTAGTCACCATGATGTAAATACAGCGTTTTTGTACGGATCTCTAGGTGAATCACTTTATATGCTTCCACCTGATGGCGTACAGGTAAAACAGGGATTTGTTTGTGCTCTGAAAAAGTCCCTTTATGGTCTCAAACAAAGTGCACGGTGTTGGCACACAAAACTCACTGAAGCATTGTTTTCTCTAGGTTTTAAGCAAGGGAAAGCTGATCCATGTGTGTTTGTCAAAGAGGAGGGGCAAAAGAAGCTGTATTGTTTGTTTTATGTTGATGATATTTTATTCTTTTGGAAAGATGTAACATTGTACAATAATGCCCTAGCTCAACTGAAAGAGCACTTTGACATGAAAGATCTTGGTGAGGTAAACAACTACCTATCTCTGGAAATAGAGAAAGATCAAAGTGGTAACATTCTAGTACACCAGTCACGGAAAATTGCTGATGTGTTAAGCAAACTGAACCTGATGGATGCTAACCCTGTAGACACACCAATGACAACAGGTTATCAGGTAGATGACACTGAAGAAGCATTTTCTGACACTACACTGTACAGAAGTGTGCTAGGCAAGCTAAACTTCATTGCCAGATGTTCAAGACCTGACATTGCTGTTAGCTGTAATTTGCTAAGCGGACAAGTTAACAATCCTACTGTTAAGGATTGGAAAGCTCTGAAACGCATAGCACGCTATTTGAAAGGCACTATGCATTACAGACTGAGATTTAACAATCAGAAGTCTGGTGGTCTTGAGATTTTTGCAGATGCAAGTTTTGGAAGTGACACTACAGACAGGAAAAGTACGTCTGGAGTTTGCTACATGTACAATCAGGGTCTATTTGATTGGTCATGCAAGAAGCAAACAACAATTAGCTTAAGTACTTGTGAAGCTGAACTGAATGCACTGTCTTATTCACTTAAGGATTGTGAATGGTTGTTACAATTGTGCAAAGACATGAAAATTCCTGTCAAATGTCCAATCCAGGTTTACCAGGACAACAAAGCATGTTTGGCTTTGCTGAATTCAGAAGGTTGTAAGCAAAGCACGAAGCACTTGCAATTGAAGGTGCAACATGCTAGGGAACATATTCAGAAGGGACTCGTAACGGTGTCCTATATGCCAGGTAATGAAATTCCTGCTGATGTATTGTCCAAGATTGTATCAAGGGATCAACACTGTACCTATGTACAGAAGTTGGGTTTGTACTGATATTGTACGAACACGCTGCCCAGTGATGTTCACGGAAAGGGGGAGGATGTTGGTTTCTGCTCTCTTCACTGTGCAGCAAAGTGCTAGTCACAAGACAATGTTTACATTCCACAGTCAGAGTACTGTTGGGTTTTCCCACGGGAAAGGGAAGCTGGATGTGACGTACACTGGTTTCCTGTTTTTCACTGTTTTCTCTCTCGGTGTTCGTTATTTCGAGGAGAAGGACGGTTGCTTCTCTGCTCCAGCAGAGGCAAGATGCATGTTTGTAAATTCTCTACAATGAACTGAAAATAAAGCAACAAAAAGCATGTGGCACGTACTATTCATCATTCCGTTGTGCAAACGGACTCTGCTATATCAACACATGCATCCCATAACAAAAATGCTTAGGTAGCTGCTGGGCTGCAGCTCGTTCCACTAATAATAATTGTTCCATGGCTCTCACTCCAGCTGTCTGTTGGGTCCACCTGTTATCGCAAGCCTGAGAGCAAGGCTCTGGCCGGTCTTAGCCATTGCATGCAAGCTCTCCTGCAGACTCCTGCGTGCAGCAGGAGGATCTGTGACTCTCCACGGGGCTGCATGTGCCTGCTTCCGCCACAGTCCCAATGCAGAAACGACTTCTCCCTGCCCATCTAGCTGAGATTTATGGCGCTTCCAGTTCATTGTGCGATCCCTGCTCCTCTTTAATGCAAGGTTGGGGGTTGTTGTTGTTGTTGTTTTTCTGCAGATTCCACACAATGTCTGTTGCCATCATCAAGATGACAGTCATATCCCCCCCCCCCTATTTAATTCATTTTCTCCCCAGGGAAAATGCAAGAATTTAAAGAATAGCTATGTTTTGCCAATGACCTGTTTGCAATATTTTAACAACAATATTCAGTCCCCATCTGGAAACATCCTTAGAATCCTCTGGACCCCTTCAGTAAGAATTGAAGTTAATGCCACAAAAGTTACTCACTCGAAATACTTTTACCAGCATATACTTGCCCACACGTACCTATTTATACTTGAGATAGCATAGTGGGGTTTATTAGTGCTATGAATAGTATTTTTCAGCGCGTAGAAGGCTGTTTTAAAAGGCGATTGTTGCTTGTGGTGTGTATACACCTGCCACTCCTGCCTCTAGGCAGTTTCCATATTGTCTGAAAACACTGCAAAGTGACCTCGGGGCAAAATAAACTGTGTGTGCGAATGTCTGCACTCCTTCCCCACCCCACCCCCATGAAAAAGAAACCTCTCTCAAATCACTTCAAACTTTCAAGCTCTGTTAAAAATGAAAGTAAAGTCCTGCCCATAAGATATAATTCTAAATACAGAAAGAGGTCAAAGGTGGATTTGGGGGAGAATGATGGGTTCACCCACACTGGGCACTGAGCCAAGGAGAGGATACTCGAATCGACATTGCATAAATTAACATATTGCTTGCATACGGTGTACTGCATATGAAACTTAGCAAGAATGCACCACTGGACCTTATATTTACATGAACACCAATAAAAATTATCTGGAAATGCAACAATGATATAGAATGGAAGGTGTGAGAAGGAGGGGGGGTGCAGAATTTTGGCATCAGACAGAGTGCCTCCAAAATGTGAAAGCCCAATGTCTGCCACTGATGAGGGCAATACCTTTATTAGGCCAACCCAGAATAATGTGCAAACCTTTCAGGTCCACGGGTCTCTTCGTCAGGCCAGAGCAAAGCTGGGGGGAGGGAAGTTGGCTTGGGGTCTGCCTCTGGTCAGAGCCTTTAGATGGGATGTGGGAGCAGGTTGCAGACATTGAAAAGGGGCTCTGTGAGGTTCTATGCACCTAACACTGCCACGGAGTAGGAAAGGAACATATAATACTTTGTTTTTATTTTTTCAAACATGAGGGTATGTTTTCCTTTTCCCCTCTGCTGCAGTGTTAGGTGCAATGAGACCTGCATAGCACCTCACGGATCCTCCTTTCAGTGTCTGCGGCTGGCTCCTCCTTGCTGCGTCTTAAGCCTCTGACCAGCCACCGGCTCCGAGGCATCGCCAACTCTTTTCCTCTGCCCTTCCTCTTGCTCTGTGCAGCAGCATCAAGCCTGATGAAGAGTTCTGGAGAACCCGAAGGCTTGCGCACTTCCTCTGTGACATTCCGGCTGGCCTAATAAAAGGCATTGCCATCGTCTGGATTTTTAAATTCACAAACTACAGTCTGTCTCCAGCCTGTCTGCTGATGTACATGATCTACTACAGAATTACGTGGTACAGCTCTTGATGGATTGTATCCCTTCAACCTCCAGGGAGATGGAACAAATGCTTGAATATGAACATTTACACACACACAAATGTTGTTGTCGTGGGGTGTTGTTTTTTTAAAGGATCACTATGCATACAAAAGTAGTCAAAGGGAACGTTCAAAGCTAGTCCCCCCCCCCCGCCTTGCTGATTTTGAGAGAAGGGACGTGGCTTAGTGACAGAGCAGCTGTTATTCATGAAGAAGATCTCTGGTCCGGTTTCCAGCATCTCTAAGTAGGCCTGAGAAAAGCCTCTTCCTGAAACCCTGGAGAGATGCTGCCGGTCAGTGTAAGCAATACTGAGCTACATGGACCAGTGGTCTGATTTGGTATAAGGCAACTTCCTACATTCCTATACTTTTGTAGGAAGTGTGATCAATGAACATAATCATTCTCTCTCTCTCTCTCTCTCTCTCTCTCTCTCTCTCTCTCTCCCCACACACACACACCCATTTGCATCCTGAAGTGGTACAGTCCAACCCCCAATAATACATCATGCAAGGGTCTTCACAGTGTTGCTCAGCTCCTAAACAAGGGATAGTGGAAACCAGTTCCCTTCCAGTCAATAAAACTTACAAGTGAAATTCAGCCCAAATCACATAGATACTGTTTCGTGCTCATGGTTAACTAAGCAGAGAGATGTTCCCATGTGGTTTCGGTTCCTGGGATATGCGAAAAGCATACTGCTGAGATAATGCATGAATGAACGCAGGCCAAAGAACTTCTTGCAATATAGCATGCAAACTATGGAACATGCAAAGCAGCCTTGAATATCTACTGACTATAAATGGGGCAAAGTTCCTGCAAAAGGCAGCATTTGCTGTGCATCGTCACTGTCGTGGGAAAGGGAGGCTGGTCCCTCTGGCTCAGGGATTCTATGGAAACTAAGGCTAGACACACATTAGAGGCTTAAAAGGTCATTTGCTGCGAGGTCATTTCCCATACTCCAGAAAGGGAGTGGGAATGTTACCAGTTTGGTTTTTCCTTCACCTACAAACCCCCGACAACTCCTATTCACGAAGCAGTCATCTGCACATGTGCAATGGCTTTCTCAAGTGTACACACCTTAGCTGAACCCATACCTTCCAACATTTCTCTGATGAAAATAGGGACATTCTATCATCATCATCATCAACATCATCATTTTACTATTTATACTCCATTCATCTGACTGAGTTTCTCTAGTCACTCGAACAGCTTCCAATATATATAAAAACATAATAAAACATCAAACATTTTAAAACTTTCTTATAGAGGGCTGCCTTCAGATGCCTCGGGGGTCAGGTAATTCCATACCCTCCAACATTTATCCAATGAAAATAGGGACATCCTAAGAAAAACAGGAGCATTCTGGGATCAAATCCGAAACCGGGATGGCTTCTGTAAATCTGGGACTGTCCCTGGAAAATAGGAGGACCTTTGAACAGTGAAATGAGTATAGCTTATGATTCAAACCAGTTGGAAACTGGTTTGAGTGGGGAAAGCATCAAAGAGCATTTATCAAGAAACTACGAGCCAGTTCTGCATTGTGGGGAATGCGGATTCTACAGCCAGCAGTATTGGGAGCGCACTGGTCCCAGAGTGGATGGTAATGTGCACACAGACTGAAACAGACTTTGTGTCAGTGGGGAGGGAAGAGATGGAGAGAGAGGGGCAGAAAAGGAGGAAGGGAGGATGTGTGAATCTAGCCAGGATTTCCTTCCAAGAAGAGACTGCATCCGGCAGCGTGAGTCTCCCTTCCATGAAAGGGACACTGCGTTCCTAACAGGCGAGCCATTAATTTCCGAGCGTGCTGCCATCATGCCGGGGGGTGGCAGGTGCCAGCAGCTTCCGCAGAAATAGCACAGATTCTCTCCCTCCCACTTTGAGACATTAAACATACACACAAATCAAAGAATGTGTGTCAAAGTTTTTTTAACCGGGGACTCAGCATCAATTGAGAGCCGGGGCAGCAATCACTGGTCCCGGTCCCGGGGCTGCCGTCAGCACTGGCAAGGGACAGGAGGCAAAGATTTCTGATGAACAATGAGAAGGACAGTCCGGAGGGCCGGGTCCTGCTGAAACTGCAGCAGTGCCAAAAAACAGGGGTGTCAATGTCACCTTTTGCTGCCAGAAATAGATGAGACACAAAATGGGGAGGGTACCCTGAGCTAGCAAAGGGGAGTGAAAACGCTTGCCCTGCCCAGAGCCCAGAAAGGAGCATAAGGCAGGAAGAGAGGAAGCTGCCTTATATTGAGTTAGATCATTGGTACATCCAGTTCAGTACTATCTACACCATGGGTAGGCAAACTAAGGCTTGGGGGCCGGATCCGGCCCAATCACCTTCTAAGTCCAGCCTGTGGACGGTCCGGGAATCAGTGTGTTTTTACATAAGTAGAATGTGTCCTTTTATTTAAAATGCATCTCTGGGTTATTTGTGGGGCATAGGAATTCATTCATTCCCCCCCCCAAAAAAAAATACAGTCCGGCCCCCCACAAGGTCTGAGGGACAGTGTACCGGCCCCCTACTGAAAAAGTTTGCTGACCCCTGACTACACTGACCAGCAGCTGCTCCCCAGGGCTCCAGGCAGGACACATTGCCAATTCTACCTGGAAATGACAGGGATTGCATTTCAATGGCGCAGATTAATAATAATAAAAAAAGACTTGTGCTGCAGTCTATTAACTTCTGATTGGCCAGGGCTGCAACCCCTGGCATGCTCAACCCCTTTTGAATGCAGGGAGACTAACTTCCTAGTAACACGGCAGAAGGCCGCATTGTGTTTTTTTAAAAAACAACAACCAACCCTACCCTGGTTAATGAGGCAGCAGATTAAAATGAGTACTTATGGGCACATATAGGAAAATGCAGAAGGCAAAAAGCATCTTTAAAGAGTCATGCCTCATTCTCTTACATCCAGAAAGGATGTGCTCCTGCTAAGACAACACATATCACACACAACATTAAAAAAAATAAGGTATGCTTTCTGCTTCAGAACTATTGCTTTTACTTGTACACACATTTATTCAAATGTGCCTGGGAAATCAATCAGAAGAAGAGTTTGGATTTGATATCCCGCCTTTCACTCCCCTTCAGGAGTCTCAAAGCGGCTAACATTCTCCTTTCCCTTCCTCCCCCACAACAAACACTCTGTGAGGTGAGTGGGGCTGAGAGACTTCAGAGAAGTGTGACTGGCCCAAGGTCACCCAGCAGCTGCATGTGGAGGAGCGGAGACGCGAACCAGGTTTCCCAGATTACGTGACTACCGCTCTTAACCACCACACCACACTGGCTGAAACTCTTGCAACAAACCAAGATTTCTTTAGCAGTATGAAAGCCTGGTAGCCCCAGCAAAGACCTCCAGCTTTAAGCCTCGAAAATGGGTTCAATTAAAGAAGCACTGAATTCCCTTGAAACTATGTCCTGTCCTCTCTGTGACCCAGTCCATAAGATATAGGAGTAGTGTGGGAGTTGTTGCCTGCTGTGTCCTCCTGACTCATGGAGCTCCAGCAAAGGCTGGCAAGAACTCTCCAAGTGGGTGGCAGAATGATCTGGTTCCTTCCTACTCTTGTATTGCCCTGTTGGCCACATCCTTTGGCTGACCCACACCGTTCCTCTGCACCCACAGCATTGGAGATGCTGGAGAGCAGACCACAGGCAACTGATGGCAGGCTACCCCATTCCAAGAGGAATGCATCCATCAGGCCTGAGAGAGCACCAAACAGGAATGGAAGGGAATTAAAAGGTTCTTCACATTGAAAGGACAGGGTGGGTGATTTACCCTTCCTCCATTCTGTCCCCTGGAAAGCCTTGCTTAACCCCAGGTTAGTGATGCTGGGGACCTTATGACATCCCAGCTCCTTCCAAGCCTGGATTGTGTGGGGAAATCCCACGCTGTGATTCCTTCCCATACCAGCTGCACCCCTTCCAGCATCCAAGAGCACACTAGCATAGAAAGGATCTATGCCAATATAGTTCCCTCCAGTTGTTGTTGGCCTCCAACTCCCATCAGCCCCAGCCAGCAGGCCAGTAGGATGATGGGAGCTGAAGTCCAACAGCATTTGCAGGGCATCACTTTGGTTATCCCCAATCTGCATCCTGGGCCCTTTCCACGTGGCCTGGGTGCCTGATAGTACCTTTATGGAATATCCATGCTGGTTGTGGCTGATGGAACCGGTGGTCAAAAATATCTTAGATGGAACCTTAGAATCATAGACTTGAAAGGGACCACGAGGGTCATCTAGTCCAACCCCCTGCAATACAGGAATCTTTTGCCCAACGTGGGGCTCAAACCCACAACCTTGAGATCTCATGCTCTACCAACTGAGCTAGAGGACGCCAAGTCACTATACTGAATGGCTTCCCATCAGCACAAAGGCATGGGAAGAGATCAGACCCACTCCTGAGCAAAACGGTTATGGTTTCAGCTAAACAGATTCAGGGACAAAAGCTATGTCTGAACACCATCATGCTGATACTCTGGCAGGCTGGGGAAATGAGAGACTGAGCAGAAAGTCTTGGCAAAAGGAGAGAAAGTCAGCAGAACTGGTCCCTCTGTTTCACAGGAGATGCTAAAAAAAATCAATGGGAAGCAGGAATGTGCATTTTCCTGTACCCTCTGCGGAAAGGAAAGGTTACACAGGATGTTTGCTCTGTGCAAAGGGGAGATGGTATATTGCTCCAGCGTGGGATTTTGCTGCATGTTTGCGGAAGGTTTTCTTTCTGGTGCCATCACACCAAGGACTCCTCTTGCCAGGGAAGAGACAGAAAAACACACCCACCCACTGACCAATGAAGTCAATAATTTATCAGAAGATGCAACAAGTGAAGCTGAAATAAAGAAGGAGAACGCACACAATGCCCATAAAAAAACAAAACGGTGCCCTGTGCCACTGATTGCTAGGGAACAGGATTCCTAACACCTCTGCAGGGACACACTGCTGTGAGCGAAAGTGAAAAGGACTCTGAAGTGGCAGAATGGGCTGTTACGACTCCCCCACAACTAAGGGGTTGAGCAACTTCCCCACAATTGTAGGGTTCAGCAGCACGCAAGGGGGGATTAAAGGGGCTGCCAGTGAGGCCTTTGCAGAGTGGCTTTTAATACGGCACCTGCAAAGGGGAGGGTTTTGATGGTCTCCCAAAGCAGTAGGAGTCAAAGGATACACAAAGGGTAGGAAAGCCCCACTGGGCAGAAAGGGAATGGTCCGCTGTGTGCTCCTCATACCCCTCCCTCATCCCTTCTTTCTCAGTCTCTCTGCTCCACACAAGTGCTTGCCCTATGTCTCCATTCCATCACGGATCGGCTTCTGCTAAAACCTAGGCAATTTGCCTTGCTGTCTGTTGTGGGTGGAACTCATATAGTTAAGGACGTAATGAGTTATGTCATTAACCTCAGTGCATTTCAAGGGAAGGGAAACCATGTAATTATTTATGAAACGTTTGTTGGATAAAAAAAGTCAGCTAATAATGTTTTGCATTCCTGACCTCGGGCAGACCTGTGATTTGCTGCAATTTCTGCTCCCGTTTCCAACTGAATTCTCCAACATTCCTAGTTACTGATTTTTCAGAATTCTTCCTAAATATTTGCAGGTCACTTCCAGATCGCCTGTTTATTGAGGTGATATTGATCGCCTGACTTGTCTGCGGGGAGATGAGACAACATTGGCTACTTGTTGAGCATTCATTCTGATTTGTTTCCTGGGAGGTTAGACAACACTGGAATAAGCAGGTGTTATCCCACAGTTGTCAGTTCATCTTCCCTGCACTTTAACTTATCACAAGAAGTCAAATTTTGTTTGTTGCACAAGAGTTCCAAATCAACCTGAATTTGCCAGTAATCGACTCCCGTCCAAAAACAGAGGCAGTACCCACCACCATCAAACACAGGTCTTTGTGCTACTTGATACTAAGTTGTATGAGCGAACAACAAGATCTCCATCTAAAGAATGACCAGTGAGCCCTCTTAGATGACTGGTATGTGTGCCTCATGGAACTCCCTACCTGCCTGAGTTAGTGTTGAAAGGAACTATGATGCCCTGCTCTCCTGTCTGAAAGTGAGTGAGGGAAGGAAGGAAAACAAACAGTGTGTTTTAAGCCAGCTGGCAAGAAGCAGCCTTATGGGGGCTGCGAGAGTGTGCTGCTGCTTTTGGCGATTGCTGTTGCTTGTCCACCTGCACGTTCTGCACAAACTGAAAAACTAGCTTATCGAATGGTGGGGGCAATTGGCTTGGCTCCCCCTGAGACATTTTCACTGTCCTTTCTCCAAAGAAGGGGTACATTGAGGAAGCGATAACTTTGGCAGCCAGATGAAGCGTATCAAGAGAGATGGGTTACAAGCAGAAGATCCCTGGTTCGTTCCCTGACATTTTGAAACAGGACTGAGAAAGACTCCTGCCTGCATCTGTAGAGGGCTGCTGCCAGTCAGAGCAGAGAATACTACGCTAGATGGATACCTGACCTGGTATAAGGTTGCTGCTTCCTATTGCAAGGGAGAATGTAGCTGAGTGGTAGATATATGCTTCACATGCAGAAGGTCTCAGGTTCAATCCTTGGTATCTCCTGTCAAAGAGGATATCAGGAAGTAGACCCCCATGGTCTGATTCAGGAGGAGACATTAGCTTCATAAGTCAACAGCCTCCATTCACCACTCAGATTAGCTTTTCTATAAAGCTCAATGTTGGCCAGGACCCTAAGGAAATCACCAGCTCACAACAAGAAGCCGAAATTCATCATGAGAGAACTGGTAATGGGTTTTTTTGTTCAATTCTTTTTTCCTAAATAAAAATCCAAGGGGAAAAAAACAATGTTTCTTTTCTTTCTTTAAAGAAACAAACAATTCCACCCACAGCAAAATGCCAATAGCTTCTGGGCTGTGAAATGTGCGCAGGAGGTTCTCCCTCATATCCACCCACCTTTCTGGTGAGTTTAGCATGGTTTCTACATCCCATCCATCTGCCTTGAAGCTCCTACACTAAAATACTCACACTACAGATGGGCTAGGCAGATGGACCCACAGGCTACATGGATCCTCCTCCTCCGCTCCCTCTTTTGGCAGTTCAAGGCCCTGGTCAAAAACAATGAAGAAACTAGTTTGTTTTCAAAAAACAATTACGCAAGTTTCTAGGTCTCATGGTGGCAAAGATACGTAAATTCAAACATGGAGTGGTCAGCATTGCTGGTGCTTTTTGCTGCATTGGACCATTTCACTGGGTATCTTCATTCCAGTTTGAGGTGCTAGTGGTGACTGCTTCATTTTCTCACAGTCTGGGATTCCATTTTCCCAGCAAATCTAAACAAAGGATTCTGGAAATATTGTGAGGAAAGATTCTGGTTTGGGATGTGCCAAGCATTTCTTATGCTTCAATCTTATGGAGGAAATCCAGTTGCATTTACTATAGCAAGAGGGCTAGGAGACATCATATAATTCTATGTTTACTCCCAGTTAAGTCCCACTGAGTTCAGTGATTCTCACTCTTGGATGGTACCTTGGTTACAGAATACCTTCCCCTCTTAGGTCAGCCTGGTATCAAGGAAGCATTTTTACATCAAAGCCAGCGCTGGTTATTTCTTATTTTGAGGGTGTTATTTTGTAATTATTGCATTAAATATGTTACATGCCCTTCCCCCAAAATGTAGTGGCATAGGGCATGTGATAAATATTTCTAGATAAAGTGTGCAAACACATTTACCAGGAAGCAAGCCCCATTGAACTTAGTAGATTTTACTTCTGTTGAAACATGCATAGAATTACACTGTGAGCTGAGAAATCAAGAAGTCCCCATTTCAAACCTTGCCTTTGCCTTCCACTCAATAGGTTGCCTTTGTCAACCTCCTCACTTCTGCTTCAGTCACTACTGCATCCTGTCTGATCCATAACATGGGGATAATAATACCAGCTACCTTGTGCAGTGAGAGCTGGACTATAAAGAAGGCTGATCACCGAAGTATTGATGCTTTTGAATTATGGTGCTGGAGGAGACTCTTGAGAGTCCCATGGACTGCAAGAAGATCAAACCTATCCATTCTGAAGGAAATCAGCCCTGAGTGCTCACTGGAAGGACAGATCCTGAAGCTGAGGCTCCAATACTTTGGCCACCTCATGAGAAGAGAAGACTCCCTGGAAAAGACCCTGATGTTGAGAAAGATTGAGGGCACAAGGAGAAGGGGATGACAGAGGATGAGATGGTTGGACAGTGTTCTTGAAGCTACAAACATGAGTCTGACCAAACTGCGGAAGGCAGTGGAAGACAGGAGTGCCTGGTGTGCTCTGGTCCATGGGGTCATGAAGAGTCGGACACAACTAAACGGCTAAACAACAACAACCTTGTGCAGATGACTGAGCTAATGATTTCCAAGTGCTTGCAATATTCTATGGCACCATTTAAATTCTGAGTATTATCATGGAAGGTGTATAGGTCTGTCTAGCCCTAAGTGATTTTGCTTGAAAGTAAGTCCCCTTGAAACCAACGGTACTTATTCTCAAATTAACATTGTTAGGATCAGGGTTGGGTGAGCAAAGCCTACTCTTGTTTAGGGAACATTGAGTTTTATTAAGGGCACATATGCACAACTTTCCATGTGATAATTATACCAGCATAACAGTCATAGCTGCCCTCAAAGAATCCTGGGACCTGTAACTGTTGCTTGGGAATTGCCGACTTATAGCAGCTTCCAGGATTCCAGAGAGAGGGAATGAGTATTAAAACCAATTTAGGACAACAATCCTTTGCTCATTTACTAGGGACTAAGTCACACAGAAGCCAACAGGACTTAGTACTGAATAAGCATGCTTAGAATTACACTATATGTATTTGCAGTGTATATACTGTATGCCCATATAAGGGCATTCAAGAAAAGATTGAACAGGCAGGTCTAGGGGCTAACACCTGGGATAAGGTGAACTGGACTTTTTGTAAATGCTAGGATGTAGAATCTTCCAAGGCTTGGTCCTAACAGCTGTTTTCAATGCCAGAGCTCAGTTGAACATGAACTGAGTGCGGTCAAGATTGTCCCTTGTGAAGTGCTGATCTTGGGTCAGCCACTTTCTCTCAGCCTATATGTTATATTTTCCAGAGGATAACAATGACATATATACTGCCCTGAGCCCATAGCGGAAGAGTAAGATACGGTCACTGACTGGTTGGAGGCAGAGGAATGGGAAGAGGAACCAGCTGGGAATACCCCAAGAGAAGAAGGCTCAGAACTCAGGAAGTGGTGGTGATGATAAGTGGTCCAAGGGAGAAAAGGGAGAAGACTGGGAGGAGGAGGAGGAGGTGTCAGAAGCTGAACAGGTAACAGAGCTGAGTGAGAGAGAGGAGTCTCTGACAGAGAGCAGTCCAGAATCAGAAACAGAAGCTGGAGCAGGAGAGAAAGGAGGCCAAGAGGCAGAGATGAGTCCAGCTGGTGAAGAGGCACGTGTGTTTCCTTCTCCTGCTACAAGCCCCCTTTCCCCCAGTCTCCCAGAACCAGAAGAGGCATGAAAGGGGCAGGGGAAAAGTTAGCTTCGTGCAGGCGCAGTCTCAAGTTGCTTGGAGAAAACCCTGGAGAGGGGGGGGGATTTAGGCAGCTGTGGGGAGGCAGGGACCTTCAGTCTCAGCAACTGCTTCATGGGGACAAGACCTGCCAGAGATGAGTTGCCGTGCTTATTAGTCCTGGCACTGCTGCACAGATCCTGTGTTTGCTAATAAAGAGTTTTATTACACTTTGCCCAGTGTAATTTACTGCTGGCTCACTCCTGTCAGATACACATGTAATTAAATAATAGTGTGGGGGTTGCGGGGGGGGACACGGGACTTCCAGACTGAACAGAACTACTTCCACCACACCAGCATATTAAAGACTGGCCACAGTGAGGGAGCCCAGGAGGTGTTAAATTTAAGCACGATGAGATATACAGGTAGGACCCCTCTCTTCGAAGGTTGCATGTGTGTTGGCTGAGAACACAGAGATGTAGGGAACTTGCTGTTGAATGTGGTATCCAGAAGGAGGAGGAGGATTTGGGCATTACAGCAAATGGGGGACTGTCTCACCAACCTCCACCTGCCTCCAAACAACCCCTACCTGCCTGCCTTCTTACTTACAAACCTAGTTGTCAGCTTTCCCCTTCTCCTTAGCCTCAGTCTTGCCCTTGTAGAACTCAGCAGGAAGGAGGATGGGGGAGAAACGAAAACTAGTGATGCCTCTGCCTGTCACCTACTGTTGGCCTCCCTGCACTTTGCCCCACCAGTCCCAAAGGCCAACCACTGCTGAGTGGAGAGCCATCAATATTAAAAAAGCATAGTGCTGCCAAACAGAGGGTCTTTCTGGAGCCTTCAACCTGGGTATTAAAGGAGAAGCTCAGACAGGTGGACACATCCAAGCACATTATAGAAGCCTGGACCAGAGACAAAAATGACATCCTATTAGCCCAAACAGGCAATGCAAGCAAATGCTACAACTGATGGAGCAGACAAATAAAGGCATTACGTTCCCAACAGTCAGTCAGCCAAACGCCTGATGAACAAGGCACGAAAACAACACCCTCCCTCCTGTTGCTTGTACCCAGCACCCGAGATATTCAGAGGGGAAATGCCTCAGGACATGGAACAGACCTCTAAACATACTGAAGGGGGCGTCTGGACATTGGAGTCAATGTTCACATGCCCTGAAGGGGAAGTTTCCCAAAAGATGAACAGGGTATGTGTGCTTGTTATGACCATTGTCAGTTTCTGCTGTTAATATCACCCACTTTCTCTAGCATACAAGGCACAAAACTGCCCACGTATTAAGACAATCCTCAGAAGCTCTGACCTGCGTCCCCCACAGTTGAAGAGATGCGCAGGTCTTGGCTGGCACCAAATTTGATATCTGTTTGGGGCCAGGTTAAAAGGCCTTTAGAGCTGCCAGTTTTGTGTGGCACTGGCATCTTCCTCTGCTGTTTGTTTTTTTAAATGCATTGTTGTTATTTTTCATAGTTCTTTCTATTTTCATTATTATATGACGTTTGATCTTTCTGTAAGCTGCTCTGAGCAGAAGAGTAGGCTATGAAGCACTCAAACTCATAATGCATACATGCTGTGCTAAGTTACATTCCTGAAAACTTTCTTCCTACTGCTTCCTGGACTCTATCTAGCATCCCAACTCTAGACACTCTCGTCCAGCCTTTTCAACCTACTGTCCTCCAGATATTTTGGAGAACAACTTTTGGGCTGGCGGCAGCTGGCGTGTGTTGTAGTAGTCTCAAAACGCCTGGAGGGCACGAGGTCAGGGAAGATAGCCGGCAGGAATCCCATTGATTTAATACAGAACTTTATTCCCAGGAATGAACTCAAGACTCTGGGTTGAAGTGACCTGCTGTTCACAACTAGGTGTGTGTATGGCGCGGGGGGGGGGGGCATATAGCCCCTGAGAAAAGGGATTAGGAGCAAATTTCAAGCAGAAATAACGCCATATGGGATGCATTGCCCAAAGCAGCAGGCTAGCCCTCTCTGCCACTACTTCCTGGGGGTCCTGCTCGCCAGATCCACACACCGCCTCCCTAAAGTATGATTCAAGAACAGGGTCCCCTTCCCCCTGGCAGTCCTTGGCTTCCTCTGCCGAGTTGTGAAACTGACCTGCTCCCTCCACGCAACTTGCACCGAGTGTCTCTGCAAAGCCAGAGGCTCCTGCTCCAGACTGTGAGCCGGACTCGGCTCAGGAGCGTCGACCGAAGCCTTTGCTCGCCTCTTCCCCCATCTTTACTGCGCCCAAGCCGGAGAAGCTGAACCGGCTGCCAGGCTTCTAACATAGGAGGCCAATCCTGGGTGTGTTTCCTCCTTCTCCTTCCTGGTTCTCGGATGCGAATTGAGATTGGGGCGAGAAGGCGGCCGGGAGGGGGGGCGGTGAGGCTGAAGGTCTGCTAAGGAGAGTGGTTCCTTGGCAACAGCAAGTCTGCCCTCGCATGCTAATTGCGCCGGGCTCCGGCCGTTGCTGTCGGCGCGGGGTGCGGGGAGAGGCGGGGGGCGGCGGGGGGAGAGAGAGAGCCGAGGAAAGGGGAGGATGTTTCCAAGCTCTGGAGGGAAAACAACCCTGAAACTGCTGGAAGGCTGCGGCGCCAAGCAACCCCCGGGAAGCCAGCGGAGCGATCATCCGCCTCGACACCTCGGCCGTGATTTCCACGCCAAGGAAGCCGAGGCGCCAGGCTCGCCTTTCCTGAAGGCAGCATGCGAGCGGAGCCTGCCTTGCCTCAACGCACCTTCCCCCCCCCCGCACATGCACACACCCCTCTCTACCCCCTCCGGGGGGGGGGGACAGGCTCATGCTCCCTGCTGCCCTTCTTCCAGAAAACAAACACGCTATAACGATTAAGCGATCTCTTCCGCTGCAGCCCCCGCCCCCCGCCTCACCCAATCTCTTCTCCAGGGACGATCCAGGCACCTGCATCCCCCCCATACTCCGGCTGGTTCTGGCACATCGGAGGTGCAACCACACACTCCCTCCCCATTCCCCCCTGCCGCCGCAAGGTAGAAGCAATCTTACCGATGGTGGTTTTGGAGCCAATACAGCCCATAATCGTCGGGGGCAATTTAGGATGGCAGTAAACCTTTGCTCCAGACCGCACACATTGCCACAGTACCTCATGGGCTGTGAGCTGGTAGGCGGGCGGTGGGCTGGAGAAGCGACTTCTCTCTTTTTTTCCCCCCGTTGGCTGGTGGGGTTGATCTGGCAACACAGAGAAGAGGGGAGATTAGGGGGAGGGAGGAAGCGCGCGCGCATACAGACACACACACACACACGATCTCCAGGAACTGCTCTGGCTCTCTCTGTCTCCTCCTCCTCCTCAGTTTCTGCCCCCTCGAGAAGCTGGCGTCTCAGGGACACTGGGGCTGAGCCGCTTGCACGTTCGACTACGTCACTGCTGCTGGCGGAGAATTGAGAGCGAGCGAGCGAGCTGCTAGCAGACAGGCAGCTGGCTTCAGCACCAAGAACAGCGCTCTGGCTTCAGCACCCTGGACAGCAGCAAAGCTGGCTTCTAGGCGGGCGGCGCCGATTTCAGCACCTTGGCCAGCGCCGCCAGAATTAGAACCTGGAACCAAGGGTCTGTTGAATTGCTGGGCGGGCCGAAGAAGCTAACCGATTTTGCGGATCAATGGCTTGCTGTGCCAGGTTTGCCATCTGTAATTTGCAGGTGCTAATGCTCCTGGGTCCTGCACGTAGGTTGGGGAGACTTAAATCCCTGCTCTCACATCACCTAAGCCAGCTCTCCCATCCCCACCCAAGTTTCACAAGCAAGATGGGTTCGTGATGCCTGAAAGAGAAGATGCAACAGGCATGGCAACCCCTCTCTCCTGCTACTTGTGTCATGCACAAGCACACACACAAGGCAAGACCCCTTCTCCCAACCTTATGGCAAGTATCCTTTTCTACTGGAAACTCTTCCGTCCCCCTCTCATGTGGCCACGGGGCTCCTTCTATAATCTTCGTTCCTAATAATATGTGATGTGGTTGCTGCTCAGCCAAAGGGCATTGTGGGCATTGTGTGGAATGGTGCAAAGCATCTGTTCTAAGGAGGCTGTTTACTATATACAGCAATGACGCCAGTTGGCAACCGCTGGTCCAGAGAAACACCTCTCCATTCACACTAACACAGCACATGGTACCCCAAAAAGGAAAGGTGTCGTGGAATGCCCAAAGCTTCAACTCATCAACATCTATTGGGGGGTGACACTTTGCAATAAGTCATGTGTTTGAGCACCCTTGGCAAAATATTTTAAAAGTCCCGTACTAGATTTCTTAAGCCTCATGGCCTGACAGTTTTTTCTTCTTCTGAATGCTACTGTGGTGGTGCCAAATTGTACATCCTCCTTCACCAAGCCACTGTAGTCTAGTGTCTCCCAGTTCTGCCAGCCCCTCATAAGGCTCAGGGTACGTTACTTCGTAAGACAACATGTATGATGGTCATTGATACAAGGGAGATAGAACTAAAATTTCATTTCCTTCTAGCCCCATGAGGCAGGCAGTAGCTCATGAGGCCGAGCAATCATACACAGAAAACAGAAGGGAGCTGCCCTTAAGCATCAGGCTTTGGCATTAGCATTGCAACTCCACTTCATGGAAATGTGTAGCTCAGTGATCGAATACAGCCATTGCATACAGAAGATCTCAGGTAGTGGTAGCTGGTGCTCATTGGTACTGGTGGGACAGAAAGAAGAGAGATAAGCTATAAGTGGAGCCAGAGCCAATGATAGGCAAAGGCAGCTGTTTTAAGTTTTGTCCCCATCTTCCTCTCTGCTGAGTTCTAGAAGGGAAACACTGATGCTAAGGAGGAGGAAGCTGACAGCCAGAGCCACCACTTTGGACTGATTGAGAACCGTAAGATGGGCAGGTGAAAGTTGGTTGATGGCAGACTGAGGTTTGTGGCCATTAGTGCCCCATTTGCTCAAATGGACCAGCCTCCACTGATCCCTAGGTCACTTCCTGACACTGCCAAGTAGGGCTGGGAAAGACTGGGAACTCTCTGGGTCCTGTAGCCACTGCCTGAGCTAGAACAATTAATGGTCTGACTCTGTACAAGTCAGCCTTCTATGCTCCTGCGGTTGAAGTGGCATCAGGAGTGGCCTCCCAGCATAGCACACAATGCATTGTCATGTGGAATATATTGTTGGGATTCTAGCCTGCCTTCAGGAGAAACTGGCCACTCTCCAGGCACCCGGCTTGAATCTCCAGTTGACCTCCCTGTCTGCATTCCCCGGCAGGATCCAGGCTAGGTCGCGATCGGCGATCCTCCTCAACGTGAGAAGAACACCCCCCCTCTTTCCTGCCCCCCCTCCCGGGCAGGGGGAAGAGATAGACAGAAACGTATTTACATGCCTTTATTTCTGTCTTTGCAGTGTTACAGAAAACACGTCTGCTCTCTCCAAACTCCAACAGCAGAGAGACAAAACCCTCCCGTACTTCCTGTACAGCTCATATTACACTGTGAGCTAATTCCGGTGCTTCGCACTGTGAAAAGACCGTCCCTCTGTTTCCCACGGAACAGTCCCAACATTCCCATTATGTTTTGCTTCCAAGCTAGCAGCAGCTCGCGGCCGCATTGCTTCTATATCGTAACATATATCATATTCCCAAGAAGCCAAAGTTTTCACTATTTATTTAAATAACAACTTCTTAGAACTCCCAACTGGGCGATATTTAAAATGCAGTCAAACCAACAATTCGTGTTTTGCTAGATAGGCACATGATAGGAGCTGAAGCTCGCAGAGTTTTCCTGCAAACTTCCTAGAGAGAACTCTATGAGAGACACTCCCACTGTGCCTGCTAAATACAGGCAGCTAAAATATCTGAGACCGAAGGAGAATGCAGGCTGGGGGCTCCCACCTAATGGACCCCACCTGAGAGCGGAAGAAGATTGCTGGCAAAGCCATAACATTATGTCTACGGCCAGGACCCTCAATGAATTATGGTAGCCTCTGAGGAAGACAAAATGCAACCCCACCACTGCTTGCATACATTGTTAGTTCTTTATGAGATTTCTCTCATGTTCATGAATAAGTCTGTGTGTATGAAACAGGTGTGAGATTGCTCAAACCCCTGTTGAGTCAAGTAGAAACAAATTGGATCAATAACATTTCTGGAATTTTTCCTTTGATGGAACAGCAGTGGAGCGTAGATCAATAAAGCATTTGGATTAATTCTTCAGTACACCTACAGTATCTTTTCAGGCTGGTGTACAAGCCACATACTAATATGGAGACAGAATTGATTGCCAATAGAACATGGAATTAGTAGAAATCATAAACTGATGTTATTGGAAGAAACCACAATATTTGGTTTGGTTTTCACAGTGATTATAGACCAAGGGTCAGCAAACTTTAGCAGGGGGCCGGGTCCACTGTCCCTCAGATCTTGTCGGGGGCCGGACTATATTTTGAAGGGGGAAAATGAACGAATTCCTATGCCCCACAAATAACCCAGAGATGCATTTTAAATAAAAGCACACATTCTACTCATGTAAAAACACGCTGATTCCCAGACCGTTCGCGGGCCAGATTTAGAAGGCGATTGGGCTGGATCCGGCCCCTGGGCCTTAGTTTGCCTACCCATGTTATAGACTGCATATTTGGTGGATTCTTTGCTTATATGACTTTTAAAAATAAATATTTGTATTGTAATATGCAAGTAACAGGTTTCCCTGTTCAGACATTTTTATTGTCATACAACTGCATACTCCTTGCAGCTCTGTGGTTCTGGCTTTTTGCTATATTCATAGTTAATTATGGCAATCTGACTCATTGTCGTGGCTAACTAGGCCGTAACTGCAGAATTTGTGATACTTTTGTGTAGTGATGCTTAATTACAACTTTTACCCACTAGTTCTATGTCTTTCTTGTCAGGCTTTTATTAACACAGCTTGTTGTTGGTTTTGGTTTTTATTTTAACCAAATTCATAAATTGTCCTTAATTACAGAATAATCCAACATTATTTAAACCGCAACATGCTGAACAAAACATAAATGCTTAAAATACTTCTAGACCTCTCTTCATGTGCAGAGACACCATGGTATTACCTGAGTAATATGCGGTAATAATGGGGTTAAGCACAATTAGCCGTATGCTAGATTATGGCTTTCCTGTTTATTTTCAATGTATTTGCTCTTGCAATTAGCTGATTCCTAATAAATACATTTTATTAAAATACTGCTGGTTTTGCAAGGAAATTCAATAGGTTTTGCTCAGCTCTGGCCTAATTGTTAATTCCTGCCATGTTAGAGGTAGAACAGAGAGCATAAAAGTATATCTCTGACTCAAATGAGAATATGTCTTTCCTCATGTAGCTGGATTGTCTCTTTTCAGTCTAGGAATTTCTTGAATCAGTGACAGCTACCTTGCAGCCTAGCTCTTATAGCAAGAACAAAATCCAAATTATTAGAAAACTACAAGAATGGAATGATAAATGCATAAATACTCTCACACATTTATTGTCTTATTATTTTAATATTTGTTTGTGAGCACCAAGTCTGGATTTCATAGACTCACAGAATCATAGAGCTGGAAGGGACCTCAGGGGTCATCTAGTCCAACCCCCTGCAATGCAGGGATCTGAACTAAAGCATCCATGACAGAATCATATAGAATCTATGGATTTTTTCTCTATATACAGGCGTTGCTTTCATACACAGAGGGTGGGGACGAGTGAGCTGTTGGTGTTGGTGTTGACCTTTAAAGCCCTAAACGGCCTTGGCCCAGTATACCTGAAGGAGCATCTGCTGCTCCAGAGAAGCAGACACGGAGCAATGGATTCAAACTACAAGAAAGAAGATTCCACCTAAACATTCGGAAGAACTTCCTGACAGTAAGAGCTGTTTGACAGTGGAATTTGCTGCCAAGGAGTGTGGTGGAGTCTCCTACTTTGGAGGTCTTTAAGCAGAGGCTTGACAACCATATGTCAGGAGTGCTCTGATGGTGTTTCCTGCTTGGCAGGGGGTTGGACTCGATGGCTCTTGTGGTCTCTTCCAACTCTATGATTCTATGATTCTATGATCTCCACCCCCATCGTTCTTCCTGGACACTGAGGTCCAGTGCTGAGGGGCTTCTGGCGGTTCCCTCACTGCGTGAAGCACAGAGAGCCAGGCAGAGGGCCTTCTCGGTAGTGGCGCCCTCCCTGTGGAACGCCCTCCCATCAGATGTCAAAGAGATAAACAACTACCTGACATTTAGAAGGCAGCTGAAGGCAGCCCTGTTTAAGGAAGTTTTTAATGTGTGACATTTTAATGTATTTTTAATCTTTGTTGGAAGCCGCCCAGAGTGGCTGGGGTACAAATAATAAAATTATTATTATTATTATTATTATTATTATTATTATTATTATTATTATTATTATTAGATTGGTTGGCATGACTCTGTCATAGAGCAAGCGTTACAGACTAAATTAAAATAAATTGTTACATATCTGTCCTGCTCCAGATTCCTGACCAAGTGCACACGGTTAGTTTCAGTAACAGTGCCAGCATCTGGCATTCTCATTCTCTGCACTCTGCACTCAAAAAGAATCCCAACTAGCAGGGGAGCTGCTGCCTAGACTTTATCAGGCTAAATGAAGCAATAGCCTGACAGTGTAAGTCAGGTTTGCATCACTGAAGTTGTATAATTGGTGCATGGTGTGTGAGTTAAATATATAATATTAAGATTATATGATGAGATTGCCTGTTGGGCAAAAGATGAGTCAGCAGTGAGATTCAGCAGCCAGAAGGGCTAATGCAATTTTAGACTGCATCAACAGGAGCATAGTGTCTAGCTTTGCAAGGTGGTGAGATAGTACCACCCTATTCCGCTTTGACTGGGACTTGTCTGGAGTCCTATGTCCAGTTCTGGGCACCGCAGTCCAAGAAATGAACTGGCATACCTAGGAGAGAGCAATGAAGTTGGTGAGAAGCCTGGAGAACAAGTCCTTTGAGGAAAGACATTTTCAAATATGTGAATGATGTCACATAGACGATGGCTCAGATTTGTTTTCTGAGGCTCCAAAGGATAGAGCCTGGACCAATGAGATCAAACTGCAAGAAAAAATATATTAGTAGTACAGTGGTGCCTCGCAAGACGAAATTAATTCGTTCCGCGAGTTTTTTCGTCTAGCGAATTTTTCGTCTTGCGAAGCACGGTGTCGGAAAAGTTTTGGAAAAGCTTCAAAAATCACCAAAAACCTCAAAAAAGGCTACCACACCACGTTCTATGAGTTGCTCCTCGAAGTCAAGTCGCAACTGTATTAACAGTGTTAAGAAAAAGGGAACAAACTTGCAAGACGTTTTCGTCTTGCGAAGCAAGCCCATAGGGAAATTCGTCTTGCGAAGCAGCTCAAAAACCGCAAAACCCTTTCGTCTAGCGAGTTTTTCGTCTTGCGAGGCATTCGTCTTGCGGGGCACCACTGTACAGTAGTGGTAGTATTACCTCTAAAACTAACTATAAGATTATGGAATATAAAAGTATGAAATATCATTTTTTAAAAGTGTAATGTTTAGGCTACAAATTGGGAAGCTTCTCCTGACCATAGAATTGTAGAGTTGGAAGGGACCACGAGCATCATCTAGTCCAACCCCCCCCCCCTGCAATGTAGGAATCTTTTGCTCAACCTGGGGCTCAAATGCGCAACACTGAGATCAAGAGTCTCATGCTCTGCCAACTGAGCATGCCAACAGTTTGAGCTGTTCACCTGTGGAGCAGACAAGCCCCAGAAAAATGGTAGATTTGGCAGGGATAAGGCTAGTTCCTGGAGGTTCCTTTCGTAGATTCTGTAAAGTACAGTCCCATACTAATATTCTCCCATCCATCCCTGCTGCCCCCCATAAGCATCATTGCCAAATTCTTTCTCTGTTTGCTCACCTGGTTCACATTCATCCTGGCAGCACCAACTGTAGCTCTTAGAAGCTAAGATCAGCTATATTATGAGAATGGGTCTAATATCTCCACTCTCCCAGTAGATTAGTGCTTGGCCTCTTATGCATTAATTAGGACTAGGGAGGTCAGGGAAGTGTCAACCATATCAATTTAAGAGATGTTTGCTTCAGCACAAGTCTGGAATTTCTGGGCATGAACAACAAACCATGCTTGATGGTGGGTGGGGGTGGGCAGAAAGAGGGAGAATTCCACCAATTCACTATCTGACTTTTAGAAGACATCTGAAGGCAGCCCTGTTTAGGGAAGTTTTTAACGACTGATGTTTTAATGTATTTTTAATGTTTTGCTGGAAACCACCCAGAGTGCTTGGGGAAACCCAGCCAGATGGGCGGGGTATAATACTACTACTAATAATAATAATAATAATAATAATAATAATAATTTATTTATTTATACCCCACCCACTCTGGTTGGTTTGCCCAGCCACTCTGGGCGGCTTCCAACAAAATATTAAAATACAATTATACGTCAAACATTAAAAACATCCCTAAACAGGACTGCCTTCAGATGTCTTCTAAAAGTCTGGTATAAATAATAAGTTGTTGTTGTGGCTGTTGTTGTTGTTGTTGTTACCAGCTTCCCAGAGTGACTGACACATATACTACAGCCAAAGCCTGGCAGCTTGGGGAGCGATGCACAGCCAGCCATTGCAAGGCATTGATTGCTGGGCAGTTCAATGTCTCATCATGAGCGCAATGTCCTGGCTATTTGCTGTGGGTCATAAATTCCCAATAGCTCAGCAGGTGATCGATAAGAGGCAATTGAGTCTTTTCATGCCCCATGCAGGCCAAGGCTTGGGAAGAAGGGAAGCCTTCCGCTTGGCATCAAGATGGCACTGTGAGTGGGTGGCTGAATGTACAGTTACAGGAAGCTTGGGCAAAGACCCCTTTTCTTCTCACCCAGTTTCCCTGATCTGTGAAAGGGCAGCTATCTCAGGGCGTACAAGTGAGATGGGTACTGCTGCTAAGGTGTACGAGGCAGAGAGTAGTTCAGTGGTGTGAAACCTGCCACCCTATGGACAGTGATGGATTAAGCCCTGTGGAGGCCCATAGACAGTCGAACAGCCAGTGTGGTGTAGTGGTTAAGAGTGGTGGACTCGTAATCTGGTGAACCGGGTTCACTTCCCCGCTCCTCCACATGCAGCTCCTGGGTGACCTTGGGCTAGTCACACTTCTCAGATGTCTCTCAGCCTCACTCACCTCACAGAGTGTTTGTTGTGGGGGAGGAAGGGAAAGGAGATTGTGAGCCACTTTGAGACTCCTTAGGGTAGTGATAAAGCGGGATATCAAATCCAAACTCTTCTTCTCTTCTTCTCTTTTGGGAGGGGGCCCTCGTAAATTATCTCCTAATAAGTTTTTGAAAGCTTCTTTCGTGGATGTTTCTTGGTGCTCACTCTCATGAGATAACATTGAACTAAGAAAGCGTGGTTGTAATTATCTTTCAATATCAAAATTGATCTTATTTTGATCCATTGTTGGAGTAGGGCCCCTAAATGGAGTGGGGCCTATAGGCCAGTTCCTCCTCTGGCTGTTTGGTAATCCGGCACTGCCTACAGACACTGCATACTCCAACTCCCATAAGTGCCAGCCAGGCATGGCAAATATTCAGGGATGGCGAGAGCTATTACAGTCTATCAATATAGGGAGAGCTGCAGATGCCCCACCCTGTGGGGAGGAGGGAAGGGATGAAGAGAAAGTGGAATGATGAGGAAGAGAGCATTTCGGCTCGCTGGGATGCACCTGGGAGGGCTGACTATGTTTTGCCTCCATCTGCCATTCTTCCAAGGTGGGTAGGTCTTGTGTCTTCCAATACTTTGCGATGAGTATTCTTGCTGCTGGGATTCTTGCTGCATGGGATTGGCAGAAATGACTGGCAGAATCCGAGACCAGGGAAAAGAGACGGCGGAAGAAGATTGGAAGAAATTTAAGAACTATCTTAAGAAACATTGCAAAATTAAATGTGTGCTAGAATGAGGTGGCTTTAATAATTAAATGGAGTACAGTTGTAAAGATTAAGTTAAAAGAAAAGAAAGGTTGACAATTAGATAAAAATAAGGGTGAGGATTTGCTGAACTAAATATTTGAAATGGGAATGCAGAAAGGGGAGGTATGAGGAGGTCGGTGAAGTAAGCTTTAAGAAAATAAGGTTTTGGAATTATACTTGTTCTTTTTTTGTTTGTGTTTGTGTGTATTGCTTTGTTTGATATAATTTGTAAAACTTCAATAAATATCTTTTTTTTAAAAAAAAAGATGTTGTTTTGCCTCCACCGTTGGAGGCAGTGTGCCTCTGTATACAAGTGGCTGGGAAGTGCAAGTGGGGAGAGAGGGCTTCATGTAGGTTGACCACTGTGAGCATGTACCTAGGCTGCCTTGCACCCTTGGAAAGGAGCTGTATCATCCCCCCCCCACCCCCTGTCCCTTGCACCCTTGTCAAATTGCTTTTACATATGGAATTGTTTTATATCATTGACGCTTTTACTGTGAAACCACTTGGAGATATTTTATGGGGCACGACAGAATCAAACAAATATCTGGAAGAAAGGCCCTGGAATTATGTTAGGAGCTGGCGCAAAGATCCAGAATGTGGGATCTTGTGGTTAGCACAGCTTGGTTTGCATCAAGATTTGCAGCTCCATCTTCCACAGGTGCTACAACAACTAAAATGTCTCGCAGCCTGAATGGTACAGCTTGTTACACCAGACAGCTAAAAATAGCATTGGGATCAATGGGACAATGTAGAGATGACTAACGTGGTCCATTGATTTAAATATAACTTAACAAAATAACTAACTGTGTCTGGTGTGGAGCCAATGACTTGATTCATACAGTGCAACCTCCACACCCTCAAACACAGTAGCTGACTCTCAGTGTGATTCATGCAATGGCGCTTATTACGCTCAGAGATTCAGGAAGTTGCCGTCCAAACGAGCTACAATGCCATCCAGTCACTTAGCATTTGTGTGAATGACTTTAATAAAGGGAATTGCAGACAGAGGAAGTACAATCCAGATCAGGGAGCTTTAACCATGTGCTCCCCCCCCCCCCCGCTTTGAGCTTGATTAAGATGGGGTCATATGCGTTACTTGCTTTGTAAAAAGCTCTCTTTATAGCAAATGGGAGCCTGCCCTCCCCCACAGTGGAAATAGCATGGGGGCCATGATCCTGACTGGGACTGCATCATTTGCAGTGGGCTAAAGCCTCATGTCCGTCTACACAAGGGTTCACTAGAATCAATCATAGGATCATAGAGCTGGAAGGGACCCTTTTGTGAACCTCAGAATGCTAGCAGTCAGGGTTGGATCTACTATGAAACTAATGAAGCTTCAACTTCAGGGTCCCTAATCCTGGAGTGGGCCCCAGAAGTGACTTTAGACCCCATTGATTAAAAATGTTGGGTCTAGTAGACCCAATTTGAGTCACATGACTCAAATTGATTAATTTGTTGCATATATTTCAACAATTCCAAAGTCTGAGAGTCAGTAGCACACATGTTGCAATGGTATGGTGATCTGTCATGGAATAACCCCATTATTATTATTATTATTATTATTATTATTATTACTCCACCCTATACCAGAAGGTCTCAGGGCGGTTCACATAGAAAGGTCACAGTATATAAAATAAAAAGAAAAGCAACAACCCAATAATACCCCACACACAGAAAAGAGCCACATTTTAAGAGAGTATGGGATGTTGATCAGGTCAACCAAAGGCCTGGTTAAAAAGGAACGTTTTGCCTGCCACCTAAAGGTATATAATGAAGGCGCCAGGCAAACTTCCCTGGGGAGAGCATTTCACAGATGGGGAGCCACTGCAGAGAAGGCCCTGTTCTTGTGTTGCCACCCTCTGGACCTCTTGAGGAGGTGGCACATGAAGGAGGACCTCAGAAGATGATCTCAGGGTCTGGGTAGGTTCATCTGGAAAGAGGCGGTCCTTGAGGTATTGCAGTCCTGAGCTGAAGTTAACAGTGATAACTCAGACTCCAAAACTATAGGTCCGCCACTGCTAGTTGCTGAGAATAGCAGGTGTGGAGAAGACTGTTGCACTCAGGTCTGGCTTGGGAGCTTCTCCTTGGCATCTGGTAGGTGGACGAATGGGGCTTTGGTCTGATCCAGCAGACAGGACCTTCTTATGGCAATTCTGCAATGGAGGCTTCATTTAATCCAGTGGTTCTCAAAGGGTGTAGTATGCCACACTCGTGTGGCAGTAGAGGATGGCAAGCATGGCAATAAGATTCAGGATCAATATTATATTTTAGGAATGATTCATGTTCTTACGTAGCTGCATTGTTTTATACTTTCTTCATAATTATTATAAAGTAGTCGTGTTCTATGTTATAAATCAAGCACTGCTTGGAGTTGTTTCTTTTTGTTTTCCATTGTATTTGTTATCAATAAAAATGTGGTGTGGTGCACACAATTTTTTATTCTTAAAGTGTGACCAAGGGGAAAAGGTTTGGGAACCATTGAATTAATCTGTGCACATCTGGATCCATTGCAGTTTGTTGCTGGCATCTTCTCTCCATACTCTCCAACCGCATGAAATTGTGGTCTGTTTTTGGGCAGATACCCCATCACGGAGCTGTTGCTGCCTTGCTAGATCCATCAAATCCAGCTTTCATCGTCCGCCAGCAGTAGGCAAGATGCCTCAGGAAATTATAGGCAAGCCTTGATAATAACTCTGCCGTTTGCTTCCAACAATTTCACAGATCTTGCCTCTAATCGAAGTGCTTCGTTTAGCCTATCTAGCAGTAGCCCTTTCATCCACAAATCTGTCTAATCCTTAAAAGCAGAAGGGGGGGGGAGAGGATGTGCTAATGAGTTCCACAGGTTAATTATGCATTGGGTGAACTTTTGATTCCTCTTGATGATGCAATTTTCTGACATGACTGCCCCAGCTAAAGTACTGTCCCGAAGGGAGATCATTCTCCTTCATCCATCTCCTCTCATCCTCGCCCTTCTCCAGATGAAATGAGTGACTTGAGGCTTTGAAGGCGCTTCATCCCACATTTAGCAGTAGCCGCCAACTCCAGCCCTCGTCTGGGCGCTGATGACAGGGGTGACGCGTTCGTGACAAAAATGTCACATGATGAAAGACAATGACAAATGCGTCCGGTCAGAGGAGGTCCAGGAGGGAATGCTGGCAGACGCCAGTAATGAAGTCGATGAAGGACAGAGGCAGGCAGGGTGTGCTCCGGTTCTCCCCCCCCCCCCCCGCTCCCAGCTCTGCATGCCCAACCAGCAGGACAACGTGACCCAGGAAAATTGGCTCTTTGGATGATCAAAATATATGCCTCCTAGTGACATTAAAAGCAAAGCACACAAGGCTGGTAGTGATGTTTGGTGTGTGTTCCATATTAAACATCTCTCCCTTATGCTATAGAAGAAGAAGCACATGAGACTTCACCAAACTGGCGCTCTCCACATGTTTTGGACTACAACTACTATCTGAAACATGTGGAGGGCACCAGCTTGGTGGAGACTTCTGTAGATGGTGTGTGTGAAGAAGAGATGCAGCAACGCAGAGCAAGCTGGACCAGAGCAAAGCCTATCCAGCTCAGCATTCTGTCTCCAGCAGTGGTCAGTCAACCAGGTCTATGTGAGCTCCAGGTTTTGGAGGGTTACCAGGCAAGGCAACCTTCACTGGAGGCCCTAACCCTTATTAGTGGGGTAGGGGAGCTGAAAATAATGCCAATATATTTCACACCTGGCAAGCAATGCACCCTTTTGGTTTCAGATAGTACACATGTAAACAAATCTAAAAAGCCCAGGGCACAAATTTTCATGGCCCTCTAGCAACTATGTTGACTCGTTTACCAGAAGTAATGTATTTAACATGAACTCTGGAAGTGTAAAATAAATTATGACCAAACTAAGCCTCCTAGAGCACTGATTGCCAGATGTGATTCCCCAGCTCTCCTACCCCACTCTATTGACTCAACTGCCTCAATTCCATCATCACCAGTTCCTGCTGCTGCTGCTCTTCATTGCTGCCAGTCGCTTGCTTGACAGTTGTCTACTGGCAATGGCTCTCCAAGGTTTCAGACTCAGGGGTCTTTCCCAGACCACCTGGAGATGCAGAGGATTGGACCTGGACAGAGGCGGATTTAGGGGAGCGCAACCAGTTGCACTGGGTGTGGAGCTTTGGCGGCACCACAACTCTTATGTAGGATGGAAGGCAAGCGGCAGTGGGTACCAAATTTTGGTGTTGCACAGGGCACCTCTGAAATTGAGCCACTGACCTGGGACCTTTTGCATGCCACAGTCTTTCTTTCCCTTTCTCTTTTTGACCTTTCCCCTCTCCCCTGCTTAAGAAAGACAGAAGCCCCTGGTTGTTGCATGAGGCCAGTGACCCACCTAGTCCAGCATGCTGTTCTCATAGTGGCCAGCCAGATGCTATTGTGACCAGTTGTGGCTGCTTCAGTCTGCCTGCAAACTGAGGCCTCTTCTCCCCAGGAAGAGCCAATCATGGGATCAGCAGCGGCTCCATCACGAGGCTGACTCCCTGCCATTAATTCATTAACTGCGTGTGCAAACACCCCCCCTCCACTTGCCCTTGGGGGAGCAAGCGGCTTCCAAGCCAAGCTCCAGCTTTTGTTCACTGCACACAAACAGCTGCCCCGTCAAATGTACTTTTCCTCCAGGGGGAGGCCATTACTCAGCCTTGATGAAATGAATTCAAACAAGGAAAACACCTTTGTAAATCCTTTGCAGGGCTTCGCCTGCCTCTGAAGCATCGCCTCGGAGGAGAGAACTTAGCAATACCCACTTAGCGGTGGAGGGCCTTTAATTGGATGGGTCTTTTGAATTGACAGGCACCTTAGAACAATTCCCTCTTATGCAATAAGGCTGGAGGGAATGCAGGTCCTTGCTTTTGAATAGCAGAACAAATGAACTCAGGTGCAATGGAGCTTTTAATGCACCGCAGCAGATTGCTAGAGAAAGCCGGCTTTCTGATACTTAACCCCTGTAAATCACTGGTGGTTCTTAAAGACGTAAGAAGAGGCTGGGCGGGCCATGCCAAGGGCCCAGCATGCTGTTTGCAAAGTGGCCAACTAAATACCCATGGGAAGCCCAGAACTGCACTCTTCACACCTGTGATTCCCAGAACCAGGTATTTTGAGGAATGCTACCAGCAACAACATCATCACAACAGATCCATCACGCCTAGTAGTCACTAAGAGATGTATTCTCCATGATTTTGACTAGCTACCCTGTTCTGCCAAGGGACAGAGGTGCTTTTGGGATTCAGAACTGCAATGAACACACACATAAGATGAAGGGTAAAGGTTTCATTTTATAGCTAAAAGAAAGCCGGACTTCTGGGTTAGTGCCTCCGGTAATGGCTGAACTCCTCTGATCGGGAGGAATTTGCTTCATGGAAATTAGGGTCTGGCCGCCACGGCGAAGGCGGGGACCCACCAAAAATCACAGGCGGGAGAAACCTGTGAACGTGGGATTCAGCTGGCACCTTTTGCGCCTCCCCTACTTGTGGGGAAACCCGGTTTCGGGGATCCGGAGCGACGTGGGGTGAGTGGCGCGGTGCTTCGAATTGACTGCTTCTTTCACGGAGTGAAGCCACATTGCTGTTGCTGGAGAGCGCTGACTTTTTCCTGTGGACAATTTGATCTTAAAACAACTACCCGTGAATAGAACGGAAAATTGGATTTTTAAACGTCTTAATTTGGCACCGAAACGGGGAGGTTTCAAACAGGAAGTCCGCCTTCCCCTTTTGTATATAGACTGAAGCAAAGAGGCTGCAATCTAAAGTCTTGGAAAGCCTTTCATAAAGGATTAAACTTCCAGCGGCTAAATCATCAAACCCCCCTTGGAAGCAGCTATCTGCCAATCTCCCATTCCCGCCACCCTTCTGAGTAATACCCCTCCCCACCTTCTCACTATATAGAAGGATCTGGCAACTTCTGTTTCAGTGTATCTGAAGAAGTGTGCATGCACACGAAAGCTCATACCAAGAACTAACTTAGTTGGTCTTTAAGATGCTACTGGAAGGATTTTTTTTATTTTGGTTGCATTATGTAAGATTAATGATTCACTGGAACAGCTCTATAAGAAGATGGATGCAAGGAGTATAAAAATTGATAACTTGGAACAAAAAGTGACTAATTTGGGACAAAAAGTGAATATTAATACAGAAATTACTCAGGAATCGATACAGGGATCTATTTTGACATGGCAAATTGAGGAGAAGGCGGGGGAGAAAGTGGTTGTTGTGGAACCTAAAGCTGCACAAGTGGAGAGGGAGAGAGCCCCAGCCTTACAGATGCAATTTGATGACTATAAGTTGCTGCCTTTTAAGACTGAATTTAGAGAAAGTCAGGCTTTGAGGATTGGAGCCCCGCTTGGACTGAAGAAGGAAAGTTGGATAGATTCCTTCATGCAGGGATTTATTGACCTTTGGGACCTGGACTTGGGTCAGGAGGAGACTGTAGTTGTGGGGACCGCCAGACTTGGAGGAACTTTGAAATACGACTGGAAATATCTTTTGAATTTCAGTTTTAACTATGGAGATTTGGCTGACTTGTCGAGAAGGAACAAAAACATTGCTAGATGGGAATCTCCCTGAGATCTACTTTTCAGCATCAAAGGAAGGAAAATAAGAACAAGATCAGGAGAAGACAAAGTAAAGTGCATGTATAAATATGAAGAAGACTTGCAGAAGGGACTTGGAAAAGAGTTAAGAGCCTCGGACAGAAGATCACCAGGTTGATGGACTATATGGAATTGATGGAAATGACTGGCAGGATCCGAGACCAGGTAGAAATGTTTTAAGGAATTAAGCATAAATAAGTATTATAGTATTAATGGAAAATAAGGTTAAGATATGTTAAGATAATCACATGACAGAAAATAGAGAAAGATGGAAAGGATTTGCTGAAATAATTAATAGAAATGAAATACAAAAAGGGAGGTGAGAGGAGGTCGATGAAACAAGGGAATGAAAGAGAGGATATTGAGATGGTATGATGTGCGTTTTTTGAATTGTTTTTGCTCTTGTTTTGTTTAATGTGTTAATGTTAATGTTGTGTTGTGTATTGTTTATATATTGTACTGTATTGTTTTTGTTTGTTTGTTTGTTTGTTTGTTTTGCTTTTGCTTTTCTTTTTTTTCTTCTTTTCTTTTTTCCTTTTTGTAAGTTTTAAAAGTAATAAATATTATTATATATAAAAAAATAATAGCTAAAAGAAAGCCACAGAGCATTGCAATTATCTTGCATCCTTTGCTTTGGTTGCAGGGAACCTGTTTTGTGAAACGCAAGAATTCTTCTGAATCCAGTGGCAATAAAAACACAAGTGGAAGGAAGTTCAGTGCTTTCATTAAATAGACAGCACCAAAAAGAAAAAGAAAAAAGACAGCGAAACAGCCTTTAAGCAAATAACACAGCACGAACAAGATAAACCACTTCCTTCATTTTGCCATCGGGAGTTCCAGCGAACAATGATGGAGAGACTTCAGCTGGCCAGTATGTAGCACCGTCTCTGTCTGGGTCCCACATTGCAGCTCATGGTTCAAACCCCCATCTGAGAGATTTACATACCTTAGAGCAGCCTTTCTCAGCCTTGGGCCCCCAGGTGTTGTTGGACTACAACTCCCATCATCCCTGGCCACTGGCCCAGGATGATGGGAGTTGTAGTCCAACAACACCTGGGGGCCCAAGGCTGAGAAAGGCTACTCTGAACTCTTGATGCCTACATGACTTTGGAGTCAATATTATTGTTGACAATGACGGGTTCAAAAAAAATGCATGCAAAAATGCGCTTTCTGTGAAAAAAGCACACAAAGAAAAATGTTTCATAGCTCACATTTGCAAAATGTGAACTATTTCAATGCAATTTTTGCTTGGTTTCTTTTTTAAATCTGCAGAGAATCCAGAGCAGGGCTTCGTGCAGTGCAGAGTTAACTATGGAACTCCCTGCCACAGGAGGCAGTGATGGCCACCAACCTTTGGAAGACGATTAGGTAAATTCATGGAAGGGGAGAGGGCTATCAAGGGTTACTAGCCAGGATAGCTATGCTCTCTCTCCACAGCAATGTTTCCAAATACCAATTGCTGGAAGCCACAGGAAGGGAGAGTTGCTCTTGTGCTCACTGCTGCTTGCTGGTTCCCCAGAAGCCTCTGGTTGGCCACTGTGAGAACAGGATGATGGACTAGATGGGTCTTACGTGAACCCAAAGAGCAAACTCCCTCTACTATTAAATCAGCATGGGCCAAAACACTTGCAGAGTACCAAATTAAGACAGTTTGCAGTGAGCTGGAAGTTCCGAGTACACAGAAGCATCCCTATTCTGCAGCCGTGAAATGTTGGCAGGGAAAGCCTCTGCCGAGCGGGAGAACTGAAGCTCATCCATGGTCTGAGTGACAAGGAGAGCATCTGTTTTGCATGCAAAGCATCTCAGGTTCAGCTCCTGGCATTTTCAGAAAAGGGCTGGGAGAGACTGAAACCTTTGAGAGACACTGCCTGTCAGCACGGGCAGTACTGACCTAGATGGACAGATGGTCTGACTCAGTATAAGGCCGCTTCCTAGGTGACAGATTCAACAACAACAACAACAACAACAACAATAATAACTTATTATTTATACCCTGCCCATCTGGCTGGGTTTCCCCAGCCACTCTGGACGGCTTTCAACAGAATATTAAAATACAATAATCTATTAAACATTAAAAGCTTCCCTAAACAGGGCTGCCTTCAGATGTCTTCTAAAAGTCTGGTAGTTGTTTTTCTCTTTGACATCTGGTGGGAGGGCGTTCCACAGGGCGGGTGCCACTACTGAGAAGGCCCTCTGCCTGGTTCCCTGTAACTTGGCTTCTTGCAGTGAGGGAACCGCCAGAAGGCCCTTGGTACTGGACCTCAGTGTCTGGGCAGAACAATGGGGGTGGAGATGCTCCTTCAGGTATACTGGGCTGAGGGCGTTTAGATTCAAGTACCCAAGACACTGCTGTGCTTCTCTGCCAGCCTGCCCCCCCCAACACTCCCGTCCCACCTGCTCTAACTGCAGCAGGTGAAGAAGAAAGAGGCTGCCTGGCCCTTTAGCAGCAACCCAACAAACAGAAACTAAGGAACAAACTGCAGCTGCTAAATTTGTGTGTCAGGCTGCTGTTAATGGCACAAGAACAGGCACAGGCAAACTCTGCTCTCCAGATGTTTTGGGACTACAACTCCCATCATCCCTAGCTAATGGGACCAGTGATCAGGGATGGTGGGAGTTGTAGTCCCAAACATCTGGAGGGCCGAGTTTGCCCATGCCTGCACAATAACATTTGTCAGTTTGATGACGATGATGATATCCAAATGTGAGATGAGCAGAACCTGGGCGCTGAGAATTTTGCTGCATGCACAGCATGCATTTGGCAAGGTGCCCATTTCTAGGGGAGAACCTACACACAGGGGGGGAGGGGACCCGCTATAAATAAGTCAGAAGTTACTGGTAAATAGTTATAACAAAATAAAAAAATATTATTATTATGCTTCAATGCTATAACCTGCCATGGGACCTTAGGGTAAAGGGTGTGTTATTGTTGTTTAAAGCACATGGCTTCCTCTGCAAGAAGATCAAACCTCTCCATTCTGAAGGAAATCAGCCCTGAGCGCTCACTGGAAGGACAGATCGTGAAGCTGAGGCTCCAATACTTTGGCCACCTCATGAGAAGAGAAGACTCCCTGGAAAAGACCCTGATGTTGGGAAAGATGGAGGGCACAAGGAGAAGGGGACGACAGAGAATGAGATGGTTGGATGGTGTTCGTGAAGCTACTAGCATGAGTTTGATCAAACTGCGGGAGGCAGTGGAGGACAGAAGTGCCTGGCGTGCTCTGGTCCATGGGGTCACGAAGAGTCGGACACGACTAAACGACTAAACAACAACAACAACACGTATTTCCCAGGGGTCTCCAGTGGTGGAATTTAGTACTGGGTTGACCCTGTGAATAATCTGATGATGGCGTTTATTATGTATAAAATATTTATTATATATTGCTTATTATTATGAATTGGAAGTTATGTAGCATAAGCATTTTGCACAGTGCCTCCAGAACACCTGACAATCAACTAACTTGGAGTTTGGGAAAGGGCCATAGCTATACGCCTTCACAGAGGCAGCGATGCTTTTGAGTACAAGTTGCTGGAAACCACAGGAGGGGAGAGTTGCTCTTGCGCTCAAATCCTGCTTGCTGGTTTCCCAGAGGCATCTGGTTGGCCACTGTGAGAACAAGATGCTGGACTTGGCCTGATCCTGCAGGATCCCCCTATGCTCTGATGTTGTCAATCAGCTGGCTGTTGGGCATTTGGGGAGAACAGTGCGCAGCCCCTTTCAGCCAGCCCTTGCCCTTACCAGCCCCATACCTGATATAGGATGGTATTAGAACAGTTACATGAATGTTAGCTGGGCAATCCCAGTCAAAGTTGGCCAGCGGGATGGAAGGAGGGAGTTTGATTTGCCAGCATGTTCCCTGCACATTTGAACCCTCCAATCACCACCTGATGAGTGGAGACGGCAACCCTGCTGGCTTCAGGGGTCTTTTCTCACCAGCATACCCTCCACAGAAAACCATCCTTACCCTACAAACAGCATCCACTTTCGTGGGAGAGTGGCAGTCAATAAACACATACTTGCATGTATAATGCACTAAATGCATGCTGTGGTCTAAACCACTGAGCCTCTTGGGCTTGTCGATCAAAAGGTCAGCAGTTCGAATCCTCGCAACGGGGTGAGCTCCCATTGCTCTGTCCTAGCTCCTGCCAACCTAGCAGTTCAAAAGCACTCTAGTGCAAGTAGATAAATAGGTACCACTGCAGCGGGAAGGTAAATGGCGTTTCCATGTGCTCTGGTTTCTGTCACGCTGTTCCATTGCACCAGAAGCGGTTTAGTCATGCTGGCCACATGACCCGGAAAGCTGTCAGCGGACAAATGCCAGCTCCCTCGGCCTGAGCGCCGCAACCGCATAGTCGCCTTTGACTGGACTTAACTGTCCAGGGGTCCTTCACCTTTTACCTACTTGCATGTATAGTGCGCTATGGCCTTGTCTAGTGACGATGTAGGGGGTGCACTCTGCACATACTCAAGGGTACATTCATGTGTTCAGAGGGCAATTCTGCACCATAAGCTGGTTTTAATAGTAATTTCCCCAGAGGGCCTTGGAAGAAGGAGAAGTCTGAAGCATCTTAAGGCTTGGAGAACTTTAACAGAGAATTATTGTCTCACAACAGGGGTTCTGTGGGAGAATAAGCCCTTAAGAGCTAAATTGGTATTGCAGAGTGGGTGTCCTTTTATGTCATGGATGGGAAACCTCCAGCTCTGCAGTTGCTGATGGATTCAAACTCCCACCAGCTCCAGGCAGCCTGGCCGGGGTTTGTAGAAGAGCCCTGGTAGATCAGAGCAAGTCTGAAAGCGAGAATTTTCCTTTGCCACCCAAGGCCCAGAGTCTGGACTTTATATCCCGCCTTTCACTCCTTTAAGGAGTCTCAAAGCGGCTAACAATCTCCTTTCCCTTCCTCCCCCACAACAAACACTCTGTGAGGTGAGTGAGGCTGAGAGACTTCAAAGAAGTGTGACTAGCCCAAGGTCACCCAGCAGCTGCATGTGGAGGAGCGGGGAATCGAACCTGGTTCACCAGATTACAAGTCCACCGCTCTTAACCACTACACCACACTGGCTCTCCACAAGCAGAGCATGAACACAGCACCAGGGGCAATGGAAGATGGCAGCCCAACAGCACCTGAAAGGCCACCGGTTCCTCATCTCTGCTTGGGACCTACAGGGTTGAGCCCCAGCACAAATGCAACCATGAGCCCCTCCCCATATTCTGTTCCTCTAGGACAGGGGTAGTCCACCTTTTTATACCTACCGCCCACTAATGCATCTTTCTTGGTGGTAACATTTCCTTACCGCCCACCGGTGCTCGATGGAAGGAGGATTCAGCTTGTGCTGTAGGACTCCCTCCCGCCCACCTAGAATCCTGAAACACCCACTAGTTGGCGGTGTTGCAATGCGTCCAAGGGAACGGGGGCAATTGGCAGGCCCCCAGCTGGCTCCAGCCCACTGGCCAGTTGTGAGTCGAACTCCAGTCCTCGGTTCTGCATCAATCTGCAACTCAGGGCTTCAGAAGCCTTTCAGAAACTGAGCACGCAAGCCAGCAGAGATAACAAACTCTTCGCAGTGGAAGGGCAGACAGAGGCATATGTATAGCATATTTACAAGCAGGTTCATGTCCTTCATGTCCAAGAGCAAAAAGCATAAAGCAAAAGCTATACACACAATGGAAGTTCCCAGCAAGCTGTGCTGGAATGTAAACAGACATGTGACATACAACAGCTCCACACATCTGTTTAGGTGGAATAGAACATCAATATCCTAACAGGGGGTAGGGGCCAGGTTGACCCCCCCCCCCCGCGCGCTCTGGGGCTTGGCTGGGGAGGAGGCAGAAAGGACTGAGACCTTCTCTTGACCCTGATGGCTGGAGCTGATAGCAGCTGTGATCCAAAAACATCTGAAAGACCGCAGATTCCCCATTGGGGTAGGGACTTAACAGCAGGCACAGCTGCTTCCAGAGGTCTTCCCAATCACAGTTTACTGCAGGAATTCATTTATCTTTCCAAAGGAGAGAATGTGGAAGGCTCTGGAGGAGAGTAAATGACAACTGTCTGCCTGGACCAATCTGGGCAGCCATCCTGCTTACAATTAGCTTGCTTAAACCTCATTAACTTTGACAGCAGTTGAGAAGCCTAACAGTGAGCAGGCTCACAGCCATTGTTGGGTGCAATGATCTTTTCATCGAGAGCATCCTTCAAATGAACAAGAGATGCTGCCTTATAAGGAGACAGACCTCTGCCACCCTCACCAGCCTGGCATTGCCCAACCTAGAAGGGGGCAGGAGGCCTTTTGCTCTCCTGCTGTCCATGACCTACCTACAGAAATCCTTTGAACCTGGGATATTTGGGTGTGTGCAGATTTGAAGTCCCATAAGCTACCATGCAGTGGTGTTAAGTTTGTGACAGCTGAACCTGTAAAACACTGCCAAATGCAGGACACCGCTGCATGTCCAATTGGAAAAACGATCAGCTGTTGAAGACTGAAATCGAATGTACGGTTGATAGGTGAATGTTTGACAAGGAGGAGAGCAAGGAGCCCCAAAGATTAGTGGCAGAGTGCATTCTTTTTATGCAGGGGATCCTGGGATCCTGGGATTGAGGATGGTGGATTTTTGTCCCCTTCCCCAAAGCACCACACTCTAGACCTGAACAAATCAAGCAACTCTGACAGTGCCACTGCTAAGTTTTCCATTATGCTGCAAGCTTTCTCCACCTCTTCCTGGACAGCTACCTGCTCCAGATTCGAGATTTTGATCCTGATGCTAAAATACAAGGTTATAATGTTCAGTGATGGCCAGAATCTTGCATGGCTTTGATAGTTCTAGCCTCCACAAATTTGCCTCCTAGCCAAGAGCTGTTTGACAGTGGAACAGACAGCCTCAGAAGGTGGTGGACTCTCTTTCATCTGAGGGTTTTAAAGCCAGGGATTCTTTAGCTGTGATTCCTGGAATGCAGGGGTTGGCTAGATAACCCCATGGGGGTCCCTTCCAACTCTACAATAATAATACTATTTTTTTATTTATACCCCGCCCTTCCCGGTTCAAAAACTGGGCTCAGGGTGGCTAACAACAAATTTAAAACACTTAATTATAAAAGCAACATAAAATACAGTATAAAAACATGAATAACAATAAAATTCAAAAATCAAAAATCAATTTAGGGGAAATAAGCATTAGAAAATCCCCAGGGCTAGCTGGCTGAATTGGTCCTACTTGGGCCAGCAAGGAGGCCAGGGGAGAATTAGCTGTGGGGTCTCAGAGCGGGTGATCTTCATAAAAGGGGAGGGGGAGGGAAGGAAGGGGAATAAAAGATCAGGCTGAATTCACATTCAAAGGCCAGGCAGAATAGCTCTGTCTTACAGGCCTGATGGAAGGAGGTTAAATCCTGAAGGGCCCTAGTCTCATGGGACAGAGCATTCCACCAGGTCAGAGCCATCACTGAAAAGGCCCTGGCCCTGGTGGAGGATAGTCTGACTTCCTTAGGGCCCAGAACCTCTAAACTATGGTTATTCATGGACCTTAAGGTCCTCTGCAGGGCATACCAGGAGAGACGGTCCCATAGATACAAGGGCCTTAAGCCACAAAGGGCATTAAAGGTCAAGACCAGCACCTTGAACCTGACCCTATACTCCACCGGGAGCCAGTGCAACTGGTAAAGCACTGGGTGAATATGTTCCCATGGCAGGGACCCCGTGAGGAGCCTCGCTGCAGCATTCTGCACCCGCTGGAGTTTGTGGGACAGTTTCAAGGGCAGCCCCGCATAGAGCGAATTACAGTAGTCAAGCCTGGAGGTAACCGTCATATGGATCACTGTGGCCACATCGGGGCAGGAAAGGTAAGGTGATTCTATGCTCCGGCCACTGTCAGAGGCAGCATGCTTCTGTTTACCCCTTGCTGGGGCTCACAAGTGGCTGTTGCGCTCCTGTCTTCTTTCTTCTGGGCTTCCCATAGCAATCTGGTTGGCCCCAGTGAGAACAGGGTGCTGAAGTGGATGGGTTTGTTTTTCTCTCTCTTGTCTGAGCCAGAAGGCAAGCTCTTCTTATGCCATAAAGTTCTTCATGTAGAATGAGGAGAAGGGAGATCAGATGAGTAGCCCTGACCTGGGGCTCTAGAGAGTTCTGAGAGCCAGACAGAGAAGGATAGAGGGTTCAGCCCCTGTTATAATGTATTGGGGAAGACAGGGAGGGTTGCAAAGCTGCCACAACTGGGAGTGAGGCGGGGAGAACGGGAGAAGGCACAAAGGGGCAATGGGCTGGCATTTTGGATGTGCTCCCATGCCCAATTTGATTTCCTGGCATTAGGCAGCGGTAGGGAAGAAGCATTAGGGTTTTTTTAAATAAAAAATAAAAAATAAACACCCTCAGCCATACACAAAGGGACCTTAATAGCATCATCTGCGTTGCCCTGAACAACAGCACCGAGCAGATGTTGGGAGCCACGACACACAAGCAAGAGGTTTGACTTTTCAATAGCAAACATGGGGTGGGTGGGAGAGGAGGGCAAAACTGCACACTGAGCAGATTATGTGTCTTTACGTATGTGTGTTTATGGGGGAGGGGGAGAATCTGCCGTGGTTGAGCCAAATGCTTTCTGGGGGTAGGAAATAAACACAAGAGAGAAGTGCTTGCAAAATCCACCCTGTTCTGAGAACATCTGAAAGCTCAAAGCTCTTTTCTGAACATTTCCCAGCTCTACAACATCCTTTTTGATGTCTGCCAACCAGAATTGTAGACGGTACCCGAAGCCTCACCTCACTGTAGATTTGTATAATGATCTTTGCAGTTTTATTTCTGCCCCCAATGCTCCCTAACACGGAATCTGTCTTTTTCACATCTGCCCCACACATCTGGTCAACATCTTTCCTGAGTTATGCACTAGGACCCCAAGGTCTCGTCCGTGCTCGGCCCTTCCAGTTCGGAGCCCATTTAGGGTATTAGTGAAATTAGGAAAATTTGCCCCAATGTGTCTCACTTTACCTTTGCTTTCATTGAATTGCACTTGCCATTTTGATGGCCATTCGCCTGGTTTGGAGAGATCCTTTTAAGAGCTCATTACTATCCCTTTTTGTCCTAACCATCCTCTTGACTCATTTGGCTCCATCAGCAAGCTTGGCCATCTCACAGCTCACCCCTAACTCGAAATCATTTATGAACAAGTTTAAAAACACACACCAAAACACTCATCCTAATACTCATGGGGTAAAAGAAACTGCAAAGCCTTAGGTCACCTCTTCTATTGCTTTCTCCCCCAGTATATTTCCTTGTCCCCTCTTCTGCTAAAATTTTGGTTTGCCATCATCTCATAAGGATCAGCTCCAAATCATCAAGCCCTTGGATCCGCAGATTAGGACAAGGGGACATTACCAATTCTGGTAGCTTAGCCAACGATCTATTTACAGAAATTACGCTCATTGGTGAATTTTAGGATGCAGCTGCTAAGCGAACAATATAGCCAAACTAGGCTGAACAAATACTGCTGATCATTGTAAGCCTTGTTTTTACAAAAACACCCGTCCACCAATAATTCTGGGGGAAGTTTCCAAGAAATGGGGGAAAGCATAGAGTAAGGCTGCTGTAGAAGCTGCACGACCCCACTTCCCAGCTGAGACACTCACACTGACCTGGGTGGAGTGAGAAGGACCTGTAAGACCCCTGTAGGGTAACCCTGCTACCTCAGTCTGCACAGAACAGGGATAGGGTGCAAGATCTGAAACCTGCAGAGGCAGGGGCCAGCCTGACCATAAGGCAAGAGGTGTCAACTGCCCCAGGCAGTCGTGGGTTTCGTGCACCATTGCAGGCAGCAGAGTAGAAGATAGAGTAGGTGGGTGAGGCATAAGCCACTTGCAGTTAGGTAAGCACAAGGAAAAGAGGACATGCAGCTGCATAAAATGTAGTTAGGCTGACTGATACGTACTCAGCTCCGTAACTTGCAGTGTCTTTTGTATCATCTGCCCCTGAGAAATGGAATGGATGCTTTAGTTGAGATTTGTGCATTGCAGGGGGTTGGACTAGATGACCCTCGGGTTCCCTTCCTACTCTAGAATTCTATGATCCTATTATTCCTTTCCCAATGGCATACGTTGGTCTGGCACGTACACCAGGAAGGGGGAGTGAAATGGACTCAAGGTGCAGCATTTACTTATTCATTTTACAATAAGTTCAGTGCTGGTGCTCAGTGCAAAGGGACATTCCGCCTTGGTGTCAGATAGGGACACTGGAAGCTGCCTCATACTGAGCCAGTCCACTAGCCCATCTAGCTCAATATTGTCTACACTGGCTGGCAGTGTCTCTCTGGGATTTCAGGCAGCAGTCTTTCTCAACCCTACCTGGAGAAGCTGGAGATCGAACCTTCTACTTGCAAGACAGTTGCTCTGTCACTGAGCCATGGCCCTTCCCTGGCTTCCCTTCCCCACAACGTCTTGTGCATAAAGTCCTTGCCTGGGAAACATGTGTGGCACAGCCCTGCATGAGGGATAGCTCAGTCGGTAAAGCATGAGACTCTTGATCTCAGGGTTGTGGGTTCGAGCCCCATGTTGGGCAGAGGATTTCTGCATTACAATGGCTTGGACTTACATGAGCCTTGTCGTCCTTTTTAACTCTACGATTCTATGACCGTAATCTGAGTTATGCACATTGCTTTTAAAAATAAAAATAAAAAATGCACCATGCATTTATAGAACATTTCCCTAATTTCCCCTAATTTTCATTTCCACCGCACACACCCCGCCCCCAATAACTCAAAAACTACAGTATAAGGCATAGGAAATTTTTATTCACACCAGCAACTTTGACATGTGGGAAAATCCAGTACTGTACAGCAATTATAATCAAAATCTGAAATGTAGCAGCTATTTAAAAAAATAATAATTTTGGTGTTTGTCATGGAACAACCCAACTGAATAAGATAACAGTGGTTAGAAAGGGCCCCCATATCAATTCTACCTTCAGTCCCCCCGCCCCAGTGTAGGCACGCCAAGGCTGCTGGAGCTGGGCTGTCAGCCCTAAAATGGCCTTTGTCAAAAACTAGTTGCAACCTCGAAGCCTATGCACTTTCCCCTGAAATGTGGCACCCTGAACCGAAAGCAAAACAGGCCTTTGTGGCGCTGCAAAGAGAGGCACTGTTTGTTCCCGACCCTTCTGGGTACAAGCCTTCTGTTAATATGAGCGAAAAATAGTGCTGGCCTTTCCTAACACTTTGTCGCTTTGTTGACTCATGTTCAGCCTGCTAGCCAGTCTTAACCCCCTAAATGCTTCTCAGGCGAGGGATCTTGCTGCTCCACCTCTGCTGGATGCTGTGGAAAAATACAGGCTGTGGGACCCAGGCAGAAGGCTGCTAGAAACACACTCAGAATGGGAAACACTTTTTGTATGGCTGGGTGGTTAACCTGAGGCTCCCTAGAGCATGGGTAGGCAAACTAAGGCTCAGGGGCCGGATCTGGCCCAATCGCCTTCTAATTCCGGCCTGCGGACAGTCTGGGAATCAGCGTGTTTTTACATGAGTAGAATGTGCCCTTTTATTTAAAATGCATCTCTGGGTTATTTGTGGGGCCTGCCTGGTTTTTTACATGAGTAGAATGTATGCTTTTTTAAAAAATGAATCTCTGGGTTATTTGTGGGGCATAGGAATTCATTCATTCATTCATTTATTTTCAAAATATAGTCTGGCCCCCCACAAGGTCTGAGGGGCAGTGGACCGGCCCCCTGCTGAAAAAGTTTGCTGACCCCAGCCCTAGAGATTACTGAGCTACAGTTCTCATCCACCCCAGACAGCCTGGCCAGAGAAGCTGGGAGTTGTAGTTCATCAATACCCAGAGGGCCACATGTTAGCTGCCTGTGATATATGGGGCAGTGGAGGTGATGGAGGAAAGAGGGCAGGGCACCCACCCGATAGTGCGCGCACACGGCTTCAGCTCTATTCCTTAATTTAGTCCAACACTTCCCCTTTCCTCTAAAGAGCTCAAGGTGGTGATGGTTTTATTTATGCCCCAACTGAGCAAATATAATAAAATGTTACACTTTAAGATGTTTCCCTATACAGGGACTCAGCTACATTAGTAAAGAAAAAGTGTTATAACACTGTGACCCCAGTTCCATCTTTCAGCAACGCGATCTCCCATTATGAGGTTTACAATGTGTTTTCCTGAAACTTTTTTTTTTTTAATGTATCTAGATCCAGCTCAGGGTTGCCTTCAAATGACTTCTAAAGGTTATATAGTTACTCATCTCCTTGACATCTGATGGGAGGGCGTTTCACTAGGAGGGTGCCACTACTGAGAAGGCCCTCTGCCTGGTTTCTTGTAACCTCACTTCTCGCAGTGAGAGAAGCGCAAGAAGGCCCTCGGAGCTGGACCTCAGAGTCTGGGCTGAATGATGGGGGTGGAGATGCTCCTTCAGGTATGCAGAGCCAGCGGCGTGGGGGGGGTGGAGGGGCGGGCTGCCCCCAGTGCCACTCTGGGAGGGGTGACAAGATGGCCATCTGTACGCATGCCGTCTGTACGGGCTGCCTCTCGCACGGCGACCATACGGGCTGCCGCACGTGCACAGTCCGTACGGGATGCTGCCGGCACAATAATAATAATAATAGCATTCTGTATGGAGTGCGCACATGTGGGATGCCGCACATGCGCAGTCTGTACGGGCTGCGCCAGCCTGTGTGCCAGAGAGGGTTCCTCTGCCACTGTGCAGAGCCAAAGCCATTTAGGGCTTTAAAGGTCAGCACTAACCCTTTGAATTGTGCTCAGAAACGTACTGGGAGCCAATGTAGGTCTTTCAGGACCGGTGTTATATGGTTAGAACATCAGACTAGGACCTGGGAGGCCAGGGTTCAAAGCTGTACTCAGACATGTAACTCACTGCCTCTCAGCCTAACCCACCTCACAGCTTTGTTGTGGGTATGAAATGAGGGGGACTATTGCGCCTTCTTGAGCTCCTTGGAGAAATATATGAAATAACTAAATAAGTGCATGGGCCAGCCACTACAACCCTGCGAGGTAATCTAGGCTCAGGGTGAGTAGTTGGCACAAGGCAGTAAAGTGGCACATGCAACTCAAAGTAAACAAGTGTATAGCGATGCATATTAGGGCAAAATTTCCTAATTTCGCATATATACTCCTGAGGTCTGAACTACTGGCGACTGACCAGGAATGAGACCTTGCTTCTTAGTGGACAGCTCCATGAAGAAGTCAACTGACTGTGCAGCAGCAAATTCCATACTTGGAAATGTTAGGAAAGGGATTGAAAAGAAAATATGGGGTTGTGGCGCTCCTCTCACTTTTCAGGCCGAGGGAGCCGGTGTTTGTCCACAATGTGGCCAGCATGACTAAACCACTTCTGGCGGAACAGAACACCGTGACGGAAACCAGAGTGCACGGAAACACTGTTTACCTTCCCACCGTAGCTGTACCTATTTATCTACTTGCTTTTGAACTTTTAGGTTCCAGCAGGAGCTGGAACAGAGCAATGGGAGCTCACCCTGTCACACAGATTTGACCCGCCAACCTTCTGATCGGCAAGCCCAAGAGGCTCAGTGGTTTAGACCACAGCACCACCCGCGTCTAGGAAACCACCCACTAACAGTGCTTATTTCTTGTCTGGCGTAAGCTGCAGTTTACTAGCTCTCATCCAGTCCATTACCAAGAGAAGACATTGCTTCAGCTCGCGTGCAGATGCAAGGAAGCAGAGCCATTGCTGACAACGTATTCCAGAACTATGAACGACTCCATGCTGAGGTTTCATGTAGGTGCTAAACAGCATGGGGGATAAGATTGGAGTGGAACCCCATGCTAGAGCCAAACAAAGTTCCCAGGCAACCACCTGAAATTGGAAATCTAAGCAGGATGGGAACCCTACAATGGCACCCCCAGCATAGCTTTGACGCTCTTCAGCCTCGCACATAAAATGATGTTTTGGAATCTCTTATTTCACTCAGAAGCCTATTTGAATGCAACCTTTTTATTTGGCTAATTGCTAGTATGATGTCAATAGGAATGTTGCAACCAAAGAACAGTTAATTTAGGTTTAGGTTATTAATCATTCAAGTTTGCGTTGATTTCCTTGCGTAATCCCATTTTACCTCCTTTCCTCCCCCCGCCCTGGTTTCCCGTTAGGTTAAAAGTGATTCACAGGAACTTTTGTTATGTCCCAACACTCAGTTTCTTGTACCTGGAACTGCTGCTGATGCCAATTATCTTCCTTTGAAGTTCACCTTTGTAACCAATTACCTTCCTTTGAATTTACTTGCGTGCTTTGAAACCCCATCAAAGTTCTTGGAATTCTAAATGAGCCTAATTTATGACTCAAAGACCTGTTGCCATAGCTCTGGGGGCTGAGCCAGCTGTGGGGCATTCCTCTGACGCCTTGCGATGGAAGCTAAATGAGTCATGCACCTTGAGCAGGATTTGGCCCACTGGCTGCTAGTGGCAGGCAACCGAACTGGACACAGCCCAATAAAGTTTCATGGAACTGTAGGGTTGGAAGGGACCCCCAATGGACATCTAGTCCAACCCCCTGCAATGCAGGAATCTCAACTACATCATCTATGACAGATGACCATCCAACCTATGCGTAAAAGCCTCCAATGAAAGAGAGTCCACCACGTCCTGAGGAAGACTGTTCCACTGCTGAATAGCTCTTGCTGTCAGAAAATTTCTTCCTGATGTTTTGTCAGAATCTCCTCCTTTGTAACTTGAGGCCATTGGTTTGAGTTCTGCCCTCCAGAGCTGGAGAAAACAAGCTTGTTCCCTCCTCCATGTGACAGCCCTTGAGATATTTGAAGATGGCTATCCTGTCTCTTTGCAGCCTCCTCTTTTCCAAGCTAAACATATCCAGTTCCTTCAACCATTCCTCATAAGGCTTGGTTTCCAGGCCCTTGATCATCTTGGTCACCCTCCTCTGTACACCTTCCAGCTTGTCAACATTCTTCTTAAATTGGGTTGCTGAGAATGGACACAATATTCCAGATGTAGTCTGACCAAGCCATAACAGACTAGCACTATAACTTCCCTTGATCAAGACACTAACATTGAACAAGACTCCTTGAGTGGTGAGAAATGACTCCCAATAATAATAATAATTTATTATTTGTACCCCTCCCATCTGGCTGGGCTTCCCCAGCCACTCTGGGCGGCTTCCAACAAAGGTAAAAAATACATTAAAATGTCACATATTAAAAACTTCCCTGAACAGGGCTGCCTTCAGATGTCTTCTAAATGTCACGTAGTTGTTTATCTCTTTGACATCTGATGGGAGGGCGTTCCACAGGGCGGGCGCCACTACCGAAAAGGCCCTCTGCCTGGTTCCCTATAGCTTTGCTTCTTGCTGTGAGGGCAATGGGGGCAGTCTGGTGGTCTGCGTGGAAACACCTGTCAGCAGACATCCCCCCCCCGACTCCAAAGGTCCGGGGGGTCAGCAGCATGGATGCCACAATGAAATTGGGCTTGAAACAGGCACTCTGTTGTAGCCAATAAACTAGGTTGTAGGCAGGGGTGGGAGGCAAAGACAATTCTGCTCACATGTGAGGTGAATCTGCACTTCCTGAAACAATACGCAAAGCCAAGTGGCAGCCAGCTTTCAACTTTCACAATTCCCCAAATATTGCAATGCAATTCTCCAAGTAATATGTCCAAAAATGCCTACGTCGGGCAAAGCATACATTAAAAATGTATACATTACCAACAACATACCAAAATGCATTATTATTAGGGGGAATTGCTGGCCAAATTTGTACATTAAGCAGAATCACTTCCAAAAGCATGTACATTAGGAGAAATCTGATTTAAGATGCTGATGAATTCTCATGAGGACTATGAAAAAAGAATTTGCATATCGTGAAAATGTGGAGAACTTAAGGCTGGAGAAATGAGAAATCGAGATTAACAGAATCATCCACCTTTACTTGTGGGATGTGCTTGGTATTAAGAATCTTTGTGTGTGTGCCTAGGACTGTTTAGCCAGTTTGTGAATGTTCCCCAGCCACAAGCCAAAGGAACTTCTAAAGTGCGTCTAAGTTGCATTAAGAACTGGTCCTCTGCTGCTCCCTGGTGGCACCAGGTGCAAACTGCATTCTCACACGAATCTACATGCGCATCTGTGAGAGATGTTGCTAACTGCATATACCCATCATCCCAATGTCATAAAGACATACAGAGGGGAAATGGACTCTTGGCTCTCCTGAGGGAATTCAAACCATGCACCCTTCATCCACACACACACCCCATTTATGCGCAAGAATATCTATGTGCACATTGCAATACCATAGGACTGCAGGAAAGAGAGAACGGGCTTAAGGATAGGGCAGACACTGGATGCGGCAGAGCTGAGCTTCTTCCCAAGATTATGTCATACACCACAAAATAAGCTGCTAGTCCTTATTAAGGCTGTGTATACATGCTTAAATGTGGCAATACCTGACAAAATCAGGATAGCTGTTGGTGCAGATAATGCAAAGGTTGCAGGTTCAATCCCCACAAGGGAGAGCTGCATATTCCAGCACTGCAGCGGGGTGGACTAGATGACCCTCGGGGTCCTTTTCCAGCCCTACAATACCAAAGGCTTCTGATGGGCAAGGACAGGCAGTGTGGCGGCTCCTTGCTCTGCTCCATGGCCAGCTAAAATGATGCAGATGGGCTTAATTTGCCTAATCACTTGCACCAGTGACTCCAGCCTGCCAAGGCTGCACTGAACACCTTTGCTTCCCACTTTGTGTGCATCTAATGAAGCTCTTTCTTATAAAAGCTGAGGCTCAAAAGAGGCTTCAAGGGGCTGCAACTTTCTGACAGCAGCTCACCCATGAGGAATTGCTGCTCTTCTAGTCAGCAGGAATCCGCACAGACAGAATGATGTAAATGTGTTCTAGTAACTGTTAACATGAAGAACTTGCGGTTTGAACCTGCCCCCCCTTTCCTTTTTCCTCATGTGTTATATGACTTTTGAGACTCTGATCCCAAGGGCAAGGCTTGTTCGAAAAGTGAAATTTTTTGAAGCTGCTCTGTCTTCTTTTTGCTAAAATGCTGCAAATAAACAAACTTCCATAAGCGTCAGCCACTGAGCCAGCTGTGAGGTTCTTGCATTAACCTACAAAGCCTGGAACTGCCCCAAAGTACCTTGAGGACAGTAGAGTCCTTATGCTCCACCTCCATCACCCAAATCCTCCAATAATGCACTTCTGGTGGTCCCCGTCCCCCCGCCTCCCCATCTCACCTGTGGTTTGCTTGGCCCTCACCAGGGACTAAGTCTTTAGTGTGGCAGGCCTGGCCCTGTGGAACTCCCTGCCACCAGAAGTTTGGAAGGAACCAGCCTTTCTTCAGGTGCCTTTCGAAAACTATATTGTTTATGGACAGGAGCAACAGGCAGTATTCATTATCTTTTTAACCTATCAGCATTTGCAGATGGTTTAACAATGGCATCGCTGGAGCTATGGTTCTTCTTACCCAGGAGGAGCAAGGTGGGCTGCTTAGTACATTACAAGTCCTTATCATGGGCAGAGAAAGACAGAAAGATCTCCAGCTTAATACATAGGCCTATTTTTAGTTTGTGTAAATACCAGGGAAGACCATTACTCAACGTATTTCAGTAATTACAAGCCCTGCCTGGAGACTTCAGGGAATGAACCCGAAACCGTCTGCATTTAAAGCAGCCTCATGCATTTAGGAAGAATGAAAACCTGAAATGAAACCAGCAAGGAAGCCAGAACTGGAATTCCTAATCTGCTACCACTGCCCCTTTAAGATCTAAGAAGAGGCCAAAGGCTTGTCTAGTCCAGCACCCCATTCCCCAAAGATCTCAACCAGATGACACTGGGAAGCCCCCAAGTAGAAGACCACAGCCCCCTCTCTGCCACCGATATTCCCTAATACACGATAACAATCTTAGATTTGTCAAACCTTTTAGTAAGCTGTCCAAATTTTTACATCTTGTGGGAGAGAGTTCCATAGTTTAACTATAGTCATACCTCGGGTTGAAGTAGCTTCAGGATAAGTAAGGATAAGCTTCGGGATGAGTATTTTTGGGTTGCACGCTGCGGCGACCCGGAAGTAACTGAGCACGTTACCTCCGGGTTTCGCCGCTCGTGCATGCGCAGAAGCGGCAAATCACAACCCGCGGGTGTGGGTTGCGTTCGCTTCTGGATGTGAATGGGGCTCCGGAACGGAACCCGTTCGCATCCAGAGGTGCCACTGTATGTGCTGTGTGAAGCACGTTCTTTTGCCTGGCCTGAATCTCTTCACTCTCCTCCCAGGAAGTGACGTGGATGGTGCTGTGGTCTAAACCACTGGGCCTCTTGGGCTTGCCCATCAGGTTGACAGTTCGAATCCCCGTGACAGGGTGAGCTCCTGCCTCTCTGTTCCAGCTCCTGCCAACCTAGCAGCTTGAAAGCATGCCAGTGCAAGTAAATAGGTACCACTGCGGCGGCAAGGTAAATTGTGTTTCCATGTGCTCTGGTTTCCGTCACGGTGTTCCATTGCGCCAGAAGTGGTTTAGTTATGCTGACCACATGACCCAGAAAGCTGTGGACAAACGCTGGCTCCCTCGGCCTGAAAGCGAGAGGAGCGCCGCAACCCCAATCGCCTTTAACTGGACCTAACCATCCAGGGGTCCTTTACCTTTACTCTCCACTCCCAACTCACAATCGTCTTCAGAGGACAACTCTGGACAGCCTGTTTGCTCTTTTCTTCCTGAACAACAAAAAAAGCCCCCAATATTTCCTTGTGGAGGAACATCCTTCCGCAGCTGTTTCCAAACACTCGTTTTTACTTTGAGTCAGTGGGCAGACCTGTTCCAGTTTCTGCCATTTCTTGTTTTGTCCCCTTCCTGGGGAGCTCGAATGAGCTAGAAGTCAACAGCCCATGGAAATCCCTCCTTGATCCTATCCCTGGTTAAACTAGAATATGCAAATATTATATATATATATATAAAATCTGAGAGGGTGATGTTATTTCTTCTAGCATAAGTTTTCATGGACCACATCCCATGTCACTGGGCATCATCCTTGACTGGAAAGTATCCTGACATATACATTAGTCTTCATGTGCCACAATATTATTTTGTTATCAATAAATAAATATATTGTATGGTTTTATGCATACTGCTTAGAGGTTTTAATTAAGTGGTACATATTTCTTGTTAAATAAATGAGCATGTCCCTGCTCTCTTTCTCCATATTCTGCAGTCTTGAGATGCTACTCTCCAGAATTCTACAATGGTGTCTACCACCTTGTAGTGTCTTGTGAACAGATCAGCTCACAATCTGGTGATATTAAGGGTGCCAGATAATTCTACATCCCATCAGATTTCTGGAGAAGGGTTAACAAGAATTTTTAATTTAGGTACCAGAAGTCATGCAGGGCAAAAATAACCCTCATTTCCTGAGCAAGGGGTTTACTTGGTAAAGTTCCTAACTCTGGCAGTTCTTGCTCATACGCACTTTAAAAATCTTATCTGCCAGGACAAAGTGCAGAAAACTTGCCTTTTGCCCAGAAGAGGGGGTGGCAATGCCTGGAGCAAGTGGGACACTCCGTTCATGATACACCCTCCGGCACTGAAGGTGAAAACAACAGGCATCGCTTTGGGACACACAGCGGTTCAACATTTGCAAAGAAGATCCACAATGCCCCCAACACCACCGTTTCAAGAGAAGAGATGGAAGTTGCAGGAGGAAGCAGCTGTTCTGCCGTCTCCCCCATTCCAGCCCTGGAGAACTGTAGAGCAGGAAACCCTGCGAGTGGCAACACTGGATTGCAGGTCCAGCGTTTGGCTTCTTGGGAATCTCAGTTCATGCAAAGTTTCTGCCTCAGTGTGGAAAACCATGAGGGCTCAGTCACAAGAACAACGCCATGATGCTCTGCCGTTCCCCATCTCCTCCAGCGCCTCAAGGAGTCCATGAATCCTCACCGTTCCACCCACAGCAAACCCCTTTCCCTGCTAACACTGCCCATGCTTAAAAAGCATATTGAGAAATTCCAAACGCTGAATTAAGGATTCAAATTCATTCCTGGGGAAGTGAAGGTGAACCCTAGGCAAGAATTCTGTCACTGGACCACACTCTGCCACCAGATAAATGCAGCCAGCTGTTAAACGCTCCCAACTCCCATCAGCCCAGGCAGCCTGACCAATGATTAGGAGTTGTAGCCCAACATTTTCGGGGAGGGGAGGGGACACAGGTGTATTTTGTGCAGGCTCTCCAGGGCCTCAAGACTGCCTTTTGTCCCCTCTCTTCTCCCAAATCAAATTTCCTGCATTTTACAAAGCCCGCAAGGCAACAAACCCTGGAGAGCCTGCTTGCACACTTCACCCAAAGATTTGCACTAGCCCATCACCAGTGTTTGAAACACCCTCTCCTCGCAATAACCTCTCCCCCCCCTCCCCAGAGCAAATGTTTTCTGCTAAGGAAACTTCCCTGCCCCTTTTCCACAGGGTCAGGTTGGAGCAGGGGCACAGGAACTCTGGGTTCTCTCACTCTCCCGACAAGACCTGCCGAGGCGGGAGGCAGGGACGCGACAGCAGCCAACACGTCACCTTTTTTAAGCAATGTTCTTTTTTTTATTTCCAGTTTACGGTGAAAAGATGCTTTTTTGAACCTTCAATTAAATACTCCATAAAGAAAAAAAGAAAAAGAAAAGAAAAAAGTATTTACAAATTCATGTGACCGATAATTCCGAATCCTCGTTTCATTTTCGCTTTCGTTTTTTTGTTTTGTTTTCTTTCTCGCTCTCTCTCTCTCAATCACAAGAGCAGCTCCTTCTAACCATCCATCGCAGGCGAAGCAGGTCGCAAAACCGTGGCCTCAGTGTGGGCGTGGGGGGGGAGGAGACGTGAGAGGGCCCTCCCAAAGAAGGAAGCCTCCCCCCACCTCAAAACTGAAGAGCTGCAAACACATCACCCACCCCCATATTATTCCCTCTGCCAGCAACTCTCCAGCAGCTCCCAAGCAAGGCGGATGTTTGAAATGATCCCCCCCTTTATTTTAAAAAAGCAACAACATCCGTCAAGAGGCTTTTGTGTTAATTCCAGGCGGTGATCCGAGGGTGCGAGGGGGGGGGCAGTGGGATGGGGGGGCGGATGGGAACAGGAGGGCAAAGTTTGCGGACAGCAGAGTCCTATCCTCTCAAACCTCAAAAGATTTAATAAGTCTATATTTATATTTTATATATATATTTATATAATCTCTCTATATTTCAGCAATAACTGGGGAGGAGGAGGAGGAGATGGGAGGGGGGGAGCAGCAGAGGCATCAGGCTCTCCCAACCCCCAACCCCTTTCCACAGACATGTGTTTCGGGTGCTTTGCACCTGCCAAAGATTCGAGGGAGGGCCCCCGCTCATTAAAATCATCATCCTAGGTGCGCCCCGGGGCAATTGGCCTCGGGAGCTGAGCGGAGCAGCAACACTTACCGCCTCCTTCAGCATCAATTTATTATCGTCAGACACAAACCAATACAGGCTGTTAAAACAGAAACAAAAGAACAAAAAAAAAATCCCAACCAAAAAAAAAAATAATAATAAGGGGGGGAAAGAAGTCCTGTGTGGGAGGAAGGTACGGAGAGCGGCGCCCAGTTCCTGTGTATTCTTAACCCGCCACGCTGCCACCCCCACGGGAGTCCAAGGCTCTGAGGAGGGGTCAGAGCAGGCAGGCAGGCTCCGTCCGTCCATCCGCCCCACCTCCCACAACGTGGGTGCTCAGTTGTTGTCCGACTCGTCCTCCGCTTCGCGCAGCCAAGTGTAGAAGGCTGTAACGGACTTGAGCGCGACTCCCTTCCCTTGCTGTTCGGCCGGGTCTTTGCTCGACTCCCACTTGTAGAAGGCTTCCTCTTTAATCACGTCCTCATCGTACAAGGCATCAAAGAACATTCGGAGCAGATCTGGAAGCGGCAGGAGAGAGGGTGGGGGAAGGAGAGTCAAATAAAGCAGGGAGAAAAATGCAGGTCGCCAGCCGACTCGACTCGCCCCTCTTACGACCAAGCATACTTCAGAAGTGTGCATGCACACGAATGCTCATACCAAGAACTAACTTAGTTGGTCTTTAAGGTGCTACTGGAAGGATTTTTTTTATTTTGACCAACATCATATCATTGATTCCTCTCTACTCCTACGGGCAGGATCCATCCAGGAGGCACAAGAAAGCACTCCTCACCAGCCCCCCATCTCGCTGCTCCTCAAACTTGGGTCTCCACTTGTTTTTGGATGACAAATTCCACTGCCAGTTCCCTAGCTAGCAGCGATAATGGCAATTTTAGTCCAAAAACAGCTGGAGACCCAAGTTTGAGAAACACTGCTGTAACTGGCTGAGCCCAAGTTCTATTATCTATGATCAAGGGAACCAGAGAATTGTAGAGTAATCCAACCCCCTAAAATGCAGGAATCTTTTGCTCAATGTGGGGCTCGAACCCACAACCCTGAAATTGAGAGTCTCATGCTCTACCGACTGAGCTACCCCAGCTATAAGCTCAGAGCATCTGTGTTACATGCTGGACGTTCTGAGCTCTATCCCTGGCATCTCCCCGTGGAGCTGAAAGATGCTCCCAGTGGTGACAAGGCTGAGTCAGATGAGCCAGTGGTCTGACTCCGTGTAAGGCAGTGCCCTAGATGATGAAAGGAAGAACAATGCCTCTATCCACTGATATCAGCCACTGGTAACAGATGATCCTCCATGAATCTGCCTGACCCTCTTTTTAAATCAATCCAATAGAGAGGGAGTGAATGTCACAGTTTAACTATGCTCTGTGTGACAAAGTACTTTGTCTATCCCGAACAGTCCCATGTTTATCTTTCTCGGATAACTGTGGATATTACACCATGTTGTCATCCCCCACCCCACCCCCTCTTATTTGCCATTTTTCTGAACTGAAAAGCCCCCAAATGTTACAATTTTTGCTCATGGGGGAGTTCCTTCAGCCATTTTGACTGCGCTTTCCCTGAACCTATTGCACCTCTTGCCTCTCTTGATTTTACAGCAGTGTTTCCCAAACATGGGTCTCCAGCTGTTTTCTGACTACAACTCCATAGCTAGCAGGACTAGTGGTCATGGAAGATGGGAATTGCAGTCCAAAACAGCTGAAGACCCAAGCTTGGGAAACACTGATGTACAGGCAGGTCATCTCTATTGCGGCTTGGGCGTACAAGGCTAGGGGGTCGCCTTTCCAGGCAAAACACTCACTTGCTGGCTGGTCCAGCTTTACCACAAGGGCCTGTAAAGCATAGAGGGCCTGCAGCTCCTTATTTTCATCGCTCAGGTATTTCTGCAGCAGTTTGGCTCGGCTCTTGATCACGGGACTGTCCATCCGGTAAGGATTCTCGACTGCAGCGGAAGGAAGAGGGGAGGGGGGCAGGGAAGAAGGATGTTCAGAGTTAAGGATGTTGTGCAAAGACTCACTGCACCCCTAAAACAGCCAATAAGAGCCTCCTGGTCCCCTGCCTGTTGCCTCATCCGAATCCTAGAGGGTAGTTTACTCCAAGGTGGAGTTGGCCTCTGCCACAGGTCCCATTCCTCAGAAGACATCCCAGTGGCGGCCACCAAGCTCCCCCAAATAAGGAAATGGAAGGAAGGAAGATTGAATACCTGCCCTTAATCCTAAAGCCTCAGGGTGGGTTACAACAAGGTAAATAAAACAGATTAAATCCCAAATAAACTAGACTGGGAGGGGAGGAGTCTATAAAAACAGACAAACCACCAGGCCTGAATGTAATAAACAATGCTCCTATTTATCCACTGTAATCAACTAATGAGAGCTAGAAAGCTGAACAACGCCCACCACGCACGGCCTGCTCCCTGTTTGATAGGTTGTTTTCACTTGGTTTTTGTGTTTCCACACAGGTGTCACAAACGAGTTCACAGAGAAACCTTGCAATGTTGTGGGGCTGTTTTTTTGGTTTGGCAGGTCACTTACAATGGTGGGCCAAAGGCATTTTTAGGCTCTGCTCTCATCTGAGACATCAGCCCCCAGACCCAGCTCACAGGAGAGACACCCACTTCCCACTAAACCGCCACACAAATACGCAGCCACCCCCCACCCTGCCATTCCAGGCTTGCACCAATGCTTACAGACAACAGCGGAATGGCATGCCGACGTCATCAGGGCTCTGACAAACATATTGGATGAGACTTGCTGCTCACTCAGGTTTGCCTGGTGGGAAAGAAGAGGCCATGAATCAGAGGTTGGAAGCGCTTGCAGTTGCCAACCTAAGTTCAGAGGTACCTCGGGTTAAGTACTTAATTCATTCCGGAGGTCCATTCTTAACCTGAAACTGTTCTTAACCTGAAGCACCACTTTAGCTAATGGGGCCTCCTGCTGCCGCCGCGCCGCCGGAGCACAATTTCTGTTCTCACCCTGAAGAAAGGACTTAACCCGAGGTACTATTTCTGGGTTAGCGGAGTCTGTAACCTGAAGCGTATGTAACCCGAAGTGCCACTGTATCTGGGAATCCACTTAAAAAACATCCATACCAACCACACACGGAGCCTGAACTCCATCTGCAGATTTTCCCTCCTGACTGAAGCTGCTCCTTGTATGTGCCAGCAAGGGAGCCAACCCCACAGAGGCCTGACAGTTTAGCGATATACCCAGATTTCCCCAACCACCATCTAATCAATAAAGGGGGACGGGGAGGCAGCAATCCCATTCTCCGAGCAAACTCCTAGAGAAGAGGGACAAAGCTTCCTAAGAATATAAAACGGTGTGCTTCACGGAGCATCTGATGGCACGCTCAGTTCAAAGAAGCTGCTGTCAAGTCCTAAGTGGAATGGACTTTTATGACTGTGGGGCACAACTCTCCAGACAAGTCAGGAGTAGCTTGGAAGCAAGACTCCCAGTTCAGGAAGCTGCAACGTCCAGTGTGGTGGAGCGGCTAGTGTGTCAGACTAAGGGGCTGAGAAACCAGGGTTCAAATCTCCACTTGGCCATGAAGCTCACTGGGGGGCCTGAGGCCAATCACTGCCTCTCAGCCTAACCCAGCTCACAGGGTTGTTGTGGGGATTAAATGGGGGGGGGACCACCTTGAGCTCCTTGGGAGAAAAAAGTGGGATATAAAATGCAATAAAAGTGGGAGTGGGGGATCCACTCGGCAGGCCTCTTTTCTCCAGGGATTCCTATTAAGAACCTAAGAAGAGTCTGGCCCCTCTAGTCAAACATCCTTTCCTCAGCATAGCCAATCAGATGCCCATGGGAAGCCCAGAAGCAGGACCTGACAGCAACAGCACTCTCCCCAATAACTGACATGCAGAGGCATACAGCCTGCAACACAAGAGGGAGACCACAGCCACTGTGGTTAGGAGACGCCAACAGCCTTGTGCACCATGGATTTGTCTGGGCCCTTTTCCAAACCATCCAAGTTGCTGAAAGAACTTGCCCCTCCAATTATCTCCTCTTCCTCCTGGTACCTCCCAGTCCCACCTCCCACGCTCATCTGCACAGCAGCACTCGCCCTTCCCAACTCACCTCAATCCAGTCATATATTCTTTGGTTATTTGCATTTTCTTTCAATAATTTGTCTAGCTGCTTGCACAGCTCTTCCGACGTGAGCTCCTTGCGGCTGGGTGCGTCAGAGTTGTCACCCATTGTGTACTCCACTTTCTGAGGAGGAGAGAAATGGGGAGGCGAGAGTCAGGGCCAGAGGCAATGGCAATGGCAAAAGCAGGCATCCCGCTGCCTCTGCGGAGGATGCTTTGTGGGGTCAAGCCGAAGCCCCTTCCAGCTCCAGGAGCTGCCCCAACCTCCCCCACAAAGCTCATTGTGCTCACCTGCTCTGTGATGAACTTATTGACATCCTGGTCCTCGGGCAGGAATTCCTTCCAGCTAAGGCCACCTTCTCTCCACAGAGTCCCTGCCTTCTTGTGGCTCTACAGGGGAACAGGGACCACCTTAGGAACATTTCATCCAAGACACTTGAAAGCCCGGCTTCACCACTACGTCTACCCTCAATAGGGAGCTATTATTGTTTATAAAATTTGTATACCGCCCTATACCTTCAGGTGCCTGGGTGGTCACAACGTAAATTCACAATATAAAAACACAAAACAAGAAGAACCCCTCCAGCTTGTGCTTGCCATACATGGGTTTTTTTAGATGCATAATTATAACAATACAAGCGCACCTCCAGGGGTGATATGAAACTGCTCCGTTAGCAGCACCGAAGTGACCTCCCCAGGGCGCAAGACTGGGCAGTGTGCATGGAGGTTCTGGCAAGACCCCCATTCTCAGCCTCAAGCAAAGAAGAAACCACTCATTAACACATCCCTTCCAAAAGGCTGATTCAGCAATTCAATAGACATGCCAACGAACAGGAAGGAACTAATTAAAGGGGTAGCAGTTACTTAAACAAGCAAAGCCAAAGGAGGGCTGGGTGCTGCTTTGTGGTGCCTCTATCTAAAGTCATCCTGGATCTTTTTTTTTTACTTTGAAATGCTTGTTGATGTTGGAACTCTAATTGCAATTAACTACTTGATTCCCACAAACCCTTGAGTGTGTGTGTGTGTGTGTGTGTGTGTGTGATAGCAAACTACTCCTTGTGGGTGGCTATTTTTTGCACCTAAAAAATACATGATGTGCAAGTTTTCCTCTGGCCACATTTGGAAGTGAGTGTGAAGAGGAGAAGAAACAGAGGAGGCAAATTCCCTTAGCTCCAGCAGACCAGTCGCCTGCTTTTTGCTTGGCTGAGAGGCAAAGTGTCTCCATCACTCAGACCCAGAGCAGAGACCCCCACGGAATTTCTGCATCTTTGCCTTCAAGGCAACAGGAGCCAATTGCTCCAGTCCACAGCTGAGCTCCCCTGATCATGGTGGGAGACGGAATTAGCTTGTTTTTCCGTAAACAAGCAGAACCAAACATGGAAAGGCACCAATAACATTTTACGGCTGCTCACCAATCACAACATGCACTCCCTGAGGACCAACGGACAAGGTTAACCAGGGCATGAAGGAGAGCAACTTACCATCCCTTTGCAAAGCAGGCCCAGGATCTCCAGCAGCAGAGTCGTGGCCTTGCCAATAGGTACCAAAGGCTTGGCAATCTCCCTGAAAAGACCACAGGAAGGTCATTCACTGGTGGGGGGAGAGGAAAAGAGAGGAAAGCCCATGGGGAGGGAAGGAAAGATGCTCCAGCTCCTCACCTGAACAGCTCCTCCATGGGGATGCCACCTTCTCTCAGAATGGGAGTTATGATCTCTGCCAGGTACAGCCATATGTGTGGGATATCAATCTCCATGTCTTCACCAATCTCCAGGATCTCATGCAGCCTAGGGGTGGAAAAGGGAGGGAGGGGGCAGTCAGTGTGTGCAAAGGACCGAGACAGGATAGTGCAGCTGTCAGAGACCACCTTTGCGTTGTGCATGCCCGACCCCCCCCCCTCAGAAAAAAACCATAGCGGGGCTCCATTACCCTTTGTAGTACTGTTCCTTGGAGAGAATGCCTCCTTTGACCAAGTGGTAGAGCAGCAGCCCCATGTGCTCGCGGGCAATCGTGCTCCGCTCCAGCGTGGACTCGATTCCGTTCCGCACAAAGATGTAGAGCTGGGAGGGGCAGTTCAGTTCCTGGACACACTGCTGAGCCTCCTGCAAGAAGCGGGCAGAGAAGGGGGAGAGCTTAGCGCAAACATCTCATAGCAAAGGCTGCACCTTGGGCTGGTGAGATCAGGCCCAAGCCCACCCTGTTGCAGGGAGGAATCCAAGGACCTGTTAAGAGAGTTTCGGCTCATGCAGTATTTCAGGGCAACACCCCAAAACAGGAGCCGCTCTCCTTAAGAGAATGTCATGCAGAATACTGCTCCTTTGATTGAAGCGCGTGCTTATTGCAGTGATATATTACTACGCCCTTAGCTCTCCCTCTCCATCTGCCCTAATTTTACCCATGGGCTATGCTGGACTAGTAAAACACCCTCAGCCTATGATAGCTCAGTGAGCTTCATGATAAGCAGCATTTCAACCCAAGCTTCCCTTGGTCCAAGACTGACCCCCTCCAACGAACCAATCCCTTAACTTGTGAATCTGAACAGGCCCTTCCAGGGGCCTCTCTGTTAACAGGAGGCATCAATGCAGCCTGTTAGGCCCAGTGGACGGTGCTCAGCACTCCCTTCTGCCATGGCTGTGCATCCATGTTGCCCTCCAAGCATCAATGAACCACTGGTAAGCTTCCAGGAGTTAATGCGGGGGGCACAGCAGCAGTTTTGGAATTGAAAAGGCAAATGATTTGCCACCTGAAAGTTCTTTAATCTGCTATGCTTCCTATCTAAGAAAATTGCTCAATAGACAAGACTCTTAGCAGCTGAGCAGGGATTCCAACCTGCTCTTCAGAATCCTCCCCCCCCCCATCCTAGTGCCAAACCACAAACCCATATTTATCTACTGCCCTCTCATAAAATGTCAAGTATAATATCCATGTCCTGCATCCTATTCCGCAGTTTCCATTAAATGCCCTGCTCCTGCCACTTCTCTGCAGCACAAACCTTCATGTCGTTGATGTGCAGGTATTCCTCAGTGATGGCCTTTGCTTTCTTCTCCAGCTCCTCCTCGGACAAGGCAGGCTTGGCGGGGGGCTCGGGGGCCACTGGCTCACGCTTTGCTGCAAAGACGGAGGGAGCGAGAGGTCAGCACTGGCCCTGGACCAAATGGGAAAGCGGCGGGGGGAGGCCACCGCCTACTAAACCCCGCACACCTTCCCGCCACTCACCAGGTTCCCTGCTTCGGTCCCGCTCCTCAGTCATGCTGGCCACTTTGCGCACTGTCTCGAGGACCCCTTGCCGCTCTCGTTCTCGCTCCCGGCTCCTGTCATCCATCTCCTTGCTGAAGCTACGCTTGGTGACAGGGGTCCTGTTCCGGTCCGACCGCTCCGGCCTCTCTGACCGCTCGAGGCGATCGCCCCTCTCTGGCCGCTCACGCTCCAAGCGTTCCCCGCGTTCACCGCCCTTTTCTGAGCGGTCGCGGCTACTGCTGCTTCTGCAAGGAGACCACGCAAGAGTTCAGGTGAAACTGCACTGAATGCCAGACAAACACTTGCCGGGCGGCTGGGGTCTCACTCAGGACCAGCACAGAAGGAAAAACAGAAAGATGGGAAGGGAAGAAAAGGGCAAAGTTCTGTAATACCCTCCCTCAACCTAGTGCCCTCGTGATGGAGTGGATTAAAAGTTCCAGCTAGCACAGCTGGAAATTGCAGGTTGTAGCAGCTGGAGGGCAGCAGGTTAGGGAAGGCTGCCCTATGCTGACTATTGGTCTAATCCAGCCTGGTTCTGCCTACTCAAGAGGTCTTAGGTAGAAGCTCTTGCCAGGCCTATGATTCTCTGGAAACCAAGCCTGATGAGGAATGGATGAAGGAGCTGGCCATGCTTAGCTTGGAAAAGAGGGGACTGGGAGGAGATACGATATCAGGTATCTCAAGGGCTGTCACATGGAAGAGGGAACAAGCTTGTTTTCTCTTGCTCCGGAGGGTAGGACTTGCACCAATGGTTTCAAGTTACAAGAAAGGAGATTCCGACTAAACATCAGGAGGAAGTTTCTGACAGTAAGAGCTGTTGAACTCTTACTGGACTCCATTGGGAGGCTGTGGATCTCCTTCCTTGGAGGTTTTTAAGCAGAGGTTGGATGGCCATTTGTCATGACTGCTTTAGTTGAGATTTCTGCCTTGCAGGGGGTTGGATTAAATGACTCTTGGGGTTCCTCCCAACTCTATGATTCTTTAACCAGAAATGGGCAGAGTTGAGCCTGTGACCCTCTGTTTGGAGAGCACTCTAGCAGATTTATGGTCCTTCCCATAATGCCATCAATGTGTCCCAAGACTACAAAGGAAGGATGGGGAGTCTGTGGCCCTTCAGGCATTGTTGGGCTACAACTCCCATCATCCCTGACCACTGGCACTGCTGGCGGCAGAGGGTGATGAGGCAAGTGGCAGAGAGGCTGGAAGGTTGCAGGAAGAAACCTCCACATCAATTTCTATCTTGCTTCCCTGCATTCTCTCTGGATGCTCAAGTGTCCCATGTAGTTCCAAATTACATAAAATGGGGAGGCAGGAGGGAAAGTCAGAATAAAGTACATGTATCAAACTACGCAAACTTATTAGAATACTTGTATTCAAGTTGCAAGATGGGGATTTATTCCCCCATTCTGATCTACAGTGGTACCTCAGGTTAAGTACTTAATTCATTCTGGAGGTCCGTTCTTAACCTGAAACTGTTCTTAATCTGAAGCACCACTTTAGCTAATGGGGCCTTCTGCTGCGCCACCGGAGCACAATTTCTGTTCTCATCCTGAAGCAAAGTTCTTAACCCGAGGTACTATTTCTTGGTTAGCAGAGTCTGTAACCTGAAGCGTCTGTAACCTGAAGCGTATGTAACCCAAGGTACCACTGTATCTGTTTTTGGTATTCCTACCCAACATCTGCAGCCAGCCATGCCCTATTCGCACGTGAGGAGGTTTAGGAGCTCATGCGTTGGCAAAAGCCAAATACTTTCCTCCCCTTGAGCAAATGCAAAATCCAAAAATGCACCTAAGGTGCTTGGAACAGCAGGATGGACCTGGCAGGCCTGAGGAGCAAGAGTGGGGGGGGGATCTAAGTAAGAGTGGGAATGAGACGGACCTTTGCACCACACGCCGCACATCCTGGCTCTCTGCAGAAGCAGACTGCTGTAAGGCTGAGAAGCGATTCAAGGTACTTGTGGCTGGCCGGTTGGAGTCAGGCGCTGGGCAAAGAAAGGATAGGTAAGACGGCGGGTTAGAGGACCAGGGAGCTGCAAAAGAACCACTCACTTTGCAAACCCTTCGTTGTGCCAGCAGCACTTACCTGGTTCGGCAGGCTTGGCACCCGAACCACCACTGCTGCCCTTCCCCCAGCTCAGACGCCCGCCGGGTGCAAAAAGCTGGTTGCTGGAGTCGATTGAACCTGGCTGGGAGGCGGCAAGGAGAGAGGAGGAGGCAATTCATTCACCATCAGAGGCAGCCAAAGAAGCACCCAACCCATCTACTTAACAATGACAGAATGCTTTCTGAATTGCCCGACCCCTACTAGATGTCTGCCCCCATATGTATTCCTCCTTCCCTATCCCTCCATGTCAACAATAGCGCCATCAACCACCCCAGAAGTCATAAAAAAAACCTCAAATTTGCAGGGATAAACAAGGTGCTTCCATACAAAGTTAGTTAGTACAGGCTTGTAAATCAGCCCACAAATGCCACTAGCCTGATGCGGGGCTGGTAGGAGAGGTACAGGATTCCACCCCACATCTGGTAACCTGTTTGCTTTCTATGCCAGATATAGTGCACAACAATCTGCTGCTCCTCAGCCAGCCAGTCCACCCACTCATGTGTGCAATTCTATGTGCTTGCCTGCATTCAATCCTTTGTTGCCCAGAGCTTAAATACAGTCTTCCCCCAACCTGCTGCCCTACAGATATTTTAGACTATGATTCCCATCAGCCCTAGAGAGGGACACAGATCAAGCACATGAACTGAGCTGACACAGGCAGGTAGCCTTATCCCAAGTGGGTTTTTAAAATTCTCTCGTCTTTCGCAACCAATAGAAACTGTCGCTTTAAATTGAGAAAGGCCACAATTCCCTAATGCACAAAAAACAAGCACCCTCCCCTACCCCAAAAAACCCACTCCAGCCCAGCAGCTTACCTTGGTGATTTTTGTTAACCTACTGGTGTCAATCGGCCTGTTGCCCTTGCTGATGGGGACGGTGTTCCAGCCGTCATCCGAAACTTGGCTGCCCCGCCCACCTGCAGAGACAGCCGAGTCAAGGTCTATCATTTGCAACAGCCTATCCGTGGCAAACTAGCTGTGAATGCGTACACATGTCTACTGTTCCTATTGGAACAAGAGAGCCTATCAAAGGCCAGAAAGGTGTGGCAGCTTGGGGCTGGCTAAGAAAAAAAGAGAAAAAAGTCTGGCAGGATCAGCCCAAAAGCCTATTCAGTTCAGCAAGGACTGTTACACCGAGGATGGAACAAGCTTGTTTTCTCCTGATCTGGAGGGCAGGACTCAAGCCAATGGCTTCACGTTACAAGAAAGGAGATTCCAACTAAACACCAGCAAGAACTTTCTGACAGCAAGAGCTGTTTGACAGTGGAATGGTTTCCCTTGGGAGGTGGTGGGCAGAGGTTGGATGGGCAACTGTCACGGATGCTGTAGTTGTTGAGATTCCTGCATTGCAGGGGGGGTTGGACTAGATGACCTTTGGGTTCCCTTCAAAACTCCATGATTCTATGATGTTCAGTAGCATATTGCTTCTAAACTGGGAAGCTCTGTTTAACCACCACCATGGATCCGAAGTCCATAAATTTTGTTATTTCATCTTTTTGTACACCACTCTGACTTTTCTTTTTCCAATCAAGTGGTGTATAAATTTTATGAAAATGAATAAAATTAATAATTTCGCCTAATTTTTAAGGACGAGCTATGCCAGGAGCACATCTTTTGGTGGTGCCCGGCTGCTTCACGCACATAGACACACAATTAACTTGGGGCGTCCCAAAGCTGCTCTCTCTTCCAGGGGCATTAAAAGCGGGTGGCCTCCACAAGGCAGCAATGGATCCAGAAACTGGGAAGGCAACCAACCCACCCACCTGCGGACGATGGGCCTGGAGGCCCTCTCCTCTTATCTGATCCCTTGGACATCAGCTGCTGAACTTTGATGTGTTCACGGTGCTCCTCCATCTCAGCTTCTTTGTGGATCTGGTCAATGGTCTTGGGGCCCTGGTCCCCTCTCCTTGGCACCCAACTGTTCTGCAAGAGGCAAAGAGGAAAGCAAGGGGAGAGGTTACAGCACCCAGAACGCTTGGGAGGAGAGAGAGACAGTCAGCACCAGCTTCTCTGTTGGTCTAGCCAGGACCAGCCTCTGGGCTTAGGTTCCCTTCCAGAGCCAACAGCACCAGCGGCCAGTCCACCTGGTCGCTGTTCTTGCAACTGACCTCTAAACATACACCCTTTGTTCTTCCCTCCAACATCTCTTAATCTGGCCAGATGAAGGTGTTGTTAAAAACCACAGCCTCCATCATCTCCAGCCAGCGGGAGTGATGGCACTTGGCAGTCCCAGCAACATTGTAAGAAGACAAGAAGATGCCTTTTACAAAGTCAGACCATCAAGCTCCGGGGGCCTTCTGGCGGTTCCCTCCCTGTGAGAAGTGAGGTTACAGGGAACCAGGCAGAGGGCCTTCTCGGTAGTGGCGCCCGCCCTGTGGAACGCCCTCTCACCAGATGTCAAGGGGATAAACAACTACACAAATTTTAGAAGACATCTGAAAGCAGTGCTGTATCGGGAAGTTTTTAATGTTTGAGGCTTTATTTTAATGTTTTGTTGGGAGATGGCTGGGACAACCAAATCAGATGGGCAGTGGCATAATCACGATGATGATGATGATGATGCAGCAGCTCAGGGTTGTCTACGCAGACTTGCAGATGCTCCTCATGGTTTCAGGCAGGGAATCTTTCCCAGTTCTACTTGGGGATGCCAGCAATTGACCTTGGGACCTTCTGCTTTCAAAGCACATTGCTCTACCAACTAAGCGATAGCACCACCCCAAACATCTGGGGAAGGCTGCCCTGTTTCTCACGTGTTATGTCTCTGAAGATCTATGCCTGACAAGGGCAGCTCTATTTCAAACCTCTGGAAAGAGCACTTGTCCAGTAATTGCAGCAAGAGAGAATGGAACGGAAGCGAGTCCTGAGCTATCCAGGCATCAAAGTATTGTTTGGCAGGAGGCCCATGCAAGGGGAATGCTCAGCAGCCCAACATGCAAGGGGGGCTTTTCGTGTGACCCCTTCCAAGCAGGCAGCCCTTCCCCTTGCAACAGTTGAGAGCCCCTGCAGCACTTCCAATAGCCTGTCCCCTCACCCCTATAGCTTCTGTAATTCACATGCTGGAAGCAAAGCAGCCATTTGTGTGTGACACTTGGAGCTGCAATCTTAAGGCCGCTGGGTGTGAGTCAGGATTAGAGAATCTGTGACCCTCCAGGCATTGTTGGACTCCCAACTCCCAAGCCAGCATAGTCAATGGCCAGGTATAATGGGAGTCCAACAATGCCTGAACACAGGCGAGCAGCTCCTGGGCAGCACCTTCTTCCGGGGTGCAATTGAGCACATAGCACCCTTTGGTGTAGAAAAGGGCCAGCGCTGGAAACCTCCCTTCACCAAACACAGCTGCTTGCAGTATTGTCAGCCCATTGCCTAAGCCGCACAAGCCAAGGGCTGCAGGCTGCAACAGTGTCTAAGGCGCTGGGGGAGAGAGAAGTGTGTGTTGGCTCGTGCTGCCATCGTTCCCACTCAGGTTGCCCTGGGATGGAAAGGCGGGTCTTGCACCTTACCCGGAGTCAGGCCGGCCTATCCCAGGAAGGGGGCAGGGCTCTCATCTAGCCCGGAGGGGGCCATAAGGGAACAACAGTCTGCACCTTACCCGTCTGAGGTCAATCACATCCTGCAGCATGAAGCGGATACGTGAGGACGTTTTCTTCTCCTTGATTATCTTCTCCATCTGGTTGAAGTACTGATCCATCCGAGGCTGGGTGGGGAAGAGGAGAAAAGGAGAGAAGTGACGACGAACGAACAGAGACAGCAATGTGCCTACGTGCTGTGGGAGGGATGGGAGCAACCAAGGCAAGATGTTCTCCTTGAGGGCTTCCAACTCATGGTGGAAGGTGAGGTTCAAGAAAGGAAACAAGCAGCCACTGTACAAGTTCCCTGTTGAAGCCAGGGCTGGGGTAGCACGGTTCCTTGAATGTTTGTGGGCTGGGGAGAAGAGACATATTTTCCTCAGCCCATCTGTCTGGCCTCTGTCTGTCTGGGAAATATCTAGTCCTGGGCACAGCTCTCTCCACCCTGCAAAGTAGCTTGGCTGGGGGAGGCTGCTCCCTCGAAACTCTCCAAAGCTGGCACCAAAGCATGGAGACAGAACCCTGTAGGCTCTAAGCAAGAGCTGTAAAGCCAGCATCTCAACAGGGGAAGGCCAGGGGAGAAGCAGCAGCAGAGAAACCACTCTGCTGGTGCCCAACATGAAGCGAAAGGGCAGTGCAATCTGGGATGTGTATTCTTGTGTGCTATGAAAAGCTGCATTTCTGAACACTGGGCAAGTCCATACCTTGGCCTTTTCAAAGTCCAGGTCCTTGCCAATGGTGGTGAGCAGCCGGCATAAGCACTCGAGCGATTCCTCGTCGTGGTTCTTGAGCAGCTTCACCACACAGTCATGCATGATGGCTTCGGTCAACATCTTTAGCTTAAAGAGCTCCCCGATGAACTTGATGTTGCCCAGGGAGCGCCGGCGGGCCTTGTCCCGGGCGTCATCCAGCTCCTCCTTCAGACGAGCCCTCTCCTCGGGCTGCGGACGGAACAGGGGTAGAGGTCAGGAGGATCCGAGAGCTGAACTTGATTACCTCTATCTCTGTATTTGTGCATACGTATTTCACAGTTGTTACTTCCATAAATCACTGGAACCCAGGGGTGGGGAACCTTTTTCTCATACACACACCCTGCCCAAGTTTCAAGCTCAACTCACACCAGCTGTGTCATCCATCTCCTTTTGCTTCTTTTCAAAAATCTCGTCGTCGTCCTTGTCTTTCTCAAACTCTTTCTGGCACCGGTTCAGGAGTACCTTGCGGAAGTTGACCATCACGGTCGGCTTGTCAGTAGTGGGGACTTTCAGCTAGAGCAGGGACAGACACGAGTCACAATGGGAAGCGGTTTCAGACAGTTTCCAACTGGCCCTCTACTGCCAGCAGAGTGGGCTGGAAGCCCCAGTTCTGATCTCCCCCACCTCAACCCACAAGTCATAGCTCATCTTTCAACATGCACTGAGGAAACGCACAGGATCGAAAGGAAAATACATGAACAAAATGCATAGTAAGCAAATAGAAATAACTGTATCAATGCATTGCAGCCATGTAATTGTGGATAAAGGAGTGAATTCCAGACTCTTCGCATCTTTACGGCAACGAGCCAAAGGGAGAGAACAGAAACTTGAAACTGAAATCTACACCCAGGCACCTCTTTTGACACAGATTTAACAAAATCACAGATAAAGTACTGCTCAAATGGTAAGCTATGCAACCACTATTTGCAAGCGGCCCCTTGGGCCAATTTCTGACCCTACCTTGTACATATATAAAATCAAGGTGTGCTACTTTGGCTACAATTTCTTTCCATGGGAAATGAAATAGTTCAAACGTAGTAAGAAACAGAGCTATCCCAGCTTTCTAATGCTACAGCTCTGTTTCATATTCGCATGCAACCTGTAAATTCATGTGTCTGCAGCAGTTAGAGATGAGCTCATGCGCTCTAAACCAGCAAACTCCTGTGGGGCCCATCCGATTCGTAACCGGAGATCTGACTGCCCCCCGACCGCAGGCAACCATTCTTGGAGATTGGATGCAAGATCTGCCTGACAGTGTCCTCTAGCCTGGTGCTTTTCGGCCACACTGCCAGCCTCTCTCCAAAGGTCCTTTAAGGGCGGTGAGGATACAGGCTTGATAGCCAAGCCGTGGTCCTGAACGAACAGCATTTCCATGCCTCTTCCCATCCCAAGCAGGAAAACGAGGCCCTCTGCAGCCCAGAGAGAGGTGGGAGCACTCACCCCCATAAGGCAACGGCACATGTTGGCATAGGCAACAGAGAAGTTTGGCTCAGAGATGGCCTTCTCGAAGATGAGGTCGATGACGCCCTTGAGGCGCTCCTCGGTGTCGATGGACAGCTCGGTGACTTGCTTCATCAGCTGCTGGAACATCTGCGGCGTCAGCTTGTTCAGAATGCTGCGCACACGCCGGAACAGCTCCTGTGGGGAGGAAACGCCCAGGCGCCGTCAGCAAGGTAAGCTTGGCATAAACACACACAGAGACACCTGTCCTGCTCCACCCGTTCCTTCCTTCTGCAGGTGTGGACGTGGGAGCTCAGAAACCTGCCAGCCCAGCAAGCTGGTAGGGAGGGCAAGCAGCTCCTGGCTGCTCTGCTCTGCCCAGGGCTGAGTTTGCTGGAATGAACTGGGCAAGCGAAGGAGAGCACACACGAGCCCATCCCAAGCCAAGAGGAAAGCAAATCCACAGGGGCTGGAAGGTGGCAACCATCTTTCCTTTCCCCACGAGTCTCCCCGCAAGTGCTGAGGGCAGGAAAACACATGCACCCCTTCTGAATCTTGGCCACCATATCGTTTTCCTTTACCTTCTACGTTTTAATCTCGGGAGCAGCCACGTGGGTTTTCCAATAATTCTGAATTTGGGTTCTTTAAGATTTCCCCCCGATGCTCTAGAGCAGGGTTTCCTAAGCTTGGGGTCTCCAGCTGCTTTTGGACTACAATTCCTATCATCCCTAACCACTGGTGGTGCTAGCTAGGGATGATGGGCGTTGTAGTCCAAAAAATAGTCCAAGGCCCAAGTTTCAGAAACCCTGCTCTAGAGCAGTGGGTCCATAAAAAATTTGGGCCACCACCCCCTGGGTGCAATAAACACATCCCCAGTACCCCCTACCCTATAAAAGGCATTATTCAGAATAGCGATCTACACAACCCACTAAGGAAGATACTGACACATAACATTCCAAACAGTAACAATTACTTGCACATGTATTCAAAATCCAATTAGAACTATTTGCAACAAGACTGATTAACTTGTTCCTGTTGATACCAGCTTTTCGGAGTCCGAGAGTCATTTACGCCTCCAGCATCCCCGATTTCTATTACTGCTACCCCCTGTTACAGATAGGTAGCCGTGTTGGTCTGCCATAGCCAAAATAAAAAAATTCCTTCCAGTAGCACCTTAAAGACCAACTAAGTTAGTTCTTGGTATGAGCTTTTGTGTGCATGCACACTTCTTCAGATACACTGAAACAGAAGTTGCCAGATCCTTCTATATAGAGAGAAGGTGGGGAGGGGTATTACTCAGAAGGGTGGTGGGAATGAGAGATTGCCAGATAGCTGAGATGAGCCTGTTGTCGACTCTTAACGACTGTAATAGGTCTTACAGGAAAAGGCAAGGGGTGAGAAGGTGAAAAATGGCTTAAAACCATGGAGAGACCTGGTCTGAACAGAGACATTGGATTCTTATCTCATTATACATGACTAAGCCATTTCTCACCTTCTCACCCCTTGCCTTTTCCTGTAAGACCTATTGCAGTCGTTAAGAGTCGTCAACAGGCTCATCTCAGCTATCTGGCAATCTCTCATTCCCACCACCCTTCTGAGTAATACCCCTCCCCACCTTCTCACTATATAGAAGGATCTGGCAACTTCTGTTTCAGTGTATCTGAAGAAGTGTGCATGCACACAAAAGCTCATACCAAAAACTAACTTAGTTGGTCTTTAAGGTGCTACTGGAAGGAATTTTTTTATTTTGCTACCCCCTGTGTAATCCCACTGCTCCCTAGGGGCATTCACAACCACTTCTCTACAGAGTGTGCCAATTTAGCATGTTTAGTAAGCAAATCAAAGCTAAACCCTTTCAAACTGCCACACTTGCCTAAAGACTGTATTTGAAATTGCTATCTATTCATTGTTCCTTCATGAACTTAAGAAATGGACTATTTTCCACAGAAAAATAAAATGCATTGGAAATGCCTCCCAATTTCTTTTCAGGGTTTTTTTTTTTGGGGGGGGGAGCTTTTGAAATCTCTGCCACCTCAAAGGAAGAGTTCACACCCCAAAGGAAGTACAGTGGTGCCCCGCAAGACGAATGCCTCGCAAAACGAAAAACTCGCTAGACGAAAGGGTTTTTCGGTTTTTGCGTTGCTTCGCTAGACGAATTTCCCTATGGGCTTGCTTCGCAAGACGAAAACGCCTTGCGAGTTTGTTCGCTTTTTTCTTAAAGCCGCTTGAAGAGGCACAGTTGCGACGGACCGTGCTTTGCAAGACGAAAAACATCGCAAGACGAAAAGACTCGCGGAACTAATTAATTTCGTCTTGCGAGGCACCACTGCAAAGGAGACTGGAACTCCAGCAGGAACGAACCCTGTCCCAGAGGTTCAGGGAAAGGAGCCTGGAAGAAAACCACGGAGGGCATGGCTTTCTTCCCTCCAGGGAGCCAAAGCAGGCACTCACATTTTCCTCTGATGCAAGCACAGAGACTGGAGCAGGAATGTCTTCCAAAATACCAGTATCCAGATGAAGTTGTTGGTGAGCTAAAATGCAAATTACTGAATGACATCCACCACCACCCAGCTGTTTTTCACCACTTTTGTGGGGGGGTACCCTTCAGAAATAAAATGCAAAATGTAAAATGCAAAATTATTTCCCCACCTCTTTGTACCCTGGTGGTCTATTTCAGATGTAAAATTCACAGTCTCAACCACATAAATTACGGAGACACGAGCCCTTTATACAGCCTGCTGTTACCCTCATTTAGTGGTACAGTGGAACCTCGGTTTTCGAGTGTCTTGGAAACCGAACATTTCAGGACCCAAACGGCGAACTAGCCCTTTGAGCCTCAGCTGCCAAACGTTTCGGAAGTCCAACGGTCTTCCGGAATGGATTATGTTCGACAACCAAGGTTCCACTGTACATCAGCATTGGGACCAATTATAGTTATAGCTAACTACAATTGTTTAAAGCTGAGGTTTAAAACGTTGGTTAAAAATTGGTGCATGCAAATCAGGGCTTCAAGTAATTGACTTCAGCTCTGATCAGCTGGTGGGTGGCCACACCAAGCTAGGGTTTGAGCAAATCACGGAAGGAAAAAGGGGAACTTTACATATGAGAAGTGAGAGAGCATGTGAATCTATAAGCAGCTAGTAAGAGACTCACCAATCAGGAAAGTGTGAGGGTACAGATGAGGTCATGCAGGTCCTTACCTGCGTTTTTAAATTTTCAGGATCCTCTGGCTCACTTGCCCGCTTGCTGCTGGGCTTCCAGGCCTTCTCAGCCTTGTTGAGCTTGACATCTTCGTTCAGGGACGCTACAGCGATAATCTTCCGAGGCTCCTTCCTCAGGCTTTGCTGGGATCGGCGCTGCCCTGGCCCTGCAGGCTGTGGAAGCAAAGGGGGAGAAGTGATGCCAGCACTTTTCAGATGCCACCTAACCTGCCCCCCCCCCCCGCACAAAGAAGCACTGGCGTAGAGGTGGCACTGCCAGCATGATGCTAGCCTGCCTCCTAGTATGCTCGGCTCCAACAGATAGGGGAGCCAGCAGATGTGCCTGCCTGCTCAGATACTCAGTTCCATCACAGAGCATCAGTGGCCCAGACACGATGGCACTAACTTGGAGTTCATCATGCAGACAAAGCTGGCAGGGGATACATGCCAGAAGACAAGACACCGTGTGATGGTACATACCGGTCCACGGTTAGGTGGCGTTGGGCGGCCCAGGTTGGCAAAGGAGGGTGTGAAATCTGGTCCACAATTCATGGTGCTCAGGCGCACGGGGTCCAGAGGTCGCAAGGGCATCTTATTTGCCTGTTATGTCAAGGGGCAGGGAGAAAAACACACAAAAGGTAAGACAGGTTCTGAAAGTCTTACGGTTGTGCAGCTTAAAATCTTCAAAATTTTGCCTCCGAACATGCCTAAAACTCTACTTTTCAGAAATCACCACAGGTCTTGGCCTAACATGAGCTGATGCCAATGAGATTCATTCATTCATTCATTCATTGAATTTCTATACTGCCCTATACCCAGAGATATATAATATAAAAATCACAATATATAAAATAAAAAATAAAAATAATCCAATACCCCAAAGAGCCACCTTTTAAAGGGTGTAAGATGTTGATCGGTTAAGCAAAGGCCTGATTAAAAAGGAACACTTCTGCCTGGTGGCTAAAGGTGTATAGGTTGGCAGGAGCTGAGACAGAGCAACAGAAGCTCACCCCGTGGTACAGATTCGAAATGCCAACCTTCTGATTGGCAAGCCCAAGAGGATCAGTGGTTTAGACCACAGCACCACCCGCATCAACTTTGACATCAACTTTGTTGGACTGGTCATGTTGTGCAGTTGTCCAGAGAGGGCCAGTGTGGTGTAGTGGTTAAGAGCGGTGGACTCGTAATCTGGCGAACCAGGTTCGCCTCTCCGCTCTTCCACATGCAGCTGCTGGGTGACCTTGGGCCAGTCACACTTCTTTGAAGTCTCTCAGCCCCACTCACCTCACAGAGTGTTTGTTGTGGGGGAGGAAGGGGAAGGAGAATGTTTTGAGACTCCTAAAGGGGAGTGAAAGGCAGGAGATCAAATCCAAACTCTTCTTCTTCTCTGGGCACACCATGCAAAGAAAAGCAAAAGGAAGCATCTGCGGGACATCTGGTGACCCCAGCTGGAAATGGAGGACTGACCTTTTCCAAGACCACATCGCTGATATGGGGCAAACCCTCGGGTTTCTGCATGCTGGCAAAGATGAACTGGAAACCCAATAGGAACTCCCGGTCGTATCTCTTCTTCTCTTCTGGGTTCAATGGCTTCCACTGCTCTGTTAAGGAAAGGAAGGTGGAAAGCACCAAATTGAAATCACACTCACAATAGGTGAGTTCCCAGCAACAGTAGGGCAAGAAGCACCTGCATTTTCAAAGGGTGATGGTGCATCCGCAAGAATCGAGTGGGGCTCATAAATCTTGGCCAACCAAAAATGAGTTGTTGCCAAGATCACCCCTTCCACAAGGACTTGGGTCTTGCTCCTACGTCACAATGCACTTTACAGTGAGGCTAGGGACAATTCCTTGCTCCACTTCCCCTGCTGTAAGCCTGGAGCTCGGAAGGAGTAATTCTCAGCCCTCCTCTTCAACTGGGGGGGGGGGCATACCCCAGAACTGAGCTGCACTCTGGAGGGCTTCAGAAGCCCAGACACTTGCTATGGCATGCAAAATTGTGCCTCCCACCATGGTGCCTGGCAAATGCTCCTACTCAAATTTTCTTGCATCTTTCACTGTCTTCTTACCCAGAGTTCCCAATCTTCTAACACCCCCCCTCCCCGTTATCTAAATGCTGACTGCCAAATCTCTAATTTGGGACTGCCTTGCATCTCCTTTGTTGCAGTTGCTCTTTTACATTATGAGATGTTACTGTTGTTAATGGAGCAATGACATTTTCCTCCCATTCAGTAACTTTGCAGAACTGCTGTTGTTTTAAGATTAAGCTCTTAAAGATACTGCAACATTTGCATGCAAAAGGTGGAGGGGGAAGAGGGGGTGCTCTCTGTGCCCATGCTTGCTTCTGGTTCCAAGAGTCAGCACATGCCTTCCAAGGTCTTCTGGCTCACATCTCATCCTACATAATTAGCAAAGAGCTAGTTCAAAGGCACTGCACTTCAGTTTCCAAGCAGACCCAGCTCTTCCTTGCCAGAGAAAACAAGCAAGTCAGTGTAAGAGCTGCAGCTATTTCTGTGTGCTGGTGATCTGCATCTCCGTTCGTCCCATTCTAGTACAAAGCAAAAGGAACAAACCACCCAGTTATTTGCATGATCTCTTCAGCAAGGAAAAGCTGGGGGCTGCTCTGCAGGGGAGCGGCTTGCTGTGAATTAGGAGGGGGCTGCATAGCCACGAGTGCCTGTGCCTGCTGCTGGAACCATTACAGTCAGAGAAAGGCTTCTGTAAACACAGTGACTTAGCACGAAAGGGGAATGAGTGATTCGGCCCCTGCTGAGAGCAACTATTGCTTAATACTGAAGTGACTGGACACCCAGTGGAGGGGAATTCCTGCAAAGTCTTTCCCCAACAGCCCAAGACAAGCCAGCAGTTCACGGGGTCACAAGCCTGCTCAGATGCTCAGCTCCATCACAGTGTGTCAGTGGCCCAGACACGATGGCTCAAAAACGAGATCATCACAGAAGGCTCCAATAGGTAGCAGCCGCGGGGGGGGGGGGGAGAGAGAACAGAACAGAGAAAGTCATTTGGCACAAGCCTCACCTGCTGTGTAGCTGTACTTCTGGTCAGCCTGCTTGACCTTCTCAGGGTCTAGCTTATCCTCTTTCTCTTCCCACGTCTCCTCGGGCTCCTCCTGGCGAACGGGGGCAGGCTCCTCGGGCTCTGGGGCTGGCACGGGGGGCTTGTTCTCTATCTCTGAGCCACCCTCACTGGGCTAAGAGGGCAAGAAAAAAGCAAGAGCTGCAGCTCTGAGCAGAAAACATTTACAAAGGATACCACCTGGGAGGTTCTTTGGGGAAGGGTAAAACCAGAAAAAGTTGCTTTGGGGAGGGCACAGTTAACTACCACTAGTCTAGTCTGTAAAAGGTAGCTGAGATGTTATACTACGTTTTCATGCTGGACTGGCTAGTCGACAATCAATTATTGTTCTGTTCTATTTCAATCTGAGCAAACTCTTTTGAGCCCCAGTGAAGGAATCATTTTACTGTCAATGGCTTATTTGTGGTGCCATAATAGTTTATCACAGCTAAGGAGGTAGTTGTTGTGACAAAATAACAATTACGGTGATTAAGCAAGAAAAGGAGAACAAAGAGAGATTTAAGTAACAACCCAAAAGGGATATATAAATAACAATGGGGGAAGTGGAAACACATTTGCAGTCTTGTATAGATTTCTTCAAATTACTATATTAGTTTGCAGCCAATATGCATGTTGAAGTGATCAACGAAGATGAGCACAGCCTATTCCATGTGGAATGTTGATGGATTTCCTTTGGGAGAAACCACTTTTTAGTTGTTTTCAAATGGTGTCATTTTGTATTGACTTTTTTGGGATTTGCACAATGGGTTCAATACTGCTGTGCTTTCTTTTCTCCTCTTTTTTGGGGGAAGGGGTAGGGGGGAATAAATCAGTTCAACTTAAACCTCTTCTCCCTGATCACTCTGCTCTGCACCCACTGCTAGGATTTGGAGATCCCACTGGGGATCAGCAGGGTCTCAAGCCCTCCTTAGCAGCCTTTCGAACAAGCGGTTTTCAAGGTGCTGAAATCTTAAGGCTATGCCAATCTGCGCTATTCATGGTCACATTGCAGAATCCACCCTTCACTCCTTATTACTTGGTACAGTGGGACAGTGCTAAGCAGGTATGAGGACACCTGTGGGCAATATTCCTGCATTGTAGGGGACTGGACTAACAATCCTCAGGGTCCCTTCCAACACTACAATTCTATGATTCCACAATGCCACCTGCCCCAAGCCATAGTTCACAAAACACTTATTTAAGTATTATCTGTGCAAGACTGATGCTGCTACTTGCAGAGTTAACAGTTCCCCAGGTTTCCATGGGATTGCAAGGGGAAGAATCGTCAAACTATTTTAACCTGCGGGATATAGTCAGTGATGGGAAGAAGTGGTACCCAGCTAGGTGACTCTGGGTAATGGCTCAGGCTATGTTTCTCAGCTCCTGACTAGACCGTGGGGGCCACCCACCTTGAATGCATCCAGCAGGTCTCCAACAGCTTCCTTCTTGTTTAGGTCCTTCATCTTCCGCTTCTTCTTTGGCACCGATACAGCCACTAGAGAGTTGCAAAGAGGGTTGGGGAGGATGAGCCACACTAGCCAGGGACTCAGAGGAGAGCAGCCCCTGCCACAGAGTGACAGTCACCCCTGCTCCAAGGTGGCGGCGGGAGGAGGTTAACACAGAACAAGTTCCAATTAATCTTACGAAGCAAATTAAGTGATTTGCTGCAGGATGTTAACGCTTGTGACAAAACACGTTTGCTGTTACCTGCCAGGTAAATGTCCTGGCTTCTTTGCCACTTGCAGATATACTATGCTGTTGGTAGGAAAGAATCCTAGAATAATACGGCTGGGACAATCCAAGGCATCATCAAAGGCAGAAGGCTCCAAAGAAGCAGAGGAGAAAATGCTTCAGGAGACTCCAGGTCCTTTAAATGTACTGAAACTACAACCCAGAAGCCTTTGCTGTTTTCCCACCAATGCAATGAACCTAACCAGAGAATGGCATTCTGGAACTGACTGCTGGTGCCTGTTGAAGGCTCCTGAAAGGAACATGGGTCTTTTCCCAAAGGACACACAGTTCAACAGGGAACACAGAGCAAGCTCACACCTAGTTATCGGGAGCCTAGGGTTTTCTCTTACCATTTCACTGTCATCTAAATGCAGACAAAAATCCATAATCCACCAACCAGACATTTTTTTTTACTACCTAGGGCCACAGACTGACTGACTCAAAAGGAATTTCTGGAGAGAAAGAGCTACAGAGAGCTGGCTACTAAACACGGCCCTCTCTCTCTGGGAAAAACCAAAGCTGATTCCTAAAGGAAGAAAGCTGCACTGAAGAGCTACAAACAAGCAGTCAAGGCTTGCTGCACACCACTGACCTCCCCATCTCACAGATGGAGATTTGCTTGCATTTTCCCACTGGGCTCCCTCTGAAATGCCGCACTCACCTTGTGTGGCCACCTCTGCGGCCTCCAAGGGCGCAGCTGCTGGCTGGGCGCTCTGCTCTGCGGTCTCGGCCGGCTCCTCACATTCCTCCTCTTCTTCCTCCTCCTCCTCCTCCTCCGGCTCCTCCTCCTCCTCTTCGGCAGGAGGTGTGGCCAGTGGGGCCAGGGGCTCCTCGGCTTTCACCTCCTCGGGCTCGGAGATGGGGCTCATGTCTGACTCAGGCTGATCCTCGGATTCTTCGGCTGCCAGCTTCCCTGGGGTATCCAGACCATGGGACATCGCTGCCAGCTCCTCCGGCTGAGCGATGGGAGACTCAACGGTGGAATCTGGCTGGCATGTGGCAGCCTCGGGCACGGGCTCCGGCGTCTCCTCCTCCAGCACCCCGTTAGACTCCACAGCCCCCTCGGATACCTCCTCCAGGGAAGGCGGTGGGGTCGGGGGAGCCCCTGGCGGAGCCGCAGGAAGCGGTTCCTCTGGCTGAGGGGTCTCCTGCTGGACAGTCACTGTCTCCGCCGGCACCGTCTCTTCGGCCACCGGCATTTCTGCAGGAACCGGCTGGGGGGGAGGCTCCAAAATTGGGCTAGCAGCAGCCTCCTCCTGTGACTCTGTGTCCAAGACGGGGGCTTCCTGGGGGAGCACGGGGCCCCCTGGCACTGTAGTGGTGGCGCTAACGGGTTCAAATATATCGGCGGGGACCTCAGGCGGCTCCTCTGTAGTGTCCACTGCAATGGGGCTCCCTGGGCGCACCAGCGGCACGACTGGCAGCACGGACTCGGCTTCTGCTATGAGGGGCGGAGGGGGAGACGGGGAAGCCGATTTGCTCGCCTCCGAGGAAACAGGTTTAGTTACTACTGGGCCAGCCTTGGGACGATCGTCTGCACACAGAAACAAGAGGAAGAGAAGGCAGAATTTAGCACTTCGGTGAATGAGGAAAGGAATGTTTCTAACACCTGGGAGGGCAACAGAAACCACAAGACGGGCCTGCAAATAACCACGTGGCTGGTCACACATAAGGAGAAAAACTTCCCAGGGGGACCTTTTATCTGCTCACAGCAACTTTTCTGGACCTGTAAAGTTGCTCTTTAAACAAAGAGGCAAATAACCAATTCTGAAGAAAGGAAGATTTCTTTTTTGAAGCGTTCCACACACCATAGGACTGTGGTTGAACCAGGGCCTTGGCTCCAGCAAATCCCTATATACGAATCTATTCAGGCCAGGGCTCTCCAACTTGGCACCCATGAAGACCTTCACTGGTCCATCCAGGCAGGGCCCCCGAATGCTAAGCCTTCATTTTTCAAAAAAGTACTTCTCTAGCCCTCCTAGAAAGTAAGAAAGCCAGGAAGTCAACTCTGTAAGTACCTTTCTAGGTGATCTGTGTGAAATGAGCCAACCTGGCTGTTTCCACCTGTCAATGTTTTTAGCCAATGAGTAAAATCACAGCTGTTGTCATTAAGTGAGTTATATGGACACCAAGTGACAAGAATCCCATATGCCCTAAAGAGTGGTTGTTTTCTCCTCCGCTTTAGTGCACTTTTACTGATTTTCATTTATTTTCTAGTCCTAAAACCCCCTGTAGTTTCCCCCTACTTTCCCCCCTGAGCAACCAGGATGCATCTTTCCTGTGGTGGGTTCATCTGAGATCTTATGCTCTGCAAACACAACTACAAATACTATACAGAGGTACCTTGGGTTACAGACGCTTCAGGTTACAGACTCCGCTAACCCAGAAATAGTACCTTGGGTTAAGAACTTTGCTTCAGGATGAGAACAGAAATCGTGCGGTGGCAGCATGGCAGCAACGGGGGGGCCCATTAGCTTAAGAACAGTTTCAGGTTAAGAACGGACCTCCAAAACAAATTAAGTTCTTAACCAGAGGTACCACTGTAGTCCAACAACAGCTGGGGACACAAGTGTGAGAATCACTGATCTATAAACTGCATTTGTTATGCAACCTGCCCTGGGACGTTTTACAGGTAATAAATGTGCATAATTAATAAAGTATGTGAAGCTGCAAAAAACCCCGGCTTAGTCACAATTTACAACTGTAAGGGAGCACACTGAAAATGGCAAAATAATTGGATTGCACAACAGCTGCATATTAAGGAAGGGATTTGGGGGCAAGGGGTGGAGTTCTACTGATGACTTGGTTTGAAATATGGAAATCAAGAAAGAAACAAAAGCAAAATCAACCTCTGGCCTCCTAAAACATCCAGATGTACCTGGTCCTAAGAATCGAAGCTCATACTCAAACCCATCTACTCTTCTGTTGAAAGATCCTGCCTCCTAGTGCCCAGAACAGAGGATACTTAGCATCTGAGGCCATTACCTGGCAAAACTGTGAGCTATTTTTTGAGATCTTGATGGAAGGTGCTAAGTGAGGGATGGGAACTCTCCAACCCTATAGATGTTTTCGGACTACAATGCTCCTCAGCCCCGATCAGCATGGCCAGGGATGGCAGTGGCTAGGAGTCTAGCAACACATGAAAGGCCACAACATCTCCAGTGCTGATGTACGATAACCCTCTATCCCAGGTTTAGCCAATGTGCAGGGACGCGGACTTATAAAAAATATTGGGGGGGCCCGGAGAAGCTCATGAATAATAAATAAGCTCATGAATATGCAAATAAAGTGGTGCCGCCTCCTCGTGAGCGAATAGGGGAGAGCGTGCTGCGCCTATTAATCAGCTCCGGAACAGCTGATATGCGGAAAACGTGGGGCTAGCCGGAGAAGAGAGGGCGAGCCCCCTCCGCTCCGGCCCTAAACCGCTGAAACCGCCAGGAGGAAGGAAATTCCCCCCGGCAGTGCCTTGGCAGTGGTGGTGGTGCTGCGAAGCAGCGAGGCAGGAGCCCCCGCCCCCGGGGATTCCCTAATCCCGTGGGGGACGGCCGGGGCTCTCCGACTAGGGCGCGCGGCTGGCTGGCTGGCTGGCGAGGGAGCAGGTGGGGAGGAGGCGGGGGACGGCGGCGGCGCTCTGCTGGAAGGGCGCCCGAGATTATTGGGGGGGCTGAGCCCCCCCAAAAAATTTTTTGAGGGGGCTCGAGCCCCCTCAGGCCCCATTGAGTCGGCGCCTATGCCAATGTGTAACTGCTGGACTGCGAATCCCATCATTCCTGAACACTGACCATGCCTGGCTGGGCGGGATGGGAGTTGTAGTCCAATGACATCTGCTGGCCACCACATTGGCTGCTGCTTCAGCCCCAAGACACAAAGAACCGTATCATGAAATTCCAGCCTCAAAGATCAATCAACGCACAATGATTAATTGCTTGGCCTACTGATTAAGGACAATTAAAGCTTTCAGTGCTGCTAGAAGGTGGACAGTGAGCTTAAGTCCCTGAATATTATTGTTATTGTTGTTGCTGTTGTTATTATTTTTAATTTGTAGCTCTAATCATGGGTATCTTCATCCGAAGGAACAGCCTGCACAATTCCAAACCAGAAGGTTTTTCTGCTAAGTAAGGCAAGACTCTGAATGAACTAATTCAGTGACAGGCTCAACAGAGTACAGTTGTACCTCAGAAGTCTAACAGAATCCGTTCCGGCAGTCCATTTGACTTCCGAAACAGTCAACTTCCGAAGCACGACTTCTGATTGGCTGCAGGAAGCTCCTACGGCCAATCAGAAGCCCCGTCAGACATTCAGCCTCCAAAAGAACGTTCAGGAGCCAGAAAGTTTGACTCCCAAGGTGTCCGGGAGCCGAGGTATGGCTGTACAGTACTGGCTTCAATACTGAACTTGCTCAGTGACTGATTTACTCATTTTTGCAATGAACTCAGTACCTATGGAGATATCTACATCTGCTGTGAATCCACTTTTGACTTCTGTAATTGCTGAAAGGGGTGTGCAAAGGACAGGGAAGAAGTGACGCTTGCATTGCTGTTGGGACTCGAGCTGTCATCAGTCCTAGCCAGCACAGCCCACGTTCAGAGATTATTAGGAACTGCAGCCCAAGAACACCAGGAGGGCAACAGCAAAACACAGACTCTTGCACACAGAGTTAAAAGATTTAATTTGCTAATGGTGCAAATGGGACCACGCAAGAGCATTTGCTCGGTTTAAGGCAGGCCCCACTGGCTGGCCAAACGAACGGATGATGCTTAGATTTTTCAAAACCTTGAATAATTCCATCACAGAAGCAGAACAAAATTGGCAGAGCCAGGAAGGTTCTCAAAGAACCAGCTGTCGGGCCAACTGCACAGTTATCGTTTCTGAGGCCGTCTGCCAAGATTCAAAGATGTACATTTTAAGCTCCGCTTTTCTCAGATGCTGGTCTGAAAACTGAATGCCATTTGGCATCAGTCCAGCATGGCATCAAAATTATATACCCAAAGAAAAAGCTGAATTTAGCCACCTGTAGGAAATGTGCTAAGGAAGCACTTTTCATGCATCAGGCTATGCTGCATAATAAACGTAGCTCAATGCGGCCGACAAATCTGCCCCGCTTCAAAATTTCATTATAGCCACCTCAGATGAGAATTCCTAATCCTATACAGGTCAGCTCAGACATAAACCCTGCTGGGTTTGATGGGGTTACTCTCAAAACAATTATGCAGGAAGGTTATTATTTTTTAAGACCAATACAGCTACTGTTATGGAAAAGCAAGTGAAAATAATTGCTTTCTGACTTTAGTGTGCTATAGATAAGGCAAGGCATAAATGGCAGGTGACCAGTTTTGCTCTCAGACAAACTTTACCTACCCTCCAAATCAGGAAAAGAGTAAAAAATGAACAAGCAAAACTAATAGATAAAATAGTTCCCCTTCACCTCATTATAAAGTCACACACAAACAGAGTAAAGCATATTTAAAAAGCGGAAAATCAGAAGGAAACAAAACAGGAAGGCATTCTAATGGAGCAAGGCAGCTTCAAGTGGTGCTGGGAGCCACGTTAAATGAGGCTGGACCTCAGGTTGTCTTATCTGGGCTGAAAGCAAACTGAACCCCCCCCCCTGCATGACCACTCATTGTGTCCACCTCACATTAGTGAGACAGAGAGACACACACAGAAAGAGAAACCTCAGCATTCCCTTTGTCTGATTTAGCCAAACCCAAACCCTGAATTGGATTTCATACCTGGCCGGACAATAACTGCTACATGTGATGTCTCTCCGTTGGCTTGTGGTTCTGGACCACTTCCAGCCTGTAAGAGAGGGGAGGGGCGACAAAAAGTAGAACAATTTTATTATAGGATTACCTCCCCAAGTTTGCTTCAACTGACTATATTTTAGCTTAAGTTTTGGTTCCAATGTAAAGCGTTAGCTGCAAAGCCTTTCCCACAAAACTGAGGGGTTGAATTATTAAAGTTTCCCTTTCCCCTTCCCAATTATATCTTTCTCAAATATCAGCTCAGAACTGATACATAGATTTCAACATTTCATCAAATAGATGAAAGACTGACATATATAAAGAGATGGAAATAAATAAATGGCTTGTGCCATCATCACTGTGCCATGACCTTGTTTTCTTCTAAGGAAAGGAGTCTTAAAAAACTGAGTTCAGATATGTCACGTTTTCTTCACGCAATGCAACCCAGTCAACGCAGAGAGAACCTCTAACGCAAGACCCAACACCTCTACAAATATAGCTTGTGGAATTCATTTCTGCAATTCCAGGAGACAAAATTATTCCCATCCCTCCTTCAGAAAAGATTTCCAAGGCACTGTGGTTGCATTCATGAGGGAGACTAGTTATGTATGAGATTCAAAATTAGCTTTAGATCGTTTGGTAGACGATCGTTTGGTATGCTTGGAGTTCTCCTTACAATCAAACGGCATATAAACTTTGTTTGTCTGTGGAAATACTGGCATGAACCAGCATGTACTGGGAATGGCCGGTAGCTGCTTTCTGTGCTTGCAGCAATTCCCCTCGCCGCCAGCCACCACAATCACAGGAATCGCGAAGGCTGTGTGCAAACGTGTTCACATCCTCTTCCTGCACAAACTTCACTCTGAGGAGGGGGCCAGAACTGCTCACCTGCAGAGGAAATTGGTCGCGTGAACTGGCCCCAGATTTGTTGCTTCTTACATTCCTTCCCAGGGTACAAGGGCAGATGAAGAGGAATAAAGCTAAAAAAGCAGATCAACATTACCTGTGGAGGAGTGGGGGTAGAGGAAGTTCTAGCGCCAGACATTATTTCCTCTGTGATATCCTTGCCGCCTTGATTTGGATCTCGTATTCGGATCTGCCAGACAGGAAGAAAAGAGGCACTTGCTGTTAGCACTGTAAGTATAAAGATTGTGTATGTTCTGCTGCTGGAGAGAGGGCATTCCACTGTCACTTTCCTTAGGCGCTAATGACCGCCGAACCATGCCTGGTTCCCCACCCTCAAGATAACCCCAGAAGGACATCTACAATTCATTTTGGAGTCGAGTGCATGGTCTGGCCCAGCACACCCAAGCAATGCACACAACTAGGTTAACAACGTAAAATAACTGTCCTGTGCTGGATCAAAAAAAACTTGTCTACCTCGTTCTATTTCCTGTTTCCAACAGGGCCAGCCAGCTCACATGCAGGACATGAAGGCAGCAGCCTCCTGCCTTGCAAGATCAGACAGAGCTCCATCAAATTCTGCTTCCAAGACTGGCCAACGGAAGCTCCTAAGTAGCTGATGATCATCTCCTGTTGTCAGTGTTTGAAACGCCCATTACTCTAGCAGCATTTCACGACGGAATTTCATTAACGCAAGCAGTTTCTAAGCTCTAGGCCTAAGATTTCATATTAAAATTGCAGAGTGGAAAGGAACGGAAGACCTTTTTCTGCCTCCCCACTTCCAGCTACTCTCTGAAGACTGGTGATTGAGACCCTCTTAAGAATATTAGGGGTGTGAAAATGAACATAATATTTTAGCTGCAGTTCATTCATTTTCAGCCTTGTATTCTTTTTATAAAAAAGTGCGTCTAGACTTGTTGTGCCCATAACTTAGGTTTAAGGTGCCATTTAGCTCCTAGCTTTAATTTTTCAGTTTCTTTGACCCCAGCATCTGGTACTCGGAGATACGTTGCCGCTGAGCATCCATTAAGCTTTGTTAAATGACACTCGATGTAAACCTCCACCTATTTGTCTAATCTCAGAATTTCTAGCCAACTTCACACCTTATAGATCCCTGGCCCATCCAAAACCTCGCAGGTGCAGGGAACCTCAAAGGCAGAGAGCCAGAAAAGGGTCAGTCCAGCTTCCAGAGGTCTACGCGGAGGCCTAAAGTCACCCTGCAAAAACTCGTGCGTGGCAAGGACCTCAGACCACCCATATCAGGGGGGCAACTTCGCTAAAGCCAGCTGCCATGCCGTTCAAAGATTGGCGCATATCCCTTCCGACCTCCCGACCACAGGGCTGAGGCCAGGAGGAAGCCGGCTCCTCCTCCTGGCCCTGAGCGCCCAGGGTGGGTGGCTGCTGGAGGGAGCAAAGGGAAGACAGGTCCTTAGCAGCAGCTGATGAGGTCATAAGCAAGCTCTGTTTGGCAGCTCTGGACACAGCAGCTGAGCAAGGGCAAGGCTTGGGCACTAGCCCCTCTTCCAGAGTGGCCTGAGCTTGCAGCCAAGGCAGAGGCAACCCAGAGCAGCAAAATGGAGCACTGGGGGAGAACAAGACATGGGCCCTTCCCCCTCTGCCCTCTCCCCAATGCGACAGCGCCCCCCCACCCTCTACACCCCTTTCCCAATAGGACAGTCCATGCATTCTGACGTGACCTGAGTCATGTCACAATGCTCTGAGAAAGGTGCGCACTCATTGGCTAGCTCTGCCCTTAGATGCAGCAGCTACGTAATACTTCCCTCTTGTGGCTATGAGTATATTCGCAGAAGCACCACAAGCACATAGGCTCAGTCAGTGTTGAAGCTGTTAAAAATGTGCCATAGTTCACAGCTAGAGAAAATGCTTCAAATCGGGGGGGGGGCCTTCAGTCCTCCAGATGTTGTTTGACCCCAGCTCCCAACATCCCTGACTACTGGCCATGGTGATGGGGGCTAATGGGAGTTGAGATTCCAACACCTGGAGACCCAGAGCTTAACCACCTTTGTTCTACATGCACAAGCCTCACAAGTTCTGCCCTTTGCACCTCAGAAAGCAAGCCTGAGCAGCCACTACCAGATAAAGTAGACAAGAACTCATCCACCTGGGAAGGTAGCCCCTCTAGGAGAAGGAGAACTGGTCTTAAACCTCTGCTGCCTTGCAGGGTATCTTCGGGAGAAGAAAAAGCTACGGAATAAACCCTACACAAATCCAGAGTGGAGTCCCTAAGGCAATTGAGTGGTGCCTGGTATGCCTCTTCCTGCAACCAAGCTGGTCCCAAACATATTGCTCTGCTTTCCTTTGGACCACATCAGCGAGGCCAAAGGGGGGGGGTCTTGTCGCCTGGGCACCCCAGGACCTCCATACACACTGCCCACAGTCTGAACCCCAGTGAGGTCACTTTAGAGAGGCTAATGCAATGGCCTGACTTCACTCCCGAAGGCATACTCCATTCTCTCTCAAAACAGACAGATGACAATGACAACAATGGAAACAACAGAGTTTGGTTTACTAATGGTTCAGTGCAGTAGGAAGACGGTCACTTAGGCTTCATATGAACCAAAGGTCTGTTAAGGCTCAGGGAAGAGGGGTGGGAAATTAGTAGCTCCCATGCAGAAAAATAAAAATACCTTTTCTGTGAGGGAGCCAGAGTGCACCAACTGTTATTTCTAACTACATGTACAAAAGGATGCAACTTTAGGCCAAAATGGGGACATTGCTGCACACAGTTGTAGTACCATCTCCCCCCGCCCCCTCAATTTACAAAACCTTCCCCTCCTGTGAGGTCTCCAACCAAAACGAAGCCTGCCTTGATGTACCTGCAGCAGCTGGCATTTATTCCTGTTAACCTTTACCCAGTGTTAGACATTAGCCAGGCGCATTTTGCAACTGGCACAGGTCCAGTCGCAACCACATGGAGATCTCTGGATGCCAGATTGGTGACTGTGACATCATCCATCTGGCTGGCCCCTCCAGCTTTCTTAAGCAGGCAAGCAGAAGGACTTATTCATTGCCTTTATATCCCACATGGTTCTCCTCCTTCCTCAGTTAATCCCTACAACAACCCTGTGTGGTAGGTAAGAAAGCTGTGACTGGCCCTAAGTCAACTAGTGAGCTTCCTGAGTGGGGATTTGATTTCTCGCAGGTCCTAGGAAGACATCACACTGGCTTCCTATAGTTTTTCTGCCATGGGGCAGTGATATCCAATTAAGTAGGTGAATAAATATGGGGAAAGCAAAATGTCCCTTAGAAAAGGATCTGAAATATTATCCCTAAAACTTCCAATTTGTTTTATTCTGGTTTTATTTGATGCTTTAGTGAGCTGAAACCACTTTGAGATTTATTCCCCTGTAAAACATAAAGCATTATATAAATGAAATGAATAATAAAAATTCCATCGGGGGGAAATAGCTCCTAGACATTCCATAACCCAGGTTTACAATGCCATTCGGCAATTAGCTTATACATTCGAGTTTCTAACGCTGCCTTCACCTTTCCTGCTTGTTTCTGCTCCACTCCTGGAAATTAAATTGCGGTCTTCTTAGGGCAGGGACCAGCTTGTTTAATTCACTGTGTAGAGTTCAGCAGCAGCACTGATGATGCCTTGCAAATGATAATGGCACCTTGCCACAAGAGTAATGCACAGTTCCCCACAAAGCAAGCGTTTACGTGCAGTGAATTATCTCCCTCTGGTAGAACGGAACATCCGGAAGTACAGGGGAGGGACTTTGGCCTACTAAGGACAGACTGTCCATTTGCCCTGGACAACACAGGATCCCGTTTCCCCTGCAGTCTGTGCCATGGCGATATTTTCCCAACTTGCAACAACAGAGAGCTCCAGGAAGTTAACACATAAAACAGTAATTTAAAAAAGCACACACAATCAAGTTGGATTCTGAATGAGCGCACACTCTTGGCTGCAGCATCAATGTGCCAAATTCACACCAGGGCATGGCACTCCAGATGACTCAACATGAATGAGGCACTTCAGACACCCTTTCAATGCTCGCAGAGGAGCTGACGAAAGATTAAATGGGCCGGTTTTTCTCCTGCTCCTTCAACAGATGGCTGCAACCCAGACTCTGTCCGTAAAAAGACCCTAACAGTAATGCACCCAGCATTTATAAGGGGTCAGCTGAGGTGAGGTGGGAGGCGACAAGAGAGATTTCGGGGCAAAATATCTAAATTTCACATATGTATGCAGCATCTGAACTGGCAGCAACTGACCAACAAAGAGACACTTGGTTTGTGGTGGTTAGCTGACCCAGCATGTGGCAACTTGTGAAAAATGCATTGACAGGGATCATTAACAAGAGGCTCTGTAAAAACCTAAGAAATATTGTAAGAAAGAAAAATAGGTGTGGAAGGGTATGTTAAAAGGCAATAGAAAATTTAGGAAATGTGTAATTAAAAAGTCTAATTCGGACGATTGTCAGAGAGGCTGAAGGAAGTCCAAAAATGAGAAAATTTGTTAAGTTCTAATGTGGTGCGATATGTATTTTTCTTGATGGAATAAAAAATATTGGTAAAAAAAAAAGACAGGGATCATAAACAAAGGAAAGGAAAATAAATCTGCTGATATTATAATGTCGTTCTACCAACCTACAGCACAGCCACACTTTGAATACTGTGTACAGTTCTCATCACCTTGCTTCAAAAAGGTGAGCTGGGAAAGGTTTGGGAAAGGGCAAGCAAACATACGCCCCTACGAGGAAAGCTTACAACATTTGGGTTTTGGTTTGTGGTTTTTGTTGTTGTTGTTGTTTCTGTTTGTTTGTTTTTGGTTTAGAGAAAAGCTGAGTAAGATAAGGGCATAAAATACTAGAACTTGGGGGCATCCAATGAATCTGAACATTGGAAGATTTGTGACAAGATGAAATAAAGTACTTTTCCCTGCAACACATAGTTAACCTTCGGAATTCACTGCTGCAGGAGGCAGCAATGGCCACAAAGTTGGACGGCTTGAATGCGAGCAGTGTTTCTACAACTTCCATAATTTCTAGTTAGCAGGACCAGTGCTTAGGGATTGTGGGAGCTGTAGTCCAACAACAGCTGGGGATCAAAGTTTGAGAAACATTGCAACAGAGTCACAGTGACCTATGCCAGACACATGGATGCTACACCAAGCTCACACCAATCAAATCAGCTTACTCAAAAATAAAAAAATTGCTTGTTATTTTTTATTTTGCTTGTTATTTGTTAAGTGGCATTTGTATGCTGCCCCACAACTGTTGGGGTGGGAATGGCAGGATCTATCAGAGGAGAAGATCAGTAGAAAATTACGTTTCCAATTGCCAGCTGGCTATGCCAACCTCTGCTTCCATTTTGTTACTGGCTCTGCTCTTGCACCACCATTATCTGACTGGCAGGTCTCACAGACCCTCCTAGTGTCCCTATTTTCCAGGGACATTTCCAGATTTACAGAAGCCGTCCCAGTTTCTGATTTGATCCCAGAATGTCCTGCTTTTCCTTAGGATGTCCCGATTTTCATCAGAGAAATGTTGGAGGGTATGGTCTCAGTTACTTTATGACCCTCTCAACTGAGCAATGACCCTCCCAAACATCAGGAATGGTACAAATTGTGGTCCAGCTGCTTCTTGAAGGTCTCAGGCTCCCACATCCATGTTCTAGAGGAGATTTATACAAAACACTGCTTGTAAATGCTTCTCAGCAGCCAACTAAGATGGTCTTTGACTCTACACATATGTATACACTGGAAGGCAGGGATGACATGGGGAGAGAGGGACCCACCCTTTTGCCACCTTCACTGATGAATGCAAAACGGCTGCCAAAGCCCGTAAAAAGGGGCTTCATGCCTACATCATGCAGCCTCAGAAGTGAAGTTCGCATTCACATCCCCATAAACACAACCATCATCAGCCGATGGAAGAAAAGCCGACTCAGTCAACACAAGGCACACAGGCCTACACGGGCGTAACTCATTGCACGCAAATGCTACTATTTTAAGTGTCTAGCATAACTCTCTGCTCTAACAACCCCTCCTTAGTGGCTATAAACAGCTCAGGTGCTTGTTGGACACCATGCCTTACTAGGATTCACAAGACAGTTACAATGACTAGCAAAATACGGGGGTGGTGGGTGGAACACTTTCAGAAGATCCCCGCATTTTGCACAACACTTCCCCCAAAACTTTTACAGGAGGAAAAGCCCAGATGGGTCTATGGTCTGTGCGCCTCCGACAGGACATCTTTCTCTCCCCCCAGGAATATGGAATGCATCTCTTGAAACAGGACGAGCCGCATGTAGTTACATGCACACGGTCTGTGCCTCTAGGTCTACCTGTTATGTTCTGTGCAATGTGTGATGGAGAAGGAAGGCAAGATGTCCTCCAAGAATAAGCAAGCTCCAATCCCATCCATATGCTGCTATAATAATTTTTATTAATATTTATAACCCGCCCATCTGGCTGGGTTGCCCCAGTCATTCTGGGAGGCTTCCAACGCATATAAAAACATAATAAAATATCAAGTATTAATGCTAGTTCTGCCTTCGCCTACCTGGTTCCCTCTAGATGTTTTGAGACTACAATTCCCATCAGCCTCAGCATTACACATCCATGCTGTTTGGAGCTAATGGGAATTGTAGTACAAAACATCTAGAGGGCACCAGGTGGGTGTACTAGTGACATGGATGTGGCCCCTGCATGGCTGACAGCCCCCGTCAGCAAAGCATCTTTTTATTTATAGCTGCTGCAATTTTCACCCTGCTATTATGGCTCCAGAGAGGCAGCTTGAAATAAACCAAACTTCAAAAACATGATGAAAGTGCATCATCATATAGTCACCAAACTACCTAAAGCAATAGCATTAGATGGGCAGGACTAGGGTAAGCTCAAAAGTTTTCGATTAAAAGGAAAAAGAGAAACGGTCATGCCACGTCCCAACACACCTGCCAGAAGAAAATCCCCTTTGACATCCTCCTAAACAGAGAAAGTAAGGATTTACCTGCGAGGTTGGTCTAGGGACTGAGTTCTGTGATGAGGGCGTCACTACAGAGAAGGCCCCGCCCCTTGTCGCCAATCTCCTTGGCTTGGCATAAAGAAGATATCCAGAAGCACAGGGAGAAGGGGCGAGACGCTTGCAAAAGCTACTATTAAGCCAGGATCTTCCTTTGGAGAAAGGAAATCAATGCATTTGCTCTTCTCACCCGATTCTTCTCCAGAGACATTAACTGGCACAGGGTGGAAATAGACCGCGTAGAAGCATACCACACAAGTAATGGAGGATAACCAGCCACACCTAGCTGAAGCCTCAGCCTGTGCACAGCTCCAGCCTGCTCTCCCCTGCCATTTCTCAACGTTGTGCTGAGCTGCATTCCGGACTCCTGATCCCTGCTGAACTCTGACCCAGATTGCCACATGCCCCTCGGCCGGAAATTACACAAGAGCACGCGGAGGTGGGTCCTGCTCCCCTGCCCTGCGAAATCCACACAGACAAAAGTTAAATCCTTCGAAGACAGAGGTCCTCTGGCTGGGACGGGACGATATGGGATTGAGGGGGCAACTCCCATCTCTTGTGGGGGTGCAATTAGTGCCAGCACCGTCCGTTAAGAGTTTGGGTGTAATCTTCGATACCTCCCTCTCCATGGAGGCGCAGATTGCAGCTATAACAAAGGCGGCATTTTTTCATCTCCGCCAAGCTAAGCAGTTGGCTCCTTACCTCTCTCGCCCTGACCTAGCCACTGTGATCCACGCGACGGTCACCTCCAGACTGGATTATTGTAACTCGCTCTACGTGGGGCTGCCCTTGAGACTGACCCAGAAACTCCAGCGGGTGCAGAATGCCGCAGCGAGACTCCTTACGGGGTCTTCGCTGCGGGATCACATTCATCCGGTGCTATACCAGCTGCACTGGCTCCCGGTGGAGTACAGGATCAGGTTTAAGGTGCTGGTTTTAACCTTCAAAGCCCTACACGGCCTAGGACCCTCGTATCTACGGGACCGCCTCTCCTGGTATGCCCCACAGAGGAACTTACGGTCCTCAAATAAAAACATCTTGAAGGTCCCAGGCCACAGAGAGGTTAGGCTGGCCTCAACTAGAGCCAGGGCTTTTTCGGCTGCGGCTCCAACCTGGTGGAACGCTCTGTCACAAGAGACAAGGGCCCTGCAGGACTTGACATCTTTCCGCAGGGCCTGCAAGACAGAGCTGTTCCACCAGGCCTTTGGTTAGGGCACAGCCTGACTCCCTCCTTTGGCAATCTTTACAATACTTTAGTTTATGGTTGCCATCAATTTTGATTTTAATTAATTCTTATGATGTTTTTAAAATGTTGCACTATTTTAGTGTTGTTAGCCGCCCTGAGCCCGGGTTCGGCTGGGGAGGGCGGGATATAAATAAAATTTATTATTATTATTATTATTATTGAGGAAAGGTGAGCAGCTACACTTTTCCATCAGGCTTCACAGAGATTCTGAAGGTCTTTTGCACCCAACTGGGAGTGCAGCTGTGTATTTCCTATGGCGCCGTGAGTTTTGCAAGTAATTCAGCGGCAGGGGACAGGTGAAGCGAGCTCTCCGCACGAAGGCAACTTCAGATAACTGCACAAAAACCCAGCAATGGGTGTGTGTGCACGGTTAGATAGACTTCTAAAATATAATAGATTTCAAAATGCCAGTCATGACTCCACCTAGGGAGGGAGACAGTTACCAAGAGAAAGTCAACCAGGAATTAAATTTGTTCCCTGGCTGAGACAGGAAACCTCTTGCCAGTGCCAGGGCTAAACCTAGAGAATAGAGGAAACCATAAAATGGCTCCAAGTAGATGTCCTTACCACTTAAACAGCCAAGGCCAACTACCGCACCCTTCTAGAAGAAGGATTTTCTTGGCAGAGGGAATGGCTTCCTGATAGGCTCATATCAAATGCTGCCACAGACCCTGTCAGTTTACTGAGCCATATAAATAGGCATCACCTATCCTGATTGGGATGCGGGTAGCACTGAGGGTGCCTAAGACTTGCCGATCAGAAGGTCGGCGGTTCAAATCCCCACGATGGGGTGAGCTCCTGTTGCTCGGTCCCTGCTCCAGCCAACCTAGCAGTTCGAAAGCACGTCAAAGTGCAAGTAGATAAATAGGTACTGCTCCAGCGGGAAGGTAAACGGCGTTTCTGTGCACTGCTCTGGTTCGCCAGAAGCGACTTAATCGTGCTGGCCACATGACCCGGAAGCTGTACGCCGGCTCCCTCGGCCAATAAAGCGAGATGAGCGCCACAACCCCAGAGTCGTTCACGACTGGACCTAATGGTCAGGGGTCCCTTTACCTTTATCTTTTTATCCTGATTGGCAGCGGCTCTCCAAATCTCAGGTCAAAACCTGCTAGCTGAAATCTTTTCAGCTGGATTTGCCAGGATGCTGTAACCACATGCTATTCTACTGAGCTACAGTTCTTTTCCGGCACCTGAACTCCAGCATTCTCCTTTTAGAAGATCCAACTGGCCCTCATAATCTCAGTAATCAGGCTGGGCAATATATCGATATATTGTCCCAAACCGGTTTTAAGTCCGTATCATGATATCAGTATCAGAATTCTTCACTTGGTAATATATTGGGAATCACAATATGTGTGTGTGCATGCACCATGCAAAAATCACAATGCGGGAAAAACCACGAAGCCAGCCAATGCCTCTACACAGCTTCATCCTTATTTCAGACATTGTGGTATGTCAGTATATCGTGATGTTTAGCTGGTAATGTATCACAGTGTTGAAAACCAGATATCACCCAGCCCTACTCAGTAATACTACAGGCTGTGTGTGTTTTCTGTTTAACTCTGCGGTAACACATCAATTTTGCTGAAGCTGTTCCAACTCTCTTAACTTGAAGCTGAAGGCCACAAGCCCCTGAGCCCCAACTTGAGCCCAAGTCTCATTGACCTTAATGGAGCTTACTTCTAAATAAACCTATGCAAGATCCCAGTGCCTGGCACATATATTTGTGCTCACCTTTACTTTGAGCCACTTCCCTTGGAACATAAACACACAGACACGGGCTAAGTTTATAATTTGCACTTTAGATGCCAGCATCAAATTCCTAGGTTCCAGGAGAACCACAATGCCTGGGATTCTCTTTCAACAGCCTCAAACCCAAGACTAGGAAGAATTAGAGGGAGGGCGATATGAGAGGCATCAACCACCCAACAAAATGCAGTCTCTGTACAACATAAACTTTTAACTCATGCCCAGCGGCCACCCCCAACTCCCATCTTACCGTCTTGCGTTCTCGCTTTGGCGGGATCGGTGGCTGCTGATTCATGATGACCTGAGCAGCAGGGAACTGCTGCACACTCTGGGCAGGGTAATATGCACCAGCTGGAGAGGGGAGAAAAGGAGGAAAGTTAAGGAACTGCTATCCCAGAATTCCAAGGGGCAAATCATGCATCTGCAGGTGTAGTTCCTGAGCTCACCTCACAAGCTTAAAGGAATGAACCGCAGGGCAGAACCATCAGGTGATGTTGCCAAGCACCTTTTTCAGTGGGGGAAATAATCCCCCGACTAGCACTGGGGCAAGTCACTGCTCAGTTCCCCCTCCACACACGTACGAACAAGAAGAGAGAGAATGAATATCCCAGGAGGAACTCCCAAAAGAGGCAGGAGGCTCAAGGGTGGCACGTTCGCCTCTAGACCTGGTCAGGAATGTCAAAACCGGACCAACTTGTTCAGCAAGCGACACCTCAGCATTCTTTCTCCATGATCCTGAGCGTCCCTAAGCCACCCCACTTCCCCACCTGGGGCAACCCCTTGCTTTGAGGCTGCCCCATCCTAAATTAAGGCATGCTGAAGAGCTACTGCTGTAACTAGCTAAATCTATGGCCTTGTTTGCCTGGTTGCATGGAGCAAGGAGGGGAGGAATGAAAGTACGGCTGTGGTCTAGAACTGCGTGTCCCCAGAATTCCCTGGGCCACCTCCTCAGCTCTTCTCCAAACTTCCTTCCAAACCAACTCTCTCTGTAAGCAGCAAACAAGAGAGATAGGAAGACTGTACAGAAGCACGGACTGGCTCTAGGCATCTCCTCCCCCAGCCACCTTCCCAAGCTTCGTGGCCTTATCTTCTGCCCAGCATGCATGGCACCCACCTAGTCTCTCCATTGGGCAGACTATTTTGAATCCAAGACTCTGGGAGACAAAACTTAAGAGAGTCTAGGGGAGGGCAAGGAGTTCTAGAAATGAGTGGAGAAGCAATCGTGTTGAGAATTACAGGTTCCACAGAAGGGATGTGGAACCTGTGGCCTCTGCTGGTGGCTCTTGAACTACACTTCCCATCATCCCCAGCCTCTGGCCCTGCTGGCTCTGAACATCTGGGAGGCACTGGGTTCGCCATTCCTGCCCTAGAGCAAACTCAAAAGGAGAAAAGTTGCCATAAAAACTCACCAAGACACATTTTAAAACATCAATATGTAGAAAACATGAAAAACCGGTGCAAACAAATAGCAGAACTACTAAAGGGTGCACCATATAGCCAACTTCAGACAGATTCACCTCCTACAGCTTGTGGCAAAAAAAGTTTTTATGGCAACTTTTCTCCTTTTGAGTTTGCTCTAGGGCAGGAATGGCGAGCACCATACGAAGATGTACTTTCTTTCTGGCCGCCCGAAATCTGCCAGACAGACATCTTCCTGGCAGAATGAGGTATTTCAACTGTGGGCCACCCAATCCCAATGGACATTTGCAGCAAAGCCTTGAGAGGAACTATCAGGAGAATTCCAAGGTTGCTCTCCCAAACATCTCACCTGCTGATGCAAAGTGAGGAAAGCAATGGAAAAGCTTCGCCTAGTTGACCTCTGGGGCTGAGCAGACAGAAAGCCCCAAGATAAATGTGAAGCTAAGGTGTAATGATGGACAGAGTGCCTTTGCCAGGGGAGACAACCATGAAACTGGACTATGCCTGGACCAGAGCTTTGGCAAAATGATGGGAGGACAGCCTTTAACAATTGTGGTATGACAGAGCCCATGGAGAAGAGAAGGGGGGAAATAAAACAGGGACAGGGATTCTTGTCATGTTCCCCACACTTCCTTAGGCATTGAGCACCCTTACAGCTGTGTGCAATCCAGGCAATCTGGGTTGGGAGGAACCTAGACTCCAGATGGCATAGCTACCAGACACTGCTAGTGTTTACTTCCTGGCTGTCCTGCACATCCAAGGGGTTACCAACTTGATTAATAATAACAGAACAAAATGTTCCGATTTACAACTGTGCTACAAGGGAAGCTTCAAAAGCAGTTTAATTGCCGTGGTTTCCTCAAACAGAACCGGAGCAATGCAGCACAGCATGGGGGAGGGCTGAGTGATATATCAATATAGTGTCCAAAACCATTTTCAAGCCCATGCCATGATATTGGTTTCATAATTTTTGACCTGGCAATATACTGTAAATCATGATGTATGTGGGTGGGTGTACATGTGTGCTATGCAAAAATCACAATGTGGTAAAAATTGTGAAGCTAGCCAATGCCTCTACATAGCTCCATCCTTATTTCAGACATTGTAATGTATCAGTATATCACAATGCTTAGCTGGTGATATATCACAAAGCTGAAAACCAGGTATTGCCCTGCCCTAGTGTGGAGGACCTTTGTTCCGTGTCCCCCCCCCCCCGATGTTCTTCAGCTACAACTCCCATCATTTCTGACAACTGGCCATGCTTGCTAAGATGAGCAGTAGTTCTGCAACATCTGGTTCCCCACACCTTCCGCAAGGCAACTGTGGCTCAGTCCTTCCAACAACCAGGCCAAAGTGAATCAGGTATCAGGAGGAACAAGATTGGGGGTGGGAGCAAGAAACCCTTGAGGTGTGATGCATATCGTCAGAGCTAAGGCACAAAAGAAGGCATTCAAAGGATTTCTAAAGGGTGGGAGAAATTCAAAGCAAAAATGATCACGAGGTACAGAGGAAGTGTCTTTCCAGACCTCCTGTGGGACTCTCTCTCCATAGTCAAGGTGTTTCCACCCCGAATGCCCCACGTTCCACAGGTGCGCCTAAGCACCAACCCCACAGCCTGCGCATTGCCTGCATGTGCTAGACCATAGAGAGGAGCTGATGCACTGACTAGTCTAGCCTGTTCTGAGCACATGGAAGCAGCCCTCTGCCTGCGCTGAGTCATCTGGCCTAATAAACTTTATGGGTGGGGAGTGCAGTGCGGCACTTTCACAAGCTGACAGTCACCCCTGAAGCAAGCAGCCGCAGAAGCACGCAGCAAGCCGGCCGTGGCATGAGGCTGCCCAAGCAGGCAGCGATCCTGGAAAGGGAAGCCGCCAGTGCCTGTGAGAGGTGGGCAGCAGGGGAGAGGACCATCAAGCTCACCTCCTCCAACCACCGCAGGCTTGCAAGAGGAGAAACTGCGCACTGATCAACTGCTTCCTGCTACTCCAGGGCTCAAGGCACAGGAGACAGATTGGGGTCCTGAACACACAAGCTTCTCTCCTAGAGGCCCCAACTCTGCACGGAAGGGATGGGATAGGAGCAGGCAGCATATCAGGCTCAGCACACCCGCTGCAACTCAGACCTCTGAAGAAGCTGAATGCACCTACCTTTCGGGAAAGGGTGTGGGCAGGAGGGTTTGTTTTTTTGCAACCTCTGCAGCACTGAAAGAACTATGACATGCAGGACTGGGATGGGATGGAGGCCTCAGCTCACATTTCTGAGTCTGCAGGAGCAGACTGGGACAGGTCCAGGCTAAAAATAGCAATAGTGCTCAGTGATCATGTGAGCCCCATGTGGGGAAGGAAAGGAGGGAGGGAAGGAGGGAGGAAGAGGAGGACCAAACACTCAAGGCAACTTGACAGAAGAGTTTTGGGGAAATACTAAATCCTGGGGTGGTGAGGAGAGTGTGTGTACTCCAACAGCAGCAAATCTGTGCAAGACAAAGCTGAGAATGTGTTGTCTCCCCTGCTGCACATGCGCAAACCCACCCACCATTGTGGCTTGGAAACGTAAGACTAAAAGCCACTTCAGGGGTGACTGGGTCAGGGGCTCCTATCAAACCCGCAGCTCTCTTACTGTGCTGCCGCAGCAATCCAAAGCCAGGCTGAGGCTAAAGTCTGCGCAGCCACTGTCTGGGCAGTTAAAGATTAAACTGACCCCACCAGAAAGGAGAAGAGGAGAGGGGCCCCTAGAGATGAGATGAGACGGATCCTGCACCCAACCTGCCCAAGCACACAGGTTGCATGATCCAACACTCTAGTGCCGAGTCACTCTTGGAACTGTATTTTTGTGGGCTAAATTATTTCAAAGCAAATAAAAGTATTGAGACCAAACGGGAGTTGAAGAGAACAAGTGTGCACAGTTCTCAGTCACTCTGAGGGAATGTCATGCAAGATTGCTTCCCACGCCCTCTTGCCAGGGCAACCACGGCCTCGGTTTGCCATGGAACTATTGTTTCGCAGCTCAGGATCACTTCCAACAGGAGTCGGGCTTCAAAAATGTCCCATTTCTGTGACATTTAGGGGTAGCAAGACAAGAGACGAATGTGTGAACCTCCCAGGCTTACGCCATGAATGGGGACACGTGTGCCCATCCAGATATTTTCTGGACTCCAACTCCCATCATCCCTGATCGTCAGCCATGCTGACTGGGACTGATGGGAGTTGGAGTCCAACAACACCTGGAAGGCCACAAGCTCCCCATCCCTGCGGCCATCGGTCCAGAACCAGCAGAGGAAATCTGGACCAAACCATTTGGGTGGGTGGGTGCCTAAGGACTTTTAAGTATCCCTAAGGCAATAGTAGGATTGGAAAGAAAATCTGCACCAAGAAAGCTGGCAATTGGGAAATTGACATGGGAGCTTGGCTCTGGATTTTTCCATTCTTCGGCCATTCCACTGCATGTTTTCTTTTATTTATTTGAATGTGCAGCTCAGGGCTGGCTTAACACTTCCTCCCTGTTAGGCTTCACCCTTCCACCTCGCTCTGAATATATATCCTTACCTGCTCACTCTGACTCTCCCAATAATCTCTGCTTTGCAATTAACCAAACACCTACCCGAGTTTCTAGACCAGAAATGGAGAAACTGAGAGCATCCACACAGGTGTTGCTGGTCTACAGTTGCCATCCTCCCTGGCCGCTGAGCCATCTTGTGAGCAGATGGGGGGTGGAACATTTTAAGGCCACCCGTGTTCTTAACAGTACCACCAGGAGGCCTCTAAGAGAAGTCCCATGTGGTGGGGTTTCTTATTCTCACATTGCTACCCGTTTCTCTGGCCTAGTTCTTGCTGTGGTAGCTAACCTGGGTAGCAGCTGTACATTTTCAGACTGCAGGTGAGGGTTCCCATGATTTAACAATCGTCCATACAATGAAATCCCCCACCAGCTCCAAAAATGCATGCAACGTCTTGTAAGAACATACATCTGATCACCTGAGCCCACACATGCAGTCTGAAGTGATGCAGCCCAGACACAGGCTTGCCACCCCAGCAAGAGCCAAGGCTCTACTTGTCTCTCTCTCTCTCTCTCTCTCTCTCTCTCTCTCTCTCACACACACACACACACACTGTTATCTTACTGTAGTATGAAAAACTTTAATAAAAATCTTATTACTGGGACTGCATGCTCCCTTCCTTGAAGTGTGAGAATCAGTGCATCTAGTAAAAAGCAAGAGGGCGAGAGGAAATTAAACTGGAAATCGATCAGTTTTAGACTAGGCCTCCTTCCAGTACATGCAACCCCCCCCCTTATGTTTATCTTTATCAAACATGTATTTATTTAATAAAATTTATACACTGCTTGATTGTAAAAAAAAAAGAAAAATCAAAGTCCCCCAAGCAATAAAGGTAAAACAAGAAAATCAAGGAAAAAAGGCAACCGCATTTTAGAACATACAGAATACTAAAGCAAATTAAAACTGTCTCAACTTTCTAAGCACCTGAGTAGGCTCGATTAAACAAGGTGGTTTTTAGCAGGCGCCAAAATGAGTCAAGTCAAGTCACCTGCTCGAAGTCAAAGCACAGGGAGTTCCAAAGCGTAGCCGCTGCCACACTAAATGACTGAGCTCTTACAAATGTGGAATGGGTATTCTGCGGCACCTGTAGTAGTGCCAATTCCGTGTGGCCTGCTCCTATAAACACTTCAAAATCGCAGTGGAAGATCATACATTTTTCAAACACGTTTCCAATACAAAGAGCTCCCTGTGTGTAGTGTGAACTAGCACATACAGAAGTTTTTTTCTGGGGTACGCATACCCCTAAACATTTTGTGAATCCTTGTACAGTGGTACCTCGCAAGACGAACGCCTCGCAAGACGGAAAACCCGCTAGACGAAAGGGTTTTCCGTTTTGGAGGCGCTTCGCAAGACGAATTTCCCTATGGGCTTGCTTCGCAAGACGACAGCCCATAGGGAAATATCCGGGACAGCGGGGGAGCGCAGCGCGTCTTCCCCACTGTCCTCGGACCTCCTCCGAGGCCGGGCGGTGGGGCGGGAACGCCTCCTCCCGCCGAACACCTGCCCCCCCCCGCCCGCCCGGCTTCGGAACGCTGCTCCGAAGCCGGGCGGCGGGGCGGAAACACCTTCTGAAGGCGGGCGGGGGGCAAAAGTCTTTGTCCCCCCTGCCTGCCTTCCCAGGGGCTTTTAAATCGCCCCAGACAGCGGAGAAGTCCTCCACTGTCCCGGGGCGATTTTAAAATGCCGCCCGCCAGCATTTTAAGATCGCCCGGATAGCGGAGAAGTCCTCTGCTGTCCCGGGGTTTTTTAAAATGCTGGGGGTGGGAAGAAAAGCCCTTGTCCCTCCCCCCCCCAGCCTTCAGAAGGGTCTGAAGGCGGTTTCCCTAGGAACGCATTAATTGATTTTCAATGCATTCCTATGGGAAACCGTGCATCGCAAGACGAAAAACTCGCAAGACGAAGAGACTTGCGGAACGAATTAATTTCGTCTTGCGAGGCACCACTGTACTTTTGTCCATTTACTGTATTTATTTTTTCCTGTTTGAACTATAAAATTGTGATTTTCTTGAGTCAAAACATTTTTTGTTTAGGAAAAAAGGACTGCATAAACACACCCGCCCCACCCTGCACTCTTTCAAGTCCTGGTATCAGGGCCAGCATACAACGAATACCAGTTTCTGGGGGGCAACTGTGGAAGAGAAAGCCACTGCCTTCATAACCAGCTGATAGGACTCCCAAGGTGCATCTGGCAAGCAGCTGTAGGCAAGAGAATGCTGGACTAGAAAGCCCTTTGCTCAGACCTTTTTGTGACCTTAAATGGTGCTGTCCAGAACTCCATCAGACCGGATCATCTCACAGTTAAGTCTGCTTTTATGGGGAAAGTGCTAAGAGTTTTCTGAACTTTTACATCAATTCATGTACAGTGGTACCTCGCAAGACGAATGCCTCGCAAGACAAAAAACTCGCTAGACGAAAGGGTTTTTTTGTTTTTTGAGCTGCTTCGCAAGACGATTTTCCCTATGGGCTTGCTTCGCAAGACGGAAACACGTCTTGCAAGTTTGTTTCCTTTTTCTTAACACCGTTAATACAGTTGCGACTTGACTTCGAGGAGCAACTCATAGAACGCGGTGTGGTGGCCTTTTTTGAGGTTTTTAAAGACTTTGGTGATTTTTGAAACTTTTCCAAAACTTTCCCGACACCGTGCTTCGCAAGATGACAAAACTCGCAGAACGAATTAATTTCGTCTTGCGAGGCACCACTGTACCTTATATCTCAGCGATCCTTACAATGGCCCTTTAACGTAGGCCACTATTCTACCCCCTTGCCCTGTAAAAAGGCAGGGAGGCTGACAGCAAAAAACGGCAGCTTGCCTCAGGCTATCTGCTATCTAGCAAGTTTATGGCTGAGACGACATCTGAACAGGGCAACTTGCTGTCTCATAGCTCAATCCCTTAATAACTATGCTGCAGCCTTTCCTTTCATACTAGCAAAGGTCTCTTTGACACACACACACACACACACACACACACGGAGGTTCTCATCTGCCCTCCCCAGAACCCTGTTCTTAAGGCCCTTAATTCTCATCCCCTACTGAAAGTGGAACAATGACACACCTATTTGCAACTGCATCTACTGTGTAATCTTGAGCCAATATACTCTCCTTCTACAGCGTCTTTGTCTAACCTTGCAACTAATTGGGATAGTGAGCACAGCCTACAATCGTGCGCAGCCTACAATCTTGTCAAAAATCATAGGCTCAACCTCCTGGAACAAAAATCTCTTGCACCACTCAGTTTGCTTGTTTCTTAGCTAGATTTCCAGAGCACAGCCACAGAAAGGGAATAGAGGCTAGCAGCCCAGAGGTAAGAATCCAACTACATGGGACTCCCCCAGTCTCTTCTGAAAACATCTTTTGCTCAGTGATTAGATACTCCTGCACTTCCATATTCTAGTCTGAAGGGAGTGAGGGGCAGAGGAGAATCACTTGGAAAACACACTCTCTCTCTCACACACACACACACACACACACGTGCAAATCAACAATCAGGAAGAACAGAAGCTATTTTGAATCAGGCTGTAACTGAACTAGCTTTATATTAATTTTCCAATCAGAACACTGGGTTGCTATTCAGTGAATTTGCAAAACTAGAAAACTAGAATTTTGGGCCAAATGTTTAGTATAAATACTTTTTATTGAAGGTCCCTCCTAGATAAGGACTTGAATTAGTTTCCTTGGTTCTGTGTTTTATTTAAGAGTTGGTCCCTAACCCGGGTAACAAACAGTGATGTAGAAGTAAATTCTTAACAACGCTCAATTGGAGGCTTTCCGCAATTGAGACCCTCCTTTCATTTTGTAGTTTAAGAGCTAAGTCAAACTAGACTTCTCTCCCTCCCACAACATCCTCTCTCCCCACGCCACCCCACCCCAGATTTTCTTGACTGTGTGTGACACAGAATGACTGCGGCAAAAGGAATTCTAACTTAATCAAGCAGGGAGAACATCAGTTGCCTTCCACGCTTTCACAGCAAGTAAAGCCACTGCTCAAGGCTAAACTGCAAAGGTGACTTGAGCCCAGAGACATCTTGTACATAGATGGAACTTGCAGAACCGGATCAAGAGCAGAAACACACTGGATGCCATCAGCGCTCAGTCAGGCAAAGAAAAAGCTGCTTCCACCCTGCAATTTTACGCACCACCAAAATCACAGGATCTTAAAACTGGAAGGGATCCCAATGGAACTGGAAGTTCAACCCCCTGCAACGCTTCAAACAGAACATGTAGTGATATATTCCTCTCCCCACACACACACACACCACACAATGACAGTCATACCCGTCCCCTTACCATAGGTGCCAAATTCTGTGGGGCTGGCTCCAGGGTAAAAGCTGGGGGCACCTGGCTGAACAGGATACTGCTGAGTCGGAACAACGTATGTGGAGCGGCCCTGGGTCAGAGAGGAAAAGGAAGAAAAGGATAGCAAGTAAGTTCCCGAGATTAAGCTTGGAGGAGGAAGACTTGACACAAATGGGGCAGGGGCTGCAGTAATGCCCCAGTAACATGCACCAGATCAAGAGGAGCAGAACGGCAGGCCATAAGCAAGGCCGCAATAAACACAGAGAATAAGAATAAGAATTTATTATTTATACCCCGCCCATCTGGCTGGGCTTCCCCAGCCACTCTGGGCGGCTTCCAAAAGAATATTAAAATACTGTGATACATACAGAACAAAAGATACCAACAACCCCACTAAGGGGCTCGTGAACCTGGGGACACCAAGCTATGGCTTTCCAAAGCTTACATCCAATCTCCCTAGAGGTGGTGAAGGCATTTTCTAACTAAAGGGAACGTTTCCAAATTCTGCCTCTTTTGCATCCGCTTTAATGAGTCACGAAGCACCTGCTCATTCATCCCTTATCCAGTACTACATAACTCTATGCCCCATCCTAGATAAGGGTTGACACAGAAGCTGCCTGATACCATTTGTCTACAGCCTTTCTGATCCTCCGCAGCTTCTCCCCACCAGCTTAAAAGCAGCCATAGACACGCAGCTTTCATGTTCTCTCCCTCTTTTTATACTCTACATTTGACTTCAGATTGTTTTATTGATATTTTAATATTCTATAAACCACTTTGAGATTTTTCTTGAAAATATAAAGCAGTATAGAAATGAAATGAAATAAATAATGCTGCATTTAATCTGCGTGCCATGGCAGTGAGCTCCACCAGCCATGTCTGGGTACTATCTCAAAAACTGGATCATTGCCCCTCTCAACCCCCTGACTTTGGGGCAGCGGGAGGCTCACAGTGACAGAAAATCAAGAACCTGTGGTCTAGCATTGTGGAATCTGCTTTTGAATAAAACCTCAGATGGCACTGATGCTCTGGGTACCTTACCCTAGACATCAGACAAGGCAATCAGGGAGATTCCTTCCCACTTTTATGATGGATGCTGGCATAAAGCGGGGCTGGAAGGTATCCAGTAGCTGGATACCCATCACCTGAAAGAATTACATGTGCAGCCTACTCACACACATATTCGACAACAACACCCCCAGATCATTACCCCTCTCCACTCCAGCATCTGGGGTGAAAATGTGGGAGTGGAAGGATCCATGGCCTTTTAAAACGTAGAGGGAGCAGGAGTTGTTTTCGTTTGTTCCTATGCTTTTTGTGGTTTTATACCGTAAACCATCCTGTGATCCCTGGACGAAGGGCGGCATAGAAATTAAATAAATAGTAGACACATAGACAAGGAGAGCTTAGGGCTGCAAGTGGATCAGAACTCAAATTGATAAAAACAGTACGAGTGAAATAAATTGTCAACATCCTCTCTGTATACATTTTCCACAAGAATACACACCAGTTCAAAAGGAAACAGCAGCACGGTTAGTTTGTTTTATGGTGTGCCCAGGAGTTGCTGCAGGCATCACCAATGAGAGATCTCACCTGCCTTCCTGTAAAAGTTAATGCTTTCTGAAAAACAAGGCTTGCCCTTTGCAGCTTTTGAAAAGACTTGTATTAAAACCAACCAGTAAGTCAGTAAGACTTGATTTAAATCATTTTTTTACACAAAGACTCACTCTTGCTGGTATAATCTTAATATTTACAACCAGATGAAGCTTTCATTTTTGGAATAATAAAATTTCAGGGTAGTTTTTACCGTTATATAAAAAATTACTGATTTGGTTTTACTATTAGAAATACATAGACAGGTAATTATGGAAATTGTGAGGTTTAATAAGTTAACTGTTTATATTTGGACAACTTTTCTACTGTACTTTATTGGAAGGAGAAAAATAACCATTTCATTAATAACAAATTAAACAATTTATTTAACTCAAACAATAACATTATAGTATATGTATCCATGTTTGTTAACTGATGTGGTTAAACAATCTTTTTTTAAAAAAACGTAAGACTGAGTTTTAGCACACATGAAAAACTTAAGACAAATCCTTATTTCCTGATTAACAGCCTTTGGACTATAACGTAACTTAAATAGAAAACTATCTTTAGAAAGATTTTTCCTCCAAAAGCATTTTATTTTAAAAATTCAATTTAAATTATAAAAGCCAATTTTTAAAAAATCCATTTTTTTAATCATTGATTTTTATCCACCCTGAAAGCAACATTACATTTTAGATCCGCTACCTGACAAAATCAGGGGTCACTTTTTTGTTTTTTTAGTTGATCAAAATGGTTTAAACTGATTAAACTTCGCAGCCCATACAGACATCATAGGTGCATCAAACCAGCCTGAAAGCGTGCACACACACAAAAATGTTCTCAGTGGTCATCCCTCAGTTCTGGGTGACTCACCCATGCCCGGCCTTTCATGGTTTCCTTAAATGGTGCAAGATGCTATTTATTCAAACTCATTTGGGGTGAATGAGGAGGGAGAGGGCAGCATAATTAGCAGGTTACCCACCCCAAGCCCTTGGGATAGTGTGGGTTATGCGTCACATGAAGTAAATAGTTCACACGCAGGGTTGTAAGAGCAGTTTCGCTACCTCTTAAGCTCCTACCGCTCAATAAGCGGGACATGGATCACATCAGACATGCCAAATCTCTGCAACTGCCCCCTCCCATCAGGACTGGGGACATTTCCCTTCTGCTCCCAGGGCTTGCCGAAGCCCTGTTTCTGACCAGCACATTTGCCAGGAATATGTGCACATGCATAAGCGGGGTTACCATTAATCTTATTTTACGAAACAAGACAGCAGTGCCCATAGATAACCACAGGAAACGTTGGAGGCAGGAGGAGAGTGCTGGGGGTTAACAGGTGAGGGTGCCAGGAGCGAGGGTCTGAAGCCTGACCCACAACTCTATCAAGAGGCCCGAGGAAAAACAAGCCAGCAGCAGGCTCCCGGAGACAAGGCTCACTTGGGAAAGTGCAAACAGCTCTCCAGGTCTGCCCTCAGCCCCATTCTAGCCCTCACCTGCTGTCCAGGGATGTAGTAGCCTTGCGAAGCAGGGTAGGAGATCTGTGAGGGGATCATCATCACCTGGGAAGCAGCTGGATAAACATGAGTGGGTGGGCCAGGCCGAGCCGACGTATTACTCTGCACCCGGGAAGCACTTGTCGGAGGCTGGGCCCTGTTCTGGTAGAAATGCTTCAAGAAAGAGAGAGAGGGAGGGAGAGAGAAGAGAGAGGGGCATGCTTGGTTAGCAAGGCCTGGCCTGAGGAAACCCCAGAGACACAGCTGCCAGTCCCGTGTCCACCTCCCAAAGACTCTGGCTGTGGATACGTGGAGAAGGTGGCACACAAGAATCTGCCTGTACCCATAAAAGCATGGCACAGGGACTGCCAATGCCAAACCTGGATTCTCTGCAAACCAAGCTTTCGTTTTTATTTCAAAGAAGGAAAGCAAGTTTCGGTACCTGGAAGGCTGCAGAGAAATACAAATGGCCAATTTCCACATGCCATGCTCTAGTCTTCCAGACGGAAGGTTACAGGGTCTCTATATTAAGATGGCAGAGGCCACAATCCTCCAGCCGCCCTAGGCGGCAACCTAGTTTACCTGTGAGAAGCAGGAGAATGGTGGTGGGTTGGCACTTCCACCTCTTATGAGTGGCCCACCACTTTGTCCACAAATATAACTGAAGGGGCAGAGAAAACGGTTCAATTTAGCCTGGGGTCTCCTGTTGCAGACCCTCAATGCTATACTGTTCTATGTGTGTAGGTCCTCCTTAGTCAAATAAGCATAACCAAAACTCAACAAAACAAACTCAATGCAAGATGTGCAGAGAGGATACATGATGCAAATTACCTTGACTACAAATGGGTCAAGTTTCTTCAAAACTCAAGATCAAATGATAGTTGACTACATCCAACAGGAACTGGCAACACTAGGCAATTCCAAACCTGGGTTCCTGGGTTGCCTCTCTTGAATTTCACAGAACTAACACATGAAGCTCATCTGCAGCCAACCTGGGGTTTCTAGAGGTGCTACGGCATATGCATACAAGCCCCAGGATGCAACGCAACATCACATGGGCAAGGCAAGGTAGCGGGTGGGGGGGGGATAGAAGACAGGAGCAGTGAATTCTGCAACCCACAGAGCAAATACTTTTTAAGAAATTACACAAGAGCAAGAGGATGTTCCAGAGGCAGCCAGATCAGTACGGAACATCTCCACCCCTTGCCAAGATGCAAAGGAAGCCCGTTATGGATCATGCTGATTCACGTGACTCTCTTTCTCAGCCCTCTGCACAATGAAAGTGGTACTCTAGCCAAGGAGTTGTGCTTCTCCCCATTCCCACAAAGACTGACCCTATATATTGACTTTTGTTTTAGTTGCGCACTGAGCTACGGATTGGAGACTAGAGTGGGCTCCAAGTGACTTGCACCAATGCTCGGACCCTCCCGCTCCCAACCAGAGTAGGGTTATAGAAAAGGCATTACCTGAAGAGACCTGAATCCTCCCTGTTAGCAAGCACGCACGCGCACACACGCACACAAGGAGAAAAGGGAGAGAGAAGAGAGAGACACAGAGAAAGAGACAGGAGTTACCTACAGCCAGACAAGTTACGAGGCTCGGGGGAACAGCTGAATGCTCAGCAGGAAAGCAACAGCAGCGCCATGAGAAGGAAACTGGAATTGGGGGAGGGGAAAGGAGGAGGAGGCTCAAGGGAGAAAAGGGAAATAGGCTGGGATGCATGACCAGAGGCAAGAAAATGCCATCCTGGGGAACAACTCTGCTTGCAAAGTCCTTATACCACTTCCCACCAAGGGTTCAATGAAACTCTGGACCTAACTGCAGAAAAGTGTGTGTGTGTGTTTTGGGGAGGGTGTTGTTTGTCAAGCAGCTGGGCAGGCCAGAATGTGCAGCTGTGCTGTGTTCAGAACAGCTCGTGAGTCACAAATGGTGCCGGCCTCCTTTACATCGACTGACATGCTCTGCATTTAACTTGCAAGTGGTCCAGCCCTCACTTGCAACGCGTTCTCCATCTCTGCATTCTGACTCGTCTTCCCTCCCCTTGCCTCTTTCCCACTGGCTACCAAGCTCATCTATATAATCTGCCTCCTTCTCACACTCACGTCCTAGCATCTCCTGCTCCAGCCTTTGGGCAGAGACTGTCACAGCGCCCAAAACACTGCTGGCCCTGAGTAAGAACTCTGAACTAGGGATTCATCCGCAGTGTCTCCCATACTAGAGGCAACAAATCCTGTAACCTAGAAAAGAAGATATTGCAGTTTTTGCTGTTCTTATTACGGTTTTGTTTTCATTTTGGATTTTTAATGCTGTTAAATTGCCCTGTGATGTTTGGGTGAAGGTCAGTGTGAATTTACTACTACTACTACTACTACTACTACTAATAATAATAATAATAATAATAATAATAATAACAACAACAACTATTTATGTCTTTATTGGAGACACAGGGAAAGAGGAAGGGGGAAATGGCACATGTCACCTATGGCATCAGTTAATTGACTTGGAACACATCCTTGGGAACTTCAATGTAAGATGGGCGCCTGGCAGCACTCAAGAGTCATGGAAGTTGCTGAAAACATTAATCAAAAGTGTTCTTTACAAGTCCTACAAGAATATGTATCTGGGTGTAGCACCCCAGCACAACGCTCTATGTGGGGCTTCCCTAGTGCTTGATCCAGAAGCTGCAGTTGGTGCAGAGTGCTGCAGCACAATTGCTGACAAGAATGGGGCCTTGTCAGCACGTAACAACTGTGTCCAGAGACCTGCACTGGCTGCCCATTTGATACTGAGCCAAGTTCAAGGTGTTAGTATCAGCACATAAAGCCCGTAACAACTTGGGACCAGTTTGTCTATGAGATCGGCTTACACCACATATCCACGCAATCGCTTCGATGGCTGGAATTGGCACTATTGCAGATGCCACATAATATCCGTTCCACATTTGTAAGAACTTGATTGTTTACTGTGATAGCACCTATGTTTTAGAACTCACTGCCTATTGATACCTTTGCTGTACTCTTTTTGGCACCTGCTAAAAACATTATTTAGATAAGGCTACACAGATGCTTAGAAAGTTGGGTAATTTTAATCTAGCATTTTAACATTTGCATGTTTTTAAGTACTGTACATTTCTCTTGATTTTTAAAAAATCTATTTGTAGAACTGCTCTGAAAGGTTCATTTAATTTTTGAACTTTCTATTTCTGCTGAACTGTGCAAATACGGTTTTCCTCTTTATGTGATCTAACACTGTTTGCTCTCATTGACTGGAATTTGCACAACACTGGAAAGTGATCTTTGCACCAGGAAAAAGTGATTGCTTAAGGAAGTGATGGGATTTGTTTATTTTGGTTAGGCCAGCAGATACAGTATGAAAACGTAAGGAGATGTTTGCAGTTCAACTGCGCATTATATAATGACAGCACTGCTGGAAATAGATGTATACAGATTTGAACGCAAGGTTCCTTTTCTTTGCATATGATTGGATATTTGCACGAATACTTTCAATTTCGTAATGAATAAATGGGAATAAATGATGGCACCTTGTACACCTCCTTCCAGCAACTGCTGCAGCCAAGCTGGTGCCAAACATTTTGCTCTGCTTTCCTTTGAACCACATCAGAGTCCAATAGAGGGGTCTTGTCATCTGGGCAGCCCAGGACCTCCAGACACTCTGCCCAGGCTTCCACCCCAGGGAGATCATTTTGGTGCTGCCAACACAGTGGTTTGATTTCACCCCAGAGGTGCACTCCATTGTCTCTTGAGACAGACGGATGCCAACAAATGGGAAGGGGGACAGAAAGAGGAGAAGCCAATAAAAGCCTTAACTGCTTCTACCTGAAGTGTCCCCATGACTAAAATGTAAGAACGTAGGAAGAGCCTTGCAGGGTCAGACCACAGAGCCATATAGTCCAGCATCCTGTTCCTACATTGGCCAACCAATGGGAAACCTGCAACCAGGTGGAATCGCACTATCCCTAAAATCTTTACCAGCAACTAGGATTCAGAGGCATATTGTCTCCAACAGTGTAGGCAGAATGCAGCCAATGAGCCCAATAACCATTGGCAGTCTTATCCTCCATGAATGAGCAGGTCTTCCTTGATGGAACCCATGCCCCATTTCTGAAGGAAAGAAACACCTTTCATCTGCCGTGCTCCCTGCATCATCATCATCATCATTTATTATTTATACCCCGCCCATCTGGCTGGGTTTCCCCAGCCACTCTGGGCGGCTTCCAACAGAATATTAAAATACAATAATAAAAGCTTCCCTAAACGGGGCTGCCTTCAGATGTCTTCTAAAAGTCTGGTAGTTGTTTTTCTCTTTGACATCTGGTGGGAGGGCGTTCCAAAGGGCGGGTGCCACTACCGAGAAGGCCCTCTGCCTGGTTCCCTGTAATTTGGCTTCTTGCAGTGAGGGAACCGCCAGAAGGCTCTCGGCATTGGACCTCAGTGTCCGGGCAGAACAATGGAGGTGGAGACGCTCCTTCGGGTATACTGGACAGAGGCCGTATAGGGCTTTAAAGGTCAGCACCAACACTTTGAATTGAATTGTAGCAGAAGAGGAGATCACAGATGGGAGTGGGCTACCAGTGACCCACCAGCACATCTCGCCGTGACAAGGAACCTCTCGCCGAGCTACTTCTCGTGGGCTTCATTAGCAACAGCTAGATCCATAGTGACGTCCCCAGAGGGCGGGGGGCAGACGTGAAGAATGGTAACAGCCCTGCTGCATCAGACCAAAGGCCACTCTAACCTGCCCTCCGGTTTCCCAAAGAGGTCAACCATTGGGAAGCCACAAGTAGGACATGAGCACGATAGCTCTTGATCCCTAGCAGCTGGTATTCAGGAGCCAAATGCCTCTGATACTGGAGCTGCTATGCAGACATCCAGATTTTCAGCCACTTGTTCTCCACGGATTTTGTCCAATCCGCTCTAAAGCCATCCAAGCTTTGAGGACAAGGGTTAGTCTAGATCAGTGTTTCCCAACCGGTGTTCCGCGGCACACTACTGTGCCGTGAGACGTTGGCTGGTGTGCCGTGGGAGGGAGGCGGGCGAGTCGGGCGGTGAGAGGCGGCGGCGGCGAGGATCCGCGTTGAGCCGGGGGCGGCTCCGCGGTGGTGGTGCCGAGCGGCGGGGCAGCGCGTGCAAAAGGGAGGAGCGCGAGACAGCGGAGGAGGAGGAGGCCGGCATGTCCGGGCAGCAGCAGCAACAACAGCAGCAGCAACTCCCGGCGACGGCTCCTCAAGCCCCGCCGCCGCCCCCTCCTCCGCCCGCTATCGCCGCCATCACCACAACAGCCGCCGCCGCCTCAGTTGCCACCGTCCCTCAGTCCCTCGCTCTGCTGCTGCCTCCCACCCCCAAAGCTTGGAGGTTCCCCGGCAAGGGGGAGGGAAAAAACTTTCACTTTCGTGCGTCCCTCCCGGCGTGACGCTGACGCTGACGTCACGGGGCTGTAATGGTGGTGTGCCGCGAGATTTTTTTCAGTAAACAGGTGTGCCGTTGCCCAAAAAAGTTTGGGAAACACTGGTCTAGATAGTCATCAACGTAGATGTCAGGTGGAGCTGCCTCCCCCTGCATCATCAACTTGCCACCTTGGGGCAGTCCCCTCTATGCACCCAGAAGGTGCTCTTTACTCTGCAGTTCCTTAAGATACTGGGCATGCAAACTGGAAAACTGCTAGAATGTGTAATTTAACACAGTGAATCAGTTCTGAACTAAGGGAACTAGTATTGAGTAGCAATAATTCTTAACAGGTCATCTTCAGAAATTGAACTGTGGAACAGAAGTATTCCCAGCTATTTATTTTTTTTAAAACCGCACTCACTCTGACAACAGTACTGTAATACAGGCCAATATCATCTTCTCTGGAAGGCTGATATTGACAGGTGGTGGCTTCCTAAAGTCACACACTGAGATCATGGCAGAGGTGAAACCTGAAGTCCAGATTTCCTCATTCCCAGCCCAGTATTTTAGCAAGAGACACAGTAGGCCAATGTTTCTCAAACTTGGGTCTCCTGCTGTTGTTGGACTACAACTCCCACCATCCTTGACCACTGGTCCTACTAGCTAGGAATGATGGGAGCTGTAGTCCAGCAGCTGCTGGGGACCCATGTTTGAGAAACACTGTAGTAGGGGATCTGAAGCAGTCCACAGATTCTCTACTGAAAAACCATGCTCCATGTTTTGTCCACTGTGGGTGTGTATGACACCCACGCAGCCAAGGGCTGACTCAAGGAGTCAGGAGTTCTGACTAGGCACTGGAACACCAGCTTCAAATGAGGTCCAGCAAGGTTAGCACAGGGGCAGCCAGGATACAAATCTCTTCGGTTAGCATTACAGGTGCTATTTGACCAAAAGTGGATTGGGCTCTTCAGAGTGAACCAATGAGGAGGAACGAGACCAGACTCAAAATCCTAGGTGACACCTTTTAAAAACTCCTAACCAAGCATGTAGGGTTACAGGAAACAGTTCCTGAATGTGTAACTTCTGGGAATGAGTGAATCTATGGCTCTACATATTTTGCTGGACTAAAACTCCCATCACCCCCAATGAATGGGCCCTGATACGAGGGAACTACAACTATGTCTGGTGGTCCAGAGGTTCCCCACCCCTGGAATAAGACCTCCAACCTTTTTTGGGTCAGATCCCCTCCAAGTTAACAGTAACTGAAGCTTTCGAGAGAATGTCTGGGGGGCAACACTATGAAGCCTCGTCATCTCTACATGGCACCCGAAAGGGCAACTGGGGGGGCGGGCCGAGAAAGGAAAGCAAGCCGACAGTTTTGAAATGGTCCTAAAACCAATCTCAGGGCACAGACAGGCAGCTTGTTCCACAGGAAGTGAAGGGGTGGCACAGAACAAGGAAGAAACGCAAGCAGAAGTAGTAGCAGCAGCAGCAGGGAAGCAGCTGTCATGAGTCAGCATGTCATGCAAGTCACATGGGAAGGGGAGAGAGTCCTCTGCCTTGGACACTGCAGTCAAACAGACCCTAGCAGCCCGGTCACCCCTGGGATCAGCAGACACAGCCGAGCACCTGAGATATAGTTTTGCCTTCCCATGTTTCATTTTCCTATTTGACTTAATTCATTTTCTCTCTGTATGCTTTAAAATACTTCTCTTTAGGAATGTAATTCATCCAGCACTTCAGAACATCCGGAACACCTCACGTCTATTATCGTGTGATCACTGCAACACCCCTGGTAAGGTGTGGCTGGTGTCATTATCCTCATACTGAGGGCAGAGAGGTGAGGGCAAGTGAGCGCAGCTTGCCTTGGGCCACCTGACGACCTCAGGCAGCAGCCAAAAATTTTGGACCAGGGGCTTCACAGCTTATGTCTTTTACAGTATGTGCACCACACATCTTGGGCTGTTCTTGCCTTGCCAGCCAGGACAAACGACCAGCAGCCTCTACACTTCTCCAACCAGGTTCCCTGCAGTGTCCAAGGAAACCCCCTCCCCAACGTAGATCCAGCCCAGCCCCGGATTGCATACACAGCATGCGGTGAAGGGAGTAGAGAAGGGTTAGTACCTGCTGATGTAAAGCACGAGGCCCTGCTGGAAACTAAGACAGGAAAGAGCGAGGGGAGAGGAGACAAGAGCAAAACATCACTAACAGAAACAAGCATCCCCCCGCCACCGCCACCAACTCACTCCTCGGAGTTATCTAGTCACCCTACCTGCCTTCCCAGAACCCCCACAACCCCCCACTGTGCAAGGACCAAGGATAGGGCAATTTCCACCACGCCTCTGCCTTCATGGCTGTCTCAGCTGCGCTCACCCAAACAGACATATCCACCCAGCATGCACTGCAGATGAACTCCTGAGTCAGCGGCGCCTGCAGATGGAGTGAACCTCCAGGGCTCCCTTTGCCCGGCAATCCCCGAGCCACATGGAAGAACCTGTTTGGCAGCCCCTCAGAGAAGGCCTGGCTACCACCCCAGAGATCTCGCGGCCGAAGAGCAGCAGTGACAAGAGCAGCCACCCCCTTACCTGTCGAGGCTGGGAAGGCGTATTCATTTGGGTAGCTTGCGCTGGGTTAAAAACCACAGGTGCCGTCTGGCCAGGAGGAAATGCTGACTGCTGGGGGAGGGGGAGAAGGGAGGAAGAGGACGTTAGCAGCTTCCGTAGCTGCCCCCAACCCACACCCAAAACCCACCCTCTAGAGAGCAAGATTGGGGCGCGCGGAGAATTTGTGCGAACACTCGGCGCACGCAGAGAGCCTAAGGCAAACTTTGCAAAGGGGGCTCAAGAGGGTCGTCCAATCAAATCCCGCCTTGCAAGGCTGTTTTGACCCACAGTGCAGAACTGACCCACAAGCAAAAGGCAAGAGAAATGCAGAAAGGTGTGCATGTGTGTGGGGGACAACTTGTGTTGAAGAGGAGCCACCAGAGAAGACAAAGCAGCCAATGGAGGTTGCGAACGGGGAAAAGATGAGATAGTTTTTATTACATATTATAGAACAGAGGGGGACAAGGCAGCTTGGGAGGGAGAATCATTTTACCTGTGGAAGTCCAGGAGAGGGGGAGGGGTGTGGGGCTGATGGGGTTCCTCCTGAGGGCTGTGGAGTTTTGTTCATTTCACGTGGTGCTGCATAAGGATCCCCTTGCTACCTGTTGAGTTAGAGAAAAAGAGGCATGGTAAAAACAAGCATGGAAGGAACGCAATACAACTAGAGGCACAGCGGAAAATTCCAAGCTAAAACTGGACCCCACAGCAGAATGGCAGGGCAAACAGAAGCAGCCCAAACAAGGATGGATGGTCAGCCCTCCAGACCACACTTCTAAGTAGCATGAGTGCCATTTCATGGACGGATCTCATAGTGCCGCATGACGATTGGACCAGAGAAGAAATGGAGCAGCAGCAACTTCAGGCAAAATTCAGGGGAGGGGCTATAATGGATGTTGCCAATGTGAGTCCCAGAGGACTCCTAGGCAAGTGCATCTTTTGGTACCAAGATAAATAGCCACCCCATGTACCTTTATGCTTGTACGCACTTTTTTAGTGGTGCAGCCCCCACTGCAGACTCGCTCCCTAACCTTATGCCTGTGCATCCTTAGGCAGCTTGATGTTCATCTAGCGCAGAGTGCCTTGGCTTAAATTTCACCTGAAGATTCTCTGTATTGCTACAGAGACACCCACATGGGCCTCCAGCGGCCACACACCTGGTTCCTGCATCTGTTTTAGTGTACAACTTCCATCAGTTGTGCTGCTTGGGGCTGATTGGAGGGCACCTAGGAAGTGCAGGTATCCATTTGCAACTAAAACATTATAATATATGCATATAGATATATATAAAAAATCAAGTTTCTAGCCACCATGCCTGCAACAACTATGAATGAGGAAGGGGGACCTTCTGAACCCTCATTAGTACCCATAATTCCCAGAGAAACATAGGGCTATCTGATGAATGGCTTCTGTCTTCCTTTCTTCTATGTCTCCTGCTTCTTAAGAAGCTTTTTAAAAAAGTTATCATCTCCCACCTGCCCAAACACAGTATCTGGGGGAAAATAGTGACTTTTAAAAAATTCTGGGCACAAAACCTTGCCAGCTTGCATTCAGCCATAAGTTAATCATCTCTCTCAAAAAAACCCAACAACTCTCAGATGAAAAGTTGCTGCGGTAGTGTCAAAAGGGTCTCAAATTGGCTGTAAACTGCACTCTTCTACCCCAATTCACCTGAAAGGCATCCAGCAGAGAAGCTGAGATCAATCCCACCCAGTTCTTGAAGGCAAAGCAGCACCACACAATGAAAGAGTCACATTAAAGCGCATCAAAGAGGCACCCAATGAAAAGATGCACTTAGAGATGTGCAATATGCAGAATGCCTTTGGACCAATGTCGGAGCCAAGTCTCTCTGGGTAAGCTGAAGGATGGAGGTTATCCAAGACCCCCGTATGTCTTGAATGCAACTGCTAAGGTGCCGCAGTTTGTTCCACTGATCTATATGGGATATGGATGCATGGGGCTATCAGGGCAGCTATCTTGCATGTCTCTGGCCCCACCTGCGGCCACAGTAAGAAACCATTTTGAGAACCACTCACCTAACACCCAGACTCTGAATCGACACAAACTCTACTCCCTATCAACTCTTGCTGGCCATTAGACTGTATACAAATAATGCGAGGAAGTCAGCCCATTTTCACAGCCTTGGCCTTTGCTCTGGGGCCTTCCACCATACAGGCATCCCTCCAACTCCCGTGTGATTGCATATACACATGGTGCCAGGAAATAAATAAATAGAATACCAGGAAATGGTGAGAGAGAGCTGGAGAGTCCTCGGGGTTAATCAGGAGACCCTCTCTGGAGCCCAGCGAGGGTGGGGGAAGCCCCAAGGAGAATGGAGGCACACAGAGACTTTGTTTACACTGTTCATTCTCCCCGCCCAACAGCTCACACACGGGGTGGTGCAGCAGCACCCACCACTTCCCCACACAGCCTCCAGCCAACCCCAGACCTTCAACTCTAGATATTTTGGCTGGCCGGCCAAGGACTTCCACAGCGTTTTCTGTCTCCAAACCAAACACACAAATCCAATGCACCATGATGATCGCCACTACCCTCTCGCAACACGTCCTCCCCATTTTCTCGGTCACTACAAGGGGCAAGTGAGAGCCCCTCACACATTTCCTGCAGAGGTAGCATGCCAGCTCTTCTTGCTATTGTGCTCCCTAGTGCAATAGGCCAAGTCAAAAAGGAACCGTGTTGCAAGCCCACCCAGCATATTATATGACAAAGCAGCTAAATTCACCTGGGTGGGAATGAGGAGGAAACATCTGAGCAGCCAGTTCCAACAAAGGACAAGAAAAGACCCCCGTCCCATCCCAGGTTTGCTCCACCAAGTGCCTGCTTGGGCTAAGGTGGGTTTAGAAGCCTCCTAATGGTCTACAGCATGGACCGGATCCGACCCAACCGCCTTCTAAATCCAGCCCACGGATGGTCCAGGAATCAGTGTGTTTTTACATGAGTTGAATGTATCCTTTTATTTAAAATGCATCTCTGGGTTATTTGTGGGGCCTAGGAATTTGTTCATCCCCTCCCCAAAATATAGTCCAGCCCCCCACAAGGTCTGAGGGACAGTGGACCAGCCCCCTGCTGAAAAAGTTTGCTGACCCCTGGTCTACAGGCCTCAGCCCAAGCAAGGGCTAACTGGCTGCGGTTTTCACAAGCACACGCAGATGGGTGAAGGTGCATAGGCCAGGGTGGCAAGGCAGAGGGAACGTCTTTCAGGACGCCAGGCAGTAAACAGTCCTACAGCTGCCCTGTGGAACCTTATGGGAATAGGATCCCTTTGGTCTGGACAGGGGCAGTGCCCTCTCCAGCACAAAGCAAGGTAGAGCCACTCTACCCAAACAGACCCAGAGACCTGGCGCAACCTGACCCTTGGGCTGCTGCTGTCAGCGTTTCAGGCGACTAAAGACTTTGGGAGAGAGGAGGAAACGTACGCAATGCAAAGGAGGCAAAAAACCAAGACAGGATCAGGAGGCTTCTGCAGGGCTCCAGTTCAGCACACAAGAACAGCGTGGCCAGATATTTGTGGGGGGCCTCGCCAAGGGCACCCTAACAAGCCTTTTGATTCTGAAATTTTCCCAGGGCATTGGCAACAACAACAATAAAAAACTTAAGTATATGTGGTGGTCCTGGGTGTGGGTGGCACATCAGCACCAATTTCTTCACCTCTGCTCAGAATTAGAGCCACCAGTTCTCATAATTCCCTTCTCCCCAGTATCCTCAGCCCTTACTAAAACGGGATACGTTTTTTTAAAGGACCATAATTTAGTACATACTACGTTTCTGTGTATGTGTGTGTGCGCACACACACAGATTTAGGAGAGGGGGAGCAGCTGAAGCTGCACAGACCACAACTGCACAGTTTGCAACAATTATCCCCCCCCCCTTTGAGCATCTAGACACAGTGTGGTGCAGCATCACGCAGACAGGCAAGGAGGGAGCATGCAGCAGCCCTTCCTATAGGAAGCAGCTCCACACAGCCTGATGGGGCACGTCTACCAGGAGACACCACCCCAAACAGTTCTGAATTTTCCAGACATAGAAACAGAAGCACCCCCCCCACCTCTTGCAAAACCAAACTGCAGGGACAGCCATGCTCCCAGAAAGAAAAGGGGCCAGCCCAAAAAAACTGAAGCCAGAGGCCCCAGGAGGTGTAGGGAGCTGGATCGTTGCTTTAGGGGAGGCCCAGCCGAGGTAGCTAGTCTCCCCTGAAAAGCCCACGCGAAGTTTTGCAGACAGTCAGCACCACCCCAAGGTCTGGGGAGAGGCAACTGCGAGCATGAGTCGTTTCCCCAGCACTCCAAATATGCCCAGTTAATTCTTTAGGCAGGCCAGCTCCCGTGCCAAGCACCCTTTCCTCCCCAAGCCGAGGCATTCTCAAAGAGTAGGCCCAACCCTAACCAACGCCGGCAACGAAGAAAAGATATTTGCTATGCAATTCCTTTCCTCCACCCACCCTGCTCCATGACACCCCCTTCCCAAAACGGGGGCAAGCAGAAAGTCGAGGTCTCAATGTGGAACAGCCTCCCCACCTCACCCCGCCATCCTCAAAACATGCACAGAAAAGATGCAAAATACTCACCCCTAAGTAGGCAAAACCCCGGGCCAGTTTTGCAAGCAGCTGAGACTTTTCATCTGCCAGACTTTGAGAAAACGACAGAGGGTGGTTGGGTGGAGTTGGGGGGGGGGAGAATATCAGCCTGCAAACCTGCTGGTGAGCGGCATGGAGGGTCGGGCTTGCCAAACATGGGCAAGGCAGGGGACAGCCCCCCACCCCCACCCTGGGAAGGCCAGGAACATGAGTGCCGGGAGCTGCCGGTGGTGTCAGATCGCAGAGTCTGCTGCACTGCAGAGACACCGAGACAGGGAGAGGAGAGAGGCAGGCTGAAGAGAACCAGGGAGCACCCAAAACCCCACCCACAGTCATAGCCATTCGGCCCCAGCACTGCCCAAACCAGTCGGAGAAAATCCCACGCCTACACGCCTGAGTCACTCGCGTTGCACAGGCAAGAGGAGGAAGGAGGCAGGCTCCTGGCCCAGCCCAGCCCAGCCTCTTCCCTCTTGGCAGGACCAAGCAACCAGGCACCCACCTGTGCTGCCAATGCAGGCACGAGACAGACAGCAGAGGAAGTCTGGGTGCTGCGCCATTTCGCGGTGCCCACACCCACAGGAAGCCTCCCTGCGCCCGGGAAGGCGCCCTGCCTCACCCCCATCCCGAAGTGCAGAAGACGCAGGCCAAGGAGAGGGAACTGCGCACCCGTCAGACTCTGCCCTTCAAAATCAGCAAGAGCAGCAGTGGCTGGAATGGGGAGGGGGCAGCAAGAGGCAGCCACACTTGCCTTAAGAGGGAGAGGAGTAAAGCAGCTAAGGGGATTTGCAAAGCAGCAGCCCTAGTGGGGGGGGGGGATTGACTGGAAAGACACTGGTGCAGCTCCTGTCTCAGTACTTCACTAGCTGGGCCTGGGACACTTGGGGTTGCGTGTCCCACGACAACTATAAACACAGCGTGGTTTCAGGCGAGGATCACCCCCAGACTCAGTTCCCCATCTGAAAACTGGGAACAGCAGCGACCCATGCGCCGGCTTGCACAACAGAAGACTGTCGTACACTCTGAGAACTTAAAGGAATCACTTAAGCAATCACCAGAAGGTACCATTTTCTCAGTGCCTTCTCTCAAACAACCTTGTCCCACCAACAGATGGCTTCTTGTAGCCAAGCAGGCTTCATGAATCTACCTGTAAATAACAGTTCAAGACCAGGTGCATAGTCTGGGAATCATTTTGGACTCACAGCTGTCCATGGAGGCACAAGTCACTTCTATGTCCAGGGCCAGCTCCATCAGAGACCCTACCTGCCTATGCACTGTCTCACCAGAGTGGTACATGCTCTGACTATCCCTTGTTTGGACTACTGCAATGCACTCCATGCAGGGCTACCCTCGCAGGCGATTTGGAAACTACAACTAATCCAGAATGCGACAGCTAGACTGGTGACTAGGAACATGCGCTGGGACCATATAACAGCAGCTTGAAAGATCTACACTGGCTCCCAGTATGTTTCTGAGCAAAATTCAAAGTATTGGTGCTGACCTTTAAAGCCTTAAATGGCCTTGGCCTTGTATACCTGAAGCAGCGCCTCCAACCCCATTGTTCAGCCCAGAATCACACTGAGATCCACCTCAGAGGGCCTTCTGGCAGTCCCCTCACTGCAAGAAGTGAGGTTACAGGGAACCAGGCAGAGGGCTTCTCGGCAGTGGTGCCCTCCCTATGGAAACTCCGCAAAACCGGAAGTGGTGTCCCAGTTTGCAAACTTTACCTCAGTCTAAGAACGGAATATGAACGGTGGAAGAGCACCGGCGGCAGGAGGCCTCATTAGGGAAAGTGCGCCTCGGTTTAAGAATGATTTTGGTTTAAGAAAGGACTTCTGGTTTTGCGCAGTTTGTAAACTGAATAGTTCGTAAACAGGGCTGTTCTTAAATCGAGGTACCACTGTATAGGGAAGTTTTTACTGTGTTTGATGTTTTGATTTGTTGGAATCTGTTCAGATTGGCTGGGACAACCCAGTCAGATGGGCAACATATTATTATTATTATTATTATTATTATTATTATTACTATTACTATTATTATTATTAGATGCACAAGGAAAGACTGAAAGCCGCATTCCCATGTTCAAATTCCTACAGAAAACCTGAGAACCCGATGCCTTACAGAGGCAAACTCTCTTCACATGAGACAGAAGACCTCCCCTCTTTCACACACACACACACACACAAAGGGAAAAGCCAACAGCAGAATCAACATTGCCTGCTTTAGGCCTGAACCTAACACAGAATGCATGAAACAGACAGCACCACACACTGCACACATGCACAGAACTACAGCCCAAGCCGCAACTGAAGTATTGACAACAATGCTCTTTTTCTCCCCAATGGCCAGTCACCACTTCTTTCTTTGGTCCCATCGAATGGGCCAATGCTTCTCAAACAAGGCCAAGAAGGGGACTTTGGGGAAGGTGGGGAAGGTAGCTCAGTCAATAAAGAACGAGACTCTTAGTCTCAGGGTGCTGGGTTTGAGCCCCACATTGCGCAAAAAGATTCCTGCATTGCAGAGGGTTGGACCACATGATCCTTGTGGTGCCTCCTAACTCAGCAACTCTGCGATCATGGTTCTTCATTAGCGTATCTTAAGGTATTCCAAAGTTTGGGTTGCAACCACACTGAGTCCCTGCTTAAGACATCTCAGGTCTAGAGAACTCAAGCTCCACATGGAAGGGTGCAAGGCAAAAAACTCAGGAGCGGCAAGAGACAGTACACTAAATAAATTTTCGAAAGTGAGGACCTGTGTCTGGAAGATGGAGGTTCTGTGGGTGGGTGGTTCCTGTGTCCGGGAATTAGGCAGGCAACCAGTTATGAGAGGAGTTGCACAACCCTGAAGGAACAGGTTTGTAGCCTGGGAGAATTCATGGATTCCAACATGTTACTGGAGTCTCAAGTGGCTTCTGTGGTTAGGAGTGCTTATGCCCAACTTAGGTTGTTTCACCAGCTATGGAAGTTCCTGGACCAGCCCAATCTCAGGTGACCTCCCACCTGAACCACTGCATTGCACTCTATATGGGGCTGCCCCACGTCCAGAGACTGCAGCCAGCATAGAGTGTGACTGCCAGGTTGGCAAGTGGTCCAACCTGTTGGGATCCCTTGCCACCAGTCCTCCACTGCCTACCAATGAGCTACCGTGTTAGCACTAAAAGGTTTTGGACTCAAGTTCTTTAAAGAGCGGCTGCCCCAGTATCACCCACTTTGGGGCCCTACACTTGGCAGGGGAAGCCAACTTGGTGGTGGCATGCGGTTGCCATTGACCAGTGGCAGGGCCTTCTTGGTGGCACTTCTCCATTTGGGGAGTGCCCTTCCTGGTGAGGTGTGTAGGTATTCCTTATTAGTCACATCTAGGAGGAATTTTAAAGCGCTCCAGTCTACTTAGGCATTTAATGGCTAAAAGATAACATTCCCAGCAACCCTGAAATTATCAGCTGTGAGATTAGGCGACCGTTTTCAACTATGCTTTTATTTTTTAACTGTTTTATCGCTGCTGTGTTTGCAGCCCTGATATCCTTTGAAGGAAGGGCATGATATAAATGGAAAAAGTTGTCTAAAATATTGCAGGGTTGGGAGGAGAAGAAAAGGCTCCGCTACCATTACCAAGGGTAACCATTAAGGTGTTAGCACCAATCCACAAAGATCACTGCCGTCAAAGGGATACGCAGGTCATATTTTTGAAGGGAGCTATTCCAGGACTTTGACCCAACTGCTACCCCAAGCAGTGGGTCCTCCTCTCTCCTGTATTGGAAGGAAAAGACACACTGCTCCCCACAAAAGCCGGCCAGCTGGCTGCTGGCGAATTCACAAGCACCCAAGACTTCAGCAACTCAAGGTCTGCCGGCATATCGATTAGCATGGCCAAGCCCATTAAACAAACACCTCAAAGGTTAAAGAGTGCCAAAGCAAGGAGGCGGAGACTTAAGAGAGGCAGCTCCCTTGTGCTCCAGGGTCCATTAGCACATCAAGGAACAAATGGGAGGAGCAGATAACCATTCCCTCCCCAGCCCCCTTTTTCAGCTGTGAATGCTTTTCTCCACCCAGCTTCACCACACCCATGACTGGAGCTCACCTACTTCCTAACAAGCTTTGGAATTAAGAACTCTACTTGCCACATCCCCCCTCTTTATTCCTTGTCAACATCCTGGCTCTTCCTGTCCAGTTAAGACCAGCAATAGCTCAGTCAGTAGGGCACAAGCATGAGACCCTTTAATCTCAGGGTTGTGGGTTTGAGCCTCACATTGGGCATTGCAGGGGGTTGGACTAGATGACCCTCATGGTGCCTTCTACAATTCTCTGATTCCCCCTCTTCTGTCTCCAGATGCTGGCCCTTCCCTGCAAGGGCAGCACAGGGACTAAGCAGCAGCGGACCTTATTGCCACCAGATCCAAATCACACCCGTGCCAGGAATTTGTTGCGTTTTCTGCAAGTCCTCCCATCAGCCACGCATTGGTAGTAATTCTGGCCTACCTTGACAGGATTGCCGCAAAATTGCTGAGGTGCTGAATGCAAAACACCTTTTCAAAATTCTAAACTTTTACAAAAATGCTAAGGTTTGCTGTTGGTGTTGATCCCCTTCCTTTAAAAAACAAAAACCCAAACCCTAATTGCCAACCAAAGCAAAGCAGCAAGTGAGGCAACACCGAAAAGGAAACTTCCCCGACCTGTTTGTCAGAGTTGGGGTCCAATGATGATGCAAGCACCTCTGGGAAGAGACCACAGTGGCACTGGTTATTTCACTGGCAAAAATCAATAGCCACTCTGACCTTAGGCTGCCCAAATGCTCCCAAACTTGTGAAATCAAAAGCAGGTCAGTCTGCATGGACTAGGTCACCAGCCATCACAAACGACACCCCATTTGGGGGCGGACATGGTTGACAGGCACATTAGAATCTTCTTCTGCCAAATGAACTGTGAGGTTCCAAAATTCACCTTGATATATCATGATCAGTACTTGCCGATCGAAGGGAAGCGGTGCAAGGCATCTCCGATCTTGCTCCGGGGGGGCTTGTCTTTATGCTTCAATGGACAGAACTATGATCCCCAGGAGAAAAGGCTATTTTCAGTAAAACGGTATGGGAATTTCCCACTTATGTTTTCAGAAACTGAGAGCAAGGCTCTATGAAGGTGGTAGAGCACAGTCAACATAAAAGTTTAGGAACAGTGATACAGACTCCTCCCTTTTAAAAATAAAAAAGAGGGGCACATTTCTCTGATCTTTCCTCACTTTGAATTCCTTTCTCAGGGTTATTGAGAGTGGCTGGGGAAACCCAGCCAGATGGGTGGGGTATGTATAAATAAATAAATATCATCATATCATCACCATGTTACACAGCTCTCAGGCACATAAAAACATGTGGAAGAAACACATCTGCTACACTAGCGTTCTACATTTTCAGGTGCACAAGCAAGAAGTCTCGGGTGGAAAGTGGGGCTCAGAGAGAACAGTACATGACCTAAAGCACACTAAGGAGGCCTGTAGTGGTTGCAACGCCCAACCCGAAACTTGGGGAGGTTTCTGAGGGGAACAAGGAAATGAATTCCATCTTTAACAGCAAGGACGGACAGAAGGTCTTGATGCTCCCTCAGAAAGGACTTAGGTTTTGGAAGGGGTGGGGACTGTGATGTCCAGGGCAATTGGCTTCACCAGGATCTGTAAGAAACAGCAAGCAACCCATCTATTGAGGATTGACACCAATGCACTGCAAATGCTCAGGAGATATGGCATGGCTTCCTTCTCAACCCCTCCACCCTGGTGAAAGTTTTATTTTGGGAATAATTTGTTACAGGGTGCCCTCTGATAAACACCTCCTGCCAGGCCTACTTGGGGTGGCACCCTTTTGATTTGTCACCAGGCTGCCACCATTTTAATTTTTCATGATGCTCTTGATTTAGAATTACTCCAGGCCATTTCAAGGATTTTACATGGTGGTCACCAGTATAGAACACAAAGGGAGAGCATTAAGAGGGTCCCTGGGGACGTTAAGGGTGACAGGCCATGCCAGGGCCCTGGGGCCCATGCCAGCTGCCCAAGGATGCTGCATGGGAACACTGAATTAGCTCACTTGCTTGGCTCATCTGGGCTGTGCTAAAACCGAGCAGACAGCAAATTCAATCTTGCTTCACACCCATGCAATGTAGGTTAACGTGGGGTTGGCATGTTGAGAGTTCTGCCTCAAAGCACTGAAAATGGGCAATAAGGAACAGGTATAATAGGAGTTTAGGAAACGAGGCTGCAGAAATTAATCCAACTGCAGAATTTCCATTTGCGGGTGAACATGCCACAAATGGAAAATGGCCGATGGAGAATGTAAGATGCCCACGACTTCGTAAGTAGCATTTGACAAAGCAGGAATTGTACTCTTTGTTTTGTGGCTGCTTACAGCAGTTTCCTATTCACTGGTTCAATAAAACTTCTTCCACAGGTGCTCAGGCAGGCACTGCAACTGCCCTGACTAGTCTATCTTCCTACAAATCTCCTCTCAAAGAAATACCTTTCTCCATTGAAGCCAACTGCTTAACACAGCCTTCCTTAGCCTGGAGTGCTCCAGATATTTAGGACTACAGGTAACTCACAATCTTAGATTATTTTACTTGTGTTCACAGCTTTGTGTGGGTGGGGGAAATTAAAAATAAAATGGAGCGCGGAGGAAACCCATTCTTCATTTTATTTATTCCCTGCCCACCATTACGGGCTTACCAGGCAGCCCAGAGCCCTCGACAGCAAAGGGAGGCTCCAGACTTTGGGGAGGTGGTGCAACGTCTCTGGCATGGTTCTAGATGCCTCCTCCCCAAAGCTGGGCAAGCACTTACTAGGCTTTGAGAAGGAGGTGGGAGGATTCTAGGATCCTGCCAAAACCCTCACAACAAAGCGGCCACGGAAGGGCTCTGGGACACTGCCAGAGCCCTTTCCGCCTATTTCCTGAAGTTGGGCAAGAGGTCCTCCACCATGCAGGGAGCCTGGTTCCGGAAATTCCTGGCAGTACGCATTTATATACATGGACCCCCAGAACCTAAACCCTGCGTAAGATATGAGATACGTGCACTGCTATCAGGAGCAGATGGGAGCTACAGTTCAAAACCTCTACAAGGCAACAAGTTGGAAAAAGCTGGGTTAACACCATAACTCCTATCCTAACAAAAATAAAGCCCAAGCACATTTAATCAAATGTGCTCCCCACTGTTCCTTTTCAGACCTTGCTTGTCTCCCTTTCCTTTGACGCCTCCAACATAAAACTTTTGATCGACCACATCATGATAGGGAAGGGCTCCTAGCTTACTGTGCTTTATTGAGAATGAGCAGCATGGTGCCCTGCTGCCACTGAGAGAAACAAGGCAGGAAGAAACAATTTACCTTGGGTTCTTGCGATGTCTGGACAGGCACCCTGCTTATTTTGCTCCTTCGTTGTTCGCTTGTAAATCCTGTTAAGGGAGCAACAAATTTTTGCCTAATTCTGGAGGGGCATGACTTAGTCCTTAAGAGTTGTGGTATTGCGCTCTCTAATGCTAAGTCTAAGTGCTGCTTACAACCAAAACCAGAAGTCACACACATATTCTGGGTGTCGAAGAGAATGAGAGGCGATATGATAGCCATCTTCAAATATCTAAAAGGCTGTCACATGGAAGATGGAGCAAGCTTGTTTTCTCCTGCTCCAAAAGGTAGGACCCAAACCAATGGCTTCAAGTTACAAGAAAGGAGATTCTGACTAAACTTCAGGAAGAACTCTCTGAGTGAGAGCTGTCTGAGAGTGGAACAGACTCTCATGAAAGGTGGTGGACTCTCCTTCCTTGGGAGGATTTTAAGGAGAGGTTGGATGGCCATTTGTCACATATGAACAAGTTGAGATGCCTACACTGCAGGGGGGATTGGACTAGATGACCCTTGGAGTCCCTTCCAACTCTACAATTCAACGATTCCAACCCATTATTCTTAAACCTTTCATATCTTCCGTCACTTAACGAAAGTATAACAAGAGGGTGCCCTTTTATGCAACTTCTCAGCAGATGCCCAACTGGCCTTCGACAAAAGCACTCCAAAAAGCAGCCTGCTCCAGATCTAAACAGACTTAGGCCCCATCTCCTAACATCTAAGTCCTTTCCCCTAGATCCCCATTTCAAAAGGGACTGATGATATGGGAATCCCAAAGCAATGCTCTGTCCTCGTGTTCATTTAATGCAGTTCAGTTACTCTGCCAACTGTGCTGTTGTTTTCCCAGCAAAAGCAGATATTCTCCCATCCTTTCAAAGAATGTTTATGGGCAAAACAAGGATCTAGGAGTATTGTTGTGTTCTGGTGACTGCAGATATGAAACCTCAAGCTGCTTGTTTTATCTGCACTGATGTAAAAACATCTAGGCACTTCTCATACATTACCTTAAGTGACCCTGGCAACTGTTAGGTTAGTTATCACACCGCAAATTGCAGATATACAATCAAGAGGACGGCACAAATTAAGGGAGGATGGGCCTATCTCTGGCTATTAGTTATCATTGCTATATGAAACCTGCATCTGAACACTCAAGGCTGTCAAACTTGTAGGCACTGGAAGAATCCAGTTGGCCAGGGTGAGAACAAAATGCTGGATTTGAAGATCGTTCACTCGTTTGGGGTTGAGGGGAGGCTAATACTGGCTTGTGTAAGTTTTGAATCTGGGACTTCCTGGCTCACACTTCTACTCTCAACGCTTCACAACTTCTCAAGGTAGCTAAAGTTAATATTCCAGATTAACAAAAATTACAAGGGAGCGCTCTTGTGCCTCTTGCCTGTGGCAGTATCATCGTTTCCTGAAATGCCTTCTCCAACAAGGGATTTGGGAAGATAAAAGAAACCTGGAAAGGCAGGATTCTCTCCAGATGACGAAGTGGGGAAAGGGAAAGAGGAAGCATTTTGCACCTCCACCCTGTCATTAGTCCCTTCCTTGCACTGCTCCTGAAGGCAGAACTTTGTTCCTTCTTCTCTGTGACAGGAAGTGAGCATGGAACAGAGTGCAACAGGCACCATTTCTGAGGGAAGTTAATTGAGGGAGGACCTTTCTGGGTGAAAGGGAAAGTCTTGAGAATATAAACTGCTCTTCTGAACTGCTTAAGGGTGTTTTAGGACTTCTGTATAGGGAATTCTACAGACATCACTGCATGCAATGAGCAGTTGTGTACTCCACCAGTATAGAGACTGACCAATTCAGGCTTTTTGCTGCATTCAGATTCAATAAAAAACAAAACTTGACCATTTAACACACACACACCACTATGTGCCGGGGTACATACAATTCTCTACACAGAAACTACTGTCCATTACAAGTCTTTATCTCGGATGAATTGCAGGTAGCGTGGTTAAAATGAACAAACTTGTATCCTTGGATTCAGAAGACCTGGGCTGAAAACCCAGCTTGGCCACAAACTCACCAAATGGCCTTGGGGAAGTCACACTCTCAGCCTCAGCTCCTAAACTGCGTAATGAAAACAATAATATTTAGTATTTATGTAGCACCTTTCCACATTTTATCTCAGTATTTTTCAAAAATAGCAACAATGTAAGGTAGGTTAGCATTATCCACAAATGTCTGAGGCTTGACAAAGGCCTCCCCTGCAAGCGACTATGTATTACATTCATATTCTGCCTTTCGTCCATCATGGAATAGGGTAGATGAGGGACTTTCAGGTGGCCCTCCATCCAAGAACTGATACAGATCTGCCTTCAGAAAGGCATCCTGTGCCTTTTAAGATTGTGCAGAGTGAGATTTGAACCAGGACCTTCATGGGTCACAGCTTAATCCTGTAACCACTTGCAAATGCCAACATTGAAAGAAGATAAGCACAGGGGACATGTAACATGCTAGACAACAAGGGGAAACCGCTTTGGATAGAGGGGAAACTGCTTCCCAGAGGACAAGGCCAGCAGCTGCCCCACAGTATAGCCCCAGAAGTACAATGGAGACATCAAACTAGGAAACCCCTCAGTTTGACTTGTGATTCTCACATTTGCCCAGTGATAGGGTGGGGAAACATGGTGGTAGTTCCTCTGCATTTTGACACTTCCTGCTCCTGGGCAGAGCTGGCTCCTATTTTTTTATTTTTATTTTTTATTCTAGAGCTTAGGAATTTGAAATATTTTCCTAGCCCTACTTTTGAGGGACACACCCTTGTGTTCTGCAATTATAAGTAAGAAGAGCCACAGTATTCCTCCATTACAGAAGGTCCTACACTCAACTATGCAGAAAAGTGAAGCAAGCCTTCCGATGTGAACTGAGCACCCTTATTCCCTGACTCCCCTCACCCTTTCACTTAACACAAGCACACTCCCAGACAAAATAGCAGAGAATTCCACCCACCACCATTGCCAGAAGCAACCCAATGAAACGCTGTTTAGCACGAAATGCGAACGTGGACTGTTACGATACAAGCCTTCCACCCTCCCCTGTAGGGCAAACTACATAAAACCAGGAAATGTGCAATCGAGGTTCAAGATGTCCTCCCTCTCCCACACTTTCAGAGACAGTTGGTGTTACTCCACACAGTAAGATCTCCTTTAATCACCATCCAAACCCACCATGACAGCAAGCCGCCTTCCTAAAAGGAAAATGCGCAAACAAGTGGCAGCCTTTCAGGGACTGAACAAACAGATTAATATGGGTTGTTGTTGTTCTCAAAATAAAAACCCAACAACTCAACACAACAAAATCTGAAAGTTTAGATGTGCACAAGTAAAACTGGGTTGCTTAAGAAATTGCTGAGTAATTTTTAACGTCTGTTCTGGGCGGTAAGAGGACTAACATATGTTTGGGGGAAACAAGGCACAACCAATGTGCGCGGGCGTGGGGAGGGGGGAACACACGCAAAAACTAACAGAGGGCACAAGACAAAGGAGATGCAAAGGTTTATTTACCCTCCGCATTTATTTTATTTTGTACAAAGGGCCGGAAGGCAAGCATGAAGAGCCATCCATTGGGGAAAGGGCAGCAGCCGGCGAATAAGGGCGGGCCAGGCAATATTTCAGAGAAGGGGGTGCCTTAAATACAAAGCACCAAGATCCCCCACCACCCCAAGCCCTTTCCCCTCTCTTCTGCTCTGCAAAGCCCCAAACCCAGCCGCAACCGGAAAGCGAGGGGTAAAGGGAATTTGGGTCGGGGGTTGGAGAGAGAAAGGACCCGGACGCACCTCGGCCGGTGGCACATGGGCGCAAAAAAAGAGAACCCCAAACCTCGAGACCTTCCTCCTCCGGGGGTGGAGGGTGGCGTTTCTTCCCCTCCGAGGTTCCCCCGCGCGTCGCGCCGGCCAGGATGGCAAGCAGGAAGCCAGGCCCCGGCCCGCCTGCTCCAAGGACACGTGTCCTAGCCGGGCGGCCCCGCAGGGGAAGGAGGGAGCCGCGGCCCACGCGGTGGCGACTGCCGGGCGCCCTGCGCGCTGGCCGCAAGAGCGCCCGCAGCGGGCGGCGAGAGAAAGGCAGGCGGGCGTAGCGCGGCCGGGCCCCGTCCCCGCACCGCCGCCGCTTCCGACCGTACCCGAGTTGCGCCGCAAGCACGTGGGGCTGGCCCGGTAGTCGGAGGCGGACGCCAAGCACCGGCGCGGTAGCAGCCACAGCCAGCGAGGGAGGAGGTGGAGGGAGCGGAGGAGGTGGAGCCGCAGCAGGGCCAGCCCCGACGGCGGCCTAGGGCTGGGCGAAGTGAGCAAGGAAGGAAGGAAGAGGCGAACACGTGGGCCCAGCGGGATGCAGGCACCGGGCGGGCTTCGGGCCTACAAGCGGGGTGGGAAAGGCCGATCCGGCGCCGCAGGGTCCCTGCGCGCGGCGAGTGCTCCGCAGATGTGGGCGCGCAGCTGCAGAGCAGCCATCGCCCGGATTCCGCCCCGTTCCCACGTGCGCAGAGGCCACGGAAGGGGAGACCCTACCGGGTGCGGCTGCTTGGAATTTTAGAGGGTGTACCCACGCCCCAATACCAATACAGAACGGGGCGATCCTAAGCTTCCCGGCTTCGCCTAAAAGCGGGCAGCTGCTGCGCCGATGAGCCCCGTTAAGGCGTGCACCCACCCGCAGCACCCCTAATATGTTTGGATGCAAGAGTGAAGATCTACATTTCCCAGCGTGTTCCATAAATTCAGACCCCGCAGGCCCTATGCACTTACGGCAGGACCATTCCGAACTGAACGGGGTGTTTACCTATGCCAAATGAACCAAAACACTGCATACGAAGCACAACAGTACTTAGGTACCACAGGTTATGCGGGGTCGAGAGCCCTGCAGGTTTCAAACGCGGGGTGGGGTGAGAGGAGTGCCACATTTTATGAGCTCGTATACTGGGACTGGAAACTCCGGGGGCGGTCGGGGAGGGGGGGTCGCAGTTATCGGCAGATCTGAGCCCGTTTCAAAGCATATGGAGCGGGGTACAGGATTCAGGAATCTAAATACACCACCACGTTGAAAACCTCTACAGAGGAACGCAGGCAGGCCTTGTAAGTAAATTACTGAGCTCAATGGGTTTTACTTCCAAGGAAATGTATATACAATCAGCAGGCACATCACAGCCTTATATGGGGCAGGCGCATTTCAGAGGAGTGGCTGTTTTGTTGCATAATATCAGCCTTCTCCAACATGGGCAAACATCACTGTAGTCCAACACATCCAGGAGGTGACTGGTCCTCTCGATAAAGGTATTCTGTCTGGGGACATTCAGTCCTATATATGCACAATAGGAGACTGGAATGTCACAAGCATGTACCAAAACAATTGATTCCTGCCTATATGTACTAAGGAGAACAAAAGCTTATGTGCCAGAAGATCTTCAGATGTCCACTCAAGGTTATGCAGCTTTCACCTCCCTTTTATTCAGGTTCATTAATGAAGTTATTTTAATCCATGTTACTTTACAGAGTTCAGAAAAGAGCTAGGTGATGGATTAAACTACCAAAAAGGCACAGTGATAAATATAAGGACACCCCGTAGCTACCTTGAACTCTATAAGGAAAAGTGGAGTAGAAACGTTTTAATAAGTTGTGGGAAAATGATTGCTTAAGTGATACCAACAAAACTATTGTGGAAAGAAAGAGAGGAGGGTGTTAAAAGATTTGTCAGGGACAAAGTTACAATTCAGTGAAAAGCAGGATCGGACCCTCCAGATGCAGTCTAAATGGCTCAGATGTAAAGGAACTCAAATCATAAGGAAATGAAATAATCTATAAGTATAAGAACCTTATAAAGGTCCAGTCTTGTATTTTAATAGTCCAAATAGGATGGGGGCTAGTTGAAGATATTAAATTTCAGGCCTCAGAAGAGCATAATCTCATAAAATACAAGCTGCCAGTACATTTTGGGACAGACCTCGTTTGTCTCATGGCTACTGGCCAAGAAGGGAACCTGGTTTAAGACCTCAAGCTATTTAAACTCAAGTCGCATAAAATTAAAGCTCAGTCTTCATCAAATGCTACGAATATCATAAATATGGCATATAGGGGTAGCTGGAGGCCTTAGAAGCGCCTTCTAAATTGTGGAAATGGTGCCCTAAATACTGTGTGTGCTATATACTGGGCTCTATAGATAAGCAGGGAGGGGACTTTAACAAGGTCTAACTGTACAGAAATGAGTTGGTTGATAGTTTCAGCAGCAAGTAGAATTATATGAGATAGCAGCTGGTCTCAACTTTAGACATTGTAGTACTGTGCTAGCATGCCAAAGTTGTCATGCAACTAAGCTCTAGAAGGCCCCTTTGGTTTCAGGTATCCTTTCAGAAAATGTGATTTCATGTCTTAAACAGTGCACAATTCATGGGAAGAAGGGATTTGTTGACCCCATACTTTGTGGGAGAGAATTGATTGTGGAGCTGGAAATTCTGTTTCTTCAGTAATTTTGATTAACACTTTCAGAGTGCAAAATTATTTAAAGTCATGTTTTATTCATGGCACACTGGCTTCAGACTTTGTTCACACTGTACTTATCTAGAGTTAACTATACGTATAGCAGAAACCCTGAAGAAGCTTGCATAGAAAGGCCTTGGGCTCCATAAATATTATACAGATTGAGCATCAGAGGGGTCTGTTTATTATAGTGTTTGCCCATTGGAAAGACACTGTTTTGAGTTCCTACTGATAGTTATGCAAGACTGGCTATGCTTCCAGAGCACAGGCCTCTCTTCCGGGCTCATATGCAGTTTGAGAGAGGCCTAGTACCTGTACTAAGGCCCTACAACAGCAGCACATATAAAGGGCTCGTTTTAGGGTCAAAATCCTCGTCAGTACCTAGATAGATAAGGAAAGGCTCCTCTAAGTTTCAGGGCGTTCTCCGAAAGGAGGCTGGCTATGGGGGTGGACCTTTGTCCCCCACTACTGGCCTGTGCCAAGGGCATATTTGCTTGGAAAGCTCTCGTTCTTAAAACACAGCTTGAGTAAGATGCAGGGCAAAAAATAAATTTACTTCTTATTAAAATACAGGCACCACAGCCATGACCTACAGGATACTTGGCTGCCTTGTGGAGTCTGCATTTGGGGTGGGGAGCGAGAGAAAGGGCTCGAATTCAGGACCGAAAAACCTCACATCTGTTCCAGGTGCGGAGACGTTTTAAAAACAAGATACTGGCGTTATGTGAAAGAAAGGTTGGTTTGTTGGAGCAGACAGAGCCTCAGCATGAGAGGCGTAGCTACGAGGGGGCTAGCCAGGCTTTTTTGGCCCGGGTGAAGCCCCCCCCCCCCCCAGGGGAGCTATTGAGGCACACACAGCCCGCGTAGAGATACCAAACTGGGTCTTTGAAACGGGTGAAATGGGAGCCCAGTTTCGCCCCTGCTCGGAAACACCCTTTCCGTAACCTTGCGCTTCGCAGGCACGCGAGGAAGCCGAGAGAGAAGCGCCGTCTGCACGCGCCCAGGAGCACCCTGCGCAGGCCGAAGGAAGCGGGAGCACAAAGGCCGGCTCCACGCTCCCAGAGAAAGCCTAGTCAGCGGGAGGAGGAGGGGGAGGAGGAACCGGGGAGAGGCCGGGTCTCTCTCCTGGCAGCCGCCCTTCAACCGGGCGCGGGGACCACGAGGCCTATCCCGGCCGGCGTCTCCTTCCTTCCTCCTCCCGCCCCACGTGGTGCTCAGGCGAGGCCTCCGAGGGCCAGGCAGGCGGCCGGGTAGGCGAGGGGGCAATGGCGGCCGGAGCCCAGTCAGGGCGCGACGAGAGGCTGGGGGTGAGGGGGGGGAATGCCCTCGTCGCGGGAGGGGGGCAGCAGGGGGAGGAGACCGGCGAGGCCCCGCCTCTCTCCTCCCACCCCACCCCCACCGCGCCAACCGCGGCCTACTCTGGCTTTCTCTCTCGCGCCCCCCCCCGCGCCGCACCTTCCCCCCTCCCCCCGCCGCGGTTACCTTCAGTCTCCTTCAGTCCGGGGAGCGGGGCCCGACGCAGCCGCAGCGCAGCCCAGCACGACCATTTCCGGAGCCGCTCTCCGAGGGGAGGGGCGGGGCAAGAGGAAGGGAGGAGGGTCGGTCACGGGGCGAGGGAGGACGGCGCCGAGGGGGCGGGGCTCGCCTGAAGCCTCTCAGGGGGAAGGGAGGGAGGTGGGGGCGAATTGGGAGGGGTGGATTGAGCTGCCGCCCCGCCTTCGTCACGTGGACCGCGCCATGCTCTGGTATTGGGGGACGGAGGGGAGAGAAAGAAAAGAGGCGGTCAGGTGACCCCCGCGCGGTCGGCGCGGCCTTTTGGGCACGTGACCTCCACGCGAGGCAGGGAGGCGGGCGGGCTGGCCGGCCGGCGCGCGCACCTGCGTCACGTGGCGGGGAGAGGAGCTTCCGTTTCCCCTTGTCGAAAAGCGTTCTTGCCGCCGCCCGGTGCCACTCTATGGTCGTGACACGTGTGGGTGGTGGGGGAGGGGATCGGGCCCGGAGTAGTTTCCTCGCTCTTCTTAATGAATAAGCACAGGGAAATCAATATATATGTGTGTTTGTATATATGTACATTATAAACACACGCACAACAGTAATTTCGGAGAGAAATAATGTTTTTATTCTATTAATGCTTAGTTGTTTTTAATAATTTTTTTCTCCATATACGCCGCCTCGAGACCTGATGGGGGAAAGCTGTGATATAAATAAATGCACAATAATTATACTAAACATCCCAGTGTTCCAATAGGACTGGCCCTACCAGCATACGTAGTAACAGGAGCTGCTGGTGGCTTCAGGCTTCCAAGGGCGGCGTCAGCTCATTCTTCTCTTCCACCTGGTTCAGAATGCGATGCTCCCAGCCAATGATTGACTGACATTCTGTCGGTGGTCCCTGCTGTTCCCTTACAGCCTCCACCCCGCCTCTGGATTTCCTCATGGCACCTTGGTATCAAGTTTAACCCACAAGAGCTAAATGGAACTTCTAGGTTCAGAGGCACTCTGATCCCAGATTGCAGGTCTTGGATGATAAAAACATATAGAGGGTGCCTCTGAAGTATGTCTGAAAACTTCAGTTGGCAAAGAATGTGGCAGCAAGGGTGCAAGTGGGTGCTTGGGCACGGGAGCTCATTATACCTATCTTACAGCAGCTGCACTCATTGGTTGGCAGTTTGTAAATGGGCTTAATTCATGCTGGTCATTACTTCTAAAGTTCTAAATGGCTTGAGTGCATGCTGACTGAGCAGCCATCTCCTTCTGTTGCCAACTGTTCACTCTTAACACCTTCCCTCCAAATATTGCTTCTTTCTAAATCGGTTTGTTCCTCGATCCCCCCTCTCCCTGGCCCTATTCAAAAACACATAATCTCAAGGGGTATTTTCTCACTTTTCCCTCAACTCACCTCTATGACTTGGGCTCACAAGGACTAAGCTCCAACTAATAATAAACTGCATGGTGATTTAAAAGTGAGTAAATTATGTACTTATTGACTGACCCTAGACAACAAGATTGCATGAAGATACTCTGCAAATATGCTGGTTTAAAAATAATGATTGTTTCCTATGAAAGATCTACCTACCTGTCAAAATGGCGTAATGAAGCAGACAGTAATGAAAAACATCAACTGACAGTGCCCTGCAGATATTATGCTGGCCTTTGCTTGCAGATGTTGAAAAGTGCCCTCTCTTGGACGTAAGTTTGTACGCAGAGGAAAGGAAAGGCCATGAACCTGCCTGAACCCAAAGCCATCAAATGTTCTTTTAGACACTTGTGGAATTTGAACAAGCTAGAGTCAGAAAGGACACTTTTTAAATAACATAGTACATCCATATCTTGAATTCTGGCTTTGATCAGCAGTTGAATCTAATTGTCAAGAGATGCTTCAAAATCACATTGTTGGTTAGTCAGCAAGCAAGATAATTGCTAAATGTTGCTTATGGTGACAGATAACGATGCAGACACTCTGCAGTAGTCATCTCACCCCACCATCCTCTCACAAAATGAGCCTGAATGAATGAGCTGAAGTGTTTCTTTCATATGAGATCATGCTTATTCACCATCACCCAGTGTTCAAGTCAGGAGGGACGGTTAGTCTTTTCTGTAGCACTGACTCATGTAATTCCCTTTTCTTCCCTTCAGCCACCCATACTACCTCTGCAAAAAACCTAGCCCAGAGTCAGATAAGAAACCCACTCACTCCTCTGCCGTGCCTTTCTGTTCCCTTTTAATTTGTAAGGTTTGTGTTCTGTCCCCAACCACTAAAAACTCCTCCTTTCTTGTCATTCACTACATGAGGGGTGGGGAACCTTTTTTTCTAAAGAGGGACACATTTCCACAGGGGCCGGGTAGGCAGCGTCAGAAGTAGACGTGACTTTTCTTTCTGCCACCTTTGTATTTTTTTCTACCATTCCTTTCCTCCCTGTTAGCAGTGCTGCCAGAGATTGCTCTTACAAGAGATCTGAACTCATTGCCTAAGCTGCAGTATACAGATGCTCAAGAAAACTCCTTGCCAACATCAGGACCCCTAAGAACTGAGATAAAACAGGAAACACAGGCTATGTCAGAATCTGCAGACTGTCTGGTGAACTCGTCAAACAAAAGACGAGGAAAAAGTAAGATTTCTAGCAGTTATGCCTGCTCCTCTTTTCACCTCCCTGGCCAGCACACACAAATGTAAATTTGAATAAGCTCACCACAGGGTCCCCAAAAAATGAGTGTCTACCATTTAATTGTCCCAACATTTGGTTTCTTACATGCCAAATTTCTGGCTTTTGCATTGCTCTATAGCAAGTGATTCTTAAGCCTTGGCATGATGTCCTCCCGAATTTGCTTTTTTTAAAAAAAAGAAATGTAGACACCCAAGGTATATAATAGCACTGAGATAGTCAGTATCAGGATTTAAGGAAAGGAAGTAGAAAATAAATCCCCCAGCCCCACGGCCATGAGGGGAATAATAGAGGAGATTCCATCTGCTTACTTTCTAATCAGTACAATGCATATAGCTGTGTGGTTAGCAAGGATGACGTATCTTGTGACCTACAGCTATTTAAAAAAATGCCTCAGTTGATGTATTTCTAATAGTGAAATAAAGGTACAATTTGGCTATTTAGGAGAATGGTGCAATGCATCCTTTTGCGCTTTCTGAAAAGTACTTACAGCCACAATGGGGTGTGTGTGTGTGTGTGATTATATATATATATACACACACATACATATACATGTTTTAAATAGTATTCCCTGATCAAATGAATCTACAACATATTAAACTTGAAAGGTGCAGCGCTGGAAAAGGTGCAGGGAAGAACAACCAAAATACTCACAAGCCGTGCAGCAACTTCCCCTGCAAGGAGAACTTAAAACATTTGGGGGCTATTTTGTTTAGGGGGAAAAGGCAAGGGAGGGGGAGACACAATAGAAGTGTATGGCATGGAGAAAGTAGCTTTTTCTCCCTCTTCCAAAGCTAGAATCTAGTACAGCAGAATGGTGGGAGATGCAGGACAGACAGAAGGAATTACTTCTTCACATGGTGCAGTTAAACTCTGGTATTCTCAAAGATGTGGTGGTGGCCACCCATTTACATTGTCTAATCCAGACATGGCCAAACCACTGGTCCTGTTAGCTAGGGATGATGCGAGTTGTAGTCCCAAAACATCTGGAGGGCCAAGTTTGGCCAATCTGCTGCCAAGGAGTGTGGTGGAGTCTCCTCCTTTGGAGGTCTTTAAGCAGAGGCTTGACAACCATATGTCAGGAGTGCTCTGATGGTGTTTCCTGCTTGGCAGGGGGTTGGACTCGATGGCCCTTGTGGTCTCTTCCAACTCTATGATTCTATGTTTAAAACTAACTCACCAAATTAGTTTTATAAATGGCTATATGATGCTTGTAGACTCAGAGACAGCATCTGTCTCAACCTCAGAGGGGCTGGAGGACCCAACACACATCTAACCAATGTCCAGGGGGCACAGCAGCATTTATGTGATGTGCCATCTTGCATCAGCTTGCCTTTATCAGCCTCCCAAGATGCCAGCTTCCACCCACTGCACTCTGCCCTCATTTTGACACCTGTGCTGTTAATGCTGGGACAAGCCGATGCCAAATCAGCCTCTCAACACTTCTCTAGTGAATTAATGTGGAGATGGGGATGCCATAGGCTACAGAGGCAACCAAGGGCCAGGCAAGACCTTTAGGCTTTGTGCTCAGGAGTCCTGCTGTAGTCCAGCACATTTTGAGTTGAAACATTTCTTCAGGCAAACCTACTTCATCTGATTCTGTAAAAATGTAGGACAGCACAGCAGCACCATATGATTATCATATGAAGATTCCCTTGAGTTTCTATCCAGCACACAAAAGATTACAGCAGTTTACTAGCTCACCCATACATGGTCTCCCATTGTTTCTTCCAGCTCCTCAGCCCCAAATACCTTTCCGTGGTTGGAAATGTGATTCTGCCGTTCTGTATCTCTTTGATTATTCATGTTAGAAGGATCTGGCAGTATTCTGTGAATTAATACTGGGTAGTGTGGGAGCCACAGCAGAACAATTTCTGCAAAAGTCTTGCATTTTTAAAGACCTGCGCTTACCACCAAGCTAGAAGGCATGCTGGCAATGTGGAGTGACCCTGTAATCAAAGCAGGGGGACAGGATATGACACAGTAAGAATTGGAATCTTCCAATGGCTAGGGGCCTTCAGCCCTCTGCCCAGTTTGTTGTAATCTATAAACCTCTGTAGCCTGTGTTCTCGAGGGAATACTTTCTTTTCAAGCATTACAATCTTCGCCAAATAGTTTTCCGGCTGTCAAAACCACCTAAGTTCTCCTTGCCCTTTTCAAGTGTAGTGATGAATATGAGACACTTTGTTCAGTCATCAATAGATGTCAGCTACACAAACCTCTTAATAACAGTGTCCAGGTTGCAGCTGCTCCTGGGAGACTACAGGCAGCCTATGCACAGCCCAACAAGTTTACAACCTACCTTCCCTATTCCTAAGTAAAGGCCAAGGGATTTCTGGTTACCGCCATTCTACAGATAGGAAGATCAGAAGAGAACAAACGGGAAGCCAAATTAACTCCGGTCAATTTATTTTCCTAAGAAGAGCTCCTTCTGTAACAAAAAAGATGGAGGAGGCTAGTCCCTCCTCACAGTGCCTCATCCTACTCCCCACTCCCACCCCACCCCAAAACCTCAGGCAATTCAGACATCATAGTTGGGATTCTTGCGAAGAATAACAAAGCCCTCCAGGATGGGTGTCACTGGCAAGTGCTCCTCTGTGGCCAGCTCTGCCCGCTCACCATGGGCCAGCAGCACTGGTGTTGTGTGGGTCTGGAAGCCAGTGATAGTCTTCGGTTTGCCTGCCTGGCCTACCACATCCACCGCCTGAGAGGAAGGCCAGAGGTTAGTGCTAGTGAACAGGAAAGTTGTTCCCCCAACCCTCTGGTCCTCAAGCCTTCAGGGAAGCCAGGAAATGAAAGAGCCCCAGATCCCCATTCTCCACTAAGGCTACCCATAGTAACTCATGAACAGCCAAAGTCCCCATGGGATCCCCAAGCAAAGCAGGGACCCTCCCAGCTACTGTTCAGAGCCTACTTACCTGCCCCACTCTCACAGACACTGGCAGGGGGCGCAACTCCTCGTCAAAGGTCACAAGCATGCGTGGCTGCATGGCAGCCACAAGGCCATACAGTACATAGTGGGACTTCCCCAAAATTACTAGGAGAGAAAGGAAAACATAAGTCAAGGCCTGCAGAGACTGGTACACTAAGGAAGTTTCCCTTATCCAATCCAAAGCTGCCCTCATACTTGATTAAATCTGTTCACCAGTAGAAGGCAGAGACAGAATTCAAGGGATCAATGAACCACATTAAAAAAAAAAATTTGTCTGTCTATTGATTCAGCCACCATTTTGATGCACAGTAATATAGAACAGAAATATCATTATCGTCCTTTGATCATCAACAGCACTTTCTCACTTTTTATTTAACTAGAACACAAAAAGGACATGGTCCTCATCAGCCAAGCAAGCTCTTTTCAGCAAAAGACAAAGGAGAGCACTTATCTTATTTCTCTGTCTTTTTCCAAGTGGCAATTTAAATGTGCATGTGCTATTCTCTACTGCCACTGGGCACATGAATTTTGCTCTTTGTCATCTATACTCCAGTACAAAACCAAAGCAGGATTATGGCCCGGACGCCTAGGCTCAGACACATACGAAGGAATCCTTTATGTATGTCAGAACAATGACCCACCGAACTGGATAACTGTTAAGCCTGACTTACAGGATCTCACGCTAAAGAGAAAGGAGAATTCTAGGAGCACTGAATTAAGGATCTTGTGTACTAAGGCTTCTCCCTTGAAGCTTTGTGGATCTCTAGAGGAAAGGAGTTCCAGAATTAAGACACCTAGAACTCCTCCACTTACTCTCAACTGTTCACATCTGAATGATGGCTGAAAAACGGGGGCCAAAAACATTAATGATGGCACCTGCCTCCAGTGAAAATGAAATAGTCTCTTAACCACTGAAAAGTAATTAATTCCAGAGTTCATCATTAGAGGGGCCAGCCAATTATACTCCCCAACTCCAGGGGCCAATACTTACTGTTACGGACATCAAGGAAGGACACCAGCACAGTCAACAAGCCTGCCACGGCCACCTGGCTCATGAGCTGCCGATCACTGTGGTAAGGACAGAGAGTGAGGGTCCCTTTCCCGAGGTGTGTTAGGCCCTGCATAGCAAGCAGAAAATATATTGGTGATGGGAAAATCCATGGCTGGGACCAAAGCACCACTCGCAAGCAGTCTTGAGGTTCATTCAACTTAAATGTGGGATATAAACCTAACATTTAATAAACACCAAACATTTGGCTATTCGGAACTTGCTGTCACTATGTGAGGAGTGTAAGGAGTCAGCAGTGTGTATGCATTATCATTCCAAACTGCTACCATAGATCTGCTCCGAGTACCCGGCGGTGGTGCTTCACCAAGCCTTACAGACCTGCTCCCTTTCCCTCCACCCTCTCTCCTAGCTTTCCTTTCTTCTACAGGAAGACAACCCTCCTCACCATGACAGAGATACAGGTCACAGCAGGGACTGTTTGGAAATGCAGGTCCCAAGACTCCAAATAATTTTCACAGACTGAAAACCTTTCATGTGGTACTATAGTGCATCATTATTATTATTTTTGCAAAGCCCCAAATCCCATTTCTTTCTCAGAAAGTTGATAAGCTGATTGAGTTCTAATTGCTCATTTCTATACATCCCCCTAAACTCCCATTCAGGGTTGCAAATGCATCATGATCCTGTAAGTGCTTGATGCATGGGCAATGTTTGTGGAAATCTTGAAAGACTGAAGGGTGTAGCTGAATATGGTCCCCAGGATTCAGAGCAGGGGCTTTGGTGCTCTGCATAGCCCCTTGCTCCACCCAATAACGAGCATAAGCAGATTACACAGTGCAAAAATACTGTAAATCTGCCCAATCTGCATAATTTTTTACAAATCACAGGCTGCCTCGATGCATTATTATTATTTTATTGCCTTTTCTTGCAGTTACTCTTTAAAATGCCATGGGCACTGACAGCATTGGAGAAATATTATTTGGAAAACAGGACAGAGGCAAAACTGAGGGGGGGGGATTTTCAAATACATTTCTCTCCTCTGAGGGAAAAAAAATGCATCTGTCTTCTGGTAATATTTAGTGGGGATAGAAGCACACCAAGGGGAATGAAAATCAGCACAGCAAAACACACAACAATCCCATACAGACACCCCCTGAACACACACCTCTGCAACCCCCCTTCCGCCACTGCTGCAAAACCCTGCAGCCGTACTTCAAAGCAAGCCCATTAGCAACCCTAACCTAGTCCTGCTGCTGTGAAATCTCTGCCTAGGAATAGTGGCACAGTACAAAAGCAGAACAAAAACCCACCTATACTAAATTTCAAAAGTCACTATTTCTGCTGAGAATGTTAATCACAGATACAGCCTAATAATAATATTTGGCATATTAATCTAGCTGTTTAACAACTCTAAAGTTAACAATGCTACCCTCTAGCTTGGGGCAGAGTTTAAGCTGAGCCACTTACCTGGGCCAATCGCACCATGAAGAGGTTATTGGGATCCTTGGCATGATATTGTGCCAACTGTCGAAGCATCGCAGCCAGGCGGGCATTATTGGTACCTGTGAGGTCCGGAAAGGAGGGATCAGGAAGCAACTAAAAAAGTCCAAGCTCCCACAATCACATTCTGGGTAGGACAGGACTGCTGTTGTGAACAAGGGGGATTCCTCCCACCACTAGACAAAATGAAAAGGTATGCACGGGGATGTTCCATAGGGAGTGCAACTTAGGGCATGTAAAGGAGCCTGCAGGGTGGTACAGCCCTTAATCTCCCATCGCAGAAAGATCCAAAAGATTTTAGCTTTGTTATTGCACATATTTTAACTCATGCTTAATGGGGGAGAAGAAAAACTGAAGTGAATGTATAGAGGGGCACTGTGGTCCACATATTTTCAGTTTTCATTTTAGTTTGTTTTCGCATGCAAGAGCCCGGCATCTGCAGGTATGGCCAGGAGAGACCTCCACCTGAAACCCTGCAGAGTCACTGCCAGCCAGAGCAGACAAGACCAAGCCAGGTGGGCCAATGGTCTGACCATGTGTACAGCAGCTTCCTATGATGCCGTACCAAAATAAATTCTTAGGTTTTTAAAGTGCCACAAAATACTACCTCCCGCTTTCTCCGAAATAGACTTAACACTGTGTCAGAAGCGAGCCAACAGTAAATCACACCATTCAAAGTTGGAGTTAATTCTTTATCAGCAAGAACACGATCTGCACAGACTGGGTGGGTTGTCGTGCCTAATGAGCACAGTGGTTCCTCCCTTGCCCCATGGAACAGTTGCCAAGACTGAAAGTCCCCACCTCCCTATAGCCACCTAGGGCTTTCCCCGAAGCAATTGGAGACTGCGCCTGCATGAATCCAACCTCTCCTCTGCACTTGTCAATGCTGTATTCTAAACACCAGAGCATTCTGGATCGTCAGAAGGCATTTCAGACCAACTGCAGGGATTTCCCATTGGCCCATGGCCTGCACAGTCACCCAAAATTCTGAACATGCTTACCGCTGCCTACCATGCCCATGGCAAAGATAGAGTTGTAGGACACTTCTGGGTCAGCATCGTGGGAAAACTTGCTGAGGGTGTCAAGTATGTTGAGGCGGGGATTAGAGACAGAGATGAGGGCCAGGGCTAAGGGGACAGCTCGGCGAAGAGTGGGTTCCCCATACCGCAACTGTAGAAGGAAGAGGAGAAGGTGAGGCCAGGATTGAATGACACACGCAACCAGAGACAAAAATGCAGCCCTTCTGAAGGTTGCAGCAGCAGTCCAAGAGGCATAAAGCATCCACCAGCTGCCAGAGTAACAAAAAGTAACTCCAAACTCTTAGCAGAAGGGCTTCACAGACAATATGTAGCAACCATCCAGTTTATCCACAGAGAAAGCAAAGCTAAAGTCTCAACAAACCCTAAAACAACATCTGTTAGATGCAAAGCTTTGTAGTTTCAAACTGCAACTCCTGCTCCTCCTAAATTCTCAGGAATGCAATGTTCATTTAGGTTCACAGCTCACACCCTGCATGCGGCTGGCAGACCAGGGGTGGGAGCAGTGCAGCTCACAGGGGCAGCAGCAGCAGTATTTCCTTGGCTGAGGTCACCCTCCCTTTACAGTGGTGCACCAGAGTGCAAACCACCCAACAAGCCTGTATAAATTGTGATGTGAACCAGGGCCAAGAAATGTTTTGGAACACATGGAATGTAGACCTTGGAACTTGCAGGCAATGAACAGGATAGGACAGACTTTCACTTTGTTCCCCAGTGTCAGTGCAGTCCCTTAGGAGACACATTTCTAGTTCAGAATTCTTCTCTCACGGTAGAACTGATATATCTAGCTGTATTACACACAAACACCAAAAAAGGGCATGTTGAAGCAACTAGGGACATTCCAGAGACCTAGTCTGATCTGCATTATTCACACAAGACAGATTTTTTTTAAGTCAAAAGGCTCTCCTCTACCCCACCCTTCCAACAAACAGTATTTCCCTTGTCATGACTTAATGGTAGGTGCTGCTCAAATTTAATAGCAGACCAATCCCTTATTTGTAGGGCTAAATGAAGAACATGGCTTGTAATCCTGGAAGGTCTTCTCTCTTTTCCATTAGTCCTGCAAAACTATTTCAAAATTGTGGCAAACTTGGCTTCACTGAGAAAGGAATTCAGACGAGGGGTTGGAACAGCAGGCAAGTTTATTCTGTTTTTCAGTTCAGACTACGGCAGGGCTGGCCAATGACACAGAACGATCCCTGGCTGCACACTGGATCCCAAGTGGCAATTTTTGCCCCCAGATGGAGAGAGCATATCCCCCACACCATCTTACTCACCAAGTGACCAAAGGTGCGCAGAGCCATCTCGGCCCCAATCTCTTCCCCCATAGCGATGAGTGCAATCCCCAGAACAGCTACGCCCTGCAGAGGGAAATACAAATTCTGAAACCACAGGATACCTTGTGACATGGATGAAACACATTTTCCCCAAAGCTAAATGTGGCATCCCAACTTCCTCAAGGAAGGCCACCCTAAGACTGCCTCAGAGCTTTTTATTGTGAGAGTAAGAAAGAAAAAAAGGTTTCCCAGGCTTGTACTAGCTTTACACTCAAATCTGTCAGTCCAGTTCTGACTCATTGCTGTTCATTGGTTTAGTTCAGGACTCTTTATTCCACAGTTGCACAAACACCCAAGTTGCAATATGCAGTGCAATATCCAGAGAATCTCAGAATTAAAGGTTACCTAGGCAACACACCATATAGTATTGGGTCCCAAGGAGGAGCTTCTGGTGATAGGGGAGAGTCTTCAGTGCCCCATATGGCCCTCCCCATGACTAGCAGAATTAAATCACATTTCGCCAAACAGGAAGGCAACACCATCCAATTGGGCAATAAAATATTAGCAGCTAGTATTTTGAAGAAAGGCTATGGCTCAGTGGTAAAGCACCTGTTTACATACAAGCTCAATCCATGGATCTCCCAACTGGGGCTGGTAGTGTCCCCAGTTTCAAATCCTGGAGTCACTGCCAGTGTGTGTCAACACCCAGTATAATGCAGTTTGCTATATTCCTACAATCATGACCAAGTGCTTTCAAATACTCCATGGAGTGAAAGAGCGCCCTTGTGCTGATTTCAAGATAAGGAAAGGACATAATTGAGGACATTACAACCAGCTGATGATGCAAATTATCAGCAACTGCTCCTTAGTTAGGAACAAGGACCCACACTTCTGGGCTGGTACAACCAAAACTGCATTTTAAGACCAGCTTTTGGTGGTGATTGTTACCATGCATATACAATTATACAACCCTACAAGCAAATAACCAATGGCATTTGTTCAGGATTTTTTTTTTTCATCATTTCTGAACATATCACTAAGCTGGTGGTTTCATTTCAAGCACAAACCTAAGGCAACAATTTAAAATTGTTTAAACAGACTTTTTGTTGTTGTTGTCTTGTTGCACAGTCAATCCCAATGCCAAGGAGCAGAATCACCTTTGTCTATGCAGCTCTCAGCCCATCTGTCTAGGTTGGGAGCACAAGAATCAACCGTATACCAAGGCCAAACTGTTTGAACAACCAAGTAGAATCAGTTCCAACAGGCAGTGGCTTTCCAGGGTCTCAGGCAGAGGCTCTATCCTATCACTGACTATTTGATGTTTCGAGTAAAGATGCCAGGGATTGAGCCTGGGAACCTCTGCACACACAGCACATGCCACATGTTTGCCTTGCCCACAAGCTCCTGTTCTCTCACTCACAGCATCCAAGAGAGAGAGACCTCTCACCTTTTCTTAGACCCGGAACCTTTACCCTACCTGATGAGCCCCCATGTCGGCAGAGTTCTCTTTTTTCTCCTTGTCCTTTTTCTCTTTCTTCTCTTTCTCTTCTTCCTTCTCTTTGGAGTCAAAATGCTCACTACAGATGTGGAGAAGCTGTTGCACCTTCAGCACATTGCCGGATCCTGGAGGAAAAACCCAAGACCACAAGTAAAATGGGACTGGGGCCTCCAACACCCAGTTCACAAGCAGCCAGAACAATGCTGAGCCCAGACTCACCTGCATAGGCACAGATGTCTACCAGCGTGTTGGCAAAGCTGCGGAAAGGCTCCGACACGACCTGCAGTGCTGCCAGGATTGCTTCAATGGCCTCACCCTTTCCTGTAGGAAACATCAGAACAGCAGCTCAAGAAAAGCCCAAATATTTCTGACCAGAGACCCTTCCTCCTCCTACACAAGTGTGTGCCTGAGACCCACAGACCTGGCCATAGTGAATGCGCTTACCAAGGTGGTTCAAGCCCAGGCCAAGAGGTAGCCATCTGGCATAAGTGTCCTTCAGCTCCGTCTCAGATTTCTCCATGATGGTTTGGAGGATGGTGGAGGTAACATCTCCATTGCATGAGCCCACAGCAATCATTCCGCAAGCCAGGGCTGTCACACCGGCCACCTGGGGAGAAAAGAAAGTGTCACACCAAAATCCTTGCAGCTGGAAAATACACTAAGGGCCTACAGCATCCTGTTTTCACAGTGGCCAACCAGATGCCTGTGGGAAGCCTCAAAGCAGGACCTGAGCGCAACAGCCCTCCCCCAGCCTATGATTCTCAACAACTGGAATTCAGACACATACTGCTTCTGACAGAGGCATATTGTAAGCAGCATCCTGAAGGAGACCACAGAGTGAAAGCTATCCACCAGATTCCTGCAAAACAGTGCTACTTCCAAGAACCAAATCACTGAAACACCTGCTTATTTATATTTTCCTGCAGCACACAAAGGGAAGAATATGCATGGCAACATTCCCCTTTTTCCAAGTGATAGCCACCAATCTATCAAGGTAAGGTCTGAAGCAACCATTAAAACTAGTCACACTTTACTAGACTGAGCAGTTGAAACCAGGAAACACATCATTTCACGGGTTCAGCATTCCCTGGTTTCCTCAAGGTTTATACAAACCACTACAGATGGGATTTCAGGTAGCCAAGAACTCTGACCCATTCTCACGTGAGAAGAAGAGTGTCAAGATCATCTTTCAAACCTAGGCTTGACATATATTGGCATTCAGAACCTCAAGGTTACACAACTCCTAGGTTGGCCTTGAGCATTGTTTGCCCACTACCTACTGCATGGCAAAAACGTTTAAGTGGCTTGCGATGACATCCACACTTCAGGGTCTGTGTTTCTGCAAACTTAAGAAATGGATAAACCTTTTCACTAATCCTTCCAAGCCAAGAGAGTCAAGCAGAAGGCTCTCCACAGGGATGCTTTTGGAGTCCTGTGCATCTTTAAAGTTGTACTAACTTCCTATCAAAATTGGATTTTGCTGGGCGACATGCTGAGGGCATTGGGATATGAACCTCCCCCTTCCCAAGGTCACTTGGAGAGGTCTTGGTCCACCTGCCTTCTCATTATCAATAGGTTAGACCAACAGGCTTTTACTAGGTTACTTACTTTTTAGATCCAACATTCTGTTTTGGACTCTGGGAAGAACACACCCCAATATTACAACATAAAAGTCTGAGTCAGCTAAATGGCCCTCAGCCATTCACACAAAAACAAACTCCAAGCTAGAGCACAGAAACTCTGCTTCTAATTGCCTTCTACACTCCATGAAAGGCACAGCCCCATCCATCCACCCCTGGGCAAGCAGCTGACCGAAGCACCAGATGGCTGTGGCGCTGTTCCCTCACCTCCATGTTGGACTTGGAATCTCCCATTACAGGAAGAAGCAAGGTCAGGACATCTTCTCGATTGGAACCAGCATACGCCAACCCCAGCCTGCAAGAGAATACCATGTCACTTAGAGTGATATATGCGATGCTCTGCGGAGAGGGAAATGGAAGCCAAGGCAGGTCCTCACCCAAAGATGGCGCCGATCCTCATGGTGTTGCTATTGTGGAGGACATAGTCCGAGAGCAATGCAAGGGCAGGGTCACACTCGTTCCTCACGCCAGAGTTCACAATACCACAAGCCAGAAGAGCCCCCGACTATAGGACACAAAATAGGAAGTGGGGAGGCACTGTCAAGTACAACGAATGTCATGACAAGCCTATACAGTATCTAGTAAGCTAAAAGGGCTAAATTAACTGTTGGGTGGCATTATGTTAAATACTTGAGTTATGTAGTCCTAGCCCGGATGAATCAGGGCAGATGACCTGTCACTCGGATGCCACACATGCCAACCTGATAACAAGAGTCAATGTGGAGATAGATGGACTAGTCGTCTCAGTGTAAAGAAACTTCCTATACTTTTAAAAAGAGTCTGTCTTGTTATTTTGATATGACTGGATTGCTGTGAGCAGTTAACACTCAGGCTGAAAGGAAGGTCACCCACCTTGATGTAGTCTTCTGAGGAGTACAGGTACTTGTCAATCTGTGTAAGCCCCCCATCCACATCCCACAACAGGATCATCCCCAGCGAAGCTGCAGCACTCAGCATCCCTATAAAATAAATGTAAAAGCTGCTTAGGGTGAAGATGGACACTCTTATAAGAGAATGAGAGGATGCATGTCTTGTTGGGGTTATGGGAATTTACACCGTGGAGGAAGAAGAAAGGGATTCAGGACAACTAGGAGGGGCAAGCAGCAAAGGCTGCTTAACAGATGATAGCAGTAACCAAAAATATTCCAGGCTTTCAGAGAACACCTTGTGTTAAAGTCAAAGAGCCTTAAAGGTCAAGAGACTAGCCCTTATTTCAAAGCTAGGTGTTTCACATCAAGACACTGCTTGGCACAGTAATGAGATGTCTTTCAGATGAGACATCATCTAACTCAAATACTCTCAGCTGTGCAAAGTCAAACCAACCCCACATCAAATGGTGAGGGTTTCACACTCTGAAGAACTAACCCAGAGGAAAACATGGCTCACGCCTGGGTTGGAGTGAGCAATCTTGGCAAGGCAGCAGCAATCTCATTCGTTTATACCTTTCCTGTTCACATATAAAGTAGGGGGAGGGGTCTTAAGTCTTAAAATGAAAAGGTGTGAGGCACCATCACGCACCATCTTCAGAGGTCCAGGCTGGGGAAGTAAAGTGCCTGATGTGACAGAGGATGGGGAGACAAAGCAGGGGATGCTTCCACACCTATGCACACATTTCTTTGTAAAAAATTGCTTCCCACCCTCTGCTTTATGCCAGATCAATCTATAATTAAAAGCAATTCCTGGGCTACCTATCATCCATGCAGATGCCACAAATAAAATATAAAAATAAACAAAGGTGGCTAACCCCTCACCCCTAGTTTGGCCCGAAGCAACCAATTTAACTGAGCGAATGTCACACATGCAGCATTCCCAGTACCAATGAACGAAATGTCCCAAGCCCATAACAGCCAAAAGAATTCAAACCTCAGGAATGAAGTCCTTGGCCAAGAGCACCAAGTTAGAAAGTATAACATACAAAAGTATCACCAGGCCCTTGTCAAAAAGGTCATTCAGTCAAATTTTGCCACAGAAAAATAGTAGGGGAGAGCTCTCTGACCACCATCCCCCCCCCACCCCCACAATGTTCTCCCAAGCAGACCAGCTGCTGCCTGCTCCTCTTCTGACTCACCATGGTCCTTGTTCTTGTACAGCCACTTGTTGCCGTCGTCTGTCAGCAGCTTGTCCTGCCCAAAAGCAGCATTCACAAAACCGTTAACAAAGGATGAGGCCAAGTTCATGCGAGCCGAATCCACTTGAGAGCCGCTGCCGCCAAACCCTGAAGGAGCAGAGTGCACAAGACGGAACCAGTTGAGGATGACAGACTCCGGTGTCAGCCTAGAACTACTCAAACAGGTCCTCCTCTCAGCCAGCGCTCCATTCACACTTCTCCCATTCATCTCACGTGGCAGGCAAGGAAAGACAGCATTTTTGCAGGATGAGTAGTCGCCAGCTATTAAAGACACCTACACTTTCTAGCTGAATGATTGCTTGATTAATATAGAAAACTGCATGCAACAATGAAGACAAGACACAGCATTTTGCAGTAAAGCACAAGTAATTTGGTGAGCCTAAGAGCTCCGGCAGAACTACTTATTTATCAGCTTGGACTATCATAATACCTTGCATGTGGTCAAACCTTGAAAAGTTTGGAATACCCCAGCTCTTACATATAACAATACCAGATCATCCCTGTAAACTAAGCAGGCAAGACATCGCTCCAGGTTCCACCACTGCCTGCAGTTAATTCTTAAGTTTGTTTTATTCCAAACCCACAGTCGTCGCAAAATAAATGTGCAAATATTACAGCAAGCAGCAGTTGGCAGCTTAATCATACTATTCCTGACAACCCCAAGATCACTGGATAAAGTTATGTTTTTAAATGAATCTGCTTTTAAATGTTTTAAACTGTTTTAGAGTAGACTGTTTTTCTTTTTAAATTGTGGGTGTGTTTGCCATCCTGGGCTCCTTTGGGAGGAAGGGCAGGATATAAACTCAATGAACAGTAGCAGCAGCTAAACTCAGCTAGACTATCTGCTTACAGTTAGCCTCTACTTAAGAACAGAGATATTTCAGCAGTGGTATCTGTGTGGTGGAATTCGCTCCCAAGGGAAGTTTGCCAGGCCCACTCTTCTAAGAGCTTCAGAAGCATGCCTATTTCATAAGGTCTCTTCTAGCTCTGATAAAAGCTCACTGATTTGATGCCGTGTAATAGATGCTACATATTACAATGTGTGAATTTTAGAAATTGCTATGATGATCAAGATATCAGTCTCAATATGCTATAGATATTGGTATATAAGCTGCTTTGAGTGCCTAAAGACAATAGCAGTATACAAATGAAAATGTACACATTAGCATGTACTTTATTCGTATAAGTACATGCTAATGTGTATATTTTCATTCAAAATCTAATACAGTGGTACCTCAGGTTAAGTACTTAATTTGTACCAGAGGTCAGTTCTTAACCTGAAACTGTTCTTAACCTGAAGCACCACTTTAGCTAATGGGGCGTCCTGCTGCCACCGCACCGCCAGAGCACGATTTCTGTTCACATCCTGAAGCAAAGTTCTTAACTTGAGGTACTATTTCTGGGTTAGCAGAGTCTGTAACCTGAAGCGTATGTAACCCGAGGTACCACTGTAGATATGTAACATAGCATGAAACCATTTTTATTTACTTTATAAGTGAAATTCCTTTACTGTAACTTGTATAAACTTTGGTTCTGCCATCAGGACCCTGATGAAGCTGCCTGGATGGCTACCCCACTGCTCTGAGTAGAACACTTACGGTTGTTTTCTAGATGGGTTTTGTAAATATCATCTGGCACTTTTGGCTCCATGATGTCCAGCTGGAAGGAAAAGAAGAGGTTATTCTTCTTAGCCATATGATGCCGGAGCACCATAACATGGCTTTCCTAACTTTACAGGAAAGCATTACAGTGGTACCTTGGTACTTGAATGGCTTGGCTCCTGAACAAATCGGCTCCTGAATGCCGCAAACCCAGAAGTGTTCTTGTTTGCAAATGTTTTTCAGAAGCTGAACACCCAACACGGCTTCTGATTGAGTGCAGGAAGCTCCTGCAGCCAATCAGAAGCCGCGCCTTGGTTTTCAAACCGTTTTGGGAGTTGAACAGACTCCTGGAACGGATTATGTTCGAGAACCAAGGTACCACTGTATAGCTCATCTCCACTGGGGACCAATCAGCTGCCATAATACACATTTTGCAAAAAAGGCTGTATGCCATTTTTCAGAAGCTATGTTCCAGGTCAGCCCACCCCACTCCACCCAAGCAAACTTTCACTTGACCTCCCAAGTTGTCAGTCCTTTAACCCCAGTCGCTCTGCAGTGCAAGCAACCTACTTGCAAGCCTGTCTTAGCCTTCTCTTCCTCCTCAAGACACCACAGCAAAACCTCCAATCCAGAGACCAAGGTATGTAAAAAGGATTGAATCATAGAGTTGGAAGAGACCACAAGGGCCATCGAGTCCAACCCCCTGCCAAGCAGGAAACACCATCAGAGCACTCCTGACATATGGTTGTCAAGCCTCTGCTTAAAGATCTCCAAAGGAGGAGACTCCACCACACTCCTTCTCTGGAGCAGCAGAAAACAACCTTTCTCCCTCCTCTATGTGACATCCTTTTATATATTTGAACATGGCTATCATATCACCCCTTAACCTCCTCTTCTCCAGGCTAAACATGCCCAGCTCCCTTAGCCGTTCCTCATAAGGCATCGTTTCCAGGCCTTGGACCATTTTGGTTGCCCTCCTCTGGACACGTTCCAGTTTGTCAGTGTCCTTCTTGGAACTGTGGTGCCCAGAACAGGACACAGTACTCCAGGTGAGGTCTGACCAGAGCAGAATACAGTGGCACTATTACTTCCCTTGATCTAGATGCTATACTCCTATTGATGCAGCCCAGAATTGCATTGGCTTTTTTAGCTGCCGCGTCACACTGTTGGCTCATGTCAAGTTTGTGGTCAACCAAGACTCCTAGATCCTTTTCACATGTACTGCTCTCAAGCCAGGTGTCACCCATCTTGTATTTGTGCATTTTTTTTGCCCAAGTGCAATACTTTACATTTCTCCCTGTTAAAATTCATCTTGTTTGTTTTGGCCCAGTTCTCTAATCTGTTAAGGCCGTTTTGAAGTGTGATCCTGTCCTCTGGGGTGTTAGCCACCCCTCCCAGTTTGGTGTCATCTGCAAATTTGATCAGGATGCCCTTGAGTCCATCATCCAAGTCGTTGATAAAGATGTTGAATAAGACCGGGCCCAAGACAGAACCCTGTGGCACCCCACTAGTCACTCTTCTCCAGGATGAAGAGGAACCATTGATGAGCACCCTTTGGGTTCGGTCAGTCAGCCAGTTACAAATCCACTGAGTGGTAGCATAGTCAAGACCGCATTTTACCAGCTTCTTTACAAGAATATCATGGGGCACCTTGTCAAATGCCTTGCTGAAATCAAGGTAGGCTACATCCACTGTGTTCCCTTCATCTACCAGGCTTGTAATTCTGTCAAAAAACGAGATCAGGTTAGTCTGACATGACTTATTTTTCAGAAATCCATGCTGACTATTGGTGATCACAGCATTCCTTTCTAGGTGATCACAGACTGTTTGCTTAATGATCTGCTCCAGAATCTTCCCTGGTATTGATGTCAGACTGACTGGGCGGTAATTATTTGGGTCCTCTCTTTTCCCCTTTTTGAAAATAGGGACAACATTTGTCCTCCTCCAGTCTGCCGGGACTTCGCCTGTTCTCCAGGAATTCTCAAAGATGACTGCCAGTGGTTTCCTTTGCTGAATCATTTGCTTCAAATTCTTCAGGCCGGGCATTGTTTTCTTTATCGGAGAAGACTGAGGCAAAGAAGGCATTGAGGAGTTCAGCCCTTTTTGTGCCCCCTGTTTGCATTTCACCATCTTCTCCTCTGAGTGACCCCACTTTTTCTTTGTTCTTCCTTTTGCTACGAACATACCCATAAAAACCTTTTTTGTTGCTTTTAACCTCTCTAGCAAGCCTGAGTTCATTCTGTGCTTTAGCTTTTCTGACTTTGTGCCTACACGTGCTGGCTATTTGTTTGAATTCCTCTTTGGTGGTTCCCCCCTTTTCCATTTTTTGTACACATCCTTTTTTAATCTTAATTCAGTTAAAAGTTCTTTAGATAGCCACCCTGGCTTCTTTAGGCACCTTCCATGTTTCCGTCTCATTGGTATTGCCTGACGTTGTGCTTTTAGTATCTCCCTCTTAACAAACTCCCAGCCATCATGAACTCCCTTTCCTTTTAGTATTGTTGTCCATGGGATCTCACCCAGCACTTCCCTAAGTTTTATGAAGTCGGCTTTCTTAAAGTCAAGAAATTGAGTCCTAGTATGCTTGGCTGCTCCTTTCCGCTGTATAGTAAACTTCAGAAGAGCATGATCACTCGCGCCTAATGATCCTTCCACTTCTACCCCACTAACCAGGTCATCAACATTGGTTAGGACCAGATCTAAAATGGCTGTTCCTCTTGTTGCTTCTCCCACTTTCTGGACAATGAAGTTCTCTGCAATGAAGTTGTCTGCCTCTGAGAAGAAAGATTTCTGCCTCTAATGAGCTTGGGTCCCTGAAGTTGACTTCTGCATCCCATCCCAGCCCACACAGCACTGCAGCCCATGCTGCATTATTATCATTACCATAATTATTATCCTCAAATTATTAACTGCCTTCTAAGCAACAATCTCAAAGTGATGTACATTGAAAATAACTAAAAACATAAAACAAATAATGTTATTCCACAGAACAGGGTAAGCCACACTAGAAGCCCTGCTCTGAGTTACTGCAGAACAGGCTCCTGAAACCTTAGAAGCTTGCAGGAGAAACTCTCCCACAGATCACAGCAATCTATTGGGAGTTTAAGGGATAAGGTGGTCTCTCAAGCAACACACCCCTAGTCACAGGGGATAACTGAATAGCCTATGAGGCACTTGGCCCTTAATTAAGAGGCATTTCATCTCAAGAACAATAACTTTCAATTTTTGGTTGCAAAAGACAAAGGAAACAAAGTTTCAGATGGTTTTCTGTTAAATTAAACCTCACTGCCTCGGTAAGTATTCCCAGACATTTCTAATAAATTTGGTATTTCCAATCAATGTTCACCAATCCGCTCCATTCTAAATGTGTCTTCTGCAAATCACCAGATACAACTGCTTCCCTACATGATCCAATGGTCACTTTCATCCATGAGTGTGAGCTCACAGCAGTCTGCAGGGCACTCACCTCCCTGGCCAGGGCCAGAAAGTTGCTGTTGAGTTGGACATTAGACATGATTTCTGTGAGATCCTCATACTCTTCTACATCCTCACTTAGCTCCAGAAAGACTCCATGGCGACCCAGCATGAAGGCCATTTGCTTTTGAACAACCCTGCAGTAAAGGGCAGAAAATGCAAGTATGTGAGCACAAGGAACCGTGCATGCAACATTCCATTCCTCACATAACAAGGCTTGCAGAAACCTCACTAGTATCTTCCTAGATTTCAGCCAAAAAAAGAACTATAGACCAGGTTTAGAGCAAGTAATTTGTGTATTTAAGGCATCAAGGAGATGCCAGGAATGGAACGAGTGAATTTCTGCATGCAAATCAGTTACTCTACCATTAAACTATGACCTTTCAGATGTGGCCAGTTTAAGTGGTCATGGCCAATTTTTATTTTTAAAAAAATCAAATTCTGGAAGAACTTTGAGGGGGAGGTTCACAAAAACCCTTTGGCATCACAAAATCACAGCAGGGGACAAATGTCAGCGGTCAGCAAAAAAGAAAACATTTTGGGAACCCAGATGTGGCCTGTGGGATGCAGTTCATCCACTCCTTGCTTATGAGTTCTAAGGCCATTCCCCACCCTGACCTGTGATTTAAGTGAGAATAACCACACCAGCCTTGCTCACTGCATCTGGCCTTCTCACTACTTATCTGCTCTCCTTATCCTCCAACAACCTGGACCTCTGTGACAACACCCAGCCCTAGACAAGGTCCCCACATACACATCTTTGCAGGAGATGAAGATGTTCTCTGCCAGTTCCATGTCATTCAGCATGAGAGCCAGGCGCAGGGCTTCTGGGTAGCGATTGAATTTTCGGAAGATGCTGAGGGCACAGCGGAGGAGGGCAGAGTTTTCCGGCTCAGGGACATAGCTAACACAGCTGCAAGAGACAGGGAGGGAGATGATGAAGTTTGGGTGGTATCAACATGGTGGGCAAACCCTTTCCTCAGTAATGGATGCGAAGGCAATCGCTACAACATTTGGGGGGAACACCGTACCTGTATGCACAGCAAAATATTTGCCATCACACACACACACACACCCATTGTTGAAGCAGCCAGAAATCTCAATGGCTAGTAAATAAGATCCACGTTTATGAGTGTTACCAGACTCAAGGGGCATCCCAGTTCAAATTGTGACAATAAAACACTTTACTTAAAGATGGATTAGCTACACCACAGTGAATATTCAACAAGAACTTCAGTTCTGTGAGCCAAGACAAGAGATCAATTCACTCTGCAGACACTCTAAGGCCAAAGCTACACATTATTTGCCAGCTTACATTTCCTATTGTTTAACTGTAACTTTTCCACTGCAAGGTGGTGATGGCACAATTTACAAGAGGGTGAAGCAGTGAATGGGAGAAAGGTATTTAACCCTGCCTCCACTCATCACCTTTCCACAAGTCCCCCATTGGGATTTTATTGCCAACAATAAAATTGTTAAAATAAAAAAAATTCCTTCCAGTAGCACCTTAAAGACCAACTAAGTTAGTTCTTGGTATGAGCTTTCGTGTGCATGCACACTTCAGTATCTGAAGAAGTGTGCATGCACACGAAAGCTCATACCAAGAACTAACTTAGTTGGTCTTTAAGGTGCTACTGGAAGGAATTTTTTTTATTTTGACTATGGCAGACCAACACGGCTACCTATCTACTAATAAAATTGTTGGAAGCTCAACTGTAGAGAATAGAATGAACTGCACAGGAAAAGAGGTAAGCAAGGGTTAAACCCCCTCCTCCAATTGCCCTTTTAGTCCTGTAAATTGTCCCCTACCAAATGATACATTGCAAAGGTGGAGAGATGGGTGGGTATTTGGAAACACAAGCTAGCCCATGTGGTTCCAGCCTTCGTTTGAAGTGCACTGCAGTGTCATAATCAAAACTGGAATGCAAAGTTCAGTTGATTGTGAAGTAACAGAACAATACCTCCACTTTCAAAGCTCTCCATCTTGTACTCTCTTAAACCTTTACACTTCCCACCCTGCTCAAGCTCATCTCCTTTTAGCCCTCAGCTGCTGTTTTTCAGAATGTTCTTCTCTGGCCTCTATACCTGCAAATATACTATACCCGCCACTCTTCATCAGGCTGCTCCCCTCCATTTTCCAAGTCCTTCTGTGTGATCCTACAGGGTCTTTGGCTATTATTTGTTGCCATACCAGGTGCCTCTCATGCAGTTACACCTCAAGATCCAAAGGCTGGCTTTCTTAGTTCCACAGATATTTTTTTAAAAGCTAGGTATCCTCTACGTTACCAAACCAAAGAACTAGATCTAATTATTGCTGTCCTCCACTTAATAGCCTCTGTGGAGACAAGAAGGTTCTGAATACACCAACTTCCTTAAGCCCAAGTCTCCATCCTAGCTCAGCAGAGCAGTTCACACACACACACACACACACCACAGAACCAAACACCACACTTCCCTCACCTTATCAGATAGAGGCAGACTTTGGCATAGGCGTTGTCATCAATATACTCCTCCAGCATGTCCATCTGCTCAATCTCCATAAGCAAGTCACAGGCCTCGTGCTCTGCATTGTGTGCCATGTTGTATGGCACAATCTCCTTCACTAGGGTCAGAAGAGTGTCCTTCTGGGTCTTGTCTGCCTCATCTATTTCTTGCCATTCCTTGGCCACCTCACCAGCCAAGTGTCTGTAGAGTGGGAAGAGTCACAACAGAAGCAATATTTATTCATCTCTTTTCCGGCAGGTTCATCTTGTTTCTGGCAGGATTTATAACCTACGTTTGACCAGCTGTTCTCAAAGCAGGTTGCAAATGAAGCAAAACTGCCAATATAATTATAGCAATAGGAACAATAATAAAAAATATTATTGTAAAAAATCATATTGTTTAGCGTGGCGACACCTACCCTTTGGAACTCCCTGCCTATCGAGATCAAGGAGGTGCCTTCATTTTACACTTTCTGGCACCTACTAAAGATTCCCAGGTGCTTAGAAAGTTCAGTTAATTTTAATCTGCTTTAGCATTTTAGCTTTTGTACGTTTTAAAGTAGCGCAAATTTATCTTGATTTTATTGTCTTATCTTTTCAATAAACTGCTTTTGAGCATGTTTTACAATCAAGCAATGTATAAATTTTATAATTAAATAATTACCGTATTTTTTGCTCTATAAGCCTCACTTTTTCCCTCCTAAAAAGTAAGGGGAAATGTGTGTGCGTCTTATAGAGCGAATGTAGGCTGCGCAGCTATCCCAGAAGCCAGAACAGCAAGAGGGATTGCTGCTTTCACTGCACAGCGATCCCTCTTGCTGTTCTGGCTTCTGAGATTCAGAATATTTTTTTTCTTGTTTTCCTCCTCCAAAAACTAGGTGCGTCTTGTGGTCTGGTGCGTCTTATAGAGTGAAAAATACGGTAATTCTTTGAGCTGATAAAAGCATATTAGCTTGGCAATGGAAAACAGCACTGAGCTGCTGTAAGAATTTGATGAAGCAGTTCTGTGGAAGCTAAGCTGGTCCACCTAGTTCCTGGATGGGAGATCTCACCTGGGAACCCTATGCATACCTCCTGGAGTTACCCAGAAGGTGGCATTTCAGTTAATAATAATTAAAATACAAAAAAATACACCCCAGAGTTTCAGTAAAGTCAAATATCTCCATTTGTTGCTTACCTGACATATTCATGCCCCCACGAGGCCAAGGGTTCCTGGGATCCTACCAGCCGGTACTTTAGACACTCTCGCTCTCCACTCATTGTCATGGCCAAAACTGAGATTATGTCAGCGGCAAATCGCTGTGGGCAGAAAGCAAGTGTTAGAGATGCATCATATGGTCAACCATGAATATGGTTGGTATAAATTGAAGAACAGCAGAACTGAAAACAATATTATAATTTGCATCTTCCCCAGTTCAAAATATGTCTCCCTGAATCAGACCAAAGCTGCATCTAATACAGTACTCTGTTCTCATAGGGGCCAACCAAATACCTAAGGCACAATGCTTCAAGGTAAAGATTGTTCACTTCTTTCCAAAGAACAAACAACAGCACCAACTCCACTAAATACTAGTCCTCCCACTGCAAAGACAGGAAGTGGGCTTGCAATCCATAGCAGAAGGGCATCTTTCTTTCTTTTCAAATAAATTTAATGCACTTGCAATCCACATTCGCTTTTGCAGCATTGGGAGAGAAGAAAGCAAGACTTGAGATGACATCTAACACTTTCTCAGGCCAAACAATGTTACATACCTTGTTCTCCCCAGCAGCCATAGCCTCATAGATCTCCTTCAGCTTCCCATAATGCGGCCGCAGAAACTTCAGGGGTTTGGGTACAGAAGTCATGGAGGTTGTGGAAGAACGGATCTGCCTGCGTAGCTCTTCCAGTGCAGGTCGATAGAGAGCGGTGTCATGCTCCTACAATAAATCAGTTGGTATCAGGAGTGGGAGGGGATCAAACAACAACACCCAAACACCACTTCCAAGACCGCCTCTTTATATCTAATAGTGTCAATGTGAGTCAACATACATCTTTGCCACCAGAAACCCACATACAGTTACTGGAAACAGACACAGGTAACTTTTTGCAGACAATAACCTTCTTAAGAACCTGCCCAAGCCCTGAGATCTTCATCAGACTCTCTCCTGGTGTCCCAGGTGGCAACCAAGGAAAGCTTTTTCTTTCTTTTTTTGTAACGATACCACACTTATGGAATATAGTAGCTAGGAAACAAACAAACCCCACACACAATTTCAAAGGCCATACATTGTTTAATTAGCCGAAGGCCTGGGAGAAGAGAAGAGTAGAGAATTTGTTTTGACTGGTGGAGGTAGAGTGGGGAAAATGAGGACTGTTACCAACACAGCCTGCAGACTCCACCATGCACTCTACCTTTCCAGAGAGTGACTGCACCACACAGTGATCTATACTACTGATGTAGAAAAGCATAATGCTTTACCGTTTAACTTCCGCATGCTCCCAGTCAAGAACAGGGAACTTACCCCCAAGCGCTCCACAAGCATCTCCAGCTCATCCTGTAACTGTTTGTCTTCTTCAGACTGTAAAGAATTAAGGAAAGATGTGAAACTTCAGGCCTCTTGGAAAACCTGTACTGTTGGCGACCATTTTGCACATGTCCAATTGACAATGTGCGGATCCTTTTGGACCCGGAAGAGCGCAGAACAGGGGCAAGCTTCTGCATGCTCTACCAACATGTGGAGGGGCCAGGAACAACACCCCCATGCAAAATCTTATCCTGTACTAGAAAATCAACTAGACCTTTCAGTTGCTCTGAAGTGCAACTGATGTTTGCAGCAATATGCAGTGGGAGGTGGTGCTCGCTTTCTCCCAGCCCAAAAGATCCTCAGCTGTTGGGCAAAACTGCTGATAAACATTTTCAGAAAATGGGGGGAAGTGACAGGAAACACCGAGACTGCCTAAAACACCTAGGAAGGTAGTTAAACAGATTTGTCGCCAGCACTGGACTAGACTAACTACCAACTTGAGGAGGCTTTCATTTAAGTTAGATGAAGGACCAGTCTTAATTCTGTGCAATTCCCTTCCCTATTAAGGAATAATGCCATATCTAACCCATTTTCATTTTGCTCACCTAGGAAGAAACCATCAGATCCTAAACTCTTAACACACCCGCTCAGGTTCATTTGCCCAGATACAACCTTCCTGCCCCTAGGAACAGAAGGAGGGCCTCCCAATCATAATATTCTCAGCAGAGGGAGGGCAAGTCCACTTCTTACCGTGGCAGACATAACCCATCCCAAAGTATTGCCAAATACGTACCACTAATTATTGTCATTAGAAATTTTTATTACCTCACCTACTAGCTCCACTGAGCAAGTGGTCTCATTTGGCATACCAGGAAAACCCAGGTTGTGAGTGCCCGCAGAAACAACACTACAGTGGTACCTTGGGTTAAGTACTTAATTCGTTCCGGAGGTCCGTTCTTAACCTGAAACTGTTCTTAACCTGAAGCACCACTTTAGCTAATGGGGCCTCCTGTTGCTGCCGCGCCACCGGAGCATGATTTCTGTTCTCATCCTGAAGCAAAGTTCTTAACCCGAGGTACTATTTCTGGGTTAGCAAAGTCTGTAACCTGAAGCGTATGTAACCCGAGGTACCACTGTATTTATTTTTAGTTTGTTTGTTTGTCGCCCATCTGACTGGGTTGCCCCAGTCTATCTAGGCAGCTCAAAACAAAACAAAAAAAGCCGTAAAAGCACAATATAAACATCACACACTAAATACTGGAGAGGGGAGGAAATCCACATCCCGCTAAGCCCAGCTGTGGCTGCCAGAGGCAACCCCCCCCCCCGAAAAAAGCATTCCGCACATGTTCAGAAGCACTCGCCTCTGTGAGGAACTCTGCACATGCTCAGAAGCAGTAGGCTTGCCAGAGAGCTCTCTCTGCACATGCTCCTTCGGCTCTTCCCACATTCCGGAGCTGACATTCCCCTGGCTATCAATCACTGCCCACAAGGGAATTAACTGCGCGGGGGAGGGGGGGTTGCGGGGGTTTTATGTGGCCCACCCGCCCCCTCGCGAGATCGGGGCCCGACGTCACGCTCCGCCGAGGCGACGGCCGTCCCCGCTAACTCCCGGCTCGGGGCCTGGCGGTGACTCAGCTCGGCTCCCTCCGGCGCAGCGCTCACCAGCTCCTGCTCCTTGTCCGCCACCGAGGCGTTGGGGTCCTTCTTGTCCTTGCTCCACAGCGCCGCCGGCTTGTCGTCCCCGCCGCCGGGGCCCGACCCTCCTCCCGACTGAGACCGCCTCTGGCAACTGCTGCTCCCTCCGCCGCCGCCGTCCTCCATCGCCGAACGCTTCCTCTGAGGGGGGGACGGGAGGGGAGCTGCGCAGGCGCGAGGGGGGAGGGAGGGGCCTAGGCGGGCCAATCCGCAGCGCGGTAAAGTAAAAAAAATGGAAAAGAGCGGCGGGGCGCGCGGCCGAGTGACGCGTTACGTTACGAGGCAGAAAAGCCGGGAGAAGTAAGGCGGGGAAGGGGAGGAGCCTGGCTAGCGGGGATCAGGAGGCGGGGCGACGGCGAAGACCACGTGGAGATAGTTCCATACCTCCAGGGGGCCGCCCGCTTCCAATTGGCTAAAATTAGAGAACAGTATTTTTTAAAAAACACGTGGTGCGTTTTGTATAATCAGGGTTGCCAATTTTCAAAAATGAAGTTTTTGAGATAATTTTTAGGAAATTCGCCCCAAAAAGCATGGGTTGCCATACGCCCGGGTTTTCAAGGACAGTGTAACCGACTTTCGGGAAATCCTCCCGGGCGCTGTTTTCGACGGGCGAATACCTTATGTGTCCGGGAAATTCTCGACGTACGGCAGCCTATTTGCGTAAATATGCATATGTGCAAAGAAAAAATTCTTTCATTTAGAAGGTATAAAAGATGTATACTGTATATATTTGCCCACAAGAAGTTTGACATAAAAATACTCATTCATTACATTAATACGTCGCCCTTGAAATGAGGTTCATAGGGGAGTGTATAGTGTAAAAACACATGTGTTTGTTTATTTAATAAAATTTATACACCATTTGTAAACAAAGGAAACTCTCAAAGTGGTTTACAAAAAGATACAAAAAAATCAAGAAAAAATTCACAACCCTTTTTTAAAATACACAAACGTTAAAATACTAAAACAGATTAAGATTGTCTCGACTTTCTAAGCATCTGGACAGGCTTGTCTAAACAAGAATGTTTTTAACGGGCGCCAGAAAAAGTACAGTGAAGGGCAGCTGCTTGATCTCAATAGGCAGGGAGTTCCAAGGTGTAGGCACTGCCACACTAAACAACTGAGTTCTTACAAATGTGGAATGGGTATCATGTGTCACCTATAGTAGTGCCAATTTCGCCAATCGAAGCAGTTGAGAGGGCACATGTGGGATAAGACTCTCGTGGGTGACCTGGGCCCAAACTGTTAATGAATGAAACAGTAAATCACTCACAGCTTTAAAGCCCATTCTTTGTTTAATTGTAGCCAAAGGACTCCAGAGATGATCTCAATCCCAGTATCCTGGGCAGCCAGGTGCACCTGGAAAGCCCACAGGTGACTGGTATCCGGAGAGTGATTCCTGGAGGTAGCAAACAGCCAGGACTGGCCCAAGACATTTTGGCACCTGAGGCAGATCCCAAAATGGCATCCCCCTCCCCACCAGGGAAGAAGGGGTGAGAGAAGATTTACTTCAGGAATAAGGGGGGGGGGAGAGAGAGAGAGAAAGATTGACAACAGGATTTGCTGCCCCTGTAGATCCTGCTGCTTGAGGCAGTTGCCTCACCTTGTCTCATGGGTGAGCCCACCCTGTGTACAGCTATCACAAAGCCATGGATATGTTCCATGCTGAATGTTATAGCTGTAAAGGGCCAGCCCTACCGTTAGCCAGAAAGCAGCACCTGTCACAGGTGGCAGATGCTTTGGGGGCGGGGGCAGCATCGACCCCCATAATGTTCCTCCTAAAACAGAGTTGTTATTGATATTGAAGTGTCTGGGAACCATTGTACATGAGAAGCTACTGGTGTGCATTGACTTCCCACTTTGGACAGCCAAGTTTAATCTTCCCAAAGAAACTTTTCAGGAAAATCTGGATGAATGAAGAAATGATTGAAATAAGCAAGAGGCATTATCAGAGTTCAATCATACATTTCAGGCAGGCAAAAGCAAAGCAGATTCCCCAAGGCTATTCCCCGAGAATCCCAGGATTCACCTTCTATATATTCAAGTTCAAATCTCCCTGCCTGCTTTATAACCCCTCTGTGTCCACCATCCTATGACTCTTGGACCCCAAACTCCTGCTTTCTGGGGTTGGTTTCCCCCAGCTCCTCCCTTGCAAGCCCTTACTTTTGACTTGGCTTCCCGAGACACTGTTACATAGCACTGGCATTCTTTTTCTGCTGCTGGCTCGGCTGTTTGGCTCTGCTGCACTTATTAATTGGCTGTCACCCCAGCCTTGGCAGCTTGTATTGATGGACTCATGAAATAGATCTGGCAAACGCTTACTTTCCTGGCCTTGATCCGACAAAGGCCATTCACATCTTCTCCTTGACCGCTCCATTGTTAATCGTCCTGGTGCCTTTAAATGCTCCAAGGCAGGATCCTGTAGGCCAGGTCTGTTGGCCAGGCATTGTTGGAATACAACTCCCATCAGCCCTGAGTCCCATTGGCCAGACCAGCTGAGGATGATGGAGCAACATCTGGAGGGCCAGAGGTTCCCTAGCCCTGGTCTATAACCAGCACCAGGAGTCAGAATGCTTTCTATGGCCTTGGTTTGGGTGGGGGAGGTAATATATTTCATACGGGCTGTGATAGCCAATTTTTATCAGGAAAGAGGCTTATTTATAAAGCCAGACTGGTGCACCTATAGCCCTCCAGATTTGCTAGACTTCATCTCCTAGTTCCCCTAATTATTGACCATGCTGGCTGGGGGTGGCAGCATCTGAAGCCCACTAACATCTGCAGTGGCATTTTGCATGCCAGAGTGGTACATACAAAAGTGATTATGTCAGTGTGTAGCACCCTACTTGCGGTTAACGCTTAGCTGGAATGAAATATTCAACGCAGCAATAGAGAAATTAAAATAATAATTTATTTGTCAGACAAATAAATGAGAGATACAGTGGTATATGGATACCAAAGCTCTGCCCCTCCAGCCCTGATGGCCAGCACTTATATTCCCTCAGCCCAGCCCCCTTGCTCCTCCTTTGGCTGCCTCTGTCCAATCAGCCTGGTTGAAATTCCTATTGGCTGTTTGCTAGAACCAATCATAAAAGATACACCCATTTCCTATTACCTTTTATGGGAGACAAAGAGCTATATTTCCTTCTATCTATAAATGGCAGACAAGTAGCCATATATCTTACATTTACCTCGACCAGGCACCTTAATTACCAGATAACCTTTGGCCCCTGTTGCCCTATTCACTGCAAAACAGATGGCTAAAGCAGATGGTGCATGGTTTTTAATTTTTATCTTAAAGAGATCTTGGGTTCACCTTCTCACACACCATCTATGAAATAAGAATCTAACATAAGAATCTAACATTTCTTACTTTCTAAATCCTTTGCATAATTACATTTAAGCCAATATATTTCATACATTAACATAGATAGATTTTTAGAAGGAAAGGAAAGGCCTTTTCAAAAAAGGAATTTAGTAAAAGCTAAGTTCTCTAAGTTCTCTGAAGCTTCAAAGCAGCTTCAGAGAGAAGCCTCTTTCCTTAGCCAGCTGCTGTTTCTATTAGCTCTTGCCCTTTTAACCTTATGAAAATGTGGCTCAAGTTTAATGGGAGGCACAATAATTCTTACTATTTACCAACTCTTAATTGTGTTTTTGCAGCTTGATTGTATTCTGTAATTTGTATGGTCAGTGTGACCTTTTGCTCCTAGCCTGTAATTTCCTTTTACAACCCTGAGGCACTCGTCTCCTGCTAATGCTAATACAAATCAGAGGGGCCCTGTTTAGGAAGATAAACATCTGCCAAAGCACCCAGCTGGTTTCTGCCTGGCATTGAAGGGGAAAACATTTACAAATATATTTTTAAAGCTCATTTTAAAAATGCAGGTCTTCATCAGATGCCTCAAGTGAGAATGCTAGACTAGGACTTTTCTCTCTGACATGCTCCTTTGTATGTGCACAAGGTTTTATATACTGCAGAGCATTAAAATATGCAACTTCTCCCTCCCCCCCATGGCGTAGCTCAGTAAAATCTGAATTATATGTGTATAATTTAATAAACATCTTACCTACTGGTTTGCAAAAAAAGAAAAGCATTTCTAAAGCCTAATGCCTGTACTTTTCCACATACACCTCCCCAGTCCCCTGCTTCTATAATTTCACTACCATTTTGCCTCAAAGTACCTTCCACGGTCATGTTCTCCACCACTCAATCCTGGTTTGCTGATCCAACACACATTAACTGGAACATAATGAAAGTAGCATTAACATTTCAGTCCCTATCAATGCTTGTTTGGAATTAGGACTCACTGTTTAAGACTGCAGCCTAAGAATGAAGAATTTAAGAAGGAGTGTCTTTTGACACTATTTCATGTTGAGGCGGTAAAATGCAGGCTTCCTCGGTTCAATAACTCTTCCGAGCATCCAAAGCTTCCTTGCTCCTGCTACAGCCCCAGGTATTGAACACTTTTAAAAATTAAAGGTTATAACAATAGCTGGATAAGGTTGTTCTGCTTAGTATTTGCCACTGTTGCTTCAAACCCTTCAAGTGTCCCTATTTTCCAGTGACGTCCCTGATTTAGAGAAGCAATCCCGGTTTCTGATTTGATCCCAGAATTTCCTTAGGATGTCCCTATTTTCATTGGATAAATGTTGGAGGGTATGGAGTTATCCAACCCCCAAGCTGTCTGAAGGAAATCCTGTATAGGAAAGGTGTGTTTTTTAACGTTTCAAGTTTTATTATATTTTTATATATATTGGAAGCTGCTCAGAGTGGCTGGGGCAACCCAGTAAGATGTGTAGGGTATAGATACTAAAATTATCATTATGGAATGGGACTTCCCTGTCAGATAAATGTTGGAGGATATGCTGCTTTACTCATCTCATATAACACGAGTAGCTGAGTTGAGAGCAGTAAAGCAAAAACTGCAGTAAAATTACAGACATGTCCTGTGGCTTTAAAATTAAAATTGTGACTTTAAAATTAAGGGTTGCATTATGCTTGCCTGATGGAACAATCTCCTATCTTCTTCCCCATGCATGCTGTTTGGGGACTTATCTTGTCTCTCCAGAACAGTTTTGGCAAGGGGGGGAGTCTTGTTTCACTAGCAGACATCATTCCACTGACTTCTGCTAGTGTGGTTATTTACTTTTGTCTAGTCCGCTTTGAATTATGGTGCTGGAGGAGACTCTTGAGAGTCCCATGGACTGCAAGAAGATCAAACCTATCCATTCTGAAGGAAATCAGCCCTGAGTGCTCACTGGAAGGACAGACCCTGAAGCTGAGGCTCCAATACTTTGGCCACCTCATGAGAAGAGAAGACTCCCTGGAAAAGACCCTGATGTTGGGAAAGATGGAGGGCACAAGGAGAAGGGGACGATAGAGGACGAGATGGTTGGACAGTGTTCTTGAAGCTACCAACATGACTCTGATCAAGCTGCGGGAGGCAGTGGGAGACAGGAGTGCCTGGCGTGCTCTGGTCCATGGGGTCACGAAGAGTCGGACATGACTAAACGACTAAATAACAGCAACAACAAAAGTCTGCAAGAGCCTTTTGCCTCAATAAATCTGGAGGGCTTTGAGGTGCCACGGGAGTTATTTGCCATGTATGGTTCCACTAGAAGCTTTCCCATGTTCTTGGCTCAGCTATTTTATGTGTCCTCAACGATGCTCTGCTCTACAACACAATCTGCTTCTGTTTACCCGCAGCTCCACCAGATGGCACTCATCAAGCTTCCCAGCTGATGACAGGCAAAAAATGCTGCAGCTCAAACCTCCCTCCCAGCTATTATTTACATCTGGGCTACTGCCTGAGTCACACAACCATTTTAAAGAGGGGGACAGTTGTCAGCTAGAATTATTGATGTTTTGTTGGTGCTTTTATGCATCTCGTTGATTTTATTACTCTTGTATGTTGGTACTCTGCCTTGCTATATATTTATGGAAGTGCAGATTATAAATTTGTAAATAAATGGTGCACTTAAATTTTTTCCTTCCTCCCCTCGGGGTGTGACAAGGCTGCCTGCAACTACTTAATCCTGTGCCCATTTTGATTTTTTTTAAAAAAGTGCAGCCACATTCCATTGCAGCACTCGTGCCCAAAAGTCATAACCTTGTGACTTCTCTGGTCATCATCTGTGTCGCGATCCTAAAGTCCAGCAGCGAACAGGACACTAAGCTGAGAATACAGTGTCATCAGCTAAGGAGTCAAACTATGTTCTTGCTTATCAGAGGACCACTGAACCCAAGGCTGGCTGGCAGAAACCTACTGAATCAGATACCACAGCACCAGAGTCCATAAAACCAAACCAGGATAAACATGTGTGTCTTCCCTCGGAAATGCTTCCCAAAGTACCTTGCTAGCCCAACAGTGTAGGAAGCATCCAACTCAGGAGCCCATGGAGTGCAGGAGAAGTGGAATAGAAGCAGAGTGTCACAGACTGGTTGGGTGCAGAGGAATGTTGGGAAGAACTGGCTGGGGATCCCCCAAGGGAAGAAGGCTCAGAGCCCAGGGAGTGGTGGTAGGTGATCATGAGTGGTCAGAGGGAGAAGACTGGGAGGAGGAGGTGTCGGAAGCTGAAAAGGAAACAGGGCATAGTTAGCGGGAGGAGTCTGTGTCAGAGAGAAGTCCAGAATCAGAGGCATAAGGTGACACAGGGAGGAGGGAGGCCAAGAGGCAGAGACGAATCCAGCTGGTGTCTCCCCCTCCTACGGTGACAAGCTCCCCTCCCTCCTGGTCTCCCAGAAACAGAAGAGGTATGAAGAGAGTGGAGAAGTTGGCTTCACTCAGGCACAGTCTCAGATTGCTTGGAGAATCATAGAATCATAGAGTTGGAAGAGACCACAAGGGCCATCGAGTCCAACCCCCTGCCAAGCAGGAAACACCATCAGAGCACTCCTGACATATGGTTGTCAAGCCTCTGCTTAAAGACCTCCAAAGTAGGAGACTCCACCACACTCCTTGGCAGCAAATTCCACTGTCAAACAGCTCTTACTGTCAGGAAGTTCTTCCTAATGTTTAGGTGGAATCTTCTTTATTGTAGTTTGGATCCATTGCTCCGTGTACGCTTGTCTGGAGCAGCAGAAAACAACCTTTCTCCCTCCTCTATGTGACATCCTTTTATATATTTGAACATGGCTATCATATCACCCCTTAACCTCCTCTTCTCCAGGCTAAACATGCCCAGCTCCCTTAGCCGTTCCTCATAAGGCATCGTTTCCAGGCCTTTGACCATTTTGGTTGCCCTCCTCTGGACACGTTCCAGTTTGTCAGTGTCCTTCTTGAATTGTGGTGCCCAGAACTGGACACAGTACTCCAGGTGAGGTCTGACTGGAGCAGAATACAGTGGCACTATTACTTCCCTTGATCTAAATGCTATACTCCTATTGATGCAGCCCAGAATTGCATTGGCTTTTTTAGCTGCCGCGTCACACTGTTGGCTCATGTCAAGTTTGTGGTCAACCAAGACTCCTAGATCCTTTTCACATGTACTGCTCTCAAGCCAGGTGTCACCCATCTTGTATTTGTGCCTCTCATTTTTTTTGCCCAAGTGCAATACTTTACATTTCTCCCTGTTAAAATTCATCTTGTTTGTTTTGGCCCAGTTCTCTAATCTGTCAAGGTCGTTTTGAAGTGTGATCCTGTCCTCTGGGGTGTTAGCCACCCCTCCCAGTTTGGAAAACCCTGAAGAGGCAGGGACTTAGGCAGCTGTGGGGAGGTGGGGACCTTTAGTCTTCGCATGTGTTTCATGGGGGCAAGACCTGCCAGAGAAGAGCTGTTGTGCTCAGTAGGCCTGGCACTCCTGTGTAGGTCCTATTTAAGCTAATAAAGAGCTGATGCCAACTTTCTCAGTGTGGTTTCCTGCTGGCTCCCTCCTGTCACAGAGGCTGCAGCTCAGTGATACAGCCTATGCTTTGCATGCAGAAGGTCCCAGGTTCAACCTCCAGCATTGTCAGGTAGGGCTGGGAGAAACTGCTGCCTGAAACTCTGGACAGCCTCTGCCAGTCATTGAAGGTAATGGTCTGATTTGCTCTAAGGCAGCTTCCTGTGTTCTTATGCAGAGGCTCAAAATACTTCAGTTCATTTCCAAGCCTTGTCAAAAGCAAGTTGCTCACTAGGAACTCTCCCTGGTGCTGAGCAACAGGCTTGCCTTGTCCTGTGGGCACCGGAGCAGATTTTGGAAGCATTTCTTAAGTCTGCCCAACCTCTGAGGTTAGGTGGGAGGTGACGGGAGAAAGGGCTTTTTCACTTGTCCCACCCCACACATTTGGAATGCCCCTCCTAGAGAGACGTTCCTGGGGCTAAGTCGGTTGGCTGAACTTTCAGCATCATGCATAGAGACTTCGTTCTTATTTGCCTAGGCCTTGTTTGTTAAATTTATTGAACAGACTAGCATTCTGCATTTTAGGAAAGTAGCTTCACAAAGCAGCTGTTATACAATCTGAACAACAGCCAATAACCAAAATAAAAGTACACTGTTAAAGCTTACAGAAGCACCCCAATCCTTTAAAAAATAATGCCTTCTAGCTGAACCTCTCAGAAGCTTGATATCCCTGACCCAGGACTCCAGGCAAGCTGTTAATTTTGCAGGAAGAAAAGTGGTTACAGGATACACAAACAGTGAACTACTAGGAATGAGATGATGGTGAAGAGATCATTGTGCACCTGACAGAGTGGTCCCTAGTCCACACTAGCTTCTGCCAAAATCAACCAGGGCCTCTCCATATGGCATTTATATTGTGCATTCATGACTATTTGTGCACATGATGGTATTGGGAAGGTTATACACAATCCCGCTTTCAGTACCGTTTGCAACGTTTTGGGGTGGTCATTCTGCTTTGTTTGCAATCAGAACATCTCCCAAAGCTTCCTACTGAAGTCCTGGGAGAGGAATTACCGGGACAGTTGTGTACCAGGCACTCTGAGAGCTGTGCATGGAGTGTGCCAGAAGGGGTGTGGCAAGGCCACACGCTGGAAAAAAAGAGTAGCAGGGTAAACCGGCAACTATTAAGTGTGTCAGAGAGAGGTCCCAGGAAGGGAAAGGTTGGAGGGGAAGGAGTGGAGATTGGCAGAATTGGTAGTGAGAGGCTCCCAGAAGCAGAGACATAAATACAGAGGAAAGCAGACAAGGAAAGAGAGAAAGGAGGAAGACAGAGCAGGAAGGCCAAGAGGAATTGGCAAGCGTTTCCCCAGAGGAGCCATAAAAGGCAAGGTAGATGAAAGGAAGGGGTTTGAGAAACTTCCTTAGCAGGAGAGCTGCTGTTAGCAAGGACTCGGAACTTGTGTACAATAGTGTCTGCTGGAGACATTGTAAAATCTTGCTAAATATGAGAACTTGGGACTTTTTGCAAAGGATGTGATTTACCACCTAGCTGTGGCATCTCCCAAAGGCCAGGTGGGCAGGGTGGAAGCAGCCTAAATCAACAAGCCCCAAAGCCTTTGGCTTAGTCAAAACCTCAGAAGATAAGAGACACCATGACAGTCTGAGGATCCTTGGGACCTGAGGAGAAAGGCTTGGAGAAGTTAACTTCCTGCAACTTTTTACCCCTCAAAGGTTCCAGGTTGTGGTTTGTTTGTTGTAGAGCAAGAGTGCCCCTCCATGTAGCAATAATGCATTGGGGAAGCATCACAGAACAAGTACTAAAGATTAATGGTGTGTGGTCCAGTCCAGTATAAGCCAAGCACTAAGGCAAAATTATTGCCATCTGTCTGCCTTGAGAGACAATGGAAGAGTGCATCATTGGGGGTGAAGTCAAGCTGTTGGAGAGTTACAGCATCTGCTGTGGCTGTAGAGACCAAAAAATGCACAATTATATGTTGCAGAAAACACCCAGATGGGGGAGGGGAGAAACACCAGTCTAGATGGGTCTTTGGTCTCTAAGGCAGGCACCAAGAGTTTCAGTCTTGATTTTGCAGGTAAAGATCCCCACTGTTAAGAATCAGTCATGAACATCATGTGGCACACACATTAAACACAAAAGACGATGCATAGCTGCCCTGCACAAAATCACCCCAGGGCTGCAGTAATAGAATTGCAGAACTGGAAGGAATCTAAAGGGCCATCTAGCTCAACCCCTGCAATGAAGGAATCACAGCTAAACAATCCAACAGAGAGCTCCTGTTTTTAATGTTTGAGTGGGAGCAGGAGCAGATTAGTGGGGTAGGAAAATAATGTCAATATATTTCACATCTGGCAACCAATGAGCCACTATAGCTGCTAGAGAGCCATGAAAATTGTGTCTCAGGCTTTTTAGACTCATCTACCCTTGTACTATCTGAAACCAAAGGGGCGCATAAGTTGCCAGGTGTGGAAAAAAATTCCAGCTCTCCTACTCTACTAGATGAAGAGCAAGTGCAGAAAGTCTTCTCCCTGTTAAAAAGAAACTCTTCCTAGGCTCAGGCTGTACATGAGGTAAATTGCCATACCAGGCTGCCTGCAAGGGGTTGTTCCTTCCAGCTGGGCATCCCTAGAACCGGAGCTCACCATTCCACCCCCGAACGCTCCCAAGTGTTCTGTCCTGGTTGGCTATTTTGGCTTGTTGGTTTGGGGTTGTTGGGTTTGTTTGTTTTTTGCTTCCATGAAGACTACCAACTTGGGGAAGGGTTTGTTCCGAAAGCTCTGCGGTGGAGTCGATCTCATTCCCAAAAAGAGCTCTGGAAGCCTGGCGGTCAACTCACCGCCTGGGTGTGCCCGTGCGTAAAGATGGAGAGATGAGGGAGCGCGCCGGAGCAACTCCGCTCGCCCACCCACTCGGTCCTCGCGGCAGAGCCCGCGCTCGCTGACCTTCTCTGCCGCCGGCGGCACTGCAAGGCCCGGCGTCTGCCTTGCGCTGGGAGGAGCTGAGCGCGCTGCTTGCGCTGCGGGCCCGACGGCTGCTGCTGCTGCGATGGTCGGCTCGCCATAGCAACTCTCCGCGTGCGCTCACTGCGCGTCTCCTCTCCTCGTGGCGCGCCGGGCAGGGAGGGACTGAAGGGCCCGGCCCGCCCAACGGTCGCTCGCATCCCCCCTGGTGGAGCAGCTCGGCATGGCCCACGAGGCGGAGGACCCCGCCGTTCCTATTCCAGCTCCTGGCCGGCTCGCCCGTGGCTGGGTCCGGCGCTAGGAGGCGGCGGCGCCCGCCGGGTCCCTCCGCGTCTCCATGGCCAGCATGAACGTAGCGCTCCAGGATCTTGGCAGCAACGTAAGTAGTGGCGACAGCTACCGCCTTGTCTTTGCTGCTTTCGGGGAAAGGAGAGCCGGGTCCTCGCCTCGCCGCTCCCGGGTGGGCGGACTTGTTTTCCTGGAGGGCCGGGCGGGGCAAGCAGGAAGCCCCGCGACGCCGGCGGCCCGCGCGTAATCGCCCCTCGCCACCTGCGCTCCCCAGGCGAAGATGCAAGTAAGCCCCGCGGGAGGGCGGTGGTGATGGTGGGTGGGGGCGAGGAAGGGAGGGCGAAGGGGTGAGAGATGGAGAAATGAACCACCCTCAACTTTCCCCCCTCAGCCCCGCACTCCGCCACCACCTTTTTAGCAAGGGAAACCTCCATCACCTTCTTCTGTAACGGCGCACACAGAGAGACACTTTTCATTCTGGAGGTGGGTGCCAGAGGTGGGCGCTGAGTGGTTGTTTCCCATGTCCCCACCCCGGTCCGATCCTGGCTCTGCCACTTAATATCTACCAATCCTGCCAGGTTTGGTCGAAGGAGAAACCCTAGGAAGGGATAATGCAGGGGGTCCGATTCGTTTTCTCATCTGAAGGCGAACCCGCCTTGTTTGCACATCGCCAATTCAAGAACGGAATCATCGCCGCCCTTAGAAATTCGCTCTTCTCCGAATTTTGCAATGCGGCCCTCCAGCCAAGCAGCGCGTGCAAGAATGCAAATATTGTTGAAGATAACGTGCGTTATATTGGGGGGGGGGGGGAGAGGAATTGTTTTGTGCATGTTAGGAGAAATTGGAATTAAGATGCTGGTGGGTTTTCCAGAAGGCTGAAAAAATAGCTTTCACAGAGTGATGTGGGAATGCGGGGAACTGAACTTAAGAGTGGGAAAACGAGAGAGCCCCCCAGAAACCTAAACTGACAAATTTACCCATGCCCTGCTCACAGGTAAAATGTGTGCAGAGGATTGGTGCCTGGGATGCTGTTTCTGTATGTAGCCTTCGATTCCCCCTCCCCAACGCTGGCAGCTCAGCACCACAGGTTCTGAATCCAAGTGGCATCTTGATCTCTTCGCCAACATTTCATGGCCCACATCTCTCCCCCATGCACACCCCCTTGCCCACGCCCAAATGTTAATCGCAGGCACGTCCACCTCCCAAGCACAAATTGCCCTGGTGTTTGTGGCCGGGAGCTTCACAAACAGTCTCCTTTGTTGTTGTGTGCTTTGCTGGGGATGTGTGGGAATGGGGAAGGTACAGTGGTAGAGAATTAGGTGCGAGGAGGGTAGGTGGTAGGGAACGAGCTTTGTGGCATCAGGAATGTAAAATGCAATGCGTGTTCGAGCTCACTTGACACCCATTAGAATAATAGAATTGCAGAGATGGAAGGGACCCCGTGGGTCATCAAGCCCAGCACCCTGAAATGCAGGAATCTCAACTGGATCATACATGACAGGTGGCCCCATCCGACCTCTGCTTAAAAGCCTCCAGGGAAGGAGAGTCCACCACCTCCCAAGGGAGTCTTTGACTACTCTTGTATATTGTAGGAAATCCTGAAGTATCGTGTGTGTGTGTGTGTGTGTGTGTGTGTGTGTGTGTGATGGAGAGAGGATAATGAATGGGTGTGAGTGGGGATGGATGAGTGTGTGTTTGTGTTCTATGTGAGAATGAATGTGCCGTTGTTACGTGTGAATGTCTCCATTTATATGAATTGGTGGGTATTCCTGTGTATGAATGGGGATGTGTGTAGAATCATAGAAATCATGGAAATTATAGAGTTGGAAGGGACCATGAAGGGAATCCAGTCCAACCCTCTGCAATGCAGGGGTCTTTTGCCCAATGTGGGGCTCGAACTCTCAGCCCTGAGATTAAGTCTCACATTCTACCGACTGAGCTATCCCTCTGTTTGTATGAGAGAGTGGATGGCCACACCCACTTTCCACTGGCCCCAACCACCACTGTCATGTGACCCCCAGAAGGCTAGCCACAAGGAAATGCCCCCCCCCCATCCTAGAGTGTACAGTTGGCTCATGCAGTGGCCTGGCCTGGCCCTATGAGTCTTGCACGACACCGTATGCCAAGCGCTGCCAGTGTTCTGGAGCCCTTTAGCACATGTGCAAAAAGGTGAGACTGTCATGGGCACACACCCTGCAACCAGCACATGCCACACCTTTCTTTACTGGCCACAACAGGATGCTTCCAAGCCCTGTTTCAGCTGTGGGGGGGGGATCCCTGTGGGCCTGGGCATTGGCAACCCCTGCCCTATGCTGTCTTGCAGCTCCTCACACCAAAGGAAGGGTGGCAGCCGCAGGAGACCTGCCATGTTTCTAGAGAAGCTTGTCTGCCGTGATTCGCCTTCTGGTGGGTGAGCTTTGAAGGAAGCACCAGCTCCCCTGGAAAGAACCCTGTTTGCTGAGGGTGGGGGGGACGACTGCTGGAAAACAACTGTTCTGTTGGGCAAACACAATGGGCAAAAAGGGAAGATTGAGATCAGGTGTGGGAATTTGGAAGGAAAGCGAGAAGCTTAATTTTCATTGCCCTTTTACTGGCAAGGGAAGGAAGGAGTCGAAGAAATGCAAACCACAGGAGAAGGGGCAAGAGGGAGAGATGCAGCCTTGTCGAATGAGGGGGAGAATGGATCCTTCATTTCCACTCCCCCAGGAGATGGGCATCCCTCAAGCTGGTTGAGTGGGTGGCAGGGTGGGGATGCCCATTTCCAACTGGCAACATATTGGCGAGGCATATGCCGAGATGCCAACAGTTCGCTGGAACCTTCCTTCGCCGACTCTTGTTTTCCTTTGCCTGCCAACTGTTTGTTCATCAGAAAACTGAGCGTGGCTCCTGATTCAGCAAGGTGTTTGTATCTTTGCAAAGCCTTGCACACGGTGCTACGTGAAGGTGACACTTCCCTGGGCCTTGGCTCCTTGCCATTTGGATGCTGAGGACTCAAGGGTTGAAAATGTAATCTCTCGTTTTTCAAAAAGAGAAAAACAAAAACAACAGCACTGGAATGGAAAGGTCATGGCTGTGAGGAGGAAAGCAAGTCATGTTTTCCATTTTCCGGCATCCCTGAGGCTGCAGCAGGCTTGGAAACCCAGAACTCTGCACATGGATGAGAGCTGTGTTCACATTTTGGTGCAGGGTCCGCCAAACTTGATGTATTTACTAAGCTGCCATCAACCCCCAACCCAAATTCTTAGGGATGTGAATGAAATAAAGCGAAGAAATACCAAAATACAGTTGGCATTTATCACTCGCTAGGAGTCATAACATGTAAAAACAAAACAAAAACAAGGAAAACTATTGCCTTGTGGGATCATCTCATTAAGCACAGAGATTCTTCGTTGGCAAGGAAGGTGCATCAGTGGCTTCATTCCACTGATACTGGTGGGCATCCGGTTTAGTTTGTCTACACTGATTGGTAGCAGTTCTCCATAGTTTCAGGAAGAGTTCTCTCTCATCCCTTCTTGGAGATGCTGTAAGTTGAACTTGGGACCTTCGGCATGCAAAGCAGATGCCTGCCACTGAGCTGTGACTCTTCCCCTTTATTTTGGAGGCTTGTAGTTCCTCCTCCTCCTTCTTCTTGCACTATTCCTCTCCAATGCCCTTTTTGAACCCCTGGGGCTTCATTTACCCTCTGCAAGGCCTGTCAACCCCAGGGAAGAAATCTAACAAGGCCTGACAGGTTTAACTGACAGGTGCTGCCCTGCAAGCCTGGCGTAGTATTTCAATACATGCCAGCGGCTCTTCCAGGGGCCAGGGCACAGAATTGCACACCACCAGCAACCTGAATAAAGCAACGCCCAACTAGATTTGGGGACCAAACAGAATCAAGAAGAACTTGGTGTTAAAAGAAGCAGCAGATGGACTCCTGACCTGAGCAGCTTGAACCACCTAGCTGTGTGTGTTGCAGAACTTTGGGTTTACTGTAAGAGGTTTAATGTAGAAGGTTGTCACCTCCGTGATGAGCAGCCATGAACCACCTTAGCATTCAGAGCTTCTTTTGATTCCATCCTTCTGCATGACTCAGGCACAGACAAACTCGGCCCTCCAGATGTTTTGGGACTACAACTCCCATCATCCCTGACCACCGGTCCTGTTAGCTAGGGATGATGGGAGTTGTAGTCCCAAAACATCTGGAGGGCTGACTTTGCCTATGCCTGGCATGACTGCGCTCTATAGCTGGTGGTATGCCGCTGTTCAGTTTTTATCCAAATTTGACTTTTACAGTGCGGAAGAGTAAGACTCTCCTTCCCTCAAAGGAGCCTACCCCACCCAACTGTTGCGTTTTTCAACCCTAGTCACTGGTTCTAGGTACTGGGTATGTTTCTGGATTTGGAGAAAGGCCAGTCCAGAGCAATGACTCTGAGGGTCATCAGATCCAACCCCTTGCAATGTAGGAATCTCAGCTAAGGCAACCATGGCAAGTGGCCATCCCTCCTCTGCTTAAGAACCTGCAATGAAAGAGAATCCAACACTCTGAACACAGCAGGCTTCCTCAGCCTCAGCCCTTCAGATGTTTTCGGCCTACAACTCCCATGATCCCTAGCTAGCAGGACCAGTGTTCAGGGATGATGGAAATTGTAGTCTCAAAACATCTGGAGGGCCGAGGTTGAGGAAGCCTGGAATACAGAATAGTATCATGACCCTTGAACCTGTTCTGGGAAACAGTGGGCTCTAATTGCTCTAAAAGAAATAAACTGCAGTGGCTGCAATGTCTTTTCTTAAAGACACAAGGGGGCAGTGCATCATTGCCCTCCATAGGGCACCTAGAATCATAGAAGAGTTGGAAGGGACTCCGAGGGTCATCTAGTCCAACCCCCCACAATGCTGGAATCTCAACTAAAAGCATCCCTGACAGATGGCCATCCAACCTCTGCTTAAAAACCTCCAAGGAAGGAGAGTACACCACCTCCCAAGTTAGTCGGTTCCACTGCCGAATAGCTCTTGCCAGCAGAAAGTTCCTCCTGATGGTTAGTCGGAATCTCCTTTCTTGTAAGTTGAATCCATGGGTTAGGGTCCTACCCTCCAGAGCAGGCGAAAAAGAGCTTGCTCCATTTTCTATTTGACAGCCCTTGAAATATTTGAAGATGGCTATCATATGTCCTCTCAGTCACCTGTTTCCCAGGCTAAACAATCCCAGCTGCCTCATCCGTTCCTCATAAGGCTTGGTTTCCAGACCCTTGATCTTTTTCTACTTTTTCAAATTTTTTTTTAGCCAAACCCCACTTGGAAAATGTGCCTCTCTCTTCCCTGGGGCAGACAGAATTCCAGCTTACAGCCTTGGGTGCTTTTGCCCTCCTTGCAAGAACCATTACATTCCTCCATGGGTCTCTGTTCTCATTGGCTGCTGTGTGCATAAACAGATGGTTCTCTGATGCTGGTGCTTTAGGGATGCCCGGGAATATTCGCTTCCCTACGAGCCCTCTAGTTTTCTTACTATCCAGTCATGCTAGTCTGTTGCAGCAAGATCAACAAAGAGTCTTAAAATGCTAACGAAATGTGTTATGGCGACAAGCTTCAAGTTTTTGTGTGGACAAGAGCCCACTTCAGCAGATGCAGGAAGCATAATCCTCAAATATAAATACGTATTATACATGCATATTGTGGTGGCGGTGAATTGTAAGCAGTGAGGTCAGAGGGAAGAGAAAAGGAAGAAGTATTGATACTGGCAATTCAATTATAACTGGATTCAGAAGCAGCTAATGTGCTGGTATGGTGCCACACCCCTGTCCAAAACTGCCCCTCGCTGGTGCAGCACAGCAGTGAAACCAGGGCTCTGCAACTGCTCTGGTGGTGGAAGCAATGTGGCATTCCTACTGGTGTGTGATGCATCCCATCCTCTTACACAGCAATGACACTACTGCAGCAGCCGCTCCTGGCTAGAATGCATACAAGACAAGCGCAGTGACCCTTTTACAACAGCAGCGGTAGGTGACAGAACTATCCCCTTGGCAGCAGTGCTGAGTTAATGAACATCTGTGCTGGGAAAGGAAACTGTTGTCTTGATTCAGACCCAAACGAATGAAGCTGAACGTCTTGATGAATTGTAATTCAGCAGTTTCACACGGCAGCTTCCCTCTGAAATCCATTTGTTCATATTATGGCCATCTTAAGATCAGCATCTGAATGCCCTGTTTAAAAAGAAATGTCCCCCTACTGGTTTATGAATAATGCTACTTCAGACATCAGGTTTGTGCCCACTGATTTAAGTAAACTTCTGTAGAGAAGCAGGAAACACAGCAACTTATGAATGCTTAAATTCACTTGCACCTGATATTTTTTTGAGAATAACTGTGATACTGGATGAGCTACTATTTTGTCCTTAGTTATAGGCCTATGCCTGTTTTTCATGAAAACATGTCATTTGATACCTTGAGATCCACTTGTTGTTTTTCTTGCTCTCTCCTGTCCTGTTTTCGTAGCCCTTATTATCTGCAAATCCATGGGGCAGTGTCAGATGGCAGCTTGGGAACACCCCCCCCCCCAAGCTCCTAAACCTCGCTTTGCTAGTCAATTTCTCCTATCTGCAAGATCTCAGCTCACATTTCACATTCTGAAAGGCTGAGGGCCCTATATAAAGCTTCCTTGGACCCTCCAAGTATCCCTATTTTCCAGGGACAGTCCCGGATTTACAGAAGCCGTCCCGGTTTCTGATTTGATCCCAGAATGTCCCACTTTTCCTTAGGACGTCCCTATTTTCATCAGCGAAATACTGGAGGGTATGGAGTTATCCGACCCCTGAGCAAAGGAGATAAGTAACTATACAACTTTTAGGAGACATCTGAAGGCAGCCCTGTATAGGGAAGTTTTTTAATGTGTTACTGTGTTTTCATATATGTTAGAAGCCCCCCAGAGTGGCTGGAGCAACCCGATCAGAGGGGCGGGGTATAAATTATTCTTGTTATAATTATGGGATAGGACATCGACATCCCTAGTTTCATCAGAGAAATGTTGGGGGATGTGCTATTTTGATACCCTTTTGCATCAAGCATAGACAAAGGGTGTCGAGAGGAGAACTTTGTGGTCTGTCTCCAACAAGATTTGATGGCTTAGTTCCTCTAAAAGCAGGTTCAAGCAAGCTGCTTGTACCCCTTCCCTCCCAAGCTTTGCTTTTCAGAGAATAATAGGAACTTTACAACCACCAAGTCAGCCAGGTTAACAGCTCAGCCTTTCCTATGAGGCACAGGTGTCAGCTAAAAAGGTCCTGTGGTTTGCAAGCAGAATCTGGGTCAGAGGAACAATCATGGCTACACTCATGACCCCTTCAACTCTGCCTAATGTTAGGGCCGGCCCTGGCCCCGCTTTCCCATAAATGTATTGGGGGGGGGCAAGGCCTGTGAGCACATTTACGTCTCATTCTTCCCTCCCTCACTTAGGTGGCTGGGAGGATAAAAAGGGACAACTCCACGTCTACCAGCAAAAGCTTCTTCAGAAGAAGGATGAGATAAGAGTAGTTAATTAGAACGACAGCCATCCCTCCCTCCCAATATTAGTACAAATTAACATAAATTGTTAATCGTATTCATTAATATTAGTAAACAGGGGAGATTTTAAATCTCTCCTTCCCATGACTCATCACTGCTTGCATGTGGTTAACTGCTTAGGTGTGCATGGACCGGGTGATTTTTCTGCATATTCCTCCTGAGAGGGAAATTAGCTGAGACCTGTGGAAAGCTAGTGCCAAGGAGTGACCTAAAATGTCCTCGACGCTGAGGGCAGATTTCCTGCGCTGCCCATCAGCTATGCCCTCTGAGGTCCCTTTCCCTTTCAAGCCACCTTTGCTTGTCTCCATCTCGGCTGGTACCTTAAGGTGGCACCTTTCTGCTTATATGGGAAGTTCCAGCATGGTAGATTGAGGAGAGGTGCTGAGAGAGGAGGAGGAGGCCCCGGCAGCCGCAATGGTGTTGCTAGGGGACAGAGCCTTGGGTTGCCAAGGAATGGAGGATAAGCCTCTCTCTCGGAAGCAAGTGTGACACTTGTCAGGGAGACAAAAGAGCCAGCAAGACCGTCATGACAACCTGAGGAAGATAAAAGGGCTCTCAGCTCCTGAGGCCCTTCTGGGCTTCCCTCTTCACCAAACTGGCACCTAGGCTGGGGCTGACCTGTGCATTTGGCAGGGACTGGGTGCAAACGACCCCTCTGGGCCAGCCACCATGCACAGCAGGGGGGAATGAAAACTCCCAGCACACCTGAGGCCTTTAATTTACTGGAAAGGACCATCATCTTCAGAGATAAGAAATTATGTCTGTTTCAGCTGGGGTGCAAGGAATTCTGGGAGGTTCTGCAAGCGATGGACACCATGGAGGGTTGCCAACTGACCTGGGTTGTGTGTGTGTGTGTGTGATGTTCTGCTCTTTTGAGAAGCAGCCTGAAATGCAGATACTAACGAAGGAAACTTTTAATGGCATAGAGATAGAAACAATAGAAGTTGGAAGGGACCTCAAAGGTCATCTGGTCCAACCAGATCTTTTTTCAGTCTGAATTCACTGGAACTCAGTTCCGGCACCTCTCAGGTGGGTGCCATTGCCATTACAAGAGAACAAGGGAGGCATTAATAATGAATTATTCTGGCACCTCTTTTTCTAGAAAAATAGCCCTGGGTCTAACCCCGTCGCCGCCACCCGCATTGCAGGAATCTCAACAAAAGCACCCATGACAGATATCTGGCCATCCAACCTCAGCTTAGAAACCTCTGACATGATCACCTGCTAATTCCTGCAGTTATTAAATGCAAAGTTTCAGGAGCAGATTCAGAAGTTGGCAATCGTAGGAGTGGAAGAGCAGCTGTGGAACTGCCTTCACGCGCGACTTACTCAAACAGAAGGACCAAATTTAGCAACAGCAAATTCTGAGAAAGCAGTGTGAGGAAGCATAGATTGATAAGTGTTGTTTCGGGTCATTTCTTTTGAATATAGAATTTGAATTTTCTTCCTACCTAATTGGAATAGTGACCCCCCCCCCCGCCCCCGAACAGCCCTGCTCTCTGCTACATGCCTGTCCTGAGCTGCCGTCAATGGTTGGCAAAGATTAGATACCTTTAAAAGCGCATGTGTTTTGTGTAAAGAAAATAACTTTGTCTATAACAGAGAGAGAAAATGAGTTGCCACTTTTGTAAAAATAGAAGTTATATCCCTTTGACTGCTACGTGTCAGGCAGAAATTCAGCCACTGCCTCTTTCTCCATCACTGCCTCTCCAAACCAGAAAACGCAGCATCTGTTGAATTTCTGCCTGTTACTTAAGAGTGTGAAACGTCTGTCAGGAGAAAATGTGGCAACCCTGCATTTCTAGAGTAGACAGACCTGTGCTGTTCTTACTGTTTCCCCACACATCTGCATTTTCAGTTTTGGATTGTTCCTTAAAATTGTGGGATTCCAGACCAGGGGTAGGCAAACTAAGGCCTGGGGGCCGGATCTGGCCCAATCACCTTCTCAATCCGGCCCACGGACAGTCCGGGAATCAGCGTGTTTTTACATGAGTAGAATGTGTCCTTTTATTTCAAATGCATCTCTGGGTTATTTGTGGGGCCTGCCTGGTGTCTTTACATGAGTAGAATGTGTGCTCTTATTTAAAATGCATCTCTGGGTTATTTGTGGGGCATAGGAATTCATTCACACACACACACCCCCCAAATATAGTCCAGCCACATGGTCTGAGGGACGGTGGATTGGCCCATGGCTGAAAAAGGTTGCTGACCCCTATTCTAGACCTATTAAAATTTGCATTCCTTCAACTGAACAAAGGGGTTTCAAAACAGAATAGCTGAGTGCGAAAGGAGATATCCCGTGGACAAAGGCACTCAAGAGCTCAGCTGCGCTTCAAGATGTGCCGTGCATTTCATCACGGGAAATTAAGTTGCAATCCAATATGCAAAAGCTTGTTTTAACGAACACCGGGGGGGGGGGGGATGAATCTCAAGCCCAGAATTTAATGCCAAGCAAATGTCATATAGGCTTGGTTATGTGCACTTCAGAGTTCCCTTGACAGAGAACCCCCTAATTAAACTACAACTCCCAGGGTTCCTTTGGTGAAGACTGGACTATGAATGGCATTGTGTTGGCAGCAGTGCCGACGGAACCTTAATGGAATTGGTGCTGCCTGAGAGTCGGGCCTGTTAATTTTTCCAGCAATTAGTGTTTCTCTCCCTCTTTCTTTCTCTCTCTCTCTCTCATGCTTTCCCTCTTCAGATGGCGGAGTATAAGCGAGCTATGTTTCAGGACGACGAAGCAGCAGACACGGCCGGAGATGGAAGCATCTCTCCTGACAGCGTAGAGGTAGGGTAGACCGGGCCTTTCCCAGGTGGTTGAGCAATCTGTGCAAGGCTCCTGGAGAGCATCCCTACGTTGTCCCAGAGGACTTGCCCCCTGCTGCCGTCTGGCAGCACAATTACTATATTAAATTAATAATAAAGGCATTGTCTCTGCTGCCTACGTAATTACCGTACCAAAGCCAGTCGCCGAGCCTGAACGGGGTGGGCGGGGGGGCGGGTAGGAGATAGATGAGCAAAAAGGCTATTTCTAAAGGGAAGGGAAGCTCTTTCGAAAGAGCTTGCGTAAAGGACACAGGCAGCTGCTTTGCCAAAACCTTTCATTGCCCTCCAAAGTCACTGATATTACCAGTGATTTATGATTATGGCTTTAATCCTCAAGAGAATCCAGGGAGATTTGTCTTATGGGGCAAATTTAATAGTCTCAGCTACAATGATCTTATTTTGGATGATATGGTTGCTTATGTATGAAATAATTAAAAACCAGATGGGCGTGATAAACTGCATTTAAGGTACAGGTAACTTTAGAGCAGGCATGGGAGGGAGGGAGGAAGGAAGGCAGATAGACTTTTTTTAAAAAGGCAACTATAAAAACTACTGGGGGGAAATAGCGTGAACATTTTTAAATGTCATTCCTAAACACATTTGCTAGCTCTGTTGAAATCAGTGGAGCTTACTTTTGAGTAAACATGCACAGGATTGTGTAGTAGATCTTCGCTGGGATCCAGAAAAGGTAGCACCACACATACTGAAATTGTCTCATGGTGCCCAGAAAAGCTATACACTTTGAAATTTGGAAGAAATTGGGGTGGAAATATAATTTATTATCTTTAAGCTAATATTATTTTTTTAAAAAAAAATAGATTATGTATGGAGGTAAAGTTTATGTGTTAGGGTTTTTATTAAAGCTTTTCATAATATGGTAAGGTATAGAAAACAAGAGACAAAGGCAAAAACGGGGGGGGGGGAATAGGAAAAGAAGCAAGAAAAAGAAATGAAAGAGAGAAGAAAAGGAAAAGAAGTGAAAGGGAAAGCGAAAAGAAGCAATAAAGAAAGATAAAAAGGACTGCCGTTTTTCCATCTACCGGTTACATAAATAAAAGTTATTTAAGAGGTTTATGACAGGCTTTTGCCATATTAAACTTCAGTGGTCAGGAGTTGTCTACCTCTGATTATGGGGTGCTAGGGGCAGTTCACAGAGGACTTTTGCCTCCCACATGACTCTGCCTGTGAAGTTCCCACGGTTCTGGCCTAGCTTTCCACAACCTGTTGCTCTCCATAGGTTTTTAGACTCCATCTCCCATCAGCCTCAGGGAGAATGGTCAATGCTCAGTGTTGACCATCATCCAGCAACATCTGAAGGGCACCAAATTGGTGGCAGCTGGTCTGGTCACTATTAGAGCCAGAGATTAATCTTTTGGGATGATCCAATAAAGGCAGTTCTTACATTCTTATTCCTCCCCTTTTTATTTACACGTTCCAAGACTAAACCCTGGAATTTGAAACAAGGACTGTGCCTGAGTCCTAAGGCAGCGGTTCCCAAACCTTTTCCCCATGGATCACTTGAAAATCGCGGAATGTCTTGACAAACCATTTAATAGGTTTTTTTGCTTGTTGTAGCAATTGCAGTGCACTATGCCTGATGTTGTTTGGTTTTCAATTGTATGTTTAGCGCTTCTTTATTTCTTTGTATTTTGTCGTATTGCAATTTCAATTCAAATGGTAGTCCCAAGACAATACAGCCTAGGCACTAAAAGAAGCAGTACAAATGCAATTAAAAATCTATGTGATTATTTAATGCGACAGAAATGTGCCATTTCCTGGTTTCAGCAACAAATTCACAGACACGCCACAGACCACTTGAAGGAATCTTATGGAGCATTGGTGGTCCACAGACCACAGTCTTTGAGAACCTCTGCCTTAAACCTTGTCTACAGGAGTTTTTCCACCTCTCTTTCAAAGGTTTTATGTGCATTCATTTAATGCACCTGATACTCAAATGGTACATTGTTGGGATTTTCAAGCCTTATCAGGAGAAACTGGCCATTCTCCAGGCACCCGGCTTGATAATCTCTGGTTGACCTCCCTGTCTGCATTTCCTGGCAGGATACAGGCTAGGTCGCGATCGGCGATCCTTCCCAGCGTGAGAAGAACACACCACTCTTCCCTGCCCCCCAGGCAGGGGAAAGAGATAGACAGAAACGTATTTACATGCCTTTATTTCTGTCTTTGCAGCGTTACAGAAAAACACGTCTGCTCTCTTCAAACTTCAGCAGCCGAGAGACAAACTCCTCCTGTACTTCCTGTTCAGCTCATTTTACACTCTGAGCTAATTCCGGTGCTTTGCACTGTGAATAGACTGTCCCTCTGTTTCCCACGAAACAGTCCCAACATTCCCATTTATGTTTTGCTTTCCAGCTAGCAGCTCGCTGCCGCATTGCTTCTATATCATAACACTGTTCACACCGGCATCGTATGTGAGGGTTGCTCACAGAGAAAGGAGATGGTTGGTCTGGTTCAGACATCACCAACATACCCCTCCAACGAAAGGGTATATGTGCACTGCTCTGAACCCCAGCAATGCAGCAGTGGCCTTCTCGGTGGCCGCTCCCAGACTTTGGCGCTCCCTCCCTGGAGACACCAGACAGGCTCCCTCCTTGTTGTCCTTTTGCCAGCAGGTGGAGACTTCCTTGTTCCAACAGGCTGTTGGGAACTGACTCTTTTTATTGAAAGGGCTGGTGCTGCACTGTTTTTATTGTACAGTCATACCTCAGGTTACAGACGCTTCAGGTTGCGTTTTTTCAGCTTATGGACCTGCCGAAACCTGGAAGTACCGGAACGGGTTACTTCAGGTTTTGGGGGTCATGCATGCGCTTTGCGCATGTGCAGAAGTGCCGAATTGCAACCCATTCGTGTGCCGCTGCGGGTTGTGAACGTGCATCTCACACGGATCACGTTCGCAACCCGAGCATCCACTGTAATCATTTGTAAGTTTTAAACGGGTTGTGGGGGATTTTTTGGGTATGCATATAGTTTGATTCTATCCATGTCCCATTGTTTTTTAATTATTGTTTTTAATGTTCTTGTTTTTATCTGTAAGCTGCCTTGAGTCCTATGAGGGGAAAAGGCTGGGTACAGAATGATGATGATAGGGCAGGGGGATGTATTATCCAATACATTTATTCAGAGCTCTCTGCCAGTATTTCTTCTTCCTCTTCTTCTCTCTCTCCCTCTCTCCCCCCTCTCTCATTTCAAAAGGCAGCATTGATCCTGCAACCCACCGTAGGTCCACAACCCACCAAATGAAGATTAGCTCTTTAGCTGTGGATGCCAAGGACTGAACCTGGGAACTTTTAACACGCCTGCCCTGCCACTGAGCTATGTCCCCTCCAGAAAAAGGGATGGCAGACAACTTGCCCCCTTCCTGGAGAGGCCTTAGCCCATGGGTGCTCCGTGTGAATGCCAGGGTGGTGCTGCTGGTGAGAAAGGCTGGTGTTGCCAGGTATGTCACTGCCCCCTGCCAGTGATGGGCCACCAACACGTAGGACATGGGAAACACAGGGAACTTCCTTATATTGAGCCAGACCATTGATCCATCTAGCTCAGCATTGTCTACACTGACTGGCAGTGGCTCTCCAGGGCTTTAGGCAGGAATCTTAGAATTGTAGAGTTGGAAGGGTCCTCCAGGGGCCATCTAGTCCAACCCCCTGCAATGCAGGGATCTCAACTTAAGCCTCCATGACTGATGGCCATTCAACCTCTGCTTAAAAACCTTCAAGGAAGGAGAGTCCACCACCTCCCAAGGGAGTCCGTTCCACTGTTGAACAGCTCTTACAGTTCTTCCTGATGTTTAGTCAGAATCTCTTTTCTTCTAACTTTTGGTTCGAGTCCTGCCCTCCAGAGCAGAAGAAAGCAAGCTTGTTCCCTCTTCCATGTGACAGCCCTTGAGAGATCTGAAGATGGCTATCATACCTCCCCTTTTCCAGGTTCTACATACCAGCTCCTTCAACCACTCCTCATAGGGCTCATAAACCTCATAAGGTTTCCAGACTCTTGATTATCTTGGTTGCCCTCCTCTGCACACCTTCCAGCTTTCAATATCCTTCTCAAATTGTGGTGCCCAGAATTGGAGACAGTATCCCAGGTGTGGTCTGACCAAGGCAGAATCGAGTGGGACTATGACTTCCCTTGATCTGGACACCATACTTCTGTCGATGCAGCCTAGAAGAGCATTAGCTTCTTTGCTGCTGCATCACACTGATCACTCTCCCAGTCCTCCCTGGAGACAACAGGGATTGAACCAGAGACCTTCTGCATGCAAAACAGAGGCTCTACCACTGAGCTGGGGTCTTTTCCCCTAGCAGAGCAGTCCAGGGATGCATGTCAGCAGTTCCAGCCCTTGAGATCAGAGGTCTTCAAGCAGAGGCAGGGCAGAGGGATGTTTTCCTGTGCTGAGCAGAGAGTTGGACTTCCAAGGCCCCTTCCAACCCTGATGCAATGCTCTGTATGAGGCTTTGCTGTCCGTGGAGACAGTTCACTTCTCCAGCTGATTTTAATAACCCATCCCACCTCTCCTTGCCCTTTTCTTCTTTTCATTTCCTGGTTCCATTTTTGCTTCCTTTCCAGGTGGGCTTCAGGAAAAGCGATGGCCCCCTGCTGAGTCGCCTGGGCTCCCGAACCCAACTCAAGCTGGTGCTCTGCGCCGTCTCTCTCTTTGTGGTGCTGCTGGTGCTGCTGAGTTTGGTCATTGCCATGGGCATCCAGTACAGTAAAGGTAGGCAAGGTGGTCTCAGGAACTGGGCAGAGGATGAAGGGTGGAGACCATCTCCCCAGCCTGACTCTTCCAGAGAAGAAGACAGTTCAGAATTACAACAGAGGTTTGAGGGAGATCACAGCTCAGAGGAGGACGAGGTAGAAAGTTGGGAGATAATGGGAGTGGAGGAAGAGGGAGAGCTGGAGCAGCTGGCTGACAGAACCCAGCAGGCCTTAAAAGTAGGAGAGCACCTGTAAAGAGATGATGAATGAGGAAGTGGGAGAGGAGGGGATGGGATATTTACTCGAGACAAGAGGCTACATTCCAAAGCCGCTCTCTGTAAATAGAGTCGTACCTCGGGTTACAGACGCTTCGGGTTGCACGATTTTGGGTTCTGCACCGTGCCGAACCCAGAAGTACCAGAATGGTTACTTCCAGGTTTTGGGGCTTGCGCATGTGCAGAAGCGCTGAATTGTGTTTTGCGCGTGCGCAGAAGCACCGAATCACAACCTGCACGTGCTCAGACACGCGGGTCGGGGATTGCAAACACTGCGGGTTGTGAACGTGCCTCCCACATGGATCACGTTTGCAACCCGAGCATCCACTGTATTGAATAAAAGCAGATGGTGAGGACTTTCCCTTGTCTTATTCGTTCCTGGCAACCTGCCGTGGGGGTTGGTTCCTCTGCCGCTGGTCAGTTGGTGTGGCCACAGTGGACTTGAGTATTCTCCACGTGTCGCATATCACCCTCCACCCCATTTGGACCTGCAACAATTAAACATGCTGGGTCTGCTGGGAAGCACAATGGCAAGGGGCAGGTATAGAAACTGAGTGCATGGGAGGGAGAGCTGCAAGATGATTCCTTTAAGCCAGGGGATTTTGAACCACCTACGTTCAGGGATTCTTTTGGACATTAACCTTTCTGAGGAATCTGCGCAGCTGCTTCCTGCTGCAGGAAAAACTTCGCCCGCTTTTTCAGGGTCACGGGTCAGACCTGTCCGTACTATTAATATTAAATTTTTTGCAGGTCTTTAAGCCCCTTTGAAACTAAGAGTTACTGGCTCTGTGTATAATAACAAAAATAAGATAGGAAAGATCACAACTCAGTAAACTAAAGGCAATAAAAGCATTTCTACTACTGAAAGTGTCTTTAGTTGCCATCTATGCACTTGTCTCATTTCAGCCGGTAACTGATTCCAGAGGGCTTGGAGCTGCAACGCTAAAAAGCCAATTTCTAGTGCATAATAGTTCTTGATACAGCATGATTAGTGTGCACGGCACTTCCAAGAGGACGGGTTCCTGCCCTGAGGAGCTTACAATCTAAAATTCAGCGCAGGGAAACAACAGCAAAAGGGGAGGGAATGGAGTCAGGAGCAATTTATGGCTGCTTCATTTGCACATGTTTAGGCTGAGTTGCTGTTGCCTGAGCTAACCAAGCGACCACCATGAAGTGGCTGTAAATTGTAGGGGGCAATTGGCAAAGGTGGTCTTTGAAGCAGGGCTGGCCATAACCTTTTCACCACTGAGCCACACCTTTTGGCATCTGTGGCATCGTTTGTGGTGGCATGTTTTTGCCTGGGCCAAAGTAGAGCTGAACCACCCGTGGTAAATTATTGCTGCCCCCTTGCCATTGTGCCCTGGGAATCCTCACACTGCGATGCACTGCCATAGAAGGACTTCCTTCCCCCTGATGGCACAGAGTGGGGTGAATGACACGTGGCGAGTGCTCTTCCAAGTTATGGCAAGGGCTGAAGAGGGAGGTCTTCTTTCTCGGTGAGGCATGCTGCTCGACGCGTGTTTGTGTGCTCCTTCCAGATCCCTCGCACACCACTTGCCTGACTGAAGCTTGCATCATTGTGGCCGGCAAAATCTTGGAGGCCCTGGACCGAGAGATCAACCCCTGTGATGATTTCTACCAGTACGCATGTGGGGGCTGGATCAAGCGGAATCCACTGCCCGACGGGCGTTCCAAGTGGAGCACCTTCAACAGTATCTGGGACCAAAACCAGGCCATCATGAAACACCTGCTAGGTGAGGTGCTCCTTTCCACACACACACACACACACACACACACACACAATCTCTCTTCTCTGAGCCACCTTTTAATTTCAGCATTGGAGAAGGAAGGTCCCCCTTTCAGCCAGCTGGTTTGCTGGTTTACTGAGCATCTGTCCTGACTTGTTTTTGCAAAGAATGCAGGGTTCTGCCTTATTTACTGAGCACTAACTTTGATCTGTTTGGGAGGTTAGCTGATATTGGGCCAAGCAAACATTATCCCATACTTTGCAGTGCATTTCCCCAGAGTCTGATGCGGGGTGGTGGTTGGAGTGGGGTAGGGGAGTGAGTTTGTTGCACAAGAGAGCCAAGCCTTTAATTAAGCAACCTGAATTGGAGTCACTGACCATTTTAGGCACATTCCAATTGATGCGCCATAGGGTGGGTCTCTTTGCACCTGGAAAAGGGCAGAAAGGGGGGCATAATGGGGTTTGGGGCACTTAAGCACTTTCCGCTGATGTGCGCGGGGACCAGGAACGCAACCTCCACACCAGATGGTTGTTGCATGTATTATATTTGTACCCCAGCCTTTTCCCCCTAGGAGTTCAAGGTGTGATAAGCAATTCTCCCCCTCTCCATTTTAGCTTCACAACAACCCTGTGAAGTAGTTTTGGCTGAGAAACAGTGACTGGCCCAGGGTCACCCAGCGGGCGTCATGGCTGAGTGAGGGATTAAACCCTTCTCTCCCAGGTCCTAGTCCAGCCCTGCAGCCATTACACCACACTGGTTTCTGGTAGGTTAGACCATGTTGCACCAAGCAGTTATTCTTCTGCACCTTCTAGTGCATTTTCCTGCCACTTCCCTTCTTGCAAAAAAAAGTTTGATTTTTGTGGAGAGGGTACCAATTCATTGTGCAAGTGCTCCAAATCAACTTTAATTGCAGGATCTGGATTTGCTGGTATGTGACTGAATCCTGCCCCCAAATAGTGGCAACTTGGAAGCACTAGTTCCCCACCCCAAGCATTGGAATATCTTGAGTTGCCTGGAACCAGGAAACTGTAGGAACCAGGAAACTTGGGGCCTTTCAGGTTGACCAGCGCTTGCCACTTTCTCATCTTTCCTTGGCAGAGAATGCAACTTTCAACTCCAGCAGCGAGGCAGAGAGGAAGACCCAGCGCTATTACTTGTCTTGCCTTAAAGAGCAGAAGATTGAGGAACTGGGCTCCCAGCCGTTGATGGAGCTCATTGAGAAGGTGAGCCTGGCAGGGAAATGGGTGCAAGCAGAATGTACAGAGAAGGAGGGAAGGTCTCGTTCCAGCATGTGAGAACTGGCCCTCTTTTTACTCCTGCCGCTGGGCTGGGCTGGGTATGAAGTCAATGAATGGCAGTTGCCATGTTAGCACCAAAAGAAGGATAGAAGAAGTGGGAACCAAACTCTGGAGCAATCCCTGCGTTGGTTGCTTTTGCAGCAAAAACTACAAAACTTTATGGCATAAGCTTTATAGACTAGACTTCATCAGATGCCTGGAGTGTACTCTTGAGTTGCAGTTGTGTGTGTTTGTGTGTGTGTGTGTGTGTGTGTGTGAGAGAGAGAGAGAGAGAGAGAGAGAGAGAGAACACATACAAACACAGTGGGATGAAAGTGAGGAAATGAAATGGGAAAAGTGCAGACAGTGACAATTCAGTTAGAGCTCAAATGGATCCAAACAGCAGCAGATGCAAAATTCACCCTCCTGGGAATCACTGCTTTCATTTCTAGTTGTCAGAGGTCCAGGAGAAAAACAATTGGGAAGGAGAGGCAGAATTTAGTGAAATCACAGAAGCCAGAAAAACGAGGCAGGGGAGGATTTGCAGGAGCTTTGGGTTGTTAGCAACTTGCATAGCTCTTTCCTTCTTGTTACTAGAGAATATGTAATGACTATTTAAGAAATTTATATACCATCATTTGTCCCACAAAGTCCAGGATGGTGAACAAGAAGTGTAAACAATTAATATCACAACGCTAAAATATCTGTGGGACGCGAGTGGCGCTGTGGGCTAAAGCCTCAACGCCTAGGGCTTGCCGATCGAAAGGTCGGCGGTTCGAATCCCCGCGGCGGGGTGCGCTCCCGCTGTTCGGTCCCAGCGCCTGCCCACCTAGCAGTTCGAAAGCACCCCCGGGTGCAAGTAGATAAATAGGTACCGCTTACCAGCGGGAAGGTAAACGGCGTTCCGTGTGCGGCTCTGGCTCGCCAGATGCAGCTTTGTCACGCTGGCCACATGACCCGGAAGTGTCCCCGGACAGCGCTGGCCCCCGGCCAATAAATGTGAGATGGGCGCACAAACCCCACAGTCTGTCAAGACTGGCCCGTTCGGGCAGGGGTACCTTTACCTTTACCTTTAAAATATCTGTAATAAAATCCATAATATTAACAATAAAATCAGGCAGCAAGCAAGAACATGCAGCAAGTTAAGGAAAGACACTCTTTAAAATGCCAGGGGATATTATTATTTTTAATCTTAGCATGTGGCAGAAAAAAATGGAAATTCCGGTGTCATTTGGGTTGGGCATTCCGTATGCAGGATGCCATCGCCTTGCATTGCACACTTCTGATGAAGGTAAAAGGTAAAGGGACCCCTGACCATTAGGTCCAGTTGTGACTGACTCTGGGGTTGTGGTGCTCATCTCGATTTATTGGCCAAGGGAGCTGGCATGCAGCTTCTGGGTCATGTGGCCAGCATGAATAAGCCGCTTCTGGTGAACCAGAGCAGTGCACAGAAACGCTGTTTACCTTCCCGCTGGAGCGGTACCTATTTATCTACTTGCACTTGACGTGCTTTTGAACTGCTAGGTTGGCAGGAGCTGGGACCAAGCAACAGGAGCTCACCCCGTCACAGGGATTCGAACTGCCAACCATCTGATCGGCAAGTCCTAGGCTCTGTGGTTTAACCCACAGCGCCACCTGCGTCCCATTCTGATGAAGGAGGCGCTTATAAAAGAACTTCAGCAGGTGATCTCAAAATGCAGGCAAGATGCTGGTGGCAATTTCTCTCTTGTTCACCTTACTCTCTGCATCCTCCTTCTCTTCCCCCACCCCCAGATTGGAGGCTGGAACATCACCGGCCCATGGAATCAGAGCAACTTCATGGAAGTCCTGAAACTGGTATCGGGAACGTACCGGGCTTCTCCATTCTTCACCGTTTTTGTGGGTGCTGATTCCAAGAGCTCCAACAGCAACATCATCCAGGTGAGCCCTGCTACCTGAGAGCATTTCTGTGCAAAAGGAGCTTGGAGGAGGGGAATCTCTATCGGCATCCTGATCTCATCAGGAAGCACTGTAACTCCATAGCAGAGCCTCTGCTTTGCATGCAGAAGGTCCCAGGTTCAGCCCCCCCCCCAGGTGGGGCTGAGAATGTCCTCTACCTGAAACCTGGGAGAGCTGCTGCCAGTCTGTGTAGACAGCACTAAGCTGGATGGGCATATGATCTTACCTGCGCAAGGCACCTTCCTTATCTTCCTCTCCTGTGCTATAGGGAGCTAGAAGGGGCTGCAGGGGAAGCTAAGGGCTGGGTGTTCTGCCGCATAGACTCACTGGTTCCCTTTTGTACACGGCAGCTGGACCAGTCAGGACTTTTCTTACCATCGCGGGATTACTACCTGAACAAGACAGCCAACGAAAAGGTAAGGTGGTCGCAGTCCGCACTAGGTACCAACCCCTGCCTCTCACTTTGGGTCATGCACACTTCTACTTGTCTTGCTGTTTTCCCCTGGAGAAACCTTCTCTTTACTGGTGAATGAACACTGATCAGTTTTTCTGTGGTTCAACACTCGTTCCAATTCAATGGTAAACAGTGAGTTTCCCCGGAGAAAGTGGTGGGGAGCACGAAAAACTGCTCGGGCCCTTGCCTAGGAAGCACATGACAAGTGCAAAACCTCTTGGATCCATGTTTTCTAGGCAGAAGGAAAGCTGAAGGGTGGATGAGCCTCGCTCTCTCACTCTCACGAAAGCTGAGTTCTAGCAACATCTGGAGGGCAGCCAGTTCTCTGCCAATGCTTTAGTAAATAAATACCCTGCTCCCACCGACTAGGAAATGGTCTGCTTTTCGTCATTGCTAGTCACATTTACCAATAAATCTTTGTTCTCTAGCCCACGAGCTGCTTGCGCAGTAGGACTCTGCTGGCTCTGTTCAGACCCTGAAAATTATTTTATATTTTTTTGGGGGGATGGTGCCTCCTTCTTCTAAGGCAAGTGTCAAAATGCTTTCTGAGGTGAGGATGGGTGGGACAGACCCCTTTGGTTGACATTCTGAATAGCTGCTCATTGGTAGGTATTCCTTTATCGAGTTGGCAAATAAAGCACAGATACTTGAGGATAAGCAGAGATGCCTATTCCTTTCTGTATACCAGGGCTTCTGTGCATGAATATTAGTTTTACTAATATTGATTAGGGCGGAATTTGGTGACGCACCATGACGAATGTTTCGTCTGAGCAAGGATTGCAGCTTGCTAGACAGAGTGACCTCTTCTTTCCTCCCCACAAGCTGTTCTCCCAACTACCCCCTAGCCAATTTCAGGGAGGGGGAAGGAAAAGCCCCATTGTGCAAGTGGAAGTCCTTAGACGGGTGTTAACTGATGGGGTTGGTTCAGTGAATGCTGCCCTTTAAATATTTATATAGCACCCCATGTAAGTACACTGCGCATTTATTCTTCTATCCCTCCTTTCTTCCAAGGAAGCTTAAGGGAGCACATAGTGTTCTCTCCCCCCCCCCCTTCACCCTCACAACAGCCCTGTGAGGTACGTTAGGCTGAGAGACATTGACCTTCCTCAAGTCTCCCAGTGAGCTTCATGGCTGAGTGGGGATTCGAACCCCCAGGACACCACCTGACGCTCTTAAGCACTAAGCCACATTGGCTCTGCAAAGGTCAATGCTTTACAAAGAACAGGTGTGTGACAAGTCCCTGCCCCAGGCAGATTACTATCCAAAAATAGACACAAGAAGCCAGCAGGAGGAGGAAAGAGAAAAGGAAGCAGCAGCAAATAGGGAAAGAACAATGGGATCATGAACAGAATAATAAAATCATAAACAGAATAATAAAATTGTACAATTGCAGGGTTTGGAGAGTCATCTATCCCACCCCTGTCTCAGCTAAAGCATCCATGACAGATGTGTGGGGCACATTGGCCTCGTGGCTGATGGGAGTTGGGGCCCAACAAAATCTAGAGAGCCGCAGCTTCCCCCTCCTCTCTTTCACAATTTGACAGGTGAGATATTGTCAGTGGCCTGCCTTGTTGAGCATCAAGCAAAGCCGTAAGTGTTGCAAACTTCAGCTGGTACAGCTAGATGATTAACTGGGACTGTGTTCATGGTATCCCTTTAGAGCACATTCAAAGAACATTTCTTTCCCCTCCACCCCTCAAAGAATTCTGGGCCCTGTTGTTCTCTAAGGGCTTCTGGGAACTGTAGCTCCCTGAGGGGTAAAATTACACTGCCTAGAATTATTTGGCGCTTTGAATGTGCTTTAAAAGTACAGTGTGTGCACAGATCTCTACACATGGAACGTAGTTAAATCTACGTTGGCGGTGTTAAAACAGCCCTGCTGGCTTCCAGTATGTTTTCACACACAATTTCAGAAATGCTGGTTTTAACCTTTATAGCCATTTCAAGCTTAGGAACTGGCAATCTGAAGGAAGCCCACAATCCTGCCTGGGTGCTGGGGGTTGGGAGACTGCTATTAATGATTATTTTATTATTGCGCTGTCTGTTCTTATGCTTGTTCTTATGTCTGTATTATTGATTCTCCGTAAAATGTGTTCTTAATGTTGCACGCTGCTCTGGAATCTTTTGATAAAGGGTGGTGCCGTATATAAATTGAATAAATCATCATCATCATCATCATCTGTGGAAGCTATTCTATCAGTGCCCTTAATGTCAGGGCAGAGGTGGGTGGCAGCAGCAGAGTGGTGGGGCTTTTCAGTTTATGAAACACGCCCCCCCCCCTAGAGAAATTTGCCTGCCGTCAGTTCCATTCCATTCTAGGCACCAGGTCAAAATAAGTATTTTTACCCTGGATTTTAATTGAGCACCGATGGCAACGGTTATGCTGCTGCTGAGCTCGTTTCCTGCAGTGTTTTATGGGCATTTCACCTGATTTTATGCTGCCTTGTGCTGATTTTTTTAAAAAAACATTATGCTTTATGGTTTTGTTGTTTTGGGAGCTTGGTGTGAGTTTTTTTTGTCACCTCAAAGCAGCCTTGTGAATTTTTGGCTAAATTGAAAGATGGTAGAACAGGTACTTTAAATAGAGAAATAAATGCTGTCTCGCATGTCTCAGCAGCTACCAGAAGCTAGAAGCTTGCTTTAAGCAAACATATAAACTGTTTAGATCCTCTGGTTGGGGCAGAGATTCTGTGCCCAAACTGAACTGTAGCATTATTATTATTATTATTATTATTATTATTATTATCATCATCATCATCATCATCATCATTAATTTTATTATTAATTTCCGTACATGTCAAGGTAAATGAAATTGAAAAGATAGGTGTGAAGAGAAAGGGAATTGATGCAGAGGCCAGGACAACTTGTGGGGAGCTCAGCACAGCACTTTGGTCTATCCCAGGGGTCTCCCTCACCCCTCATGGGCCAAGTGTGACAGGTGGGTAACTCTGCCCACCTGCCAATCACACCTCATGTCACAATGACATCAGGTGACTTTTCTTTTTGCCTGCAAGGGTCTTCAGAAACCCCTTTCAAAGCACCGACTTCAGACATGACAATCATCCAACTGGCGGAGCCTGCAAGGACCTCTGGAAAGGGTTGGGCAATAAAGCGTTTTGCAAACACTGACAGCCTGGAGGCCCCCCCCTGCCCACCCCCAGATGTTTTCACAGCAGAGGGAAGATGCTTTGAGAAGCAGCATCTTCTCACCACTGCTCACCACGGGAGGCAGCCACGTGCAGAAACAAAAATAATTTTATAGTATTATTATTATTGTTATTATTTTATTAACGTTTCACATGTGTTTAAAGTGCTTGACTTGTGTTATTCAGAAGTAATCTTTACAACAGCCCTGCAAGACAAGACAGTGTTGGTGGAGGGGGAGGGGGGGGCTGCTGATTCAGAGCAGTTTGCCTGAGCTCACATGGCAGGCAAGCACATGGCATGGGAAAGATTCAAACTGGTGACTTCCTCATTCATAGCTCCATCTCTTTAGCCACCTGCACTGCACCAGCATAGATCCTCATTCCACCCCCCACAGCTCCTGACACTTCAGTCCCAAACAACAAAAGATTTAAGTTTTACAAGATTTAAGTTTTGGAGGTGTGCCATCATTCCTCATCCTGGTGAAAGGAGGAGAACAAGTTTTTGAAGTGGAGATTTTTATCCCAGACATTAACCGATTGCATTGGGGATGTGTGTGTGTGTGTGTTTAATATGTGCAATTGTTTTCATTGTGTTGTTGGATTGCTTAGGGATGCTTCATGTGAAGAGATTCATAAATAGTAGCAATAAGGTTGGGGGAGACAGTGGCAGCCCAGCCTAAAGCGCCTTAACTCCCATAGTTTAAAAAAGGTGCTGGATAAGATAAGAGCTGAGCAGGGAGGAAAGGTGGCCTGTTGCTGCTGCCGCCTTTTGTTCTCCTTGGCTGGCGAAATTTCCTGGAATCACCCAGGTGCTTTGCACCCTCTCTGGCAGGTGCTGGCTGCTTACCTGGACTACATGGTGGAGCTGGGGATGCTGCTGGGGGGGCCCAGAGCTTCGACGGAAGAGCAGATGCAGCAGGTGCTAGACCTGGAGACTGAGCTGGCCAACCTCACCGTCCCCCAAGACGAGCGGCGGGACGACGAGAAAATCTACCACAAGCTGAACATCGCCGGGCTGCAGGTGGGACCTGCCTGGATAAGGCCCTGGAGAGGAGTGGAGCTGGCAGGGAGGGGTCTTGTTCAGTCTCTAGGTTTGGTCCTGACTCTAAATGGGGTTCTTTGGCAACCAGGGACATCTTGCGTAATTTGAGCAGAGAGAGGTGGGGCCATTCCTTGGGCCAGTGATGGCTAGCCTGCGGAAGGCCTTCCAGGCACTGTTGCTGGAGGCATGGCCAGCAACCAGGGCTGCTGGGAGTTGTAGTTCAACAGCCCCCTGCCCTGCCAGTCCCAAAGGGCTGTTGGAAAAATGCCCTGGGAAGGCTGCCAACTTCCCAAGTCTTTAGAGCGTCTCTCCAGTGGTCCTCTCTGGCTGTAAATCTCCCTCAGTCTTGAGAGACCGGTAATAAGCGACCCTTCTCTCCTGAAAAGAGCACGCCAGTCTTCTGGTATATCATAGCAGAAGAAAGACTCAGTTGTAGTTCTAAACCAGTGGCATAGCGTGGGGGGTGCAGGGGGGGCCGGCCGCACCAGGCGCAACATCTGGGGGTTAGGGTTAGGGGGCGCAAATCCACGGGTTAGGGGGCGCAAATCCACGGGTTAGGGGGCGCAAATTACTTGCCTTGCCCCGGGTGCTGACAACCCACGCTACGCCACTGTTCTAAACTACTTTATTTACAGTCTTATATACATCAGACTCCATCAGTACATCTGTGCTCTCTGAACCCCAGTACATACAGAAGTAAAACCAACTTCCAACAGTACTCAGAAGGAAGAGATAAGACAGACTCCCTTTCTCACGCTCTCTCAGACACTCATAAAACATAGTACCCTCCCCTGGAGCAGCTCTGATAGATAAAAACCCTAACAAGGGCATCATCCACCCTGTTAGTAAGCATTGCGCCAGCTGAGGCTTGTGGGCAGAGGCTGGATGACCGCCTCTCAGGGATGCTGCAGCAGTGGGTCTCCTGCCTCAGCAAGGAGGGTTGGATTTGAGAGCCTCTAAGGTCCCTTCTCTGTGATTTTTGGAGGCTGCAGTTGTGTTGTGCAGGTGCTTTGGGAGGTTCCCCAGACATATAGGGGCAGATAGAGGGGCATATAGCAGTGCCTTCAAAGGTCCCCAGCCAACCAGCTTTTCCTCTCTCCTTTCCTTGCAGTAGCACCCTCTTCTCCCACCTTCCTCCTTCTCCCTCATCCTGGTTTCCTGCAGCCTCCTTAACAGAGAACCAGCTTTTGTTGCATAAGCAAAGACCTCACTGCACAGGCGGCAGCCAACGCCGTCATCAGACCCTTCATTAGGATTCCATCTCCGTGCCGCTATTCAGCCGCTGTGAACGTCACGCCCAGGAGCCTGGCTAGCTGATCGGCATCCCAATGAGCCCAGAGTTGCAGCTGTGATGCTGAGGCTGCCCTCCGGGCACTCCTCAAATGCAGTTCTGCTCCTGGAGGCAAGAGGGTTGTGTTCGACGTAAGCGCACCAGCGCACAGTGTTCCTCCTTGCAGCCATGGGGCAATCTCCCCCTTTCCTCCCCTCGTACGCCCTCTGTTTCTGTCCCGGAGGCTCCCTCAGTCCTCTGGGGCAAATTTGGGGATGGCGCGTCATCGTCGTTTCATTTGCACGCTGTCTTTCCATGGTTAAAACCAGGCTCAAGGCGGCTTTCAACAAACATGAAACAATTTACATAATTGCTAAAGCAGTCGTCAGCAGTAAATGGAACACATCGTCAAGCAAGCGCATGCACACACACACACACACACACAAAATCAAACAATTTCCACATGATAAGCTCTTAAAACAAAGATACAAACAATTAATATCAGTAACAGCAACAACGAAAACCCTAAACAGTACTCCAGCCCAAGAGTCTGTTCAGCAGGCCCAGCTTTTGTAGTTGGAGTCAGTCCAGGCACACACAGAGGGAGGAGCAGGGAGCAAATAATAATAATAATAATAATAATAATAATAATAATAATAATAATAATAATAATAATAATAATAATTTATTATTTGTACCCCGGCCATTTGGCTGGGTTTCCCCAGCCACTCTGGGCGGCTTCCACAAAGACCAAAAATACACTAATATGTCATACATTAAAAACTTCCCTGAACAGGGCTGCCTTAAGATGTCTTCTGAATGCCAGGTAGTTGTTTATCTCTTTGGCAAAGTCCCATTGCACCTGTGCTGATCCTTGTGCTAGTGCAAATATTTCACTGAGTACTGTACACAGTTCATCCTCCCCACCCACCCCCTTGGGGATCACTGCTTCCCAAAAGGGCCATTTATCTGTTTCTATCCCACCTTTTTACCCAAGGAGCTCCACCACCTGGCGCACATGGTTCTCCCCGTCCTCATTTAATCCCCCCAACAGCCCTGTGAGATAGGTTAAGCTGAGGAGGAGTGACTGGCCCAAGATCACCCAGTGAGCTTCATGGCTGAGTGAGGATTTGAGTCCTGGTCTCTCCCAGGTCCACAACAACATTCATATCTCTCATCTTTCCTCCAAGGAACTCAAGCAGTCCTCCCCATTTCCAGTTCATCCTCGCAACAACTCTGTGAGGCAGGTTAGACTGAGAGGCAGCAACTGGCTCTCACTTCCTGCTTGTGGGGGTTTCAGAGGCACCTGAAATAATAGAAAGATCTGCTAGGTCTGACCTGATCCAGCATCCAGGATCTTCTTAGATTTTTATGCACTAGCTAGGGAACTGAAGCATGAATCAGGAACATCCCAGCTTGAATTTTGTCTCTGCCACTAGTTCACTAAGGCAAGGTCCTCTCAACCAAATGGTGGCGTTGTGGTTAGAGTGTCGGACTAGGATTTGGGAGGCCAGGGTTTGAACCCCACCGCTTGGCTACATGAAGTTCCTTGGGTGCTGCTAGGCCAGTTGCTGCCTCTCCACCTAATCTACTTCGCAGGGTGGTTGCGGGGATTCAACGAGGAGTGGTGAGGACCACGTAAGCCACCTTGAGCTCCATGGAGGAATATATGTGTGGTAAAGAAATAATGAATAAACAAATAATAGAGACTCGCCTCGGAAGGTTGCTGTAAGCATTGCAAGCTCTTTTAAGACAAGGGTTGGGCCATTCACAAGGCTGGCTTAGCTTGTGAAACTCCACATTCCCCCCCCCAAAAAAACCCCTTGTTTTTGCACCTCTGTCCACTGGCTTCTGGCATTCCCACCCCATTGGGCACAACTGTATTCCTGATGTTTAACTCCCCTACCCTGGCCTCTCTCTCTCCCCCCTCAGCTCTGTATTCTGTTCCTCTGCTCCTCTTTGTTCTTCTTGTCCCCCTCCCATCCCTTGGACCTCCCAGTGAAACGGGGAAGCCAACCTTCTTCATCATTCATTGGTTGCCAAGCAACTATTTGCCATGGCAACATGGAGAGAGAGAGAGACAAATAAAATCTGATTGTAGAAGTGTCACTTCAGGGAAGTCCAGGCTTTGGCCTGTAGTGACTAGAGCTGGATTTGGTCCCTGGGGGAAAGGAACCAGGAGCCAACAAACTGGTCCCTTGCTATGGGGGGCGGGGGGGGGGACAGGGCTGTAAACTGAGGCAGGAAGGAGAAATCACTTACTGCTCACTCACGCGCCCAGCATCTCGCTCAGGACGTGGCCCCAGAACTTGTCTCTGGTGCTGGAGCCAATTGCCAGGACATATACAGGACTAGTGTGAAGGAAATCAGGCACGTGCAGAGTTCATTTCTGTCACGTTTGCAATCGGGCATATGGCAGCAAACCAAAGTGTCACAGGTAGGGAGCAAGCTTTTGAGTCCTGCAGAACATTAGCCTGGGTTTTGGGCAAAACTGGAAGGGGATGTGTGCCAAGGAGGTGGCTCAGTGAAGTTGCAAAGTTTGTTGCATCCGCACTGTGCATTTAAAGCACATTTGTACCACTTTTAACATTCAAGGCCTTCTCCTAAAGAATCCTGGGAACTGTAGCTTACGCCCTCACAGGGCTACAGTTTCCAGCACCCGTAGCAAACTACAGTTCCCAGGATTCTTTAGGGAGAGCGATGTGTTTTGAATGTATGCTGCAGATGCATAGGTACCGAGATTCCAAAGGACCAGAAGAAACTGTTCATGTACGCGACAACAGCTGCATGAACATTGCTAGCCCAGAGATGGAAAGAAGGGACAACCCTGACCAGAGAAGAATGGCAAACCAAGTTGATAGACAACTTGGCAAAATTAACTGGGAATCAAGAAGACAAGATCTTTAAAAAAAGAATGGGGAAAGTTTATAATGTATATACAAGATTATTGTAAGCAGGTTAAAACACTGGCAGGATTTTAAATACGCTTGTAATGTAACGGTATGTATGAATAACTTAGGAAGATAAAAAAACTGGAGAAGTAGTGATATGCAGTTAAAAACAGGATTAATAAGGCCCATGGAAGGGATGGGGGGAAAGTCAGGAGATTCAGAGTAATCTCGATATTTGGATTCAGAATTGGTTTTGTTGTATGTTTATATTTTTGAAAATCATATAAAAATTTATTTCATAAAAAAGAAGAATGTATGCTGCAGATGTGACGTAACTTAAGACGGACAGGTCACGTTGCCAACATCATTGGATTAAGCTCTGCTATGCACTAAGGTCAGCTGGGTTACAGATGACTGAGCCCCCGCCAGATGTTTTTAAAATACAAAATTCAGCAGTTGCGCAGCTGCATCTCCAGCCTCCTCTGCTTTTTTGAGTATAACTCACAAGGCATGAGTTTCCAGCATCTGCAGCATGGGAGCGAAAAACTGGTCAGAGGGTGTGGCCAACCAGGCAGTCTCACCAGTTCCTTTTCGCTTACAGCTAAATTCATTTCTAAGCTTTAGGTTTCTTCTTGCTTTCTGCAGGTTCTTGCCCCTGCCATTGACTGGCTAGACTTCATCTCCTACTTCCTCTCACCACTAGAGCTAACCGAGGCTGAGCCTGTGGTGGTTTATGGCAAGGAATATTTGCAGCAGGTGTCCCAGCTTATCAATAACACCGACAAAAGGTACCAGGAGGTGGGGATGCAGCAGGAACACAATGCCTCTCTCTCTCTCTCTCTCTCTCTCTCTCTCTCTCTCTGTGTGTGTGTGTGTGTGTGCTCGTTTGTGTGTTTCCTCGTGCCCAGAAGGCCTGGACACAATCTGCTCCTGCAGTTTGGCTCAGTGGCCTTCTTCTCAGATATATTCTCTGCCTGTAATGCTGGGTGCAGAATATTGTGCTGCTGTGAGATTGATTTGGAATATGTTCGAGCAGCCCCGTGTCACAGGTTCCCAGGGCAGGTGTACAATTTAAAAGAATAAAGCACCACAATGGAATTCTACCAGAAAATCCGAAAACAGCAACCTCCATTTGACAAGTCAGGTTGAACCATAGAACAGCAATTACTGTAAGGGCTCCGCTGCACTTTTACTTTGACCCTTATTTTGATCTGATTGTATACCACAGAATGGCCAGTGGTCACAGATGATGGGAGTTGTAGTCTGACAACAAGTGGAGGCCACAGATTTCAGCATCCTTGGTATGCTTTGGTTTTGGCTGAATCAGCCTCTGGTGCCTCTGACACAGCGGATTCTTTTAGAATGTGGCAAAGCTCACAGCTCTGTGAGTGTTTACTAGCGAAGGCTCAGAAACCAGATTAGATCGTAGGCAAGGTTTGCAGCTAATGGGGCATTCGTCATGGCTGTTTACAATGCCTGCCCACAAATGCACGATGCAAGTGTGTTTTGGCGCTCTACACAGTGGTGTGCCCTTATCCCACGGCAACCCAGCTTTTACTAAACATCAACATACGCTCTGTTTCATTCTACCCAGAGTGCTATTATGTGTCACCTCTTTGTGAAGGAAAAAGCAGCTCAAAAAGGAATTTGCAATGAGTGTGGAGGGGAGCCATGCAAGTAGATTTAGCTCCTTGTACTTAACCATCTCCCCTACACAGGTCCCTTCTCAAACTTTATGCTGTTCGCAAAAAACAAGGACCACTTCTTCCCATATCAGCCAACCTGGACCCTGTGACCATCACCTGAGGCCCTTCTGTGTGTGCCTCCTACCAAAGAAGTATGGAGAGTAGCAACATGAGAACAGGGCTTTTTCTGCGGTGGCTCCCCACTTGTGGAATTCTTTCCCCAGGGAGCCTTTAGGCACCAGGCAAGATCATTCCGCTTCTCCCAGTCCTTTGGCTAATTAAACAACCTATGTCTTTCTAAACTTGGGGTGGGGGTGGATATTGTTTTTGTTTGTTACTAAGTTTTGCATTTTTGCGTTTTTATATTGTAAACTGCCCTGTGATCTTTGCATTGAGGGCAGTATAGAAAATATTTTTTTGCATTCCTGTCCTGTTCCTCCCCTTCCCCTTCAGTACCCCTCATGCAAGCAGGCAATGTGAGAAAGCACAATAAATGCTCCCAGATGGCTTCTTTACTGGGCACTCATCCTGATTTGTTTGCAGGGAGATTAGGCAACACTGGCTATTTAATGAGCATTCATTTTTTGATCATTTGCTTGAATGAAGGTTAGATGACGATGCATCAAAGCAAGTGTTAGCCCACATTTCCCAGTGCATTCTCCCATCACTTTCCTTATCGCAAAAAGTCCGATCTTTTGTGGAAGCAGGTTTTTTGCTCAAGTCTTTCCGATCATCATCCTCTGTCAGCCCAGTGTAGCCTTTCAGATTATATAAAAATCTGGAGCTTTTGAACCATAGGATTGTAGAGCTGGGTTGGTCATCCAAGTACAACTCTTCTGCTATGCAGGTATTTTTCTTCCAACTTTCCTCAGCCTGGTGCAGGTGGCACTTGAGTTTGAGGCATGCAGGTGCCCAGCCAAAGTAGGAACTAAGCCTACACCTGTGCCTTCCCATAAATAAGTGGCTGGGAGGAGAGTGTCTGAGCTTTGCAGAGGGTAGGGAGCACTCCAGCCCATTGGCCACCAATCCTGGGTCTCAGCTGGGTCCTCTTCTCTTTCTTTTCCTTCTTTGAGTGTCCTGAACAATTACATGATCTGGAACCTGGTTCAGAAGACAGCTTCCAGCCTGGATCAGCGGTTTGAGGCAGCCCAGGAGAAGCTTTTGGAGACCCTCTATGGTACCAAGAAGGTAAGCGAATCTTCCTTTGGGGCTGCATCTAATGATTGATTTGATTTGTAGGCCTCTGGAGCTGTCGGCACCCCAGGCCTCCTGGTTTGGTAGTCTGAGAACCAGCTGCAGCCCACCTGACCAGCTGTTTGTTTTGGGAAAGGCCTGTTGTTTGTTGGGGCAGGATCCTCAGCCAACCAGTGTCTTTACAGAGCAACACACGTGCCCAGCTCTGCTCCCCCTTAGTTATTTATTATTACTACATTAATATCCTGCCTCTAAGGATATTTAAGAGTATTGTGCATGTTTCTTCTCTCTCTCTCCCCATTCTGTGCTTCCAACAACTCTGTGAGGTAGATTAGGTGAAGAGGTAAAGGTAAAGGGACCCCTGACCATTAGGTCCAGTCATGACCGACTCTGGGGTTGTGGTGCTCATCTCGCTTTATTGGCCGAGGGAGCTGGCGTACAGCTTCCGGGTCATGTGGCCAGCATGACTACGCCGCTTCTGGTGAACCAGAGCAGCGCATGGAAATGCCGTTTACCTTCCCGCCGGAGTGGTACCTATTTATCTACTTGCACTTTGACGTGCTTTCGAACTGCTAGGTTGGCAGGAGTAGGGACCGAGCAACGGGAGCTCACCCCGTTGTGGGGATTCAAACCGCCGACCTTCTGATCGGCAAGTCCTAGACACTGTGGTTTAACCCACAGCGCCACCCGCACCCCTAAGGTGAAGAGGTACAAGACTCTTAACCACAACACCACATGAGCTGTCCCACTTATGTCTCGTTCTCTCTCGTTTCTCTGGAGTCCTGCACACCCCGCTGGCAAACTTGCATCTCCAACACTGATGACACTTTGGGCTTTGCCCTGGGGGCTCTGTTCGTAAAAGCCACCTTCGACCGGCACAGCAAGGAGATTGTGAGTATCCCCAGGCATGTCGACAAAGCTGCCCTCTGTATGTCCCGTCTTTAACAATACCCCGTGATGACAAATTCTCCTGTCCGTGTGGCCCCTTCATATTTTTCTTCCCTGGGAGAAAAGCAGCGTGGGACAGGATGCAGTTGCCGCAGCCGGAAAGGGGAGGGTTAAACAGCTCCTTCCCTCCCTGCAACCTGCCAGCCTGTCACTCAACCTGAAACCATTTATAGCTGGTCTGCTCATCCTCAGGAAGGATGGAACTTACATGCAGAAACAATCGCAGAACGACATTTAACCTACAAGAAATCAAACATTTATAGAATCAATAGAACTGTAGAGTTGGAAGGGACCCCGAGGGTCATCTACCCAACGTGAGGGTTGAACCCACAACCTTGAGATTAATAGTCTCATGCTCCACTGAGAGAACTAGCCCAGCACAAACTCTCTGGAACTCCCTGCCTATTGATATTATGCAGACACCTTCATGGCATTGTTTTCAGCAGCTGCTAACTGCTTTCATGTTTAGGCAAGGCTACCCATGGTACAGAACAGACTTCCCAATAGGCTGGTATTTGCAGGATGTCCTCTCCTGAAGAGCACAGTTGGGCGTATAGTGAATGAGACGGTATTCTGGTGATGACATGCTGGAGATGAGATGAGTAAAGGGGAGCACACTGATGCCCTTCCATAGACTTCTTATGTCTTTTCCTTCAGGCAGAGGACATGATTGCTGAGATACGCACTGCTTTCGAGGAATCGCTGGACCATCTTGACTGGATGGACGAGAAGACGAAACAAGCCGCTAAAGAGAAGGTGCCCCAGATATTTATTTGCTGCCAATTCCTGACAATCATGGCTTTAATTTTTAAAGGAAGTTTCTATTCCTTATGACTGTGCAATTTACATTATGATAACTTAGAAGGTCCAGGTGGGAGAATGCAGTCCTTCTGATACGTTGGGCCCATAGCTGTCAACTTTTCCCTTTTCTTTCGAGGAATCCTATTCAGAATAAGGGAATTTCCCTTTTAAAAAGGGAAACGTTGACAGCTATGGTTGGGCCTAAGCCTCAAGTAGAGCATGAAAGCAATGGCTATCCCTGGTTGTGTCTCCTCTTGCTGTTGGGAGATAGACTACCTCTGAGCATGAAGGTTCCATGTTTGCCAGCCAGTGAGAGGTGGCACCTTCAGATTTTACCAGCTGCATGTGGCGTGACCTGCACAGCCTGCTCCCCCCTCCTCGCCCCAACCCTTTATTGCAGTTGTGCAGCCTGCAAGCCTCGGCTGCCCATGCTTTCCTTTCTCTGCAGGCTGACTCCATTTACGACATGATCGGCTTCCCAGAGTTCATCCTTGATGACAAGGAGTTGGACGATGTCTATGATGGGGTAAGAGTAATATTCTACAGGCTTTAAGATGTGTTTGTGAAAAGTAGGGGTATTGCTTTGTTTTAACTAGTTGCTTGTGTTTTTACCTTGAATTTTATTCTGCGAACCTCCCTGAGATGATGATGATGATGATGATGATGATGATAATGATGATGATTTGTTCAATTTGTATACCACCCTATACCTGCAGGCCTTGGGGCCTGTGAAGAAGGGTGGTATAGTAATTAATTACATCCAAGTTAGTGGCCATCCTGCATGAGTGAGATCCATAGTTTAACCATGCCTTCCTTTTTTCTATCCTGAATCTTCCAACATTCATTGGATGTCACCAAGTTCTAATGTTAGAAGATGATACACACACAAAAAGGCGACCTAGATTTCTAAAGAGGACTATTCCAAGGTTTCCATTATTTATCATCTGTTTTTTGAAACAGAAATAATCTCCCTTACAGGAGAGATGCAGCAGTCCTGGAGATACAGCCACACCAGGTCAATGCATGAAGTCCTGTTCCATCTCCCATTTCCAAAAAACCCATTTAATGTGTAATCCTCAAATAGAGAACTTATCAGATATCAAACATTACACTTGATCTTAGCCAATAGGCTGAGAGGCAATACTGGATTGTCCACAGAATACTCAGGACTCCTTTTTCTGGTGGATTTTGAACTGTTTAAGACCAAAAGGTTGCTGCAGGTTGGTCACTGACACATCAGACTAATGACCATTTCCAATTCCAGAAAATATACGGTGACAACATTTCTAATAATAATAATAATAATAATTTATTACTTATACCCCGCCCGTCTGGCTGGGTTTCCCCAGCACTCTGGGCGGCTTCCAACAAAATATTAAAATACAATAATCTGTTAAACGTTAAAAGCTTCCCTAAACTGGGCTGCTTTCAGAAGTCTTCTAAAAGTCTGGTAGTTGTTCTTCTCTTTGACATCTGGTGGGAGGGAGTTCCACAGGGCGGGTGCCACTAGCGAGAAGGCCCTCTGCAGGTAAGCAGTTTAATCTCAAAAGAAGTGTGGGTTTTCTCAGCCTTGTCTATTTCTTGAACACCTGTCTGGCTGCTCTGATAGGCATTGGCCAGATGTCTGCATTATCCCACCCACTTAGTGCATCACACTCTGGGTAGCTGTTAACTTGCTGCATGCCAGCAGAGGTCCCCAAAGTTTCATTTCAACGGCCTTCTGTTCTTTGGAAAGAATAATGGGAAAATACAGTGTGGAAATGCTGAGGGTGGTAGGAGAGGATATATTGTTTATTAATATCCTTCCTAACTTGCGCTAGCAAGTGTCTTCATTAGGCAGAGTGTATTCCCCTTCTTACGCAGCAGAAAGCTGGTTGCAAACTCATGTGAGTTTCTTAAGACAACAAACAATTCAATCTGGCTTGCCCAGACTGAGATATGTTCTAATATTCCTGGTAAGGCCCCTTTGAATCCCTCCTAAAGGAATAAAGACACCACAGTCTTACTCATAAGTAACAAAAAGTAGTTTTACTCACGATCAGGCAGAGCACAGTGTGATCTCTGAAGGCAGGCTTTAGGCTTAAAGTTACAAACGTGTATAAACAGGTTTACCCCATATGGGAGATAATTTAGGGGACTGCTGGTTGGCAGGCAGGTGATGGAGAAAGCAGGCAGGACAAACAGGAAGGTTGAAAAGAGAGAAGGTAGCTGTGTGACTTGGCCTTTCACCAGGTCTGGAAAAGTCATGCCCATCTACTAGTCACATGCAAGGAAGGATTCTCCAGGCCAGAAGGAACAGGAAGTTTTGACTGGCTGGACCAAACATTCCCTTGCATGTCCACTCTAGCAAAACATGGAATGTTGTACTTGACTGCTCCCAGTGGATTACATCCCACATACAGTTGTGGAGGGGAGCCACGCAAGCAAATTTAGCTTCTTGTGCTCAACCATCTCCCCTACACAAGTCTCTTCTCAAACCTTACACCAGTTGCAAAAAATAAAATAAAAAAAATCCTAGGAAACATAATTATTACCTCAAGGACTGCTTCTCTCCATATGAACCTACCTGGGTGCAAGCATAACATTATCATTCATGATTATTAGGAGGTAGGTATTCATGGGCATTCCACTGTCTGCAGCTCATCAAGTGCAGCTGGCATGTGGCATCTGTACCCCTTGCGTTGTCCATTCTTTTTCATCTGTCCCCAGCCATTGGGTCTTTGGGTTCTAGTAATAAAAATTAAGTTGATCGTGTTATCCCAGGGGTGGGGAACCTTGGGCCTGGGGGCCAAATGTGCTCCTCCAGGCCTGTGTTTCCAGCCCTTAGGACTCCCTCTTACCCAGATCACACTACATGCTGATCCCACTATTCACCCTTCTCAAAGGCCCAGGGAGCAAAGCAACTCTTCTCGATAGGTCTTGCCCCTATGGGGCAGTTGTGGAGGCTGAAGATCCTCACCTTCCCATGGCTGCCTCAATCTCCTTCTCTCCCAGGTCTTTCCCAAGCAATCTGAGACTATGCCAGTGTCCCTGTCTCAGCTCCGCCCTCTTCATGCCTCTCCTGGTTCTGGGAGACCAGAGGCATGGGAGCTTGTTACAGCAGGAAGGGGAGACACCCTGGCTTCTTCACCAGTCAGACTCATCTCTGCCTCTTGGCCTTCCTCCTCTCCTGCTTCTGCTTCTCTCTGGCGCAAGCTCCCCCGGCTCACTAAGCCCTGTTACCTCTTCAGCTTCTGACACATCCTCTTCCCAGTCTGCTCCCTGAGACCGCTCATCATCGACCCACCACCACTCCCTGGGCTCTGAGCCTTCTTCCCTTGGGGGGTTCGCCAGCTGGTGCCTCCCACCATTCCTCTTTGTCCAGCAAGTCTATGACATCTCCTTTCTGCTCTTCTCTCTAGTACGAAGTCTCAGAAGACTCCTTCTTTCAGAACATGTTGAACTTCTACAACTTCTCGGCCAGGTTCATGGCAGACCAGCTGAGGAAGCCCCCCAACCGGGACCAGTAAGATTTCTCTCCATACATTTCTTGCCCTTCTCATTCATTGAGAGATGGCAGAAGGAGGGCGGTGTGTGTGTGTGTGTGTCAGAGCTCAGTGGAGCATAGGGAAGATTTGAGGAGGCCCCTGGCAAAGTGTGCTTCATTGGTCAGCCCCCTGGCAGCAGGCTTACCTGGCAGTGGCACCAGGCACCCACTTGCTGCCATTTTAATTTTCTCCAGCTCTCCCAAGATGGCGTCACTGGTGTCAAGCCTGACAAAGAGTGTCACAGAGAGGGGAAGGTCTACACTCACATCACCTTGGGGCTGATCCTGTTCCAGAATGATTGCTTCTGAAAATATCTTAGAACACCTTAGACTTACATAACTAGGGTGGTAACCCTAATCCCGTTTACCTGGGAGTAATTCTCAATAAATTCAATGGGGTTTACTTCTGAGCAGGCACGGTCAGGATTGCAGCCTAGGAACTGGACCTCAATACAGGCAAACAGGGTGGGGGTGGAGATGGGAATGACCTGGTTTTACATTGATTGAGTTTAGGGTCATGTTTTAATTCGAACAGGAGAACGGCGTGGAGGGTCGGTCAGGATGAAGCCGAAACTTCCAGAAAATTCAAATCCACACACAATCAAATACAGTGGTGCCCCGCAAGACGAATGCCTCGCAAGACGGAAAACTCGCTAGACGAAAGAGTTTTCTGTTTTGGAGGTGCTTCGCAAAACGAATCTCCTATGGGCTTGCTTCGCAAGACGAAAATGTCTTGCGAGTTCCTGCGGGTTTTTTTCCCTTCCCCCCCTTTTTCTAAGCCACTAAAACGCTTATCAGCTGATCCGATAAGCTGATAAGCCTCTAAAAGCCGCTAATAGCGCTAATCCGCTAATCCGTCAATGGGCTTGCTTCGCAAGACGAAAAAACCGCTAGACGAAGAGAATCACAGAACGGATTCTTTTCATCTTGCGAGGCACCACTGTAACCTTTTTTATTGCATCACATCCAACTGAAGGTGGCTGATTTCACGAAGAATTCTTTCCCACACGAAAGCAAGCAAACTCACCCACGCTGCATGTGGAAAGCGAGCATCTCAGGGAGAGGCTAGGCTAAACATCATCTTGTCATGCTAGCTTTTCGTATGAAGGGAGTTTTCCCCTCTCCACAGGACAGGGCATTCAAGCAAAAAGTTTCAAGCAGCATAGGCCAGAAAGTGCTCTGCTGTCGTGTCATTTCTGCAATTTCTTAGGCCCCATCTGAACTATAACGCTGTATCATACCACATACCACAACAGCCATGAGTCCCCCCTGAAGAATGCCGGGAACTGTAGTGTGTTATGGGTGCGGAGAGTCACAGAGCTACTGTTTCTGGAGTGGTGAAACTGTCAAAACCTCTTCCCAGATTCCCAGACTTTGCAAGGGGGAACACTGGTCTCCTAACAGCTCTCAATTCCTGGGAACTACATCATAGTGCTTTAAAGGCATGGTGCAGTTGAGGCCTAAATCTCATTCTCTAGGGCAACGTGGCCACGCTGGTTGTGGCTGGTGGGAACTGTAGTGTAAAACTGCGGGACAAGGACAACTGTGACTTTAAGGAAGAATGGGAGCTTTTCACAAATTATTTAAAATGGCAACAAAATGAGCTGGACTCCTTGGCAGGTTTTGAAGAAACATACACAAATTTATTGGTTGATAACATGACAGATAGATAAGGTAAGGATATGTACAATTTTATAACATGCAGAGAAATCAGAGAGAGGAGCTGAGGGAAGTCCTAGGGGGGAGGGGGGGAAAACTATGTTTGTGATTATACGGTTTGACAATTTGTTATGTTGAAATTGTTTAATAAAAACATTTTTTTTAAAAAAATGGAACTGTAGTGTAAAACAAGTGGAGGGCACCAAGTCGGGAAACACTTCTCTAGGGTCTTCCAGCCTCCAGCCTTATTTGCTTGCCGTGCTCCTGAACAAACAATGCCTCCTCCCAACCAATTATTGTTGTTGTTCCTTCTCCAGGTGGAGCATGACCCCTCAGACAGTCAATGCTTACTACCTGCCCACCAAGAACGGCATTGTCTTTCCTGCAGGAATTCTGCAGGCTCCTTTCTACGCTCACAACCACCCCAAGTATGTGTGGGTCTTTTGATTGTTTGGTAGGAAAAGAAAGCTTGCGGGGGGGGGCTGGGGAGGATGTGGTGGTGTGCTGGGCATGCTCAGACTTGACCTCTCTGCTCTGCAGCTGCCTAGCTTGCAGGGAGGGGAATCAGATCTGTACCAAGAAGGGCACATGATGGTGGGCTTCCTGTGTGTGGCTATTTCTGGCACACACACACACACACACACAGACTTGCAGCGGAGTTGCAGTGCCAGTCCATCTGACGCCTCCCACTAGAAATCTCTTGCTTGTGGTTCCTGCCCCAGTAATTGCTTCCTGATCAGAGGGGACCCAGCAATACTTAATTGCACCATAATTGGCCTATAGTTAGCCAGTGCTCGTTCCCGGAAGGGGAAAGGAAAGGCTTTAATTTCAGGCTTTCTTCCACTATTTTGCATCTATTTATAGTGTGAAATAACGCCATTGCGCAACTTGAAAAAGAAAGAGAGGCTCTATATTTGGTGATCCATATTTAATAAAAGGGAGTGGGGAGCCGAAGAAATGTTTGTTACATAAAGCATGGGGAAGTTGTGGCACTCCAGATATTATATTTAGTCACCAGCACCCATTAGGGCTACCCAGAACAGCCAGTTGCCCATTTTTGATGGGAATTGATAGTCCCAGTAGCATCAGTCAAGTCATATATTCCCCAGTCCTGTGCTACACAATGTGTGATGCAAGACGCCTAACCCCTTTGATGCTGTGTCCAAAGTTGCCTTAATGTTATTTCAGACATGAGCTCACATTACCTCTCATCAACTGGGTACCAAAGGTGGCTTTCTAGGGTCATAACCTCTTGCTTCCTCTTTGTTTCTTCCTTGAGGGCCCTTAACTTTGGGGGCATTGGCGTCGTGATGGGGCACGAGCTCACCCACGCTTTCGATGATCAAGGTAGGAGCAAGGCGCTTGGATCACTGGCTTCTTGTGTCTTGCATGTATGCGCTGTCTGCCCTCCTACGAGGGAGGCCTTTGGTTGGTGTTGCCTTGCATGGGCCTTTAGATCTGTAACAAATCGTGAGGAAGCTGGTGGAATGAACCTCTCTTTATGTTCCTTGGGCATCTCTTCCCCTGTTATTCTGGCTCCATCCCATTGGACTTCCTAGTATTTCGTGCCTTAGCTAGGTTTTCCAACAGCAAGGGCCGTTGAGGGCTTTTGCCACCCTAGGCAGACCAGGTCACCTTGATGTTGCAGAGGATTCTGGGAGGTGGTTGGGAAATCAGCCATGACCAGAGCAGAGCAAAGCTTGAACTGTTTCCACTGTGAGCCTCTCTAGACATCTTCCGAGATTGCATTAGGGAACCTGCAGACCTGTGGATCTTGTTGGACGCCTAAATCTTATCATCCCCAACCATTGGCCATGCCTGGGATGTGAATAGCTGCTAGGAGGGGATTTATATGTTAGATATAATATTTCCTTCTTCATGTTTGTGAGTTCAGTAGAGTGCATCCCTTGGCAGCTTAAAGGGGAAGCTTAGATAGGCTGGTTTTAGCCTTGTAAGTAATTCAGGACGCTTTAAGGTAGACTGGATTCTCTTTTCTGCCTCTTAAAACAACAATCACTCAGTTTTGTCAAAGGTAAAAATAACATTTACTCATTCTGGATACCTGTTGAAGAGCAACAAATATGGCAGCTTTGTTCAGGCAGGCTTAAAATGGTAATTCAATTACAAAGACATACTTAGGTCTAGCTTAAGATGTAGAGACTCTCACATTGCTGGCAGAGTGGAAAGAAACAGAGGAAGAGGGTGTTCCCAGGCAAGTAGGAAAATATATATAGGTATGCCCTCCCTCTGTCAGGGCACAGTGGGAGCATCTCTCACAGGCCTCGGTCCAGTATACCTGAGGGAGTGTCTCCACCCCATCGTACTGCCTGGAAACTGAGGTCCAGTGCCAAGGGCCTTCTAGTGGTTCCCTCGCTGCGAGAAGCCAAGTTACAGGGAACGAGGCAGAGGGCCTTCTTAGTAGTGGCACCCTCCCACCAGATGTCAAAGAGAAAAACAACTACCAGACTTTTAGAAGACACCTGAAGGCAGCCCTGTTTAGGGAAACTTTTAATGTTTAAAAGATTATTGTATTTTAATATTTTGTTGGAAGCCACCCAGAGTGGCTGGGGAAACCCAGCCAGATGGGCGGGGTATAAATAATAATAATAATAATAAACAACTCTTGCAAGTTCACAAGAAAACTCAGCTCCTATCATATGCCTATCTAGCAAAACATGAATTAGTGGTTTGGCTTCACTTTAAACATCCCACACTGCTGGCCAGGGCTGATGGGAGTGGGAGTCCAACAACGTCTGGAAGGCCACAGGTTCCCACTTCCTGGTTTATAGGGTTGAGCCTGACCCGTCTGAAAGACTCCTGTTGGTGGCCTTTCCATTCATTTCCCCTGCTCCTCACTTGCACCTATCTCCATGGTAGCTTCCATTCCGCCATTGCCATCAAGCCGCCCTTTCCTTTCTGCGGTCCACTTGCTTCCCTACCTGTTTGCAATCCTTTCTCCCCAGGTGACACCTCCAGTCATCTTTCCCGGCTTCTTTGTGCTGCTTTTGCTCCTGCTCCATCCGCTTGGTGAGCATTCATTATCTCTGCACGAGTGGGCCACAGCTGGCAGCTTAGGGAGTTCACTGCCACCACAACCCCACTGATCCATTCCTCTCCTTTTAACTCACAGCTGCTTTAGGCTACTTCAGGAGCAACCCCCAGGTCCCCTTTCCTTTAAAGCTGGGGAATCCTTTGCCTGGGGCAACTCAACACTTCCAGCATTGCAGTGCTCAACAGCTGTAGATGGTGCAGGACCCAAAGGGCAACTGTGCCTTGCTAGGAGGGAAGGAGAGTGTGAATCACAGGGAACCTCAGAATACAGGAAGCTGCCTTATACTGAGCCAAGCCACTGTGTTCCTTCTAGCTCAGTATTGTATACAGTGACTGGCTCTCCAAAGTTTCAGACAGGGTTCACTCCTAGCCCTACCTGGAGATCCCAGGGATTGAACCTGGGACCTTCTGCATGCAAAGGAGATGCTCTGTCATTGAGCCACAACTCTTCCTGGATCCGAGATAATCCCTCCTGTATCGTGGAATGGAACTGAGGATCTCTAAAGTATGGGGCAATGACTAAGAAGCAGCTGCTCAGAGGTCTAGCGGAGGCCAGCTGCCAAGGAGCCATAGAGCAAGACTGTGTGCTTTCCACATCGATGTTTCAGGGCAGATAGAGCGTGGAGCACAGCATTGGGCACAGAATTCTGCTCCTGGTCGCCTGAGCTTTCATTTTTGAATCAAAGCAAGTTTCTACCTCTTACGCCCGAAAGTGTGTGGGCAACGCCTGGCAGAAGACTCAGAAAGCAGGTAGCGACTGAGTTGGATTTGCATTGGTGAGAGGGGCAGGATTTGGTTCCTCTGCACTCTCCGTGCCTTGTAGGAGCTGAACAAATTGTGCAAAAAGAAAATGCGTACAGATTGGTTGCTTCTGGATTGTGTGTAAAGTATGGGTTTCCTTAATTCAGCAGGAATTCTGATTTTTTAAAAATGCAAAGTATGCACAGCATTAACTGAACCGAAAGACCCAAACAGCAGCTTGCTGGCCGTAACTTTGTTGTAGCTGAACCAAAGCCAGTAGCTGAGGTTTAAACCCTAGCATTGCCAATTAAAGAACCTCCAGCACCTGATCTGCACAATGAAGGATCAGTCCCTTGTACTGCAATAATAATAATAATAATAATAATAATAATAATAATAATAATAATAATAATAATAATTTTATTATTTGTACCCAGCCCATCTGACTGGGTTGCCCCAGGCACATTGGCAGTAAGAATCCACGTTATTGCAAAAGGTGGACCCAGAATAAGGCAGCTTCCTAGAGTTCCTTGCTCTTTTGTAAGTCCATCCCTGGAGCCAGTAAACACCTGATTAGGAACAAAGGAAAGGGGGGTTCTTTTCTCCATCAAGCCCCTCTTGTGAGCTTCTTTGGGGGCACCTGCTGGCTGTTGCGGAAGCTCAGGCGTTGTGCCAGGCGAACCTTCAGCCGAGTCCAGCAAGGCGATTTTATTCCAGGCCGCGAGTACGACAAAGAAGGGAACCTGCGTCCCTGGTGGCAGAACTCATCTCTGGAGGCTTTCAAGAACCGGACGGCATGCATGACGGAGCAGTACAACAAATACCTTGTCAACGGGGAGCATGTCAACGGCAAGCAGACCTTGGGCGAGAACATCGCTGACAACGGGGGGCTCAAGGCAGCCTACAACGTAAGTAGCCTGTCCAGGGAAAGGTTGTGCGCCCCCCCCACCACCGAAAAGGCAGGCCCGGGGGAAGAGGCCTGGCAGGTCTTGAGCTGGTTGTGTCTGCGAGGTGTCTTTGTTCCCAGCGGCCGTGAGGTGAGGGAGGCCCTCCTGAGCTTGGAAGCACAGGCTCTGCTCTCGCTTTCCTTGCAGGCTTACAAAGTCTGGCTGAAAAAGAACGGGGAGGAGAAGCGCCTGCCGTCCGTGGACCTCACTAGCCACCAGCTCTTCTTCTTAGGGTTTGCACAGGTAACTTGGAGGTGGTGGGAATGAGAAACAGAAACTTCCCGTTCCCAATATCCTCCTCCCCACATCCATGCGCATTCTGTCTGCCACTGCCAGTACCCCTGTGTTAACAGTCCTCCTGGCAGGTCTGAAGATAATGGGCATAAAAGACATCTCAGGAGCACAGGAGAGCCCCCCACCCCAATAGTTCAGTGCTGGAAAGCTAAGGTTCAATCCCTGGCATCTCCAGGTAAAGAAAGCCAGTGTGGTGCAGTGGTTAGAGTATCAAACTGAAGCCTGGGAGATCAGGTCCGAAATCACCACTCAGCCATGAAACTCAGAGGGTGACCTTGGGCCAGTCATGATCAGCTTGGATGGCTCAGCTGGTTAGAGCATAGTGCTGATAACGCCAAGGTTGCAGGGTCGATCCCTGTATGGGACAGCTGCATAATAATGCCTTGTAGGGTTGGTTGAGCTAGATGATCCTCAAGGTCCCTTGCAACTCTGCAGTTCTGTGAGTCTTCTTATCCTTTGGCCCTAACCTAACACAAAGGGTTGTTGTGAGGACAAAATGGGGGGGGGGGGGAGAGAACGATGCACACCACCCTGAGTTCCTTGGAGGAAAGGTGGAATTAAAATGTAATAAAATAATAATAGTAATAATAATACAGTAATAATAATAATGGTTTCAAGCAGCGAGGCAAGAAAGAGCCTGGAGAAACCTCCAGAGAGCTGGAGGGACTGTTGCCCTGCAGTGCCCTGTCATTGTACCATAGTGCTCACTGGGTCCTTAGAGCGATGTTCTGCTCCAGTTCCATCTCTTGAGTGGGAACTGCTGGAGCCCAGTTCAGCACCAGCCGTGGATTCAACAGAATGATCAGGTGGGTACGGAGCCAAAGGCCTGTACAGGGCAACATGAAGATGCTGCTTGAAACTCATAGAATATATAATGATATAAAAGAATATGGAAAAATTGGATTTCTAAATAGGTAAAAATTTTAATGTTATAATATATTAAGATCAAAGATCAGGATAATAAGGAGGGAAAGAAATTGCTGAATTAATTAATTGAATTGGAACACAAAAAAGGGAGGTATGAGGAGGTCAGGGAAACAAGGATATGAATGTAAGATATGGAAAGGTTGACTTTTTATTTTTATTTTTTTTCCTTTTTTCTGTAAGTGTACTTATTTTTTTATTCTGTATTTTTCTTGTATTTTTATTTTTGTTTTCTACTTTTGTATTTCTTGTTTTTATGTAATTCCTTTTTCTGAAACTTTAATAAATATTTTATATTTAAAAAAATGAAGCTCATAGAATTGTGGAGTTGGAAGGGACCCCGAGGGTCATCTAGTCCAACCCCCTGCAATGCAGGAATCTCAGCTCAAGCATCCATGGCAGATGATCATCCGACCTCTTCTAAAAGACCTCCAAGGAAGGAGAGTCCACTACCTCCCAAGGGAGGCCATTCCACTGCCGAACAGCTCCCCCACTTGGCCCTGAAGCTCCCAGGGTGAGCATGCGCCAGCCACTTCCCCTCAGCCTGATCTACCTCACAGGGTTGTTGTGGGGATTAAATAAGGAGGAAGAGAACCACGTATGCCAGGGGGAGCTCCTTGGGGGAGGAAAGTTGGGATATAAACCTAACAAAGAAATGAATGAAATAAACAAGCATCTCCTTCCTGGCGCAGGTCTGGTGTTCGGTGCGCACTCCGGAGAGCTCGCACGAGGGCCTGGTGACCGACCCGCACAGCCCGGACAAGTTCCGCGTCATCGGCACCCTCAGCAACTCGCGGGACTTTGTAGAGCACTTTAAATGCCCCGTCGGCTCCCTCATGAACCCTGGGAAGCACTGCGAAGTGTGGTAGAGAGAGAGAGGCTGCCCTTGGCAGGAGTCTGTACATACACACAACTTGCCTGTGCTCAAAAGCCGGCCCATGGGGGGGGGAGGGGGGCCGGCAGTCACATTTTTGGGGTGCTACTGGCGGTTTTGCCTCATCAGCTTTGGTCCCCTTTATGGCCCTAGGAGAAAGGTGAGCTTAACGTGAACTCCCCCCCCCACGCTTCATGGGGTGGTGTGCAAAAGCACAGCTTCACTTGTCTTAGCTCGCCCCACCACCTGATCCATCTTCCGCGGATTCTGCGAAGGATCTCCAGCTCTCCTCCTTCAGCTATAACTCTCCTGCCTCCAGCGTCTCCAGGAAGCGTCTCCCTGATCCTCCTCCACACCCCACCAGGCTGGCCCCAATGCCTTTGGCTTCTTGCTCTCTTTTGTTTTGCTCGACCGCTTGCAGCAGCTGCAGAGAGGATGGACGCCCTGGTCTTTGTAAACTGCTACTTTTAAGGGTGGGGGGTCTTGGGGTGGCCAGGCAAAGGAGGGTACCACCGTCTACTAATGCGCTTCAACTAGCAGTGGGGAAGTTGTGGGCCTCTTCGTGCTGCCGGGCTCTGACCCCCATCTGCCCAAGCCTGCATGGGCCAAACAGTCTGGGGTGATGGGGGGTGTTGCCGTTCAGCAACATCTGGATGGCTGCAGGTTCTTGACCTCCAAGTTAGATACCGTGGGGTTTTCTTTGGAGGCCGGCAATACTGATTCAGTCGAGGAATTCCCAACCATATAGCGGGACTAGTTATGAAAGCTTCAGGTATAGCAAAAGAGCCTTTGAAGCTTGAGCAGGTAGTGGTGCATCGGAAGATTTTGGCTGCATCAGAGCATAGAATCAGAGAATTGTAGAGTGGGAAGGGGCCCCCAGATGTCATCTAGTCCAACCCCCTGCAATGCATGAATCTCAGCTAAGGCATCCATGATTGATGGCCATCCAACCTCTGCAGGATTCATCCAGGATAGCGTTCTATTTCTAGCAGGCTAGGGAGCTTACAGGCAGATCATGAAGGCAGCAACCCATTCCTAGCATTGAGGTACACTGGCTCAACATGGAAATTATTATATTATATCTGTATATTGCCCTTCAGCCAAAGACCCCAGGGTGGCTCACAACAAAAAAATACAAAATGAGAACACAAATACATATTAAAACAAAAAGAAACCCAGTAGCCCAACAAATACATTTAAAAGGCTGAAGATTATTTAATCAGCTGCAAACCTGGTTATAGAGAAACACTTTCACCCGGCACCTAAAGATATACAGCGGTACCTCAGGTCTCAAACAATCTGTTCCGGAAGACCCTTCGGCTTCTGAAACATTTGAAAACCGAGTCACGGCTTCCCATTGGTTGCAAGAGCTTCTTGCACTCAGTGGAAGCTGCGTCACATGTTTGAGTTCAGAAAAATGTTTGGAAACGGAAGCATTTACTTCCGGGTTTTTGGCATTCAATAACCGAAACATTCAACAACGGAGGCATTTGGGAACTGAGGTACCACTGTATAATGAAGGTGCTAGGCGAGCCTCCCTGGGGAGACCATTCCACAAATGGGGAGCCACCACAGAAAAGGCCCGTTCTCATGTTGCCACTCTCCAGAGCCTCTTGCAGAGGAAGCACACAAAGAAGGGCCTCAGATGATGATCAGAGGCTCTGGGTCAGTTCATATGGGGAGAGGTCCCACTTAACTAAAGCAAATCTACCTTTCATTGTCGTTATCTCTCTTTTTAAACACACAAATAAATAGCCATTTCAGCCAGTGGCTTTCCCATGCAGCGCAAGGGTGTGCAATGTAGCTAGGATTTGTATGCCTATACCGTAGTATGGGGGACAAGGGTGGCGCTGTGGTGTAAACCACAGAGCCTAGGGCTTGCTGATCGGAAAGTCGGCGGTTTGAATCCCCATGACGGGGTGAGCTCCCGTTGTTCAGTCCCAGCTCCTGCCTACCTAGCAGTTCGAAAGCACGTCAAAGTGCAAGTAGATAAATAGGTACCACTCCAGTGGGAAGGTAAACGGCGTTTCAGTGTGCTGCTCTGGTTCGCCAGAAGTGGCTTAGCCATGCTGGCCACATGGCCTGGAAACTGTCTGCGGACAAACACTGGTTCCCTCAGCCAGTAAAGCGAGATACAGTGGTGCCTCGCAAGACGAAATTAATCCGTTCCGCGAGTCTCTTCGTCTAGCGGTTTTTTCGTCTTGCGAAGCAACCCTATTAGCTGATTAGCGCTATTAGCGGTTTAGTGGCTATTAAAGGCTTAGTGGCTATTAAAGGCTTAGTGGATTAGCGGCTAAAAGGCTATTAGCAGTTTAGCGGCTTAGAAAAGGGGGGGAGCGAAAAAAAATCAGAACACTCGCAAGACGTTTTCGTCTTGCAAAGCAAGCCCATAGGGAAAATCGTCTTGCGAAGCAGCTCAAAAACGGAAAACCCTTTCGTCTAGCGGGTTTTCCGTCTTGCGAGGCATTCGTCTTGTGGGGCACCACTGTAAGTGCGCAACCCCAGAGTCGTCCGTGACTAGTCCTAATGGTCAGGGGTACTTTTACCTTTACCATAGTATGGGTGCCTGGCCACAACAGTGAGTGCAGGGACGCGGCTCTTCCATTTTCCTACAAAGTCAAATATCCAAAGCAGCAGCAAGCCTCTGGCCAGGGGACACCTTCCTCTCTTGCTAGCCTGGGCTATGGCGCCATCTCACCGGTATTGTGCAGCAAAGGGAGGTGCCGCACCACCCACGTGTGCGCACAATCCCACCCAAATCACTGTGGAATGATGAGCCTCTTTCTGGCTAGTGTTGCACCTACCAAGCACCCCACTCCTTCGCAAAGAGAAATCCCCACCTCTTGCCACCAGATCCCTTGGGCAGATCCAGACCACCTTGTTGAAAGCACACGAATCCACACAGCAGCTGGGTGTTAAGGAGAGTGATCCCAGGAGAGATGGGAGAGGGAGGGACCCACCAGATCACTTCGGAGATGTTTCCTTTCACCCCTTTTCCAGGATCATTACTGATCCAAAACTAGCTTGGCTTAGAGATTTTCCAAACTTTTGCTTCCCATCTGTTGAGCTTGGTGGGGAATAGTGCCTTGGATTAGAATGTGTGTGTGTGTATGTATGTGTGTGTGTGTGTTGGGGAGGGGGGGATGCTGTTGGTGTATTTAATTATTAAAAGCACTTTCCGCTTGGTTATTTCAAAGTGGTCCTGGATAATGTCTGGTGAAAAATGAAATTTGGAGAGAGAAGGTTCATGAAACGGCAAGCACAGCCTCCTGCTTTTAGGCTAGAAATCGGGATTAGGAGCATGCCCTAGACAATCGGCCTCAATATTGCCCACACTGATTGGCAGTGACTCTCCAGAGCCTTTCCCAGCCCTGGAAACCTGGGACCTTCTGTATCACAAAGCAGATGCTTTTATCGCTGAGCTATGGCCATACTCAGTAGGCGTTGCTCTACGATAGGTAGAGCCTTAGGTCATTTCCAGCCTGTTCCTGTTTGTGAGTCAATCATATACAGTGGTGCCTCGCAAGACGAAATTAATTCGTTCCGCGAGTTTTTTCGTCTAGCGAATTTTTCGTCTTGCGAAGCACGAAATCCCATAGGAATGCATTGAAATTCAATTAATGTGTTCCTATGGTCAAAAAAAGTCCAAACAAAGCCAAATTTGGTACAACAAGAGTTTATTAAGTGCTCTTTAAAGTCACACATACTGTAAAGAGCATTTCAAAAATTGAAGGAACAATAAATTAAGTTTCTAAACATGACAGAAAAACATTTAAAAATCAACAAAGTGTACAGTACATTTTCTAAGACTCTGGGGGACAACTCGAAGAAGGTTCCTCTTCCACTCTTTGCTTCTTGCTGAAGAACCCCCTCCTCAACTGTTCCCCCAGCCACCCACCACACAGAAATTCAAATCCAGATTTTTTTTAAAAAAAAAACAGCAGAGTTGCCCAATGGTCACAGAAAATCATAAAAATGCAGAAAAAAACCCACAAGCTTCCAGATTCTTGCAAACCCCTCCTCAACTGTTCCCCCAGCCACCCACCACACAGAAATTCAAATCCAGATTTTTTTAAAAAAAACAGCAGAGTGGCCCAATGGTCACAGAAAATCATAAAAATGCAGAAAAAAAAACCACAAGCTTCCAGATTCTTGCAAACCCCTCCCCAACACCAAGTCCTTGAATTCTAAACACCCCAACCCAAAAGCCCCCCCCAAAAGTTTTAAAAGTTTAAAAGAAGTTTTGGAAAAGCTTCAAAAATCACCAAAAACCTCAAAAAAGGCTACCACACTGCGTTCTATGAGTTGCTCCTCGAAGTCAAGTCGCAACTGTATTAACGGTGTTAAGAAAAAGGAAACAAACTTGCAAGACGTTTTCGTTTTTTGTCTTGCCCATAGGGAAATTCGTCTTGCGAAGCAGCTCAAAAAACGGAAAACCCTTTTGTCTAGCGAGTTTTCCGTCTTGTGAGGCATTCGTCTTGCGGGGCACCACTGTACCGGTGATACACTTTAAATACACTGTACCGGTGATACACTTTAGATACACTGTACCGGTGATACACTTTAAAAAAGCCAATGCAATTCTGGGCTGCATCAATAGGAGTATAGCATCTAGATCAAGGGAAGTAATAGTGCCACTGTATTCTGCTCTGGTCAGACCACACCTGGAGTACTGTGTCCAGTTCTGGGCACCACAATTCAAGAAGGACACTGACAAACTGGAACGTGTCCAGAGGAGGGCAACCAAAATGGTCAAAGGCTTGGAAACGATGCCTTATGAGGAACGGCTAAGGGAGCTGGGCATGTTTAGCCTGGAGAAGAGGAGGTTAAGGGGTGATATGATAGCCATGTTCAAATATATAAAAGGATGTCACATAGAGGAGGGAGAAAGGTTGTTTTCTGCTGCTCCGGAGAAGCGGACACGGAGCAATGGATCCAAACTACAAGAAAGAAGATTCCACCTAAACATTAGGAAGAACTTCCTGACAGTAAGAGCTGTTCGACAGTGGAATTTGCTGCCAAGGAGTGTGGTGGAGTCTCCTACTTTGGAGGTCTTTAAGCAGAGGCTTGACAACCATATGTCAGGAGTTATCTGATGGTGTTTCCTGCTTGGCAGGGGGTTGGACTCGATGGCCCTTGTGGTCTCTTCCAACTCTATGATTCTATGATTCTATGAATAACAAGCATGCTCCCCCCAAAAAATTGAGGAGGAAGGAATTTTTGTGGTAAGAAAAAATGGCAGGAAAGGGTGGGATAATGGTGATAGTCAACGACATCATATACCCGATGCACGTTTGGTCAGAAAATGCCCACTCTCTTCAATGGTATTCTTGCACTGGTGAGTGTGTTGGGGGGATTGCAGCATCCCAGTGTTATCTATCTGGATCCTTCCTCACATAACATTACAAGTTTTGTGTGTGGGGTTTAATGGCACCAGTAGCCTGCATGCAGCATCAGACCCAGCTTGTGTTATTTTACTTATAATAATTATTAGGTATGTTTCTTTTCCAGAGTACATAGAATCATAGAATTGTAGAGTTTTAAGGGGTCCTGCAAGGCAGAAATCACAACTAAAGAATCTCTGACAGATGGCCATCTAACCTCTGTTTAAAAGCCTCCAATGAAGGACACTCCACCACAGCTCTTACAGCCCTTACAGAAAGGACTTTCTAATGTTTAGTCAGAATTTCCTTTCTTGTCATTCAAATCCAATGGTTTGGGTCCTACCCTTTGGAGCAGCATTAAGCAAGCTTGTTGTACAGTGGTGCCCCGCAAGACGAAATAAATTCGTTCCGCAATTTTTGCCGTCTAACGAATTTTTCTTCTTGCGAAGCACGGTTTAAACGGCTTAACAAAGTCGCAAGACGTTTTCGTCTTGCGAAGCAAGCGCATAGGGAAATTCGTCTTGCGAGGCAAATCGTGAATGAAAAAACCTTTCGTCTAGCGAGTTTTTTGTCTTGCGAGGCATTCGTCTTGCGGGGCACCACTGTATTTTCCATATGGCAGCCCTTCAGATATTTGAAGAAGGCTATCAAATCACCTCTCAGTCTCCTCTTTTCCGGGCTAAACATACCCAGCTCCTTCAAGTGTTCCTCATCAGGCTTGCTTTCCAGACCCTTGATCATCTTGGTCATCCTCCTCTGCACACCTTCCAGCTTTTCAACATCCTTCTTGAGCTGGGGTGCCCCGAACTGGCCACGGAACTCCAGGCTGGGTGTGGCCAAGGCAGAACAGAGCAACACTGGAATCACAGAACTGTAGAGTTGGAAGTGACCGCAAGGGTCATTTCATCCAACCACCTGTGAAGCATTAATTTCAACTAGATAGAATCATAGATGGAAGGGACCCCTTAATCTGGACACAACACTTCTGTTGATGCAGCCTAGAATAAGAGAGGGCATGACATTAAACCGGCACATGAATGGCTTTAACATTAATCGATTTATCATTTGTTTTTATTTATTTCATACACCGCTTGACAGTACATTTAAAAAAAGCACCTCAGAGCGGCTTACAAAAAAAATAAATAGGACAAGAAAATACAAGGGGGGATTGCAGGCGTACTTTAAAAACATACAAAAAATTGAAATGCTAAAGCAGATCAAAACCACCTCAATTTTCTAAGCAGGAATGTTTCTAGCAGGTGCAGAAAGGGGCTCAGTGAAGGATAATTAAATGCAACAAACTCCTCTGCCAGACCACGGTGCAAGTTCGGATGAACGGGGTAAACTCCGGGCAAAGTTAAAAAATAACCTTCCCGTCGCCCTCGTCCATTTCCACGCTGTCAAAGATATTTAAATGCCTGCTGGACAGACCAGCTGAGCTCGCCGCTACGCCTGGTGGGATTTGTAGTCCTAGGTAACCGGAGCGAATCAGAACGTACTCAGCGTATGCCGATGCCTTCCATTGGGCGATGCAGAGCATGCCGGGAGTCGTAGTCTTCGCCGCGGGAGACGGTCGCCGCTTCGCCACCAGGGCGCGCTGCCCGCTGGACTTCGTTTCCCGTGTGCCACCGCGGCGAGGGGCGGAGCAGCGTGGGTGTAACGCACTGGGCAGCTCGGCCGGGGGATCTGATGCGCGTTGCTTGGTTCCGCTGCGAAAGAGGTACGCGGGGATGGAAGTGACCGCTCTCGCGCCAGGAGGTAGGTGGGCCCGGGACCTGCATGTCGGCGTCGCCTTTGTACCCCACCTGTCTCGTTTCCCTTTCACCTCCCACCTCAACCCTGCGAGATGGGTTAGTTAGGCGGACAGGCTGTCAGGTTGCCCGGCGAGCTTCGTGGTTTGAGTTGGGGCGGGATTTGAACCCAGATCCTGGACGCGGAGTTGGGTGGAAGGGACGGGCGTGGGTGCCTCGGAGCACGTGTTTTTTCGGGTGGGGGCAGGGCTGGGCATGGAGGGGCTTCCCTTTCCCTGGGTGGGCAAGCCTTGTGGCGCCCTCCTCTGCTGCCAGGGCCTACCAGCCCTCTGCTCCCTCCTCTGGAGCAAGCAGTTTCCTGGTGCAGCAGTTATTTCACACGTCAAGGCCAGCCCTGCTGGGTAGACACTTTGATGTCTGCAGCCAGCTTATTTATTTTACAATTATATGCCGCCTCCCCCCCTGCCCCCAGTGGGGTCAAGGTGGCGTCCTTGGTTGTTCCCCTTCTGGTTCGTCCTCACAACAGCCCTGTGAGGTAGACTAGGTTGAGAGATAATGACTAGCCTAGGGAACTTGGTGGCTGAGTGGGGAATTTGAACTCGGGTCTCTCCCAGGGCAACTCCACATTCTAACCATTGTGTAGGTTCATTCATTTCTGCTCCGAGTTGAACTTTGTAGAATGCAATCCAAGGTGTCTTATGTGGCTCATGAACGAAATGCAGGTCACCGGTCTAAGGTGGTTTTACGGAGTAAAGGTGGAGGTGTTGAACCAGCAGTGCTGAACTTCTCATTCCTGTCCACCTCCCAGAAATCCTGTTTTCATCCTGGAGAGGCTGCCCTTTGGGTGCCCTTGATATCAGCAGAACAACTGAAGGGGACACTGACCGGAGCATAGGACACCAAGCAAAGCTCTGCAGAAAAATCACTCTGGCACTGTCTTCTTCCTTGTTCACACTTGATAAAGCGGTATCTCGGCCTGGGTGACCCTCCCTTGTCATGCATAGAGCGGAGAGCGGCATCGCAGCAGGAGTTTTGCAGGGCATTTATTTGTTTGTTTAAAAGTGCTTGTAAACCGCTTAAAAATATCTCCAAGCAGTGTGTACAACATAAAAGTGGTAGGCAATATCATGAGAACAACAACAAGAAGAAGGAGAAACCACTAAAAACAGCTGCAGTAAAGGAACCATCTAAAAATGAAAGAGGATGTTCGAGAGAGTAAAAATGGCAGCTGACCTTGTGGGTCCAATCTTCATGTATTACAGAGGGAAGGGCATTTCATAGTATAGTGATGCCGTGAGTGGAATTTCCCCAGATAATCTAAGATAATCTATAAAGGGCTAGGCAGACTTAGCATAGAGAGGGAAAGTCCCATGTTTGATCTTGGGTCTCTCCAAGTCAGTATAGACAGCACTGAGCTACATGGGCCAGCTTCCTTTGGTGTTATTCAGACAGTGCTTGTTCTCCGTGTTTCTGGACACTTCCATGTCCAAGAATCACTCTAGGTGAGAGAGGCGCTTCCTTGTTCCTGTGTAACTCAGTATCTGATTTCGCTTCTCTTCCAGCTGTTAGGAAGAAGCTCTGATGGATACTTTGCCTTTGACAGCAGGAGAGTTGGTGTGTTTAGGATCCAGCCTGGCCTTCTCTGGTCTCTTTTATTACCTACACAGGAAGAAGGCCAAAGTGGTGACCAAGATCCAGGTACGCTGTTGCACATCCTGCTTCTCCCTTGCTCTTGGGAGAACAGATCAGAGTGATATTTAGCATCTGTACAGCTTGTCTCAAGTATTCAAAGCATTTCCTATGTTGCTTCAATCATCTTTACGATAGTACTATATGATAGTCTGGTATTTATCCACATATTGTATCTGGAGTTCGAGGGAGTGGAGTACTAGAACCCAGGGTGGTTAGAAGGGTTTCCCAATGGTTGTCACTTCAGGGCAGACACAAGATAGCATCCCTTGGCACAGCATAGAAGTGTAGAGTTGGAACGGACCATGAGGATCATCTAGTGTTCATATATAGGAATCTTTTGCCCAACGCGAGGCTCAAACCCACAACTATGAGGTTAAGAGTCTCATGCTCCACCAACTGAGTGAAATTCACTACCCTGAGATTTTGGGATGGGCACAAGCTTTGATGGCTTTGGAAAGGGTTCGGTCAAATTCACAGGGGAGGGGTAGAATTCTGCCAAGCAACTTGCAGGGTGCTGCTGGAAACTGAATGCTCGGCTAGATGGGCTTTTGGCCTAAACAAGCAGCTTTGAAGTGTGAATTCAGCAGAGAAGTTTTGAAGTGTGAATTGGGCAGCTTTTAAGGTGGCACTCGCAGAAAAATCTGCATAGATCAGGGTTGGGGAGCCTGTGACACTCCAGATTTTGTTAGACTCCAACTCCCATAACCTCCAGCCCACGTGACCAGTTGTCAGGAACGATGGGAGTTGTAGTCCAGCAACTTCTGGAGGACCGCAGGCTCCCCATCCCTGCCGTTGATGACCTTGGGGCATGGGGAGGAATGTACGGGGAGAGATCGTCCATTAGTTCCCATGCCACACAGTACCAAATGAATGTGCTGCTTTTAACCATTAAAGCCCCACATAGCTTGGGACCCCTGTCCCTAATGGGACATCTGTTTGCTTATGTAGCTACCTCTGCTCTGAGACCATCTGTGGAGACCCTCTTCTGATTGCCACCTAATTCTGAAACACACAGGGTGGCAATGAGAGACATGGCCTTGTCGGTGCTGGCCTCCCATTTATGGAACTCTGTCTCTAAAGAGGCTCTCCTGATACCTACTTTAATGCCACTTTGGTCTTGGACAGAGACCTTTCAAGGCTGCAATCCTGATCGCTTGATGGAGTAATAATAATAATAATAATAATAATAATAATAAAAATTTTATTTGTACCCCACTCTTCCTGGCCGGAGCCGGGCTCAGAGCAGCTAACATCATATAAATAACACAATATGCATAAAAACAAGCAAGCAATCGATTAAAATGCATCCCAAAATTAATTAAAATAAATTAAAATTAAAATAGCACACCCAGCACCATACCTGCAGTCCTGCGGCTCACCCTGGCCAGAGCAGAAAAGTGGGGGTGGATAAATGCCCCTTTTTATATCATCATCTTATTATTTATATGCCAGCCATCTGACTGAGTTGCTCCAGCCACTCTGGGCGGCTTCCAGCAAAATATAGAAACATTAAAACATTAAAAACTTCTCTATATGGGGCTACCTTGAGATGTTTTCTAAAAGTCAGATACAGTGGTACCTCAGGTAACATATGCTTCAGGTTACATACACTTCAGGTTACAGACTCCGCTAACCCAGAAATATTACCTCGGGTTAAGAACTTTGCTTCAGGATGAGAACAGAAATCGTGCTCCTGCGACGCGGTGGCAACAGGAAGCCCCATTAGCTAAAGTGGTGCTTCAGGTTAAGAACAGTTTCAGGTTAAGAGTGGGCCTCCAGAATGAAATAAGTACTTAACCTGAGGTACCACTGTAGTTGTTTATTTCCTTGACATCTGATGGGAGGGCGTTCCACAGGATGGGCACCACTGCTGAAAAGGCCCTCTGCCTGGTTCCCTATAACTTGGCTTCTTGCAGTGAGGGAACTGCCAGAAGGCCCTCGGAGCTGGACCTGAGTGTCCAGGCTGAACAATGGAGGTGTTGTGCCAAATCTCAGACTGGTGTAGCAAAGAGGACTGGTGCAGGCACATTGCCACTAGGTGACAGCATCTGAGTTCACACAGGACACTAGGGACCCTGTACTGGCGTCGTCACATCCTATTCCAGGGGTTTCCGCTGGTTACAGGCAGCTTTTTGCACTTTCTGCTTGTCTGCCATTTAATTGGGTGCACTGGGGCGGCAGGGCCCTTGGTGACAAGGCTTCCTGCCATGGCAGAGCTCTTCCTGCCATGGCAGAGGTGGGTGGAGGGGCACCCCCATGACAATCCATCCCACTCCAACATGGAGGATGGTGGGGGCTTGGATTCTCTCTGGGCATTGTAACATCTTTTAACATTTATAATATCACCAGTTTCAGCCTCCGTATAATTTGCTGGCGTTTAGCTTTAGCTTGCATTTGGGTTTTTAGCTTTGATATTATTGCACTGGTGCAGATACTTTTTCCTCCCTTGCCGATTAGCTGTGTTATTTTGAAATGTTTGCAATCCGCTGGTGTCTTGCTATATTTTAACGTTTGCTCTATATTGGATCATCTCTCACCTAGAGGCTCGTTGCACAAGAAAACGGATGAACATAAGAAATACAGTTCTTATGACATAGAGAATTGACTAGAACTGTTGAATCAGAAGCTCAGGAAAGAACTTAGATTTGAACTCAGGACTTAACGTTTTTTTCTTATACTGCCTCTTCCATTTAAACCCTTACTCGTTTTTCTTCTTCCATGCAGGAAGCACCAAAGCTTCAAGTCAACGACAGTCTTCCCAGCATCCTCTCTGCCACAGGAAGCAGCTGCCTAGGCTATGTTGCCATTGAAGGTAAGGGGCCCCTGAGGTTATTTTGCCTGGCTTTGGAAGCCATCAGGGCCACATCAGAGCACCTCAGCCCTTTTCTATTGCATTCAGAGTTCTTTGCACAAATTCTGCCAGGAGAAACAGCAAATCTCTGCTGTGGGATTTACTGCAGGTTTGTAAATGGTCAGCTGTGGTGAGCAGGAATTGCCTCCAGGATACCAGGCAGAGAAATTTTTGTAAATGAGAAAGAGGGAGAACTGAATGGCGCGTCTCTGTTTGGAGTCCCAGGCTTACTATATGCATTGCCTGGAATCTTTTTTTAAAAAAATATATTTATTAAAGTTTCAACATATTACAAAAATAAGCAAAAAAAGAAAGAAGAAATTAAAAAAAAATGAAAATACAAGATAAAAACAATTAAAAAACAAATTTAGTCTTTCCATGTCTTATCTTTCATTTGCTTGTTTCCCCGACCACCTCACACCTCCCTTTTTTGTATTCCAGTTCAAATTAGTTAATTCAGCAAATCCTTTCCCTCTTTGATTTTATCTTAATCTTTTTTCTTAAAATATAATAACTTTAAATTATCACCGGTTAACAATCCATTTTTACATATTTCTTTTAAGATTGCTGCTAAAAACCACTTAACTTCAATCCAACATCATTCTAACATTCATTAATTTTGCAGTATTTCTGTAAATAGTCTTTAAATTTCTTCCAATCTTCTTCCACCTACTCTTCTCCCTGGTCTCGGATTCTGCCAGTCATTTCCACCAGTTCCATATAGTCCATCACCTTCATCTGCCATTCTTCCAGGGTGGGTAAATCTTGTGTCTTCCAATACTTTGCAATAAGTATTCTTGCTGCTGTTGTAGCATACATAAAGAAAGTTCTATCCTTCTTTAACACCAATTGGCCAACCATGCCCAGGAGAAAGGCCTCTGGTTTCTTCAGAAAAGTATATTTAAATAGCCTTTTCATTTCATTATATATCATCTCCCAGAAAGCCTTAATCCTTGGGCACGTCCACCAAAGGTGAAAGAATGTACCTTCAGTTTCTTTACATTTCCAACATTTATTATCGGGCAAATGATAGATTTTTGCAAGCTTGACTGGTGTCATGTACCACCTATAAATATTTTTCATAATATTCTCTCTTAAGGCATTACATGCCGTAAACTTCATACCTGTGGTCCATAACTGTTCCCAGTCAGCCATCATTATGTTATGTCCAACATCCTGTGCCCATTTAATCATAGCAGATTTCACCGTTTCATCCTGAGTATTCCATTTCAACAGCAAGTTATACATCTTTGACAAAATCTTGGTTTTGGGTTCTAACAGTTCTGTTTCCAATTTTGATTTTTCCACCTGGAAGCCAATTTTCTTGTCCAAATTATATGCCTCCATTATCTGATAATAATGAAGCCAATCTCGCACTTTATTTTTTAGTTTTTCAAAACTCTGCAATTTCAAGCATTGCCTGGAATATTGATCCAGTTGGTAGAACATGAGATGCTTAATTTCAGGGTCATGGATTCGAGCCCCGCTTTGGGCAAAAGATTCTTGCATTTCAAAGACCTTTGCGGTCCTTTCCAGTGCTACAGTTCTCTGATTCTTTCATCTTCTCTCAGTCCCAGTTTCATTTCCTGGGTTCCATCTAAGTGGGTCGGAATGGGGTGGTTCTTAAACACCTGTAAATCACACGGAGAGTGAGGCTGTACTTTAACGATGGAGGGATGCAATCTCCTTCTCTTGGGGTTAGTGAGCTGGATTACACATTCTCCCCCGCCCAATATGTTGTTGCTTTGAGTCACGTCCAAAAACGATGTTGCAATAAAAGTAGAGTGCCTGGTTTTCATGCAGAAGGTCTCCGGTTCAATCCCTGGCATCTCCAATTTGGAATGGGAATCGTCTCCTCTCCGAAACCCTGGAGAGGCGCTGCTGGGCAGTGCTGGTGATACCAAACTGATAGCCAGACTCAGACTCTGCAACGAACACCCTGCCCTTTCTTTCCCGGACCCCCGTCTCCTTCTCTCCTTCTTTAGGAGTAGTCCAGCCCGTCGAGACGGCTCTGACCAGCCCATACCATGAAGAACTGCAGGGGGTGATCGAGAGGCTTGTGCTAAAGGAGCACCGACTGATCTGGAATAGCTTGGCCCGCAGCTGGTAAGCAAGAGAAGAGCCTTGGAAGCAGCTTCTTTTGAGGCAGCCCCATTGGCTGGCATGTGCTGTAGATCAGGCTGCCCAAGGAGAGCATTGGGGGTACATAGGAAGCTGCCTTACACTGAGTCAGACCATTGATTCATCGGCTGCCTGCTCTAGCTGGCAGAGGCTCTCAGGGGTTTCAGGCAAAGAGGGCTTTTCCCAGCCCTGCCTAGATATGCTGCGCGTTGAACCCTTTGACCTGATGCTCTGCTGCAGAGCTGTGGTCCTTCCTCAGGTGGGACGTGCGCTGGCCTATCAAGGCAGAAGTAGATTCCTCAGTGCTTGGGAATGCAACACAAGGGATGTTGGCAGGAGGACGGGACAACCAACCTGTCAATCATGTGACATCATGATAATATGTGATGGACAGGTGGGCTGATCCACCCACCTGCCAAAGTTGGCCTTTAAAGCCCAAAAACATCCCCCAGCCCTTCTTTTAAACATTTTTCTAGAAATTCTGTAAGACCCTATTTGGCTTTTGGCAGGGCTAGAGGTATATCTTTATCAGTGGACGGGAGCATAAAACCCTTCCAAGTAGGATGCCAGGTACCACAGCTCAGTGTCCTAAGAATCTCTGCTTTTAAAAAGAAAAGGAAAATAAAGCCCTTTTGGCTGTGTAAATGTCCTTACAGTCAATTGAGCATCATTTGGTGGCCATATTTCTAGTGAGCAAGGCTTTATTTAGTGTCCTGAATAAAGTGTCCTTTATTTATGCCGCTTCCCCATAACTTGCAAAGAAAAAATGACTAAGGACGCAGGTGCAAACATACTTTGTTTACACCACCAAGGCACCTTACAGATTTAAATTATTCTTGGTGCAGAATTCGTTCCCTTTCGGCAATGTAGAAATCACAAGGTTTTGGTGGCTGCAGCTCAAGGGGAGTCTGGTTTTCATACGGATGCCCATTGCCTGTAGGTTGCAGCCCTGCCTAATCCTCGGGGTGGAGCAGGCTAGAATGTGCCAGACGAGAAACGGTTAGATCAGTGCAGCCTTGCATTCCAGCAGAAGTGTTGCAACATGAACGCCCCTGGTGGTCAGTGCTATTTGGGGGAGATTTCAGACAGCTCCAAAGGCTGCTTCCTCGGCCGCCCTGCCCCAGCCCCTCTCCTCAGAGCTCTCTACCTTGTTGCAGGACGGACAGTGAGCGGGTGGTACTGGAGCAAGTCCACACGGTGCCGTTCGTCCTGGCGTCCCCCAGCGGCAAGGCCTCGGGGCAGGTGTGCGTGGAGTCGCCCCTCCACGCCGTCGAGCTGCCCGTGGAGACGGTGTACGAGCGCTTCCAGCAGACCTCGCACGGCTTCAAGGACTTGCTCAGCCACTACCTGAGCGGGGAAAAGCCCAAGGGCTTCCTGGAGACAGAAGAGATGCTCCTGGTGGGGAGCAGCCTCACTGGCATCGGTGAGCTCACCCTGCACCGGGATGGCTCCCTCCACCTCCAGCCACCAGCGGACGGCACCGGCTACTTCCTGCGCCTGGGGGACTGGGAAACCATCCTGGCTGACCTGCGCTCAGTCAGCAGCTTCTGGAAGTGGGCTTCGCTGCTGTGCGGCTTGGCGGCTGCGGCTGTCCTCCTCCGCGCCCTTTGCCGAGCTTACCACCGTCACAAGGTGCACCAGGAGCAGGAGGCGCAGCGGCAGGAGTTTGAGAACCTCCGGCGCCACCAGAGTGCCGGTCTGGATCTGTCAGAAGAGCCGCCCGAGAACGCCTGCGTCATCTGCCTCACCAGCCTCCGTGAGTGCGTCCTGCTCCCCTGCGGGCACGTCTGCTGCTGCTTCCGCTGCTTCCAGGCCTTCCCCAACCGCAGCTGCCCCATCTGCAGGAGCCCCATAGACCGTGTGGTCCCCCTCTATCAAGCCTGAGGGCACAGCTTTGGGTGATGTTGAAAGTGTCCCACTAGGTGCCCCCAGGAGAGCCTGCGAAGGTCAAGAGAACAGGCGTGCGATTGCATGGAAAGCGAGGGTGTCCTTTAGTGATGTAGGGGTGCAAACTCCACCTCTTGAGCTGGATGCACATTCTCCTCCACCGCCCAAAAATTATTGTTCCTAAGAGATGATATTGCAATAGTTAGGTCATCATCTCGGCACTCCTAGGCTGGGAAGGAGCTGCAAGCTGTGTTGATCCATTGCACTTTCTGCCCAGAGGCATGGAAGGAGCCCCTCAGCTACTTGGACCTCTCCTGCCCATGTGCCAAGTTGCCGCAGGAGACGGGAGGAGGACCTTGCAGATTCAGCAGCGGGTGAGGATCTTCATCCCCAACTTCAGCTTCTTGGAATCTGGGCCACGCTCCACTCTGAGGCAACCTCTCTGAGCCCAGCTGACTACCATCTCTCCCTGCTTTGACCTCCCCGGCCCCCAAGGAAAAAGGGTCGCAGTGGGTTAAAGGCAACACATTTTAGAAAAACTTGCTGGAAGAACCACTTGTTCTCGTGCTGTACTGTAAGCCGGATTTAGATTTCATAGTGGAGTTTTGTTTTTATGGAGCACCTCCCTCTGTTAGCAAGCAGGACACAGGAGCATTTACCTGCTTGGTGTAATGTCACGGCCTCTGCAACGGGACTACTGCTGCAGCTGCAGGATCTGTGGGGATGACTGACCTGGCCTCACGTTTGGGCAGGAAGGTTTTCAGCATTGCACCAGCCTCATTTTAGCTGCCTTAACCTAGACAATCATCCCACAGGTAGCCAAGATGGGAACGGGGCAAGCAGGGGTCTGCTAGAAGCAGGCTGGCAGCTGTAGGTGAAATGTGCCAACCGTACTCTAGCTCTAATCCTAAACGGTTGCAGTCCTGCACCTGGGATCTCAGGGCAATTTTTTTCTCCATTGAGTCAACCCAATCCCTGAGCAGCAGGCTGTTGCTCAGTCACGATCTGCCAGTGGTCCCCTTGCTCATCCTGGAATGACTAGGAGCTGTTTCCTGTTTCATGCAGAAGCACTCGAGGCAGAGAGGCAGATAAGTTCTGGGTGAGCATCCCAATGTGTTGTTCAACTGGCTGATGTCTTGCCGGTGGGGACTTGCCTTCCTGGGCTGACGTCTCCCACCCCACGGATTATTCACATCAAGCTCCTGGTGGATTAGCAACAGTCCTTCGGCTTGTCTTAGTCCTTCTGGCTGTTTGGACTGATGGGTTTGCTCTCCTCTGGGCATGAGCCGAGCGCTGGCAGAGCTTCACTGAGCAAGTGTGGAATCAAGGCTTATTGATAAATTGATGAATCTTTCAGAGCCTTCCTTGTCTCTTTAATCTAAACACTGCTGGAATTGAAGCAAAGGGGGGAGGAAGGGCGGACAGGAGTATCTGAAGGAAGGGTCCTCATCTTTGGAAAGCAAGAACGAAGCAGCAGGACTTTGGGAGGCGGAGGGGCGTAGAGGAGGAAACAAGCTTGCTCCATCTTCCTTGAGATACTTGAACATATCAGATCTTCTGTCAGTCTCCTCTTTCCCACGCTAAACATATGCAGCTCATAAGGCTTAGTTTGGGGGTGCCAATTCAGCACTTTCTCAGATTCACTCGGGCCCCATTTAATTCTCACAACAACCCTGTGAGGTACGCTAGGCAGAGAGGCAGCAACTGGCACCCAAGGCTGCCCTGTGGGTTTCAAGGCTGAGTGGGGATTTGAACCCTGGTCTCCCAGTCAAGCAAACTAACCACTACACCACTCCTGCTCTCCTTGGTAGTCCAGCAATTGCTGGAATGACCAAAATGCAGGCACTCCTGGGCAGCTGCCGGCTGGTGTTGGCTCCTTGTCTCCAGGCTTCTTGAGGAGCAAAAGGCCTGGTCTTTCTCCTTAGCTTTTGTGGGCCAAAGCACCGGGGGTCCCAGAGGACAGGTGGGGAGGCTGACTAGGTCAGGAGCCTCAGCAATGTATAGGCAACGTAATGACCGTGTACATGCTCAATAAACAAACTTCAAACCATAACAAGTTCAAAATGAAGTCTTTAGTCTCAAAGTTTCTGAAAATCTTTAAATGAAGCGAGGTACAGTGGTGCCCCGCAAGACGAAAAACCCGCTAGACGAAAGGGTTTCCCGTTTTTCGATGCGCTTCGCAAGACGAATTTCCCCATGGGCTTGCTTCGCAAGACGAAAACGTCTTGCGAGTCTTGCAATTTTTTTCGCTTTCCCCCCCCTTTTTCTATGCCGCTAAGCCGCTAATAGCCTTTAAGCCGCTAAGCCTTTAATAGCTGCTAAACCGCTAATAGCTCTAATCCGCTAAGCCGCTAATAGGGTTGCTTCGCAAGACGAAAAAACCGCTAGACGAAGAGACTCGCGGAACGGATTATTTTCGTCTTGCGAGGCACCACTGTATCAGACTTTGTACGATGAAAGACAAGCTGTGAAGCTTTGTGTATTCAGCAAATATGATGTCCAACACTGAAACAGTGATTCCGGATATAGACTACTGTTTCGTGGAATTCTTCGTCAGCGTGGTGGGAGGATATAGAATAAATGTATGAAAATATGAAATGCTGTGGAACAGTGCTCATGTAATAATGTAGTCACTGCAGTGACTACATTATTACATGAGCACTGTTCCACAGCATTTGATACTTTCATTTACATACATTCATTCAAAATAAGGTGGGCTTATGAAGCAATTCTATATCCTCCCACCACGCTGCCTATACGTTGCTGATGTTCTCTTTGCAGCATAGGGCAGGAGCTTGGCAGGCCCTGCTGTATGAACTTTCCCTGTGCAATTGCTGAGTCCAGGACTTCGTTCTGGTTGATTTGTCCCTATCATTCTAGTTGATTTGTAGCTCACTTTTGGCAAGGGAGGGGGCCAAGAAAAGAGAGAGGGATTTGAGGGTGAACTGAGTTGAAGCAAAGATCCATTTCAAGCAATTGTATGATTCAGCTTTTCTGTGGGTGTGAGCTCACTATGCCCCCAGCTGGCTTTGGGGGGGGATCCATCCAGCGCAGAGTTGACTCAGCGTCCCCGAGCTGTGCCTCCACCCCGCGATTGCAAAGCAAACAAACACCCTCTGAAGAACAATTGGAGAAGAAGCAGCGGTGCAAGTTCAGGAAGGCGTCAATTTGCCTAATTATTCCCTTGTAGGAGCTGGGGGTTTTGTTTCTTAAAACACCAATTTCCAAGCCACATGATCAAATTGGTCTGTAGAGCAAAGCCAGCAGCCTCTTAAGTGGAAAGACGGTGGAGAAATTTGAGTGCAAAGAAAAGAGAACACACAAACACAACCGCGTAAACTGACAGGCTTAATGCGATGTCTAGGGGTGGCGTTGACAAAGAAGGCTCATGAGCTGCAGAGGTGGCTTGAGGTTTGCACTTTGAGTCCGAGGCATCCCAAACCAGCCTCTTATTCTCCTGCCACAAGCAGGGGGAGTCTGTTGCTCTTGTTTATAGATGTAGGTCCAGGCAGAGCCCAGTGGTAGAAGCTGTACTGGCACCAATCCACCTATAAATTGATGGAGGCTCAGCCTCCCGGTGGATGTTCAGGGTTTAGTACTTAAAGCACCAGGACCCATCTTTTGGAACAAGGATGTGGAGCCTGTTAAGACTACAACTCCTATCATCCTCGACCATTTGCTCCGCTGGCTGGGACTGATGGGAGCTAAAACCTAACATGGTTAGGAGGACCAAGAGTTCCCTGTCCCTGCCTTAGGGGTCCTTGGCTTGCCGTTGCTTTAAAACAGAAATATTTGCGTTGTAGAAAATGCAGGCAAAAATGGACCACAAGAGCCTGCTGGATGCGGCCAATGGACCATTTAGTCCAGCATCCTGTTCTCACAGTGGCCAACCAGATCAGTGGCGTAGCGTGGGTTGTCAGCACCCGGGGCAAGGCAAGTAATTTGCGCCCCCTAACCCGTGGATTTGCGCCCCCTAACCCTAACCCCCAGATGTTGCGCCCGGTGCAGCCGGTCCCCCCTGCACCCCCCACGCTACGCCACTGAACCAGATGCCTGTGGGAAACCAGCAAGCAGGATTCGAGTGCAAGGGCAATCCTCCCCCCTCCTGTGAACTTGCTTCAGCCATGTAGTTTACAGGGTGACCTTAGGGCAGCCCACCTCACAGGGCCGTTGTAGGGATTAAATGAGGGGGAGAGAACCATGTAGACCACCTTGAGCTCCTTGGTGAAATAGGGGGGATAGAAATAAATGATTAAAAAAAAAGAAGCTTAAAGGGTACCTAGTGCAGAAATTAACACCAGCGAGTTCCAGGGCAGAGTTCTTGGGACAGCGTGTTTGCGACATGCCAGGAGGTGATAGGATGCTTGAGGCGGGTGGAGCTTTCATTTCCCCTCCCCCTTAGCCTCGTCCTTGTAGGGTTAAATGCCCCCACCCCCGGCATAGGAACCCTAGTTGATCCCATTGGCCTTGTGGGTGCAACACACTCCCCCTTCACCTAGGGAGCTAAGAGTGAGCTGTTGCTTTCTGATGGTGACTTTCCAGTGCATGGTTTAAATATGTGGGGTATATAGAATCATAGAATCATAGAGTTGGAAGAGACCACAAGGGCCATCGAGTCCAACCCCCTGCCAAGCAGGAAACACCATCAGAGCACTCCTGACATATGGTTGTCAAAGCCTCTGCTTAAAGACCTCCAAAAAAGGAGACTCCACCACACTCCTTGGCAGCAAATTCCACTGTCGAACAGCTCTTACTGTCAGGAAGTTCTTCCTAATGTTTAGGTGGAATCTTCTTTCTTGTACTTTGGATCCATTGCTCCGTGTCCACTTCTCTGGAGCAGCAGAAAACAACCTTTCTCCCTCCTCTATGTGACATCCTTTTATATATTTAAACATGGCTATCATATCACCCCTTAACCTCCTCTTCTCCAGGCTAAACATGCCCAGCTCCCTTAGCCGTTCCTCATAAGGCATCGTTTCCAGGCCTTTGACCATTTTGGTTGCCCTCCTCTGGACACGTTCCAGTTTGTCAGTGTCCTTCTTGAACTGTGGTGCCCAGAACTGGACACAGTACTCCAGGTGAGGTCTGACCAGAGCAGAATACAGCGGCACTATTACTTCCCTTGATCTAGATGCTATACTCCTATTGATATTTTGCTAGTCCTTTTTAAACGCCAGTCCTAGAATCAGAGAATTGTAAAGGGACTCCAAAGGTCATCTGGTTCAACCCACAAGCCTCGGTAGGCTGGAAGCACACGACTTTGTGCAAGAGTCTCTGCACCCTCACCTCTGGAATAGATGGTTTGGGGCTGGGATTAGGGGGATTGGGGGAGCCGGTCAGTATGAGCTCAAAGGGGGAGCTTGAACCCCCAAAGTCTGAGAATGCAAGAACTGAGCAAGAGATGGTTGGCTTATTATTTCAGCTATGATTGGAAAACAGGCATCTGTTTTATACAGGTGATTGTCTGCAGTCTTTGGGAAACCCCAAAAGTAACCCACTTCCCACTCCAGAATGAAAGCACTGGGAAAATCAGACCAGTAAGCGCTGCACATTATTAGTGGTCCCGCAACACTGAATGGCTGGCTTGGGGGGGTGCAGTGGGGAGAGGAATGGAGAATGGTTGTGGGTCCCATTTGTATAAATTGACTTCCAGAAAGGTAGTCATGTGTTTATGGGTGGCAGCAAGAAGAAAAACAACACTAATCCCTCCTTAAAGGCGAACAGATTTATTGTGTTAAAAATACCTTTCAGGCTTGCTTTTAATGATTGGTTGAAAGGAAGACCTTTTTTTTCTTCTTCTCTCATTCAGAAGCTTCCCACATTAGCAAACTTGGAGGGCCAGGTGGAATGGGGCTGCTTAAATATTTGTGTGGCATTCAGGGAGATGGAAAAAGCTGGTCCCGCCAGTTGGCTTGTGAAGCAATACTGTCTGCCTCCAGCAGGGGGAGGAAGACAGCCTTTGTATTATAGTGGGTGGCTGTTGTTAACAGATCTGGATTTCTACAGACTCATCTTCATCAATAATTGGTAAAAGGAGGGACTCAAATGTGTAGCCCAAATGGTTAAGGTACTTCCGGACAATTCACAAAGCTAAACATTTAGACAAATCTGAAAGGCAAAGCTCTGCCGAATCTCTCCTCAGAAACAAAGGGCAAGCAGTGTATTCCGAGATGTTTGAGGTAATTCTAGGCCACCTAGAAAACTGATATCTGGTACTTTACAGATCTCCAGGAAACTTTAAACATGGGATTTTATATATATATCTCATCATGAAACAAGAGCATGGATTTTGTCTCATAGGACAGCCCAGCATTCTATCGCAGAACAGGCCAGGCCACACATGGGCTGGAAGGCTAGGCTGGTTTTTGTTCTTAAAAGGCTCCTGCCAGAGCATTTATTTGTTTATTTATCCAGGTGATTTATAAATATACCTTTGTACTTCAAAGAAGTCTCTAAGCAGATTGCATCGTTTTTAGAATGTCACAAATACACAATTAAACCACAATTAAAACCCCACATTTTGAAGTAACATTGAACGATTAGTAAAGATCGTCTTAGACATCATTATAAACGAAGGCAGCTAACATTTGGGGATCATAATAACTACTTTTGGGGAGGGGTGTCAGGGGCAGCGAGGGACGTTTGAAGAAGGCAAATCTCCCCGAGTAATATAAGGATACTGGCAACTGACTGATGGAGGATATTATATACTGTAGTTGTTAAGGTATTTTCATGTGACCTAGAAAGCTGAGATTCAGCACACACGTAGTCAAAGGCAGCCTGATAACTGGGACAATCTGCCAGAGCGACGTTTTGTACCTCTCTTCCTCAAAAATGGGGAACATGATGAATGTTTTCCCACGTTACTAAAAATCTATAATCTGGTACACAGCCCCAAACACACTCATTGGAAGAGCAGCTGGGTATTGGGAGGTTTTCTCACCCAGTACAGTGGTACCTCGGGTTACAGACGCTTCATGTTACAGACGCTTCAGGTTACAGACTCTGCTAACCCAGAAATAGTACCTCGGGTTAAGAACTTTGCTTCAGGATGAGAACAAAAATTGTGCTCCGGCGGTGCAGCAGCAGCAGGAGGCCCCATTAGCTAAAGTGGTACCTCAGGCTAAGAACAGTTTCAGGTTAAGAACAGACCTGCAGGACAAATTAAGTTCTTAACCCGAGGTACCACTGTACTAAGAATCTGAGTCACAAAGTCATCCAAAACTGATAACGGCGTACAAGAGGCAAAGTCATGCTTGGGGTGCTGTGACAGACAGGTTTCTGAAGTTCTAGGGCAACTTCGCACTCTTGAATCAGGCATGGGTTCGAGGTGAGGATGGAGAAGAAAGGAGTTTTAGCAGCTGCTGTGAATGCATTCCTAGTTCTGCAGAATCCAAGCTTCGTAGGCAGGCAGGCAGGCAGGCAGGCAGGCAGGCAGGCAGGCAGATTGACCTGTGTCTATGCGCATTATCCTATTCCAAATCTAAACCCCACATCTGATGGCAGCAGTCCATGGAAGTTCGTGCTGTACTTGGTACCGGCCTGATTTTGCAAGCAACTCAAGCCCTACAGATGCACACACTACTTTTGTGTACAGACTGGAGTGGGGGCACCAGGTTGGCAGTGGTGGGACAGAGGGCAGGGACTCCAACAGTAGGTGGAGCTGGCACCAATAACAGGCAGAACCCACTAGTTATATTTTTGTCCCCATCTTCCTCCTCCCTGTCGGGTGTCATGGACTGGTTGGACGCAGAGAAATGGTGGGAGGAACCAGCTGGGGAACTACCAAGGGAAGAAGGCTCAGATGAGGCCCCTCCAGATGTTGCTGGACTACAGCTCCCATCATCCCAGGCCGTTGGCTATGCTGGCTGAGGCTGATGGGAGTTGGAGTCCATCAGCATCTGGAGGTCCACAGGTTCCCCATTCCTTTGCTTGAGGACTCCAATATGAGGTGGTGGTGCCAGTGAAGAAACAGGCTGCACACAAGCCAAGGATTTCACTTTGGCATCCTCTGCAACATTGCAATGGGTCTTGAGGTGAACCTCTTGGGTTCTTCGGAAATTTGGTTCGGGAACTGTTTTCACCAGGGATGGGTGACATGTTGTTGTTGGACTACAAAGCCCATCATGGCCGATGGTCAAGAATGCTGGGACATGGAGTCCAAGGACATATTGGGAGCCACAGCTTCACAACCCCTGCTTCGCACAGTCGCTGATTCCAGTGTCAGGCACTGTATTTGTGCACAGCTGGTGGGAAGACCCCCAAAACTCCTTATTTGCAAATCGGGGAAGGAGGTTGGCATCTTTTGATGCTCCCGTGGCGCCTCTTCTGCTTCCTTACCCAAGAAACCAGAGAGGTTAGTTTGCAGAGACAAAGCAAAACCTCTTGCATTAAACAGCGCTGCTGCTGCTTCTCTTTCTTTCGTCTTGCCTTCGGGAGCCCATATGCTCCCCCTCTCCCCTCCCAGCTGCCAAAGAGTTAAAAGGATCTGCCTCTGGAGCAACAATGCGGGCAAGCGCCATGCTCCTTCTCCCGGTTTCCAAGGCAACGCCACACTCCTCATCATCTCCAGTGCTCTGCCGCTTGATCAAAGCGCTTTGGCGCCTCCGTTGCCCAGGCAACCCATCCCTGGGTGTTCTGTGTTTCCAAAGCCCTGTACCTTGTTTTGTTTTGGTTTCTGTGGTGGGGATGCTCGTGGGAAGACCTGGAGAGGGAGGAGGATGGTGGATGGGTTGGGGAGGTGGGAGAGGACACAAGAGCATCAGGGTGACCCAACATGCCTTAACCTCCTTGGAGAGACGAGTCTCTGAGATGCTCCTGCCATGCAGCTGATACAGAGAGAGGACAAGCAAGAACAGAGGGAGGTGGACCATTGGTCTGAATCACAGAGCCATAGACTCATAGAATCTTAGAGCTGTAAGGGGTCCTGAGGGTCATCTAGTCCAACCCCCGGCAATGCCGGAATCTCAGCTAGAGCATCCATGACAGATGGCACCTCACTTGGCACTTTTCCCCAGGATGACGAGGAACCATTAATGAGCACTCTTTGGGTTTGGTCAGTCAACCAGCTACTAATCCACCTAACAGTACCAGCTTTACCAGCTTCTCTTCAAAAATACCATGGGGGACTTTGTCAAAAGCTTTACTGAAGTCAAGATACACTAAGTTCCACGGCATTCCTCTGATCCACTGAGTGTGTAACTCAGCTTCCTAACCTGCAGCCCTACATCTTTTTGGACTTCTAACTCCCATCAGCCCCTGGCAGCATGGCCCAGTGGTCAGGGATGATGACTGCTGTAATCTTGAAACATTTGGGGTGTCACAGGGTCCCCGTCTTATCTCACCCTAGCTTTCCTCACAGGTTTGGGGTGGGGGGTGGAGTCATGTATGGCAGCCTTGGGAGGAAGAGTTGTATAACAGTGAAATAATCTACACCTGAGAATAAACACCATGTAATACAGTGGTCTTACTCCTGAGTAAACATACAAAGGATTGGGCTGTCACGTGCATTAAGTCTGTCTGGCCACAATGTACAAATCCCTTTACTCTCCTTTTTAAAAAGAGAGAAAGGATATAATCGCTGTTATGTATTCAATGGTCTGTGGTTGCCTGAGTTTGAGTCAGGACTAAGGATACCTAAAAGACACTACTTGCCTGCCATTTAATTTTGGGGTTTGCTTCCATCCATTGTTAAAAGTATCCATCAGAAAAAAGTGCCAGTCAAATCAGCTGCAAGAAAAGAAAGTGTTCTTAACGTGTCAAAAAAGAAGTGGTGTTTTGAAATCAGCTGGTGTCCTATTTGTCATGCAACCAAATCCCCAGCCCTTTTTGAATTGTTCTGCCCTTCTGATATCCCTTTAGCCCTCTGCCAGACCTGAAACGGAAAGAAGTCCAGCCAGAATAGAGGGTTGTTCAGCAGGACTTCTGGGGGAGAGGGCGGCGTGCAGAGGAAGGCGACACATCCCCTCCCTCCCTCCCTCCCGCTTCCCTTAGCACTTAAGACTTTTTAACATTCCAGCGCGAGATATTTCAGGAACGAAACAAACACCAGATGCGGGAGGCAGCGCTTGATTGTCAGGAACAGGCGGAGAATGTCTGATGTGTGAAAAAGTGAGTCGGCTCCGAGAGTGCAGACGTGAGAGAGGGGCGGGCAGCGATCGCCTCTGGTGATCACTCTTGTGCATGCATAGCCACGGATTCTTCTGCCGATTTGCACCCAATATAAGAGACTGAAAGCTCGAGGAGGAGCAAAGGAGCCAGTTCTCAGCGTGCAAGACCCAAGGTGCCTCCTTGCCTCGACATCCAACTTGGATGGCTATAAAAGACGATTAGGATAAATGCGTGGAGGAGAGGGTTAGATAGATAGATAGATAATTTATTACGGGCGGAGACCAGCTTATAAAACACACTTCGGGGGTACAATCCCAGAAGGAAAACAAACATTTAAAACAATGTGCAGCAATAAATTTAAAATTTATAAATGCGATAAGCGTATAGATACTTAAAACTTTAAGATGAGCTGCTGCAGAGAGATGACCCAGAGTCACCCATGGAACCGGGTTTGGGGATTTTCTTAACGAACTAGTTTGGGTCGGGGGATGGTCTACACCTACAGATCTGTACACAGAATCTGGCGACCATCCGGGTCGTCTTATGATCTTTGCCTAACAGGAAAAAGTCAAATTTTTGCTTTTCCGGGAGGTCAGTGAGCCTCACCAGCAGAGGATCAATGGTCTCACTATGTGCCTCTTCATAAAAGGGACATCTAAAGAACAAGTGCTCTGGGCTTCCTATCTCCCCCAATGAACAGGCGCGAAGTCTCTGAGCATATGGGACTTTTTAAAAGGATCTGTCCAGGACCTGCGAGGGCAGGGCCGAGCTTCTGGCGGAGGGAGAGGGTTATAAATAGCTATGTTCTGCCTCCACAGCTGGAGTCAGCAATGCTTCTGAATACCTGTTGCTGGAAACCACAGGAGGGGATGTTTGACTCCTGCTTATGGGTTTCCCATAGGCATCTGGTTTGCACCTATGAGATCAGGATGGTGGACTAGATGGGCCTGATCCAGCACTCTCTTCTTAGGTTCTTGTACTTGAGTGCCCACTCCCTAGCATAGGTTGCCAGCCAGCCAGCCCTTTACTGGTCCAAACCAAAAAACTCATGCCCTGTCATATTTGGGTCTGAGAGCCCAACTGCAAATTCTCCCAGGCTTCCCTCCTACCGGGCTTAAGGCTGTTGACTTTTCAACCAGCCCTCTGCAGCTGTGCATTTGACACAGTGGTGAGGATCCTTTTCTTCAGCTTGTGGGCCACATTACCCTCTATGCAACTTTCCAAGGACCAAATGCCAACTGTGTGGGATGTAATCCACTGGGAGCAGTCAAGTACAACATTCCTTGTCATGCTAGAGAAGACATACGAGGGAATGTTCGGTCCAACCAGTTGAAACTTCCTTGTTCCTCCTGGCTGGAGCATCCTTCCTTTTGCATGTGATAGAAGGTGGGCGTGACCTAACCTGTGTGACCTTGCAGTCACTGGGATTATTCCCCCATATGGGGTAGCTCCACATGTACATATTTGTAACTTTAAGCCTAAAGCCTGCCTTGAGAGATCACACTGTGCTCTGCCTGATCATGAGTAAACTTTATTTTTATTGACTTTGAATAAGATTGTGGCGTCTTTATTCTTTTAAGAGGGATTCAAGGGAACTTACCAGGAACGTACAATTCAATCTGAGACAGACTGAATTGTATATTAGTGAGAGGCTCACACGAGCCTGCAACCAGCTATCTGTTGTGCTTGTAAAAGGGGGAATGTAAACTCTGCTAAGTAAAGGAACTTGCTAGCGCAAGTTAGGAATGATATTAATAAACAACATATCCTCTCCTGCCACCCTGAACATTCCCACAAGCTCTGGGCAGAGTCAAAAATCTCAAAGTGGTTGGAACAAGGAATGTTAGTTTTACCTTTGTACAGTAGGGTTGTGTCTAACACTTGCTCACGGACACCTTTTTAGCCTCCACCCAGGCAAGCAATAAGCAGTTGCAGAGTTCAAGGACACATTCCAGCCAGGCCAATACTTTCAAAGAGTGAGATGCATGGATAGTGAGGGGCATGGCCTGGGGAAAGGGGCGTGGCTGGAGAAGAGGGTGTGGTCTGGGGAGAGTCCTGCAAGCTAGATACAGAGGCCTTGGGGCTGTACCCTACTCCTGGTCCTGAAGTTCTCCATCCCTGATTTAGTAACAGAGGAGATAGGCAGCCAGTGGTCAGTGATACTGTCCACCTCCATGCTGTGAAGAACTTCACCTGCTGATTCCTGCACACCAAGCTGCTGTTAAAAGGCAAACGAACAGGTGGTGGTTGTTTTTGTTACACCTGTTTCCCACCATCTCTCCAAGGAGCTCAAAGCAGTGTACATGTGTGAACCACTTCACCCATTTTATCCTCCCATTTTATCCTCTTTTAGCCTAGCCTGGCAGGTAAGCTAGGCTAGGCTGGGACCAAGGTCACTCAGTGAATTTTGTGGCCAAGTGGAGATTTGAACCCTGGTCTCCCACGCACTAGTCCAACACTAACCACTACGCCACACTGGTTCCCTCCCCTGTCAGAATCTCCCAGGCCCCACCCCTCATTCCACAGGGGAAGGCAGAAACAGCAGAACCCATTCTTGCATGCAGAAGGTCTCGGGTTCAGCCTCTGGCATCTCCACCCATCAGAACATCAGGTAGTTGGCCTGCGAATGTCCTTGGATATGTCCATGTTAGGCAAACCCATGTCCCTTTTGCCATTGTGCTTAGGAATGCATAATGGACCACTATGAGGGCCCAGCCATTCCTGGCTTCATGTGGATTGTGAACCCCTTGCGCTTCCTTTCATTGTCCCTCACCCATGTGAGGTTCTCCTCCCAACTAATGCTGCCTCCCACTTTCTCCTCCCTAAATCTGGAGGTTCCCTGTGCAAGTGACATAGCCAGGGCTTTTTTTCAGCTGGAATTCACTGGAACTCAGTTTTGGCACCTCTCATGTGGACGCCATAGCCATTCTAAGAGAACAAGGGAGGCGTTCAGGTTGAGTTCCGGCACCTCTTTTTCTAGAAAAAGAGCACTGGACATAGCTCTCCTCTTTGGATTCTCAGGGCATAGGGGATCTCTGGATTTAGGGATAACAAAGTGTGGGGCAGCATTAGTAGGGAGATGAACATCACATAGGCAAGGGAAATTATAGGGGTTCCAAATCACATGGTGTGTACGGAAATGGACTGGTGCAGAATGCATGTGTGAATTGGCTGCACCTTAGGGTTTGTTTGGCCCAGCCTACAAGCAGAAAGGTTGCCCCATCTCTGAGCAGGCAAAACCTTTTGGGATTTGAAGAACATGTGCTAAAGCATCAGGTTGTGTTTGTAAACAAGGAATGGGTTGTGCCTACCCCACCCCTACCTTGTCCTCCCCACGTTTATGTGCCAGCCTGTGCCCTCTCTCCTCCCAGCCTCCAGCAACCCCCCCCCCTTGTTGCGTCTGGCTGCTCCCTCCCCTCGCTAACCCTCATGCTGTCTGTTGCCACGGCAACGATAGTTATGGCGACAGACAGGGTGAGATCGCAGCTGATGAATATGAAGCAGCAGCAGGTGAAAGATTGCTGAGCTGAAGCATCTCTTGCTCCGTGTGATAGTCCAGGAGGAGGAGGCCGGGTTGACACTTCAAAGATGAAGAGGCAGCTTTACAAGCTCTGGCCCCCGACTTGCAGGTGTCGGGTGAATTGCAGGTCGCTCCTGACATGCCTGATGGACCCCCGCGCTGGATTACTCATCAGTTAAGGACTCAAACTTGGTGACTCACCACCAAATGTGCTGCTTCACACCATCCTAACCTCCAAGATTTCAGGGTTCCGTTTCCTCCCAATGAGGGAGAGAGGCAACGGTGGTGTTTTTATAGGGCTTTTTTCCACAGCTGGAACTCGCTGGAACTCAGTTCCAGAACCTCTCAGGTGGCACCACCTATTTTTCTCTTTCTAGAAAAATAACACAGGGTTTATTTATACATTTCTACAGCCTGGGTCTGTGATGGAAGGCTTCACAGCATTAAAACCCCAAGAGGGTCTTGCTTCTGCCTTAGCCACAGCCTTGGAGTCCAGTAGAAATCAAGTATGTCTCTTCCTCATGGGCTTCATCCTTCTAGCTCACACACAGATCTCAACACTGGCCCTTGTCTTTTTAACTACCAGCCAGGTAAGGAAGGGCCCCCACCCATTTGCTTTCTGGCACAGAGCCACTTCCTTTGTTACCTTAAGTACCCATACTTAAAGGAATGTGGGTGGCGCTGTGGTCTAAACCACAGAGCCTAGGGCTTGCCGATCGGAAGGTCAGCAGTTTGAATCCCCGCGACGGGGTGAGCTCCCGTTGTTCAGTCTCAGCTCCTGCCCACCTAGCAGTTCAAAAGCACATCATGTGCAAGTAGATAAATAGGTACCGCTCCAGTGGGAAGGTAAATGACGTTTTCGTGTTCTGCTCTGGTTGCCAGAAGCGGCTTAGTCATGCTGGCCACATGACCCGGAAGCTGTTTGCGGACAAACACCTGCTCCCTCGGCCTATAGAGCGAGATGAGTGCGCAACCCCAGAGTCATCCGTGACTGGACCTAACAGTTAGGGGTACCTTTACCTTTTTTAACCATACTTAGGGGCCATTAGCCCTTGCCTGGCTAATTCAAAAATTGAATTTTTGCTGGATTCAGGAATTAGAAGGGACTCAGAGACACTGCCTAAACACCACCACCATCCTTACAAACTCGCAACAGTACAAACTGGCGCTTCTGGAATCCTTGTGTTTAAAACAACCTACCCCAGCCCCACGCCATTCAGATGTTTTGGACAACAATGCCCACCAGTCCCAACCAGTAGAGAGATGGTGGCAGTCATGGTCTAAAACATCTGGGGAGTAACAGGTTGGTGAAGGCTGGTTTAAAATTACAAATATAAAAATAAAAATCCACTTGCAATGTCTAATCTGGCTGATGACAAGGAATCGTAGAATTGGAGGGCACCTCAAAGGCCATCAATCCAACCCCATGCGATGCAGGAATCACAGCTAAATAATCCCTGGCAGATAACCAGCCAAACTGTTTGCAAAGCTCCAACGAAGGAGAGTCCACCACCTCCTGAGGGAGTTTGCTCCACTGTCAAACAACGCCTAATGTCAGGTGGTTCTTCCTAATGTTTAGTCAGAATCTCCTTTCTTGTAATTAGTAGTAAGAGGTGGTGGGGACTCTCTCAACCAGAGACCCTGGAGATGGCCAGTCTGATCAAACCACCCTGGGATGGAGAAATAGTCTGACCAATAGTAGAGTCTGCTGCTCCAGAGAAGCGGACACGGAGCAATGGATCCAAAGTACAAGAAAGAAGATTCCACCTAAACATTAGGAAGAACTTCCTGACAGTAAGAGCTGTTCGACAGTGGAATTTGCTGCCAAGGAGTGTGGTGGAGTCTCCTTCTTTGGAGGTCTTTAAGCAGAGGCTTGACAACCAAATGTCAGGAGTGCTCTGATGGTGTTTCCTGCTTGGCAGGGGGTTGGACTCGATGGCCCTTGTGGTCTCTTCCAACTCTATAATTCTATGATTCTATGATTCTATTCTATGATTCTATGATTCTAGAGGGCAGCTTTCTCTGTCCTAGGCAGGGCAAGATGGTCCATCCATGCCCCATTTCAGAATATTCATTTCCCACCGAAGCAAAATGCCAAACTCCCGAAACAGGCATTCCAAAACCTATGTACAGTTTATTCCAAAGATTATGTGTGCTTTGTAGTTCCATCCAGAGCTCTTTGAGCAGCATCAGATGATTCCTAAAAACAAAGGGGGGAGCAAATGATTTTTGTCCTTAATTGTCTCCTACTCAGATACATTTTTGAAAAACACACACACATATCCAGTGGATGAGAAGTTTGTGTTGCTGGCTGGCAAAAGCAGACTTGGAATCTTGCTAGGGCAGGAGCTGCAGTTGGGTGCTGAAAAGCCTTTCTGGAGCCAGGAGCAGTTTTAGCAACACTCTGCTAGCGTGATGGGGGGGTGAGTGGGTCTGAGCTGTGTGGGATGTGTTGATTCTGCCTTATGGAGAACACGGCTCTGTTGATTGCTGCTTCCCATCCAGCCCTCCTCAGCCAGCAGATCAAAAAGCAGGATGGCTGCAAGAATCCCACCATCACGGAATCTGGCTCAAAATGGAAGTCTCATTGCAGAGTTGGAGGGGCCTCCAGGGGTCATCTGCAAGGCAGGAATCTTGACTCAAGTATCCAGGACAGATGGCCATCCAACCTCTGCCACTAAAGCGCCATCGAAGGAGAGACCACCACCTCCTGAGTCTGCTCCACTGTTGAACATAGTTGTCAGGTTTAGCAGCCATTGATTGCCTTACTCTTTCATGACTTTGTCTAGCCCTCTTTTAAAGCCATCCAAGTTGGTGGCAGCCACTGGCTCTTGTTGGGGTGAATGCCACAGTTTAACCATGTGCTGTGTGGAGCACTTTCGACTGCCCTGAATCTTCCAGTATTCAGCATCAGTGTTGGAGGATAGAGGGGATTACATGTGCATTGAAACTATTGCACTGTGTAGGGCTGCCCATATGTCCAGGTTTTTCCAGACACATCCAGGAATCGGGCTGCCAAAATGGCGTCTGGGCAGATTTTTGCTGAATTGACAAAATGTCCTGGAAAACTCGGACGTATGGTAAGTTGGGAGATTTTTAAAAAATGCTTTAAAAAAGCCCCATAATATATTTTTTTTTGGGGGGGGGGAGTTTTCGCAAAACAACTTAACAACAACAACGTCTGAATTTTCACTTTGGGGAATATGAGAATCCTACCACTGTGCAAATGTAAAAAGCTGCAGCTGTCACTTCACCCAATTTTGCTGCAATCCCCCTTCCACTCCAGCCAGCAGAGGCTGATGGGAGTTGTAGTACAAAACACCTGGAGGCTACCACGATGCACACCTGCAGCCTTTCTGTTTGTGCCTGTGCCAGATGGTCATCAGTCAACCACTGCCGTGAGCAGAACAAAAGGCCCTCTGCCTTTCACTCCGGAATCTACTCTCTTCCTTGCCCTGGTTTCCAGCTGGTGAGGCTGAGGTGCCTCCGCTCACAAGTGATGGCCAGCTGTCCAGAGCGCAGTTTCCACCCACTGAGAAATCTCACCCAAGGGGACTCCAGATGGACAGCTCTGAGTCTGCCTGTCACCTAGAGAACAAGAGGCAGCCTAATGTGCAGGAAACACAGCTCAGTGACTGTGGATAACCGCCTTGCTTGTTCTTCATGTCCAACGTACCATACAGGATTCCACATTTTGGGGAGGGTGAGGGCAGGAGGAGAGAGGCAGGGAACATGCCTGATCATGGGGGGGGGGGCAGGGGACAGACACCAGGAGTGGAATCAATCATCTTTACCAGAGTGCCACCAAATTAGAGTTGGATAATGGCAAGCAATGGGTTATTTGAAGTTAGAACCTGCCACTTTAAATGGGCACATATGCCTGTCACATATTAGCCTAATTCTCTGATGAATGCTCTATTGTCCTATCTAGGTGGCCCCCACAGCCCAGGCAGGTACTCCAGCTCTCTCTCTCTCTCTCTCTCTCTCTCTCTCTCTCACACACACACACACACAGAGAGAGAGAGAGAGAGAGAGAGCACACTCACACAAGAAGGAAGTGCAGGGGATCGTTTCCAGTGTGGTGTAGTGGTTAAGAGCGGTAGTCTCGTAATCTGGTGAACCGGGTTCGCTTCCCCGCTCCTCCACATGCAGCTGCTGGGTGACCTTGGGCCAGTCACACTTCTCTGAAGTCTCTCAGCCCCACTCACCTCACAGAGTGTTTGTTGTGGGGGAGGAAGGGAAAGGAGAATATTGGCCGCTTTGAGACTCCTTAGGGTAGTGATAAAGCGGGATATCAAATCCAAACTCTTCTTCTTCTTCTTCTTCTTCTTCTTCTTCTTCTTCTTCTTCTTCTTCTTCTTCTTCTTCTTCTTCTTCTTCCTTTGTTAGAAATACCCACCTGTTATGAGAAAAAACTGCTCCTTTTCTCTTATGGGGTACCCAAGAGCCCATATAAAGTCCCTTTGTAGGTTCTCTGTCAGGAGGAGAAATTAACAGAGACCAACCAGAGAATATTGAGAAGCAAAGCAGCTAGTAAGCCTGATCTTTATTAAAGCTGTTGCAACAGGGTGCTCCCCTCACACATAGGAGGGGGGAGGGACCCAGAACAAAGGTGTGCCCGCCCTTATATAGACTTTTAAAATTGCCCACCCTCAAACTCCATACCACCGCCAGAAACATCATACATACATCACAGGAGGGGCGGACTACAACAGAAATCTGAGTGTTTTTTCTCTTGTTACAGGTAGGTAGCTGTGTTGGTCTGCCATAGTTGAAACAAAATAAAAAAAATCCTTACAGTAGCACACGAAAGCTCATACTAATAACAAACTTAGTTGGTCTCTAAGGTGCTACTGGAAATAATTTTTTTATTTTGTTTTTTTCTCTTGTCTGCTAGGTTGCTTGATTGGATTACCTGGGCATCCTGGCCACTCTTTTGTTACTGAGTTCCTGAATCCAGGCCACAGGTCACAGGCTCACACCCTATTCAAATCCTAAATGTGCCCTTAAGGCAGGATTTGTGAAAGAGACAATGGGGAGATTTCCCATTTCCTTTGACCTTGCAGAGAAATATTTGAGGTCATTTTGAGAGAGAGAAAATGTTTTCAGGACTTTTCTGTGGGTTTCAGACATGTGGTTTACATATTTGTATGTGTTTGCTTGATACATTTATGAACATCTATTTTATATATATAAGACCTTAACAATTTTTATAACACCACCAAAGCATTAAAGTCCTTTCTATATTGATTCAGGAAGTCTATTAGTGCCTGTCTGGCAACCATGCCTTTGTGATTTTGACTAGGAAATCCCACCATATGACCCCAGTTTGCTTAGGAGACCAGCTTTGCTGCAAGCAACACAAGAGCCCAGACACGCCTACCTGAATTTATTTATTACATTTCTGACCCATTCATCCCTGAAAGGAGATCAAGGAGCAGATGTGAACATACCCTCTTGTATCCTCCATTAAAACAAACAAACAAACAAACAAATAAATGCTGGAGCACAACATACAAAGCACATCTACACATACATCTAGAACAAAAACTGTGATAAAGATAGAATATGTAATTTTTTAAAAAATGAGATACATAAAATGCAATGCATGTTACAGTTTTCTCCCTTTCGGTTCTTTCTACAGAAGAATGTTTAGGACTACAGCTCCCATAATCCATAGCCATTGGCCATGCTGACTAGGGCAGATGGGAGTAGTAGTTCAGAACATCTACACAAGAACATAAGGAGAGCCCGGCTGTGTGGGATGTAATCCACTGAGAGCAGCCAAATACAACATTCCTTGTTTTGCTAGAGTGGACATGCAAGGGAATGTTTGTTCCAGCCAGTCAAAATTTCCTCTTTCCCCCTGGCCTGGAGACTCTGTCCTTGCACGTTACTAGTAGGTGGGCGTGACCTTTCCAGACCAGGTAAAAGGCCAAGTCACACAGCTACTCCTTCTCTTTGGTTTTCTTTTTCATCATGCAAACATCCTGTTTCACCTGGGCTATACTGCTGGCTGCCAACCAGCAGTCCCCCAAGTTATCTCCCATATTGGGTAAACCTGTTTGTACATGTTTTTAACTTTATGCCCAAAGCCTGCCTTCAGGGATCATGCTGTGGTCTGATCGTGAGTAAAACAACTTTTTGTTACTTATGAATAAGACTGTTGTGTCTTTATTCTTTTAGGAGGGATTCAAAGGGGTCTTACCAGGAATATTAGAACATATCTCAGTCTGGGCAAGCCAGATTGAATTGTTTGTTGTCTTAAGAAACTCACATGAGTTTGCAACCAGCTTTCTACTGCCTTAGAAGGGGAATACACTCTGCTAAGTGAAGAAACTTGCTAGCACAAGTTAGGAAGGATATTAATAATCAATATATCCTCTCCTGTCACCCTCAACTGCTGCCACCCACATGCTGCTGGATCAGACCAGTGGCCCATTTAGTCCAGCATCCTGTTCTCAGTGTGTTCAACCAGATGTCTATGGGTAGCCTGCAAGCAGGAAATGAATTCAACAAAGCACGTCCTCCTCCCTCTGATTGGTTATCCCTATTCTACAGGACCTATTTGCCACAGATCACTGAACTAGGGGCATTGCTTTTAATTGCATTGGGAGGTAAGCATCCAAATTGAGTATCAATTTCACATATCAGCATAATAGGCCAGGAGTAGATTGACTCCCTTCCCTTGCATCCTCTTTCAGGTAGATTAGGCTAAAAGACTAACTGGTTTACGGCTATCCAGGGAACTTCATGGTCTAGGGATGTATGTAGATGTTAGGAGAGGATATATGAATTAGATATTGTCCTTTATTCCTCACATTTATGAGTTCAGCAGAGTGCATCCCTTATATAGGCTAGTTTTAGCTTTTTGGTTTAAGCAATCCAGGATGCTTTAAGGCAGACTAGATTCTCCTGGAATTTCCTCCCTTTCTCCCCCTCAAAACAACAATCACATAAACCGTCTTGTAAAAGCTAAACATTATGTACCAAGCTTGGATCCTAGAACAATAGGCAGGTAGGATCCTAGAAGGCAACAACTGATTGGCCTGCAGGAGCAGCCCAATCAGGCTCCAGGAGGGAAGCAGAATCGGCCAATCAGATGGGACCCATTGTGTAAATAATGCATGTAAAGCCAGAGGTTTTGGGGAAATTTCATTCACTGTTTTTACGAGCTGCAATAAAGAGCATGAAATCACTATACAACTCCGAGTATATTTCACTAAAAATAACATTTACTCACACAGAGTACTTGTTGAAGAGTAGCAGATAAAGCAGCTTTGTTCAGGCAGGCTTAAAATGGCAGTTCAGTTACAAAGACATACTTTAGTCTAGCTTAAGATGGTGTCTGAGCACTGGAGCTCAGATATGTTCTCACGTTGCTGGAATGAAGTGAAAAAGCAAAGAGCAAAGAGGAAGATTATGTGTGGCTAGATCCTCTCCCTGCCAGGGCACACTGAGTGCGGCACTCAGAGCTCTCTCTAGAAAACCTACAGGAAAACTCTTCCCATCATGTGCCATTGTTGGTTTGACCGCATTGTGAATATCCCACACATTGCTGAGCAGGGATTTGAACCAGGTTGAAGTCTGGCACACACATCCCACCCACTACACCACACTGCCTCTGCAGGGACGCGGACTTATAAAAAATATTGGGGGGGGGGCCGGGAAAGCTCATGAATAATAAATAAGCTCATGAATATGCAAATAAAGTGGCGCCGCCTCCTCGTGAGCGAATAGGGGAGAGCGTGCTGCGCCTATTAATCAGCTCCGGAGCGGAAATTGGGTGGAGCTTTTGCTCGGGAGGGAGGGCAGGAGGCATGCAGCCCGACCCTGTGCATTTTGGGCTGGGGGAGGGGCGGCGATGGCGCTCTGCTGGAGGGGTGCCGGAGATTATTGGGGGGCGGAGCCCCCCCAAACGAATTTTTGAGGGGGCTCGGGCCCCCTCAGGCCCCATGGAGTCGGCGCCTATGTGCCTCTGTTACTGTATGGCACAGCTGGGAAAGCTCAGCACACTTTTTGGCTCAGCAAGGATGCGTAACAGTGCCACCTGCACTCAAACCGTGACACTGCACATCACACCATACGAGTTCTCATGGAGGGCAGGCCATAGAATTCGGCTCTAGAGTCTATGCGGAAGTGCTTCCTGGACTGCATCCATGCTATTCCGGGGGGGGGGGACCAAAACGCTTCCCAGCTTTGGGTGAAGCGAGCTCTTTACATTTCCATGCCTTCCTTCCTCCCTACAGCTGCAGTGGTGTCAGCGGCAGGCCTCCCTCCAGAATGCCAAGTGGAGGAGGAGGAGGCGGGGCTCTGAGTTGCAGTCTCATTCAAGAGATTTTATGAATAAAAATGGGCTACGTGCCTGGCTACCTCTTCAATGGATACACTCAGGGTTTTAGTGAAAGGCGCTTGCAGGCATTCCAGTGCCAGTTGCCGCAGATGCAGCCCTTGGCACAGGCACACAAAAAAGGCACCCGCACAAAGGATCACAAAACAAAGGGACACACTGCTGTGCACAGTTGCAAAATCTCCTCCCCCACATTTTTAATTTTTTTTTGCTTGTTCAGGCCCCTTGCCCACCCTCCACCTGGCCCCTTAAACTCCCAGCAAGTGCTTCTTTCCTCAACCAGCTGCTAGGCACCAGGGAGGCATTTAGTCTACTAGCTAAATCGAACCTCTCTGTTCAGAGGCAGTGTACCATGCAATATCAGGCGCTGGGTGGTTGTCACCTTCGCGCTCTGCTTGAGAACTTCCTGGATGCACCTGGGTAGAAAGAGAACGCTGAGTCCTTTGGCCTTTGGACACGATCCTGCAGGGCTCTTCTTGTGTTGCTTGAGCTTCGTAAAGCAATTCAGGCATGCAAAAAGTCACGAGCTCTTGCGAACCCACAGCATCTTGGTCCCAGGCAGAATCTCTTTCTTCCCCATATGATTTGCCTTCCCCAAACTTCAGGGCCGGCCCAAGACATTTTGGCACCTGAGGCGAACCACAAAATGGTGCCTCCCCTCCCCGACAGGGAAGAAGTGGATGACAGGGAAGAAGATCGACATCAGGAACAAAGGGGGAACAAATATTTGTATCAGGATCTGCTGCCCTTGTAGATCTTGCTGCCTGAGGTGGTCTCCTCACCTAGCCTTATGGGTGGGCCGGCCCTGCCAGGCTTGCCCCAGAGGTTTCTAAGGCACATTGAAAGACTATCAGATTTTATTGCGGTGTAATTTTTGATCCAGTAAATTTAGCAAAGTAACACAGCTACTGCTCCAGAATTTGCCTATTCTCCCCTCCTGTGGTCTCCAGCAACAGGTACACTGCTTTCCTTCCATTGCACATCTACTCTTCATAAGATCTCCCACACACTTGTGGTATCCTAGGAAGCTGCATTATACTGAGTCAAGCCATTGGTCCATTGCCTGCACTGGCTGGCAGCAGCTCTCCAGGCTTTCAGACCGGGTCCTCCCCCAGCCCTGCCTGGGACTGCCATGGCTTGGTCCTGAGACCCCCTGACTGTACAACAGATGCACTACCCCTTTGCCATGTTAGATACATCCCCTGCTGCTGCTGCAAATATCCCTTACATAGCTACTCTACAGGAGTTTTATCTTCTCTGCACCCCAGAAATTCGCAGTTTGCTTCTCCACTGGACCAAGCAAGCGGGAGGGTTCCTAGCCCCACAGCCCTGCAGCTGAGACTTGTCTTTGCTCCCCTTTGACCAGCTGGAGGAGGAGAAATCGTCTTGCCGGCGGCGTTTCTGCTCTTGCTCTGTCCCTCTGTGACAGAGATCATAGGGAGATAACGAGCTCCTTGCTGCAGTCCTGCCAGAGCCTTAGTGGAATTTCTCAATGCAGCCTGGCAGACGGGGCGGCGGGGCGTTAAGGAGCTGGCTGTGGTGCTGAATATTAATACAGCCCGTTTGCGCCAAAGGTAGCATCCTCGGCAAAAGAAAATCTGGAGCTTCTCCGTCCTGGTTAGGAGATAGGCTGGAAGTGGGCAGGGTTGGGGGAGAGGGAAGAGGAGCAGCCTCCTCCTCCTCTGTGGCTCTCATTGATAAAATGCTCTAGTACCATCCCTGCCTGCCGCCTCTGCGACATCAACATCCCTTTGCAGGGAGAGGAGTCACAGAACTGAGAAAAAGACCTAAGCAGGTTATGCAATCCAACCCGGAGCCCTTGTCCTAGAGAGCTCCACATCATCTGCCTAAAGCTGCCCTTTTCTACGAAAGCTTTGAAAGGAATGGGTTTCCCATTACCACAACTTCTTGAGAAAGGGCAGACCTTTTTCTTTAGCTCTTAGCTTTATGTAAGGCGATGCGCCTTTGTTCTTTGTTTCCTTGTTTATGTTGCTGCACCATCAATGTCCACGGTGTTTGAGAGTGCAAAAGGAAAGGTCCCTGCCCCCAAGGAGCTTGCTCTGTGAACTTCAACACCAAGGAGGGGAAGCAGGAGGAGACTGGGAAGTCTATGGGATTGCTTCAGTTGCGCCTACTTGGAGTTGGTTCCAGTAGAGCATATGATGCAAGGGGTCATACCAAAGGTTTCAAGGACAAGGTGGGATTGGAGGAGGAATCCGAAACAAGAGATGGATGACATCAGACAGGTGATCTGGGTGGCAGTTTGAGGCATGCCTGGCAAAGTTTTTATGTAAGACTATACCATTATGTAAGTGTTTATGTAACACTTTCTCATTATTTCTCCACTCACATTTGGGGGAAAGGGTTCTTAGAATTTGGGATTTGGTTTTCAGATCTATTGGATAGCCATGTGGGCACTGCTTTGCTTATTATTTGCTGTGATTTAGGGAATCTCTATATCTATCTATCTATCTATCATCTATCTATCTATCTATCTATCTATCTATCATCTATCTATCTATCTATCATCTATCTATCTATGCTTTGAGACTGCCCTGTCCTTATTGCACTAAAGTCTTCAGCATTACCCAACCTGATGTGGGCTTAAGGGAGTTGAAGGTAAAACGTCTGGGGGGGCACCAGGTTGGGGGAGGCTAGCCTGCCTGACCATCTAGGATATCCATTGCTATTCCCATTTTACAGAAAGCAAACATGAAGCCGAGGATGACTCACCCAAGGCCAGCAAATAAATTGATGGCCAAGCAGTGGCTGAACCTCAAATCAACATTCTACAACTTGTAACAATGGCTGCACAATATATTTGGTGCCAATGGGTCCTGTAAGAAACAATGCCATGACAGGGGCCCTGATTACAGGGCTTAGCAACCTGCTTTGGATGGGCATATCTGGCGTGGAGGAGGAAGTTGGAGTTTGATTAATGGACCAAAGGTGAGCCTGGTAAGGGCAAGGTGGAGGTATGTTGGTCTAGCAAAGTCTTTGGTGAAGGTCTTGAGAAGAACCGCAATAAACGTGGCTTGGAGAACTAATGGGCAAAGGTTGCTCAATTTCATAGAATCATAGAATCATAGAATCATAGAGTTGGAAGAGACCACAAGGGCCATTGAGTCCAACCCCTTGCCAAGCAGGAAACACCATCAGAGCACTCCTGACATATGGTTGTCAAGCCTCTGCTTAAAGACCTCCAAAGAAGGAGACTCCACCACACTCCTTGGCAGCAAATTCCACTGTCGAACAGCTCTTACTGTCAGGAAGTTCTTCCTAATGTTTAGGTGGAATCTTCTTTCTTGTAGTTTGTACAGTGAGTGCCTTGGTAGAAGTCAAAGAGGCAGAAGTGGGAGATTAGGCAGGACAAGAGGCACTAATAGCAGAAAAGCCTAGGAGAAGCAGAGTGGTCAAGGACAAAAAAAGCAAGGATGAGGTATCAGGACCATCCCCAGGTGCACTGGATGTAAATAAGCTGCCACAAACCACACTTTCCTTCAGACAACAGATTTCACTGGATAAACAGGGAAGAGTCACTGTTCTGCACAGTCAGACACTTGGCTCACCAGGTGTTGAGCAATCAAATGAAGACAAAGCAAATGATGTGGGCATTGGGTGGTGGTGGAGGAGGAATTGCATGTGCTCATCTTGCTGCCCCTTTTCCCTGTTGCCCTCTCCCACTGCTTCCCTTTCTCTGTTCTTTGCTATCCCCACCTATTCCTTGTGTTGTCCCTGCTACTGGCAGAATCTAGACTGGAAGCTTCTTGGGAGCGGGGAGGCATCCTTGTTAGTTCCTGCATGTCGTTGTGCGAATGAATGAACCAGCCTGCAGTTAGAGCAGAGCACGAAACAACCTAAAAATGAAGAGCAGAGGTTTGTTGTGGATGCCGAGAGCATGAATACAGCTGGACCCCACTCATGCTGACTTCTGTTGTCTTTTGTTAGAGGGGTAGCTTGCAGAGCCCCTAAGTGGCATGTTAAATCCACAGGCGTGGCAGGAGAACCATGCTGGGGATCAGAGGCATTGCTGGCTGACATTTCTTTCTGTTTGTGTGGTTATAATGGGCTCAACATTTTGATCACTGTCAGCAGTGCGGGAAAGGGATCCACTAGCATCACCATTACACACAGCTCACTCTGCGTCAAGGTGATGCAGATGTTAATTACTTTTTCCTTAAAAATCCAGCAGAGGCAGTGGTGGCAATGCAGGAAAAGATGAATGAAGCTTCCCCCCCCCCAAAAAAAAGGTGTCCATTCAAAAACAAAACAAAACCCTGGGTGGGAGGTGGAGGGTGTGTTATGGTTTCCTCCCCATTTAATAAAAATGACCCAAAGTTTTGCAGAATAAGGATACCACCCCCTATTAACTGGAGGATGGACACGCAAACACCATGTCCCTGCACACATATTGAGAAGCTGGTGGCTCTTCCAAACTTTCATGCATGCTCATCAGGAAATATTACATACATAAAGAAAGAAGGTTCACAGACAGCTGCCAATCACTGTGGGATAGAGGGAAGGAACAAAGAAAAAGAAAATTTGCAGACTAGTGGGGAGGGAAGGATTTTAGAAGTGATTGCTGCTACTTCTCTGTCTGCACTCCTCCTGCAGTGGGTGTTAACAGTGAGCCTTCAGTGTGACCTTCACTAGGACTAAGCGAGGGCAGTCCTGCCTTCTTGCCTCTTCTCGATGATTCTGCAGTCTGAACCGGAAGAAGGGAATGAATGGCATGCAGCAGTTAATTCAGCCTCTGCCAATGTAGCGCTTTGAGACTTAAGGTATTAATGGGATGTTCATCGTCACAGCAGCTCTGCCAGCTAAGGGGAGAGCTGCACCCCCTCTTCTCATCACCACCACCTCATTTAGCAGCCGGGAAAGCAATGCAGCAGTCAAAGCACTGTCCAGGGAATCTGAGCCAGAACCAAGCATTCCCAAATCAGTACCTTAAGCCACAAGGCTGTTCCAAGCGTGGAAAGTGACTCCAGAGAGACTTGCGAGGGAAGGAGGTCTGCACAGCTGTCGCCGCACTGCGAGTCGCTGGATCTGTCTTGCAACGTGGATTTTGTGGCACCGTGGCCATTTGAGTGTGTGCACTGATAAACTCCCTTGTATCCAGGAGGCATTTCCAGGCGCACCTGGAAACTCCTCCTCTCCAAGTGTGCGGACGGGGAATGGAATCTGTGCAGCCCAACAGGGTGGATTTGCTTCCTCCATCCTGGGCTGCTTCACTCTTTTATAGGGTGCTTTACATCTTGATTGTTGGCTGCACAAAGCTCACTTTTCAGGCTTCCATTCACAACCTGAGCCTCTTCAACTGCATATGTGCTGCATTTCAGGTTTCTAAATTTTGTGGAAATGACTACTAGCCATCATGGCTGTATTACCTCTGAATACTAGTTGCTGGGAGTGCTATTGTGCTCATGACCTCCTTGTGGGCATCCCAGAGGCCGGGGTGATTGGCCTGTAGCCCTCCATAGGTTGTTGGAATACAGCTCCCATGATCCTTGACCATAGGCCTTGCTAGCTGGATCTGGTGGGAGTTGGTGGGCTACAGATTAGCCACCCCTGCCATGAGCATCTGGCTGGCCATAGCAGAAGCAGGACATTGAACTAGGGAGGTGTTTGGTCTGATCTGGCACGGCTTTTCTTATGTTCTGATGCCCTAAGGACATTGGCCCCTGACTGACACCTCAAGTTAGTGATGGAGGTCAACCAAACATATTTATATTGCTCATGAATGTGTTTCGGGGAGGAGAAGGACCAAAGTGGTCCAGGAAGTCACGCAGATGCAGAACCTGAATTAAGGAAAAGTGAAATTATTGGTGGTGTATTTTCATACCCAGTGGGCAGCAAGAGGACTTTGACAGGAAACCTGCAGGCCCCACACTGCTTTATCATGGGGGCAGGGGGGGGGAGAAAGCAAAAATTTCAGGCCCCCTCCCTCAGCCCTCACGCTACCTCCCCAAAGCTGGCTAAGCAAGGAGCTGGGCTTTGGGAAGGAGGCATGAGGTTCTGGCAGGGTCCTAGAGTCCTTCTACCTCCTTCCCAAAGCTGGATAAGTGATGAATAGACTCTGGGAAGGAGAAAGGAGGGCTCTGGGACCCTGTCAGAGCCTCACGCCTTCTTCTCAAAGCCCGGTGCTTTGCTTACCTGGCTTTGAGAAGGCAGTGTGAGGGCTGCATGTGGCCCTTGGGCTGTGCGTTGTACCACCCTGTCTTGCTGCACATCTGTCTGCACATCTGTCTGTCTTAAAGGTAAAGGGACCTGCCTCATCTCGCTTTATTGGCTGAGGGAGCCGGTCTACAGCTTCCAGGTCTTGTGGCCAGCATGGCTAAGCCGCTTCTGGTGAACCAGAGTAGTGCACTGAAACACCATTTACTTTCCCGCCAGAGCGGTACCTATTTATCTACTTGCACTTCATGCTTTCGAACTGCTAGGTTGGCAGGAGCAGGGACTGAATAATGGGAGCTCACCCCATCGCGGAGATTCGAACCGCTGACCTTCTGATCGCCAAGCCCTAGGCTCTGTGGTTTAACCCACAGCGCCACCCACGTCCCATCTGTCTCTCTTAAAGGGCTTCAAATATCTCAACTCACCAATTGCTCAACATTAGACATTCATCGCCAACTGTTTAGTACTTAGCAAAGAAAAGAAAGGGAAGTATTTGTCACCACAGCACAGCACATTATTTTCTCTAATGTTAGAAAGCATTAAAACATACCTGAAGCAACACATCCTTCCCATCAAAGCTGATGTCACTTAGAGGATGTGCTGTATGTTCATTTGTCATTTTTCTGAGCAAATGCAAAGCGGAAGGGAAGGTTGCTATTTACCAAGACCCCACTTCAAATAGAGACATGGATTCTGAAGAATGGGGCAATTATTTTCTCATCCAGGTAATTAACACCATGGTTCCGTTTGCTCCTGCCCAAAAATGGTATTTCCCCCTTTCTGTATTTCTCATAATCTGGTCATATGATTCTGCTGAGAGTTTGGATTTGATATCCCGCTTTATCACTACCCTAAGGAGTCTCAAAGCGGCTAACATTCTCCTTTCCCTTCCTCCCCCACAACAAACACTCTGTGAGGTGAGTGGGACTGAGAGACTTCAGAGAAGTGTGACTAGCCCAAGGTCACCCAGCAGCTGCATGTGGAGGAGCAGAGACGCGAACCTGGTTCCCCAGATTACGAGTCCACCGCTCTTAACCACTACACCACACTGGCTCCTTAGCCTAGAAACCAATCTTTCAGTAAGGACAGTCAAAATGCTGAACCCTAGTTAACCCCTCATCTGTGCAACAACATTGGGACCTTGGCATGACGTGCAGATGGTAAAATAAAATAAGAATTATGATGGTAGGGATGTAAGTTGGATTTGCCACTTTCACAAGAGTCAAGCCTGTCAGAAGCTAAGAGAGCAATTGTGTGTGATAGATAGATGATTGCTAAACAAACAAACAACCCAAAATGGCTTCTAAGTGGTTTACAGCCATAACGTCGGTTATGAAAACCCATTTATGTTTAACACACACATGAAAAGAGTTCTATCAAAGATATTTTGACGGAAGTATACAATGCAAAAATTGACTGGACGACTATGAAGTCCTTTAAAAATGTTGGGACCTTAGGCTGAAGGACGAGTGATAACATACAATAAGAATTATGGTGGTAGTGATTCAAGTTGAATCTGCCTGTTTGACAGGAGTCAAACCTGTTTATAGGCACAAAGGCAGGTGAGCCTTGAGGAACCAAGGCTGAGGTGGTCGGGGCAGTGCCCCATTTGCCCAGTGGATTCACTGCCACTGGTTCCAAGCGGGACTGAGTAATAAATGCTGGGTTGTAGGTGGTTCTATTGTAGACTTGTCTCCAGGAATGCAAGAGCAAAAGGAAGGCAGGTGCTACTGTACTTGCCTAGGGATGCTTTGCTGTCAATGTTTTATTGATGGAGCAAACTTTGTGCATACTGTCCACCCACCCGTCCCCCTATAATTGTCTTGGGGTAATGGGCTATAAGAAGCCTTCCAAAGCCCTTTCCCCACCGGTGCTGACTCTTCCTGGCTCGACAAATGAAGATCCTCTCAATGAGCTGTGATGACATTTCCTGCCCTGAACGTTCGGTATCTGTGAGTTCCCCCTGTGGCTTGAATGCTGTAGACAGTCTGTGCAGCTTCCGTAAATGTGGGCTGTGCCTTCTGTACATCTCCTCCTGGATTTTTTGATTTGCCTCGTGAGAATGGAACCGGGGGGCAGGGGTGGAATAGGCTCATTGTGGGGCTCAATATTTGATATTGTTGCTGACGAGCTGGAAAAGATTCAGTTCTGAATATTTTATTAACTGCCAGCAGATGATGATGATGATGATGATGATTATTATTATTATTATTATTATTTAAAAAGAGGAAACTTGGCAGTGCCCATTGCTGTGACCTTTCTGCCTACCTACACAGCCAGTTTGTGCTTATATTACCAGGGAGTGGAGCATCCCCAACAGAACTGTGGGACCAGTCTCAGTTTCCACACCCAACCTTTCCATGTTGAGGGGGGAACTGAGTTGCCTTTCCTAAGGGTACCCCAAATCTTGGAGCTAGTGTCTCTTCTTGACTCTGAGCCATGGGGAAAGAGCCATAACACAGTAGGACATCTGTTTTGCATGCAGAAGGTCACAAGTTCAATCCTTGGCATATCCAGGTAGGCTTGGAATGTCTCCCATCTCAAATGTGGGAGACCCACTGCCAAGGAGTGTAGACAACACTGAACTCAGTGGTCTGATTCAGTATAAGCCAACATTCTAGGTTCTTCTGCTGTTGGTACATGTTTCCCCTCTTCCAGCATTGAAAGGTCCCAATGCACGGCTTTCAAAAGTCTGACTTCCTTTGGAAGGAGATTCAGAGTGTAATTGCAATATTTTGTTCTATATGCATCACTTTTCAGGGATTCTTTGGTTGGTTAGAGTGTGGTGTTGACAATGACAAGGTTGCAGGTTCAATCCCCGTATGAGACAGTTGCATATTTCCGCATTGCAGGGGGTTGGACTGGATGATCCTCAGGGTCCCTTCCAACTTTACAATTCGTCGATTCTACGATTCATATAGAGCAAGCAGCATATATCTCAAGTAAGTGGAAGATCCCCTACCCCAGATCAGATCCCCAGAAGGAATTGCCTAAATCCTCAAATGTCTTCTAGCCTACAACTCAAAATTGATCTCAAACTGGAAATTCCACAGAGCAGCCTTAGATCTGCCCTTCCTCCGTGGCTGAGATGTGGTAGAAGGTATACTAGCTTCCTGTACCCTTCCCCAGTAAGAAGCCATCAACCATCCATCCTGAGCAATTGATTGATGGATTGAGTCACCGCCTTCCACACAAGGTTTAAGATGATTTACAGACATAGCAGAAAAACAACCAAAATAGTTTTAAGAACAGTGCAAAATAATGACATAGGATAGGTTTGAAAACAATACAGAATAACTCCTAAGGCAGAGGGATCTTTTCACCCAGCTTGTCAAAACAAGAATGTCTTCAATTGTTTCCAGAAAGGACAGATAATGGGTGCCTGTTGTAGCTCAGTAGTGATGATGTTCTACAGAACAGGCGTGGCCACAATGAATTGCTGTGCTCTGAATTAGCGGCCTCCTGATATTTTAGGGACTTCAAGGAGATACTGTCCTGCAGAATGCAGAGATGAACAGGGCACACAAGGTGGTCTCTCAAGTATCCTGATCCTGAACTGTAGAGGGCCTTATAGTCCTGAACTTGGCCTAGGAACAGATGATCAGCCAGTGCAGATCCTACAGACAAGGTATTACATGCTGGCAGCAGCTTCCTCTTACAAGCAGCCTAGATAGTGGCTGTGCAGTAGCTGCAGCCTCTGGACCAACCTCAAGGGCAGCCCCACATGAAGCACACTGCAGTAATCCAAACTTGTGGTTACCAGTGCATTGACAACTGGTGGTCAAGCTATCTGGATCCAGAACAGCCTGTGGCTGTCTTAACAGCCAAACTGGAAAATGGCACTTGTACCCACCAAGGTCCATAGCGCCTCCAGTGACAGCAGCCGCACCCCAGGAATGGCTTCGACTGCCTGGCTAAACCAGGTGAGGGTAGCTGATGGGACTCAAACCCTCGGTGAGTTAGGGACTTCCCCTGCATGAGAAAACAGGCTCTGGTGGATTGAGCGGACAAAACCAATAGCAGGTCCAATGGTCAAGAGGGTGGTTTCTGCACATGCTGTAGTGTAGAGGGAAGTGAGGGGCAGATGGGGCTCATCAACCTGGGACAGGAGTCCGTGTAGGAAAATCTGGTCATAAACCTCTGCTGCTTTGCAGGACATCTTCTGTATGGAAAAGGCTAAGGGGTACGGCAGCAAGAATATTACTGGCACAGAAATGGAAACAAGAAGAATTACCGATGAAAGAAGAGTGGCAAATGAAATTAATGGACTATGCAGAATTAGACAAATTAACAGGAAGGATTCGAAACCTGAAGGACCAGAGATTCTTGGAAGACTGGAGTAAATATTTGAACTATCTAAAAAGCAATTGTAATAAACAGATTATGCTAGTAGGACTGCAAGAAGTTCTGTAAGGAGGATTATGTGAAATATTGCAAGGAAGACTATGAAGAGAACTATTAGTTAATGATAATTAAAAGTAAAAGAGAAATTAAGAAATGCAGGACAAGTGATAAAGAACAGAAAATCTTCAGAGGTAGCTGATGGAAGTCTAAAATATTGTATAAGATAGAATTTATGTTAAATGCTTGTTGGAAATGATATGTTAAAAAATCAATAAAAATGTGTGTATGTGCTCTGGAGGTCTTTCAAGCAAAACCCTTGGCGCAATTACTCTACGGGGCCCAAATCTGGACGGGAAATCATTGCCGCACACTTGAAATGGTCCAGTCTAAATTCTTAAGACAGATTCTAGCCGTTCCACCATGCGCACCAAATGCGGCCCTACGGCTGGAGACTGGCCTCCTCTCCGTCGAAACCCGAACCTGGTTAAGAACTTTTAACTATTGGCTTCGCTTAAATTTAAACCCATCCGGACTACTACCTCTAGTAGCACGAGATGCTCACAGAAGTCAGTGGTCCAAAGTAGTGCATCAAAAACTACTTATATGTGGCCTCCAAGCACAGCATCTCCTGAAAATGGGTCTCCCCAAGGCAAAAACTATTATTGATCAGCGCATGAAGGATATTGAGCAGCAAAATAATCTGGCCTATATTAAGAAATTTAGTGCTTGGTACGCTTATCTGCCCCCCTCCCACTTTGATTTTTGGGCACCTTATTTGTCTACCTTAACCATTCCAAAACTCAGGCGGGCCTTTACACTGGCCAGACTAAATATGTTACCCTCGGCTGTTCTTGAGGGTAGATATCAAGGAACTTCATTCGAGAACCGGCTCTGCCCCTGTGGAGCTGGCTGCGTGGAGACTGTGTCACACGTCCTCTTGTCTTGCTCCCTATATAAAGATCTCAGGGACGAGACCATGGCGCCGCTCCTGTCTGGCATCCCGGGCCACTCTTGTGAAGCCAAACTGTTCTCACTCCTGGCCGACCAGAACGGCTCGACAACAGAGAAGGTTGCCAGATTTGTCGAGAGAGCAATGAGGCTGAGAGCTGCTACCTGAGTGACATTAGCGTCGTCGCCCAGATTCCTCTCCTAGGATCTTACTATTATTATCGTTATGTTTTGTTACTATTATTTTGTCATCCCCTAAAATGTTTTTTATATAATTGACTTTTTAGTTTTATTCTTTGTGTGTCGTATTGTTGTTTTATTGCTATGGCCGATGGCTGACGCAAATAAAGATTAATTCATTCATGTGTGTGTGTGTGTATAGAAAAGGTTAAGGGGTAAACTCTACACAAATCCAGAGTGATGTCCCTAAGGCAGTTGGATGACTCCTTGTGTGCTCCTTCCAGCAACTCCTCTAGGCAAGCTGGTGCCAAACGCATTGCTCTGCTTTCCATTGGACCACATCAGTGAGGCTGAGAGGAGGGTCTTGTTGTCAGAGCAGCCCAGGACCTCCATGCCCACTGCCCAGTCTTGCACCCCAGGGAGGTCATTTTGGTGCTGCTACCACAGCACTTCAACTTCACCCCTAGAGGCGCACCCCATTGCTTCTTGAGACAGGCGGATGCTGACAGCAACAACAATAGGTCCGTACACTGTAGCTTGGCTTTCCCCAACCTGGTGCCGTCCACATGCTTTGGACTACAATTCCCAGCAGCTGTGCTGGCTGGGGCTGATGGGAGCTGTAGTCCAAAACACCCAGAGCACACCAGGGTGGAGAAGCTTGAACTAGATGCTAACTATGGATGGCAGAGAGGAGAAGGAGATGGAATGAATGGGCGATGCTCCAAGACAGGGGTGAATATGAGTAAAAGCAACTACATGCTCAGTCCTCACTGGATCTCAAGTGATTTCTCTCTCTCCTCTTGGTATCGTCTTCCTCTATATTCACAACATTGGGAAAGATGGAGGGCACAAGGAGAAGGGGACAACAGAGGATGAGATGGTTGGACAGTGTTCTCAAAGCTACAAACATGAGTCTGACCAAACTGCGGGAGGCAGTGGAGGACAGGAGTGCCTGGCGTGCTCTGGTCCATGGGGTCACGAAGAGTCGGACACGACTAAACGACTAAACAACAACAACAAATTTTTATGACACCCCAGCAGTGAAGGTCTCTGGGCATTTTACATCAAAATCATTAAATGGTCACTAATAAATAGTTAAAATACAATATGAACAAAAAGCAAACAAGCCATCTCCACAGTATAATACACACTGCAGCAGAAGGTAAACAATACCATTCAATATAAACCATGCAACTATTTATAACTATACAATTCAATACAAACTAAAAAAACAACAACAAACTTTTAAAATCCCCCAAACTGCCATCCTGTACTTGAAGATAATCAATGTGCCTCTCAATAGATAGATAGACAGGCTTGATGCAACCCCTGATTTCCTCTGATTCTTTGCGGCTTTCATCCACCACTTCGGCATGTTGCCAGCCCCCTCTCAGAAATTCTGCACTGGGCAAACAGGGTCTGAGTGCCAAAAGGATGCCTTTCCAATGCTCCTGTGTAGGCAGGTACTATGATGCCTTGAATCTTGGCTGTAGCTTTTCTGTTAAAAGAAGCCAAAATGGCAACTGACCTTTTGGGTCCCAACATCACATCCCTTGAATCATGTTTAGAGCTCGGTTGGACTGGCAGTGCTGGAATTTTCCCATTCCAATTAGCCACTCCAAATGCCACTTACACAGCCTATCAGAGCCACAGCAGGGAAGAAATCTCACACCTGTGTCTGTTTTCTTATGCAAAGGGATGCAGTGAATCAACAGACCTTTGCCCAGTTGTTGTTGTTGTTGTTGTTTTTCATTGCAGTGGGTGGGTGTCATAATCAAATAACAATAAATTCTGGAAGCTGAAAGGTGTTTGAGGTTAGAAGCAAAATCTGTTTCATCATTAAGAACTTCAGGAGAGTTTGGCTGCTAGATCAGGCAAAAGGCCCAACCTGCCCATATCCTGTTCTCAGGGTGACCAACCTGATGCTCATGGGAAGCCTACAAGCACAACCTGAGCACAACAGCACCTTACCCCTCCTGTGGTTTTGAACAGCTGGTATTCAGAAGCATACTGCCTCCAGCAGTGGATGGTAGAACATGGCTAGCAGCCATTGGTAGTCTTATATTCCATTAATTTGCCAGCAGATGCCTTGGAGGTTGATAAGAGACAAGAAAATGAGTGTCTCTCATGGCTGGTGCTCATTTGGGCTGGTAGGGCAGAAGGCAGAGAGGCCAACAGTAGGTGGAATCAGAGTCCATGATAAGTGGAGGCAGAAGCAATAATAGTTAGAGCCAATTGATTCTAGCTTTGTCCCTTCCTCTGCTGAGTGCTACAAAGTCAACAATGAGGCTAAGGAGGAGCAGTAAGGAGGACAGCTGCAGTATTCTAACCTAGAGGTTACCAGAGCAAAGAGGATAGAAGTTAGATTATCCCTGTCCAGATATGGGCCACCAGCCAAAGCTGATGGAAGGCACTCCATGCCACCGAGATCACCCGAGCCTCAAGCAACAACAGTGGATCTAGAAGTATCCAAGCTGTGTACCTGCCCCTTCATAGGGAATATAACCCCATCAAAAGCAGGCAACCTCCCATCCATCTGGTCTAGGAAACTGCCCACTAACAGTGCCTCAGTCATATCTGGATGGAGCTTCAGTTTGTTGGCTCTCATCCAGTCCATTACCAAGCCAAGACAATGGTCTGACACATCCACTGCCTCACCTGCAAATATAAAGGAGAAGTAGAGTTGTATGACATCAGCATATTGCTGACAACGTACTCCAGAACTCTGGATGACCCCACTCAGCAGTTTCATGCAGATGTTAAACAGCATGGGAGATAAAATAGAACCCTTAGGAGCCCCAAACTGAAAGCTCCATGGAGCCCTCCCCAAGCAACACTCTCTGGAAACAATCATCCAAGTAGGACTTGAACCACCACAAAGCAGTGCCACCCACGCCTAACCTAGACAATCACTCAAGAAGGATACCATGGTTGATGGTATCAAAAGCCACTGCAAGGTTGAGAAGAAGAATCCCCTGTCTATCTCCTGGCAGAGGTCATCAGACAGGGTGACCAAAGCAGTCAGTTTATGTGCCAAAACATGGCCTGAGCCTCAGCCCAAATGGATCTAGATGTTAAAGAGCATTGGGGACAAAGTGGTGCCTTGCAGCACCCTGCAACTAAACTGTAAAGATGTAGTTCTGTTCTCCGATGCTGTTCTCTGTTACCGGCCATGCAGGTAGGAGCAGAACGCTGTAAAACAGTTCCTGCATATCCCAACCCACGGAGTTGGCCCAGGAGATTACTATGGTCAATGGTGTCAAAAGCTATTGTGAGAACCCACAGCAGTAGCAGAAGTGCATGCCCCCTGTCTCTCGCTCAAAGGAGGTCATCTGTTAGGGCAATCAGAGCTGAGTGTGTGCCAAATCCGGCCTGGAATGGGTCCAGATAATCTGCTTCCTCCTAACAGTTGCGACAGTGGCATGCTTTCACTCTTAGGCAAAGTCTAAGAGGGAAAAGGGCTATTTCTGGCAGCAACTCAGCCAAAGGCACAGTGCTTGAGAAGGAAACTAAGGGTCTGACACTTCTTTTGTTTTAGGAAATGCAATTACCTCGTCGATTTTCTAATGCTAAATTAAGTTACGTATCATGGGACTCGTCTCAGTGTCTGAGCGGAAGCCAAGCAACCTGATGCTGTCTCAGAGGCTTCATAACATACGCCTTTTAGCTCGGGGGGGGGGGGGGAGTATCCATATAATTTTCACCATTTGCCTTTCGTACTCTGGGGAGGGGGGCATTTGGCTTGTGGGCAACCTACCCTGTGGGGAAAGGGCAGGATATAAATGTAATAGGTCTCAAGTACAAAATGCTCTTCACTCCCTTGTCAGAACCTCATCAGACATTGCCTGCATGCATTGAGAGTGTACATAGAAATATCTAAGACCAGCATCTGATAGGCACTCCGGAGAAAAGGAGAGCAGGTTACAAATATATATGTTTTGAATTTATATGCTTGCCGATCAGAAGGTTGGCGGTTCAAATCCCCTTGACGGGGTGAGCTTCCGTTGCTCGGTCCCTGCTCCTGCCCACCTAGCAGTTTGAAAGCACGTCAAAGTGCAAGTAGATAAATAGGTACCACTCCGGTGGGAAGGTAAACAGCGTTTCTGTGTGCTGCTCTGGTTCGCCAGAAGCAGCTTAGTCATGCTGCCCACATGACCCAGAAGCTGTCTGCGGACAAACGCCGAAACTCCCTTGGCCAATAAAGTGAGATGAGTGCACAACCCCAGAGTCGTCCACGACCGGACCTAACAGTCAGGAGTACCTTTACCTTTAAGAGCATTGCATCAAATGTAAAACACACAATAGTTATGTAAAACCAGTTAGCAAAACAAAATTATCAGCCTAAAAAACACAGCAGCAGACAATTAAAAGGGCACTCCTAACCATGTCAATTCAGAAGTAAATTCTATTGAACTTAGTGGTAAGTGAGATTAGGATTGCAGTCTAAGGCAGGCAGCTCAAGAGAATAGTGGGAGGGGACTTTCACACCCTACAAATCCCAGAGATTAAGAGATTAGTTTGACTAGGAAGAAAAGGCTAAGGAATAAACCCTCCACAAATCTGCAGTAGCGCCCCTAAGTGTGGGTGGCCCCTTGCACACCCAGTGGCGTGGCTGAGTTCTAAACATGACTCAAGGGATGTGATTTCGGGGCCCAAAAGGTCAGTGGGTCATTGCAGCAGCCCTGCAGGGGTCCCCCCATAACTAATTGGCCCATGGTGCTATTGCGAAGTGTGAGTGGAGTGCCCAGCAAAGCTTGAAGGGAAGAAAGACAGAGAGAGCAGGTGAGAGTTGCAGGGGGAGGAAAAAGGAAGAGAGGAAGGAGGCAGAAGGGAAAGCAGGGAGCAGAGGGATGGAGGAAGGCAGGAAGGCAGGCAGACCCAGCAGAGAAGAGTCAACCCCAAGGACTGTGGAGGAAGTCACTGGCAGACTGCAAAAGGCAGCGAAAAGCAAACTTTTTGAGTTTCTGGTCCATGGTCTCTTCTGGATTTGAAGACACTGATACCACGCCTTGCCATGGGCACAGGGGAGCCTAGGTACGCCTCAACTTTCCTGCACCCCCAACCCTTACCTGCAATCCCCAACAGCTGGTACTGAGAGGCATGCTGTCTCCAGTGGACATAGAGCATAAGCCCAAATTTGTCTAATCTCAGCTCAGTTCAGTTCAAGATAGTGGCCATCACTACTCTTTGTGGGAATGAGCTCCATAGTTTAACTATGGGCTGCATGAAAAAGTTGCTCTTTTCTGGTCACCCAGCTTCATCGGATGCCCCTGAGTTCTGGTATATCATGGAAGAGGGATAAAATACTTTCTCTACCTGCTTTCTCCCCATCAGGCACAATCTGATGCAGAACCTCATAGTGCACCTTTGTGCACTAGGGTACATTCCAGCCATTGCAAAGCCAGAGTTTTCTGCACAAAAACAAACACTCCTCTCTCCATTCTCTGTCTAAGTGAACAAGAGTCATTCCTGCTTCAAGGGCACATTCAAGACCGGTAAAAGCACTCAAGGATGGCATGGAGCAAGTCTTGTGGACTGAGTGTTGCCTGGGAATGGTTTTGAGGGTCAAATGGAGGTTCTCCCACTTTTTCTGCAGTACTTTTCTGCCCCCACCTTCGGCTGCTTTCTCAGGCTTCTGAAGGGTCCTTTTTTATCTATGATCAATGTTTTAAAGAAGGAAAAGCATCTGACTTCCAGACCTCCATCCAATTCTCTGTCTATTTGTGCTGTGCATTTAACAACCCGGCTAGCAAAGGTAATATAGGGGAGAGCTGCAATCAAAGGACTCCTAGATTCTCAGGAACCTGCAACAGACTTGTCATTCTTTTGATAGCTTTGTTTGCTGGATTGAATAAGAAATGAAATAAAAAAACTTCTTCTCAATGGCTGTATTGGAGGAGATGCCACATGACAGAAGAAGGTGGGAAGGTTAAGAGACAAAACTCAACAGAGTGCTTAGTTTGCAGTTACGTAATTTCTTTTTTTAAAGTAGTGTGTGTTTTAAAGTATTAATAGAGCTTTGCAATGGACAGAATCTCAAGCACCTGTACTGAGACAGGATGCCTTTGTTTATTAATGATGACGGTGTTAATTATTTGTTTCATTTATTAACTGCTTCCCATGAGTCATCCCAAAGTATTTTACAAAATAATAAAAAAACACAAAAAACAGCAATATGAAAACAATATGAAAAACCCAAGCACGAGAACACACACACACAGAGACGCACACACACACACAGAGAGAGAGACAGAGAGAGAGATTAAAACAACAGCATTCACATAAAATTGGATCAGGTATGTATACATATTGTCTATTTTAGATTGTCTGTCCTTGTTTATATCCTTGTTTTCAATGTTCATTTTTCTAAGTTGCTTTGAGTCTCACTTTTTAAGACAAAAAGTGACTAAGATACAGTGCTTTTTTCTAGAAAAATAGGTGCCGGTACTCACCATGAAGTTGTTACAGTAAGTGCCACAGTTTTTAATAACAAGAGAGAGAGGGGGGGGTACGAGTATTGCTTATCCTTGAGTACCCCCTGAAAAAAGCACTGCTAAGATATATGATAATATAAGAAGAAAAAACTGCTCCTTTTCCCTTATGGGGTACCCAAGAGCCCATATAGAGTCCTTTTGTAGGTTCTCTATCAGTAGGAGAAAATAACAGAGGCCAACCAGAGAATATTGAGAAGCAAAGCAGCTAGTAAGCCTGATCTTCAAATGGCTTCAAGCCAACATGCAGGAGAGAGGAGGAGGACCCCGAGCCCTGCATGCAAGCTCTTATATAAAAGGTAAAGGTACCCCTGACCATTAGATCCAGTCACTGAAGACTCTGGGGTTGCTGCACTCATCTCTATAGGCCATGGGAGCCGGCGTTTGTCCACAGGCATGTGACGAACCAGAGCAGTGCACGGAAACGCCGTTTACCTTCCCACTGGAGCGGTACCTATTTATCTACTTGCACTTTGATGTGCTTTTGAACTCCTAGGTTGGCAGGAGCTGGGAGCTCACCCCGTCGCAGGGATTTGAACTGCCCACCTTCTGATCAACAATGGGATAAATATCTCCATTTAGAAGGCTTGTTGAAAGAGGAATGCCTTTAACAGGTGCTGAAAAGACAAAGGGAAGGTGCCTATCTGATATATAATGGTGTGATGTTATAATTATAGATTATGGTAATAAAGTTGCATATTTACCTAGCTGCACATTACATAATGGCATCCCTGAACGTGACAATTCATAGCAAGGATAGACAATGTGGTGTCCTTGTTGGACTACAATGCCCAACGGTGTCCAGATCAAGGGAAGTCATAGTCCCACTCCATTCTGCCTTGGCCACACCCAGCCTGGAGTTCCGTGGCCAGTTCGGGGCACCCCAGCTCAAGAAGGAAGTTGAAAAGCTGGAAGGTGTGCAGAGGAGTATGACCAAGAAGATCAAGGGTCTGGAAACCAAGCTTGATGAGGAACGGTTGAAAGAGCTGGGTATGTTTAGCCCGGAAAAGAGGAGACTGAGAGGTGACATGATAGCCTTCTTCAAATATCCCAAGTGTTGTCACATGGAAGATGGAGCAAGCTTGTTGTCTCTTGGTCTGGAGGGTAGGATTCAAATGGCTTCAAGCTACAAGAAAGGAGATTCCATCTAAACATCACAAAGAACTTTCTTCTAAACATCACAAAGAACTTTCTGACAGTAAGAGCTGTTTGACATTGGAACAGACTCCCGCAAGAGGTTGTGGACTCTCCTTGGATGCCCAACTTTCATGTATGATTCCTGCATTGCAGGAGTTTGAACTAGATGACACTCGGTGTTGGGGTCCCATCCAACTCTACAAGTCTATGATTCTGGTTCAATGAATCAGTAAATGATATGAGTCAGATGTCCAGTCTTTGCCTGAGTTGTCATAATTAAATTGGATCACTGCTGTAAATGGAGCAGCTGCAATAGAGCCTATTGTCTTTCCTCTGCCAGTGGTAGCTTGTGCCCATAGGGAGCGGGAGGGAGGGAGGGAAGCCAGCAGTGGCAGAGCTAGATGCCCAGATCATGTGAACACAGGCCAATGTGTATCTGCAACTTCTGCACATGTAGACTGCTGCACCTATAATTTCAAAGATCGGAACAGCTCGGAAAAGGGTGAAAAGGATTGCACTTGCGTGCATCAGTTCCTTCCACTGAAATAAATTGGACAGCTTTGGTTCTGCTGAGCTCAAACCACATCGCAGGACAGTGGTGTCTCTGGAGAACAAAGCACAGAGTGGTGGTTAGAGATGAGTGTTCTCAACAGAGTTCTCCATTTAGGTATGAAAGCACATTATAAATACATCGAGATTATTTTTGCACTGGATCAGCATGAATTCTTCTGGAAGCCCAGCATTTGTCTGCCTCCCCCCTCCATCCCTGTTAACAAATATGTGCAGGGAGAGATTCATTTGCGGCTGCAAGCAGCACAAAGAGCTCCCCACCTGACAGCGGGTCCGAGGACATTATGATAACAGTAGGAGCTTAAGTTCAAGAGTTTTCCTGACATCACCAAGTCCTTCCCCTCCCAACCCCCCTGCTGTGCAAAGCCTGATTCATCGTTCTGCCGCCTTTGTGTTTCAAGCTGGTCCTTCACAAAAAGATTTCACAAAGAACAGCTGGCTTCTCCATCTCTGACATAAAAGTGGTCTTGAGTTCCAGAATCTCAGGGCTGTTGAATTTCATTCTTGGACATGTGTCTCTGTCAAAAATAATAATACCAAAAAAAGCAGGTGCTAAGGGCACATCACAGACAATGACAGGGAAATGCTTTTAAGACCCCTCTTTTCTCCCCTACCCTTTCGTTCTTATGTATAAAAATAATACAGAGGGAAATTGGTAATTTGTAGAGATGCTTCTTTCGGTTGCAGTGGAAAAGCTGGGGGAATGGGAAGCCACAAAAGGGGCATCAGAACTTTAATGTAAAAGGTTGATGCCCCCAAAGCATTTCAAGTTGTCATGGGTCTATTTTTGGAGGATAAGTTTTAAAATACAATGAACAGTAAGAGTGTTATATGCACATGCAGGCAGACACCTGAGCTGAACCTCTGTCAAGCAAGCTTTTGTTTCCCAAATTGTCTTGCTACTTATGCCCAGTGCTTAAAAAAACACCACACACACAAAAAGGTTCCAGTACTCACCATGAAGTTGTTACAGTGTCACAGTTTTAACATTTGAGTACCCTCAAATGTCCCTCACCTGGGGACGCAGGTGGCGCTGTGGGTAAAAGCCTCAGCGCCTAGGGCTTGCCGATCGAAAGGTCGGTGGTTCGAATCCCTGCGGCGGGGTGCGCTCCCGTCGTTCGGTCCCAGCGCCTGCCAACCTAGCAGTTCGAAAGCACCTCCGGGTGCAAGTAGATAAATAGGGACCGCTTACCAGCGGGAAGGTAAACGGCGTTTCCGTGTGCGGCTCTGGTTCGCCAGAGCAGCGATGTCATGCTGGCCACGTGACCCGGAAGTGTCTCCGAACAGCGCTGGCCCCCGGCCTCTTGAGTGAGATGGGCGCACAACCCTAGAGTCTGGCAAGACTGGCCCGTACGGGCAGGGGTACCTTTACCTTTACCCTCAGAAAGGGACATGGGTGGCGCTGTGGTTTAAATCACTGTGCCACTTGGACTTGCCAATTGGAAGGTCAGCGGTTTGAGGCCCCACAACGGGGTGAGCTCCCGTTGTTCGGTCCCAGCTCCTACCAACCTAGCAGTTTGAAAGCACACCAGTGCAAATAGATAAATAGGTACTGCTCCAGCAGGAAGGTAAATAGTGTTTCCATGCAGTGCTCTGGCTTCGCCAGAAGTGGCTTAGTCATACTGGCCATATGACCCGGAAAAACTGTCTGCGGAAGCGAACAAACTCTGACTCCCTCGGCCTGTAAAGCGAGATGAGTGCCACAACCTCAGAGTCATTTGCTTCTGGACTTAACTGTCAGGGGTCCCTTTACCTTTACCTTTACCCCCAGAAAAATGTGGGAGCTGTCAAGTACTACTAGACATCTTCCAGTTGCCCAGAATGGACACACAAGGGAATGTGGCTCCAGACAGGGAGGGCTTCCTGTCATACCTTCTCTGGAGCTTCCTCACCCTGTGTGTGACCAGGTAAAAAGGTAAAATGTAAAGGACCCCTTGACAGTTAAGTCTAGTCAAAGGCAACTATGGGGTTGCAGTGCTCATCTCACTTTTTAGGCTGAAGTAGCTGACATTTGTCCACAGACAGCTTTTTCCGGGTCATGTGGCTAGCATGACTAAACTGCTTCTGGCACAAGGGGACACCGTGATGAGTGTCAGAGCATGTGGAAATGCTGTTCACTTTTCCATCGCAGTGGTACCTATATATCTACTCTCACTGGTATGCTTTTGAACTTCTAGGTTGGCAAAAGCTGGGGCAAAGCAACAGGAGCTCACCCCATTGTACGGATTCAAACCAAAAGGGCTTGTCACGCAACCATCTCTCTTGGAGTCTTACTCTCTTACTCTTAGACTCTCACTCTCCTGGCTCTTAGCCAGAGCATGGCTCAACCTTCACATAGGATGGAGCCCACAAGCAGAAAGTCTGAGATGTAGCTGAGGCTTCTTTTCACTGTAACCACGAGATCAAGCCTGCCTTCAGATCACTGCTGTGAACTGAATGTGAGTAAAACTTTATTCTGACTTTTAAAAAAGATTGTGTTGTGTTATTATTATTTTAAGAGGGAAATAAAGGGGAATCTTGCCTGGGACTGGATTGCTTAATCAAAGGATTCTAGCGAATCATCAACTTGCTTCCAATAAGTTGCAAAGGGAATGCGCTCTGCTGTTTACTCACTAGCGTGAGGACGGATAATATGAAAACAATATATCCTCTCCTACCTTCCTTAACATTCCCACAGAAAAAAGCACTACTTACGCTCCTTATTTTTGTTGTTTGATGCATTGACCCAGCTAAAGAGATCTGTGCATGTGAACAGCCTTGTTTGTATGTATGAATTGGGGTACAGGCATGAATTGGCACATGCTATCACATGCACTTGCCAAGCCCAAGTGTCTTATGCATATTTTATTGCACGTGAGTAAGACTGCAAAACTGTCTCCAGTGCACTGCATTCAAGTGTGCATCTCCTGGCACATTCCCATCCAACAGTTGTTGCTGGCATCTGTCTGTCTCGAAAGCGGCAATGGAGTGCACCTCTGGGGGTGAAGTCAAACCTCTGTGTGAGCAGCACGGGTGACCTCCCTGAGGCACAAACTTGGTTAGTGTGTCTGGCTGCCCAGACAGCAAGACTCCCCTCTCAGTCACACTGATGTGGTCCAAAGGAAAGCAAAGTGAGACATTTGACGCTAGCTTGGCTGCAGGAGCTGCCGCAAGAAGGCATACAAGGCACCATCCAACTGTCTTAGGGACTCCTCTCTGGATTTGTGTAGGGATTACCCCTGAGCCTTTTCTTCTCCCAAAAATGTTCCACAGTTTTCCATCTTCTAGGCGGGTTGCCTCCCCAGGTGGATGAGCCCCATCTGCCCCTCATTTCCCTCTACAGCATAGTGACAGCTTGTTTTGCATGCCACTAGAGCTGAACTGGTGGCAAAACGTCTACAACCCCATCCCAAAGATTTGGGCTGGATCCCATTGGGGTATCCAGGAATTATCATACTGCTTTGTATACAGAAGGTTGAATCCCTTACATTTCCAGGTAGTTTTTGGAAAGCTTCCCTGTCTGAAACCCTGCAGAGATGCTGCCAGACACTTTATATGCATTTTATTTCATACCTTTCCATTCTACCCTTCTTTAAGATTAACACTAAGTTTGGCTAGTGGTATTAAATATCACCAAAATAAATCAAATGAAAAGTACAGGTAATACCAGAAGTGGATAACAAACTAAGAATTGTGTCCTAGGAGAGGCCAAGCGTATCGGCATGTATTTTAGAACTTGTTTCTGTAAATGGCTGATTTTATATTTTCTCTTTTCTGAAGAAATCAGTCAGGTTACCTGAAAGACTGCCTTGCTCTTTACAGACCTGTGCAGTCACTACATTCATTTGATGAGGCCCTGCTGATGGCACCACATTCTCCTGAAATCCATTTTTCAATACTTGGAGTGGGGCCTTTAGTGTGAAGGCATCTGCCATGTGGAACAGGTTTCCTTTTGAAATAAGGAATGTGCTGACCGCTGTGTGCTTCCTGTGTGTGCTGAACACCTTTCTGTTTATCCAAGCCTTCATTTGTCATATGTCAGGAGTGCTCTGATGGTGTTTCCTGCTTGGCAGGGGGTTGGACTCGATGGCCCTTGTGGTCTCTTCCAACTCTATGATTCTATGATTCTATGCTGCTGATACTAATGGGTTTATACCACTGGATGCTGTGGGAATTGCATCTTACTGTATTGTTTTGTGCTCTTCGTTTATGGGTGCGAGCCCTCCAATTGGAGAACAGCTTTTACCAAAGGTGTCATGGACTTTGAAGAAGTATGAACTCAGGACGAAAGGGAGAAATGTGCTAAGAGGAAGGCACGCTTGGCAAACCCTCACCCTGATCACCTGCCACCCAGAAACCTATGTCCCCACTGTGGAAGGACGTGTGGATCCAGAATTGGCCTCCACAGTCACTTACTGATTCACTGTTAAGAAATCGTGTTCATGCAAGACAATCTTACTCGGCTACATGTGATCACCAGAGAGATGATGACGATGACGAATTATCTGGTTATTGTTCTGCAGGTAGCAGCTGGGATGGGGTGGGGAGTCCCACCTATTTGTTCTGTGGCACAGAGCAACGTCTTTGGTTATGATGCATCATGGTAGTTCACAAGCCAGACAAAGATGTTACCTTAAAAAGGGAGCTGCATGGGCTGGTTTCCTCCTATGGATTCCACCCCCCCCCCGGACCACAGGTTAGGAAGGTGCACAGGGTATCATCTAGACTGACCCCCCTAACTCATAACACTATATTAAGTGCTGGGTTCAGATCTGCTTGGACTCCCTTCCCCCACCTCCACTCCAGACCACCTGACCCTGGACATTCATCCCTCACTCCTGGACGACTTTCCAGACTGTGTCTGAGTGGGAAACCCGTAGCAATTCATCGGTGAGAGGAAAGCCTTCTGCCCATGCTCAGAAGCAGCGGGTGACTGCAACCGTTGCAGGATGAGACCGCGCCGTCCCCGCGCCTACGGCTCCAAGGAATCTGCTTTGCTGCTGACAAGCGAGTCCCAAGCGGAAGAGAAAGCGAAGCTCCCTATTGCCTGTTGTTGCATAAAGTGGGAAACACACAGTGACGCCTGGAACCAAGGGGGGGGGGTGAGGAAGGAGGAGGAAGAGGAGGAGGGGGGAAGGGGCTCAGCGGCTCCCAGCAGGGCTTTCCCCAGGGGATCTGCGGAGGGCGGACAGAGGGCGCGCTCCGCAGGGGGTCTGGGCTCCCAGGGCGCTGGAAAGGGGCGGGCTCCCCCTCTCTGACCCTTTTTCGCCCCCTCCTCTTTCCCCTCCCCCGCTCGTTTGCTGCATCCTCATTGTCATTCCTTCCTCGCCTCCTGATGTCACCGCCTCCCTTCGCTGCCACGCTCGGCGGGGAGGGGAGAAAGGGGGGGGGAGAGGGAGGACCTTGCCGCCGCCGAGCCGCGCGCTCAGCCCCGGATGCATGACTTCATCCTTCCGCCTGGGTTTCCTTTATGGTGTAGGGTTGTCCCAAGCGCTCTGCTCAGACGCTCGTCGAGGCTGCTGGACGCCGCACGCGCTCGCTCGCTCGCTGGCTCTCCTTTGCTCGTCTGCCCCAATTGCTCAGCGCCTCTTGATCCTCTCGGAGCCTCGCCCCCGCCTCTGTCTCGCTCTCTCTGCGAGGAGCAGAAAGTGACCCAGGTGCCGCCGCCGCCGCCGCCGCCGCCAGCACCATGTCTGAGATCCTGCCCTACAACGACGACAAAGTGGCCCGCTATGGCACCGACTCGGAAGTCGGAGACATCTCCTTCAGCTGCCGCCTGCAGGACACCAACTCCTGGGGCAACCAGTCCAAGCGGCCCCCCAAGCTGGGCCAGATTGGCAGAGCCAAGCGAGGTAAGGAGCGTCGTCCGCGCGCGGCTGCTTGCTTGCTTGGGTACACACCTCGGGGCACCGTCCCCGTGCGCCCCAACAACAACAACACCCCTCCCTCCCCAGTCCCACCTCTTGCCCATCTGCTGCCAGCGCAGGAGAAGGAAAAGGGAAGTGTTTCACTCCCCACCCCTGAGAGCCGGACTTCAGTCAACCTCGACAAGGCTAACCACCCCCCAGTCCGTGATTTTTCCTGTCGCTGTGGTTACATATCCTAGCTGGGGTGCCGCAGACGGAATCTGTTGGAAAGGGAGAAAGAAGGGTGGTTTTTTTGGTGGTGGGGAGTCTTTTCCCTCGTTCAGCGCCCCTCCACCGCACTCTTTAAGCTGAGCTCCGATCTGAGCCATTTGCCACAAGAATTCCAGTCATCACTACTTCTCTCCTCACTCAGCCCAGACCCCTCCACATCCCCCCAGGGCTAAGCGCCCATAGAGCTGCCCCGGAGCCGGCGCGCCTCGGTCCCCATCTCCTCCCGCACGTTCCGCTGGCTGCGCTCCCTCTCTAATCACCTCCGCTGGCTCTGCGCTCCGCAGCCAGCCACCATCTGGGAAGGATGGGGAGCCATTTTCCTGGAGCGGGTTTCATTACCAGATGTCAAAGGAGGGAGGGCGGGAGATCCAGCCCCATGGCTGCCCCAAAGGAGCGGCGAGGCTGGGGAGGGAGGGGTGATTTAAGTGTGGCCAACGCCAGGTCTTAAGTACGCAGGATGAGGCCCCCACCCCGCGTGCCCTTTCCATTCTGACGGCGTGTTTTTTCTGCGTTTGCTCTCCTGTCCCTACAGTGGTGATCGAAGACGATAGAATAGACGAGGTCTTGAAGGGGATGACAGACAAGTCGCCTTCTGGGGTATAAATCAGCACGGAAGGCGCCTGCACCCAGCTGCAGACTGATCCCTGAATTTTTAAAGCACTTTTGGCTGCGCATGTTTGTTGGGATTGTGGACAACAAGGAAAGCAAAAGGAAGGAGATGAGGCTGCTGGCAACACCCTCCACCCCCAACGCAGACCCCCAGCCCGAAGAGGTCACTTGACGGGGGCCACCATCTCACCCTCCTCCGCATCCAACGGAGAGCATAAGGGACAAAGAGACCTTGCCACCCAACTCTGTCCTGGTTACCAGTGCACGATGCCCATCCCCGGAGTTGCATCTTCAACAACAGCCCTTCTAGAAGGGGCTTCCTCTCTCTCTCTCCCCACCTGCCCCTTCCTTCCTCCGTTGCGGAATGGAGCTCTTGCGCCTTGGGGAGCTGTCCATTTCAGCACCATCGCTTGACGCGCGGAGCCGTCCGCTCCAGCACCATCTTTCCGACGCGCCTGCAGCTCGGGGAGCTGTCCATTGCAGCACCATCCTCTTGGAGGCTCTTGCTGTGGAGCCGTCCATTGCAGCAGCGCCTTTCCCTGCGCCCGCGCTGGGGTGCTGCCTGTTTTCCCATGTGCCCGAACCTTCCATCATCCCGCCCTCCCCCCTCCCAATTCCTTCTGTCCAGCCCTCAGCAGCAGCAGTGTAGAGTCCCCTCTTTGGCTTGGGCGACCCCCTCCATACCACGATTTGAAGGTGCTGTTCCTCTGAGAGCTCTGAGCCACTGGATTGCCCAGCTCTCTCCATTTTTAAGGGTGGGGGGGAGGTCTCCTGTAGCGATGCACTTTACGCCTTTCACATTTTCGGGGTGGCTGTGTAGCTGACATCTGCATAGACGTAGAAACGAATATAATACACACACTTATACAGACACACTTGCGCGCACACTTCTCTAAATATAACAGGTTCATCGTGTTTGCAGTCATGGCGTCTATATTCCAAACCGGCAACCATCCCGTAATACACAGTAGCTCCCCCCCTGAAATATAACACCAACCTGTAAAACCCCAGCCCGTTTGCAAAATACCAGCAAACCCAAAGCCCAAAGCCAGCAGTGCTGAGTGGAAGACAGAGGTTCTGACATGGATGGACTATAACATAAAAGACAGTGATTGTTTTGCTGTCGAGAGACATTTTTGCTCCATCTTTTTTGCATGAGCTTCCTGGTCTTGGTGCCACGTCTTGGTGCCACTAGTCATCCCACTATGGCACGCTTCTTTTTAACAGAAACTCCTCATATTTGTATTTTTATATCTGAATATTTGTTAACAACAATCTGCTAATGTCTAATGTCAAAAACGTTGCATCAAAAGATTGTTTGTATTGTTTTCTTCCCCATAAAGGCAAGACAGAAAAGGTTTTATAAGATGGATTTTCCCCTTGGAAGGCAGATATAGTGAAATAGTTGGCGCTCTTAATTATATATCAGTATTGGACAGGACTTCTTGAATGTGTTTGAGGTTTTGCACACATCATCGTTAACAAGAAATGTATTTAAAGAGTCTTATACTGTGATCAATGGCTTTGTTGATGGACTTTGTAGGAACATGAAGAATTTAGAAAAAAAATACTATTGCACTGTTTATGAATGTGTTCAGATAACTTGCTGGTTATTTGATGCCTCTTTATTAGAAGGGGATGTTCAGAGTTGTTTTTAATTTTGTACTTTAATTTATTTATTTTTTAAAATAAGCTTATTCTTGTCCGTTGTGCATGAGAAACCTTCATCTTTTCAATAATATACGACATTTTATGAAGACAAGCAAAAAAACAAAATTTATTGTCATGACATTCTAAGAATGACCCATTGTAAATTTTAATGCCATTTTTCACTGTACTGGTGAACAAAACTTAATGAATAAATACATACATGTACTGAAATGGAAGCAGCCAGTTCTGGGTATCGTCCTTGGCAAAGATTGTGCATGATCGACAAGCCAGCTTATATCAGACCAAAACCTGCCACTGCAACTTCACCACTGGCCAAGGGCTCAGATCCCTGTTAGAGAGGTTGTTTAAAAAGCAATTACTGTGTTCTCTTGAGGAATCCTATAGAAACCCTGCTGAGAACTTTGCTGGGCTGCAGACCTTGGAAAAAGGTACCACCTCTCTGTTTTTTTCTCTTGAGCAAGAGGCTTAGTGTGTTTGAACTGTGTGGATAGACCCAGGCATTCAACTGTGCAGATATTTCAGCTATTGAAGCCTAAATCTCTGCAGTTGCCTGATTGGGATGTCGAGAACTAAATGACCTAGTTTTGCTTGATAGACAGAAATAGAAATTCAAGCAGCTGAGCAGCTTGTGGATGTTAAATATTTCAGCAGAGCCTCTCAAAGGAGCTGCCCTTTTTGCCTTTGGGAGAGGAAAAGGACTCTGTGGAGACAGAAGGTGGTGCAGAACTCTGCTAGGAGGCCAGTCCCAGAGGCATCTGCATTGTGCAGGGAGTCGATGCCCAACAAGACAATACTGCTGCATTTTTGTCTGTAGTCTCTATCAGGAAGGTGGGCTGACAGCAGCATAACAGAACCTGGTGGCCCAGGGAGCAGGGAGAAATTATCATGATGGTTAGCAGGTCCTTGGGTAGTTTTGCTTGGGGACAGGTGGGATTTCATACCTTTGGAGCCATTCGTGAGATTATGGATCCATTCCAAGCGGGAGGCCTTGAGAATGTCCTTATGAAATGTTTGCAGTGAGAAGGGACTCTAGGGAGAGACAGGTCTGTTTATTTCTCCTTCTGCTCACCCTGGGATTGATCTGGTCTCCATAAAAAACAAAACACATGCACACACAAAACTGAAACCAGTTTGATTTATTTAGTGGAACCTAGCTACTGTTTGGTTGGTTTGTTTTTGTCCGAAAATGCTCATGCTGCACACCTCCAGCCAGAAAGTCGCTGCCAATGCATCTGATAATGCAACACAGTGAGCCACTAAGCTCCATACATGCATTTGGGGAGGGAAAATACCACTGTTGACCACACATATGCCCATTCAGGGCCAGACCCAAGCACACACACATGCACACAAGGCAACGCAAACCATTCAGCTCACAAATCAGTTGGTACATATACCGACACACACACACATCCCCATATCTGGACAGCTGTGACATCGATGCAGGTACTGAGAACAACACAAAAGGTTACTGATTCATAGTCAGAGTAAGTGTGCACATACGCTCCTGCGAACAAATGTGCAGCATTGCACACACAGCCATAGGCATCAACAGAGTCATGTGTGCGCATGCACATACAACCCCCCCACAAGAAATCACAAACATAACACTCCTGTTTCTAATCAAGCTATATTTGCAGTCTCTGAACACCCCTACCATCGCAATTCCAAAAATACTAGTGTATGTGTTTCAGACTCTGTGAAACATATGGTAGATAGGCTAGGGGAAATGGTTTGTGACTACAGAATTTTTTTGTTTTTGGGGGGGGATGTCATTGTGTGCTCCACGAGAGTGTGCCCCTGTCTTTCAGCCTCTGTGGCAATCTCCCTGACATGCTGCAGTCTCTGCTGATGCTTTTCCTAATGCCTCGGGCTCTCTCATCCCCAGCTGGTATAGCACAGGGATGTGCTTTACAATCAGACATTTTTATTCACAGGCCAGTTTTCCCCTCCTGAATAGCAATATTTAATTAATCACATTGCCTGGCACCCGAGATCCCCAGGCAGTCACCACTGAACACCTCTTCCTAGGAGTTATAATGACTAAAGCAAGCAGCTATCAGCAGCAGCAAAAAGATGCAATACTTCTAACACTCAGGATCCCACTTACTTCTCCTCACAATGCATAATTAGCAGGTAGAATTCACTAGCATGAGACCCAGCGAAGGCATCATGAAACAGTAGCATTAAGAGGACTGATCTAATGACAAAATTCAATCAGATTGTAATGATGGTTAAGAATTGTGCTGCTTGTTTTCAGCAAAACAGCAGCTACAAAAAAACCCACTTCCTCCTTTCAGGGACTATAGATCTGTGTTAACCATCTGTCTTCCTTGTGTCTTCATAACAGCTGTTTAGATACTTGGAAGTGTGCTTGTGGACAATCACAGTCACCCTTCATCTTGGTGGGTCGTCAGCTGATAAATCCTAGTAGAATTCTTATACCGAGAGCAGGACTTCGAAAGCTACATATTTACTGAGTTTCCCTTGGGGAAATTAACATTGCTGCCTACTTCAGTATGGGAAATCACATAATTTGTGAGGCCATCCACCTCTGCCCAGTGTGGACCTCATCAGAGTGAGAAAGGGATGTGTTCCTGAGGCTTTGTTTGGGTTGCCTCTGTGGTGAAAGGAGGCTTGTAGATGCAGAACTTGGATTTTGGGGGTTCCCAGCTGCTGCTGCTTCATGATGAAAAGAAAAGAGGGGGAGCCTGAAGCCTCCAGATGTTGCTGGACTCTAACTCCCATCAGCATGATGAATGGTCAGGGATGATGGGAACTGTAGTCCAACAATGACAGGAAGGTCATACGTTCCATGCCCCTGATCTAAAACCTGAAAAGTATAGAATAAGCACCTTCTAGTAACTAATGAGGGTGAACGCTTGTCCTGACAGCCAAAGAAGCAAGAGGGTAATGTGTGTATGTTTTCTCTTCTCTTCTCACTTCACCAAGGCCAGCCCTGCTGTCAGGCAAAGTGAGGCAGCTGCCTCAGACAGCAGATGATGGCAGTGGTGGTGAGAGCAAGATGTTGCAGAAATGCTGGTGAGCAGAATTTCGTGTGCCAGGAAAACTGCCCTTCACCTGCTAAGCCAACCCACTCCCCTCAGTGACAAGGGAGGGTGCTTCCCCATCACCAATAGGGAAGTTTGGTTCAACTGGTAGCCCAGACAGTTTTGATGTGTGTCAAGGGAAGGGCACCATCATGTTGTTCACCTCAAGCAGTTCATCTTGGGCAGGCGGGCTTCTTTTTCTTCTTCTTTTTACTTTGAAAACTTTTCCTTTTATTATGAAGTGTAAATCTGTACATTGTGCAATTTTTAAAAGGGCTTTCTTCTCCACCTCCTCCTCCTCCTCCAAAATACCAGTTACTTGTACATGTTTTCTTTTAAATGGATTCTGCTTGGCCTCACATCCCTAAGCCTTCTAATACTGCAAGACACACCATGGATTTGCAGCTTTGTATCCCCCCCCCGCTTTAATAAGGAGCTGATAGCATCTCTACCAAAGTATAAGGAGGTTAGATAACCTCTGTGGTTGCTGTTTTACTTTTGAAGTTCTGTTAGTCACCCATCACAGGCCGCTGCTGAGTCTGAAGGGAAAAGAGACCTTTCCAAGATCAGCAGCCCATCTTTTGACAGATCGATGATAGCGGAGATGGCTCTCTAATAGGGATTAGATAAACCAATGGGAGGATAGACCCTATCAACAGCTATTAGCCAGCTGAACTAAATGGAACCTTCAGGTCCAGCGATAATATCCCCTTGAATGCAGATCCTGGAGACAAGAGATAAGAATCAACCTCCGCACCTTGCTTAGGAGTGCCAAGATGTCTCCCTGGCCATTGCTGGGAACAGAGTGGACCTTGGGCTGAGCCGTTATAATGCTATTCTTACCTTCCAAAGGCACCAGTTGGTTAGACATATAAATAAGTACTTAGCCTTCCTCTATAGGACATTTGAAGCGACGGATGTTCTTCACATGCATGATCTCCGTAATTCTTACAGCAGCCTTGTAGAGGAGGCCAATATAATAGCCCCCATGTGATCCTATTGCCTTGGATGGTTTCAGACCACTGGTCCATTGAGCACACATGGGGAGCCCTGTAGGGCCTTTGGGGTGCCTCAGCGCAGGAGTGCTCAAGCTGCCCTCTGCCACCAGAGGTTGCTGAGTGTGTGCTCCACCAACCCTCACAACTGTGATATGCAAGATGGTTTGAGGGAGGGTCATTGCGTCCTCCCCAAGCCCACCAAACAACTGTTGGGCAGGCTAGAGAGAATGCACCATAAGGGTCCTCCAGATAACCTACTTATTCAGATTTCCTTGCACAAAGCTTATATCTGGTCTTTACTGAACATTCATTCCGGTTTGTTTGTGGGGCAGTTCTATGGCTATGAAGCATTCACCCTGATTGTCCAGGGTGTGTATGTTTGCAGGTCTTTCATTTCTCCCACACCTTTAGGTGCATTTCTTCATCACTTTCCAAAGCATAAAAAGTGGTTTTAATTTCTTGCAGTGGGATGGCAGAAAGCTTCAATCCACTTTAAGTGTGCAAACCTGAAGTTCTGATATGTGCTTGAACCCCTCCTGCAAAGAGGCAACCTCGTATGCTGGAGGACGGTGTGTGAGGAGGGTTAACCCCCTCCTCCCCATGAACATCTGCCTCATGAGCTTGTATCTAAAAAAAAAAAAAGTGTGTGTGTGTGCATGTGAATGGCCTCACCCCAACCACCAGTCTAGGTCATATGGGTTCCAGTCACCCACTGGCATACGGCCTCCAATTGCCATCAGAAGTAATAAGGTTCCCTTTTTCTGAACTAGCAGAAGATAGAATCATAGAACTGTAGGAAGGGACCCTGAGAGACATCTAGTCCAACCCCCTGCAATGCAGGAATTCTGCCCAAAGCCATCCCTGGGTGGGCTCGAACCATCGCCACCATCTGGAAATGCCAGGGATTAAACTAGAAATCTTTTGACATGCAAAACAGGTGCTGTGCCACTGAGCTACGGATCTTCCATAAAACTTTAGGCATTGCCACATTATATATACAGGAGTAGTGAGTGTGGGCTTGAGAGAAAATAGAGTGTTGGTATAAGGTCACCCCATGCTGCTTCTGGTGAGAATTGAAATGGGGATGCCCTGAGCTGGCATTCCAAGACACTAGGGCACACCATTGTGCATATCACATCTTTAAGCTTGAAATCCAAAGGCCAGCCAGATTCCCTGCATGGAGTTTGCTGCCTGAAACCCAAGTAGCCACTTCCAGGAATAGAAGATGGGAACTGAGACATTGAATGAGCAGAGAATAGATCAGTAGACACTCTGGTTCAGAAGGTGAGACATCCCCACCCCCATCTATAAATTGTTAACAGGTCGTAGGCCCTAGGTTTAAGAGCAGAGAGGTGCAATGGCTCCCAATATATACGTGTGGGTATCAATACCAGGGCTGGATTAACCATTAAGCAAAATAAGCACACTCTTAGGGCATCAAAGGAAGGGGGACACCACAGAAATTTTTCCATTGCCTGATTTTTAATATTAATGGTCACAAATTGCTCAGCTGAGCGTTCATTTTCTCAGTGGAAGTATATTAAAAATCCCAACAGAACAACTATGCAACAATGCAGGCTGGATTCCTTATCTCTACTAAGTATAGAAGCAGAGGTGTTATTTAAGATTAGTTTTGAGGATCTGATCAAAGACTTTGCCATTAGAAAAAGTAGGATCTGAGTGCCCCCCCAATATAAATAAAGTGGAAGTATACAAAAAATAGTCTTATTTTCCATCTTATTTTAGGTCTTGTTTCATTTCAAAAAATTAAAACTTATTTTATGGTTTATTATTATTTTGAATTAGATATATATGGGGGCACCAAAATCTTTTAAGTACTTAGGGCCTCTAAAGGTCCCAATGAATGAAGGCCTGATGAAGATGATGCTCGAGTCCTCACGATTCCATTGGAAAATATAAACATGAAATATCTGAGGCATCTATAAGTGAAGTATTGTATCTGAAAGGGGTTCCCAATGATGGTGGGTGGAACTTGACCAAGCAGGACAACTCCCAGCCCACTAGAGGAAGGATGCAGGACCTTGTAGACCTTCAGGTGTTAGTGGACTCCGGCTCCTATCAGACGCCGCCATCCTGGCCATTGATCAGGGATTTTGGGAATAGTAGCCACAGGTCCACCCCCCCCACCCCCGGTCTAGAGTTGTGTCCTTCTCCAAAACTAGAGAAGCACAGAAGCTGCAATTATTGATTATGCAGTCAGTCCTTGATGCACCTTGTACCATGGAAGCGCTCTACCAAACGATCTCAACTTCATAATGTGTTGGACAGTTTCAGTGAGAAAAGTACAGCTGAGAGAGAGAGGTCCTCCTCAACCTGGGCTTAAAAGTCCCCGTTTAGCCTAGACACACTGTGTAGTCAAACACAGGTCACTTGCTCTCAGCCCCAGGGCCCTGTCATTAAGCTTGCACCCAGCAAAAATGCTATCGACCTACTAGGTGAAAACATTCGTCTTCAGCCAGGCCTTTGGCTGTTAAACAATCTATGGCCTTTTAAATGTGTCTTTTTGTGTGTGCGGTGTGTGTGTATTTTTAAATCATTTTTGTTATGCGATGTATTTGTGCTTTTATGTTGCGAACCACCCTTTGGATGGAAGGCAGTATATAAATTTAATTGATTGATTAGTTTAGAAATGCAGATTGTACACACATCGATGCAACACCCGCCCGCCCCCCGCAACCTACTGGTGGTATTCAGCTAAACAGTTTCTCTTGCGCAAAAACTTCTTGTTGTGCAATGAAACTTCCTCTTCCTCTCCTTTCCTCTCCCTGTGCACTCCACCCCTTAAAACACGTTAGGTGGTTGTTGTTTTTACCCCAGCCCTCCAGAGCAGGTTTAGGGGACACATAGGGGGCATATAGGGAGAGGAGGAGAATTTGTGTTGTGTAGCCAAAGGTTTCTAGCAAAACTGCTTAGCTGGATACTGCCCTGGTTATTTATTTTTTCAAAATTAAAAATCACAGAACCTAGGTTTTTATGGGCAAACCTTTATACCGCAGCTGTTGGCACATCTCAATATACCTGCTGCTGCATTTTACTTCTAATGAACAGCAATCCAAATTCTAAACAGTGGTTAGTGAAGGTAAATTAATCTATGCCTCCCTCCCCCACATGTTTTAGCACGAGGCAAAACGGTACCCCTTTTGGCTGGGCCAAAACTCGACAGAAAAGTTATCAACAGGGACTGACTGTGGGTATCCTATCACAACAGGGTTTTCCTGTCACCAACACAAGTCCATTTCTTGGCTCAATTCAAAATGTGGATTTTTATTTTAATCTATGAAGCTTTAGATATCTTAAGGCAGCACTTAGATGAACTGTGGACCTCACAATAATGGATCTGAATAGCAGTTTCTGGAAGCCACAGGAGGGGAGAGTTGCTCTTGTGCTAGAATCCTGCTCGAGGGTTTCCCACAGGCATCTAGTTGGCCACTGTGAGAACAGGATGCTGACCTAGATGGGCTGATCCAGTAGGAATGTTCTTGTGTTTCCCACAGCACCACCTCCTCTCGCAAAGAGCAGCTCAAACCCAAGGTCATCTCAAAGGCCCTTCTCTGGATGCAATTGCCAAATGAGGAAGCCATTAGAAAGAGGGCATTATTTTCAAGTGTGGTGCCCCAAGCTATGGAATGGGTGTGATGCATTTATTAAATTTGTTTTCATCATCATCCTCTGATTAATGTACCACTTAATGCCAAAATGGTCTTTTACATTATACGAAATAGCACACACAGGTCAATATATTTTTATTGACACAGGGGAAGGAAGTATTTCTTTACATTCCTGAATAGCTTCCTCTGAAAAATATTAAAGTCGTTTAACAATAAAAATTAAAACAATTAAAAAACATAAACCTGCAAAAACATAGATTTAATGTCGTATATTTAAAGACCAATTAAAACAATGCTACCTCTCTCTATCATTCTATCATAAAAATCATTCCAGATCCAATACAGATAACAGATTGGGATAAAAATCTCCACCTAAAAGGCTCATTGGGTTAGCTTTTCTTTGGTTTTTAAAAAATATGGTTTGCTGGTGGTGGTTTCTCTCTCTCTCGCCTCTTCCTTTTTTTCAGTTCTGATCATTGCTTTGCCACTCACTTTTCTAAAATTGCTGTGGCTTCGAAGTCGCATTGTTCAGTGCCCAGAGAGCCTTAGTTATTGGGCAGGACACAAATCCTGGTAGGAAATATGCACATTATAGGCAGAAGGAAAGGTCTTGTGCACTTAACAATTTCCCCCATGTACATGCCCTGGGATAAATTGGGGTAATAGTGAGGGTTACAGCTACTCCCGTTTATCCCAGGGCATGTACTGGGGGATGGGGGGAAGAGGGATAAAGCGCACATGACCTTTCCATCTCCTCCTCTCCCTCTCCCCACCCTGGGACCATGGAAGCTTTCTTCACAACTCAGTGCACTTCTAGAACAGCCTCTTTCCATCGGGGAGGCAGCGAGTCAAAGCAGGACAAAGAAGCAAAAGCCAGGAGAATAAGCTACTCCATCCCTCTGGGAAGATGCTGCAGAAGGCTGAGAATGAAGCTCAAGACCCAGGCAAGTCATAAGCACAGTCTCAAAAGCAAACACAACACACAAACACAAACACAGGAACCCACACCTGTCTCCCCAATCTAAGCCTGTTAATAGATCACCCGTCAGGACTTCCATCGCACAAGCAAGCACCAATAGATGGTATTGACTTGGCTGTGGCTTCCGGCAGTTTCCATGGAATATCCTGAATGTTTGCCTGGGTTCCCCGTTGCGCTTGGAGTGGAAGTAATGTGGCCTAGGCCACGTTTCACATAAAGCCAGCAGAGAGGGAGACTCTTTCCTGCAGCACACCCTCAAAAGACTGTTGCAAGCAAGCAGAGGAAGGATGGAAACGGTGGGGTTAACAGCAGGGAAAGTTTCTCTCCAGCAGCGAGAAATATTCCCAGCAGCGATGTAGCAGCATTTGCCCTTCATGGCTTTCCGACTCTCACTAGACCAGCTGCTCTGTTCCGCCTCAGCTGCTAAACAAGTCCTGGGCAGGCGAGGCCCAAGGCTTGCATTTAGCCAGGATTCGGCCCCAGAATTTGCTTTTTGCTGGTAGACCATAGCCTTGGAAGACATGATGAGGCAAGAGTAGAGGCAAGCAGAACTCTGAGCATATGCAAAGTGCAACCGCCCTCGCCACTGAATATGATCATTGCCTGTCAGCACACATCTGGAATCAAGGGTACAGAGGACCCAGGTCCAATTCCTGTCACTGCCAGGTGAGGCTTGGAAAGTCCCCTGCCTGAATCACTGGGAAGCCACTTCTGGTCATTGTAGACAATACTGAGCTAATCAAGCTAATGAAATGACTCAATATAAAGCAGTTTCTATATTTCACCTCACCCATGCCCTGCCTGCCCATACAAAACTAGAAAGTTGAAATGAGCAAGCTCTGGATTAGCTTTCCCCCAAAATATGCTAGTTTTCTAGGTGCAGGGACCTGTGTTTTGAAGGAACATCCCCTTCCTCTTCTGCAGGTGACGCAGGACAAAACAGCTACACTTTGTTCTCCTGCTGTGGGCATTGAACGCCTCTAAAGGGCTGTAGCACAAACCCCAGACCTGATGCACAATTTATTCAGCTTGTGATGAAGTTGACTGTCCTGAATCACAGCATCTCTGGGGGTTTGGTTTGTGATCAACGATCACTCCGGACCATAGTGTCATTAAATAAGCCAAGTCTTCATCGTGTGCCGGGATGGTAGTAACACTTTCTCAGGGTCCTGACACACATCTCCAAACGTTCTCGAAAGGATCTGACAGAACATGGTTCTGTACTTACAAATGAAGCTCCCTCAGCTTGCTGTCACCTCATTGGTGCTCTGCTATGGCTGTGAGCCTCCCAGTGCAGAAGGCAGAAAAATGCTTGGGAATGCATGAAATGCTGAGCAGCCACCATCACCTGCCACAAACGTGTCTCTTCTCCCCAACACATCATAAACAGACCCCCTTTTCCCTCCGTCCCTGAACATCCAAGCTGAGGAACCATTCTGTGTAACTCCAAAGGGTTGCCTGCAAACAACCTTTATGGGAGGAGTTAAACACTGAGTTCTTTATTTGTTTGTTTGTTGCATTTATACAGCACTTATTTTCTCCAAGGAACTCATATTGGCATGCATGGTTCTCCCCTTCCTCATTTAATCCCCACAACAACTCTGTGATGTAGGCTAGGCTGAGAGACTGTGACTGGCCCAAGGTCACCCAGTGAGCCTCACGGCCGAGTGGAAGACAGGCATCAGATTATCTGCAGAGAGATTACCATACTCCAGTAAATTGCATGGACTGCCTACGGGTGGCAAATGACAGCTAGACAAGCCAGTTTTGTAAATTAACACATGCAAGTTACTAGCCTGTAGGGATTGTTGTTGAAATATATATAAAAAATAAAAATAAATGTCCAGTAGCACCTTAGAGACCAACTAAGTTTGTTCTTGGTATGAGCTTTCATGTGCATGCACACTTCTTCATATACCTTGATGGACTTCCATTTCATTTCATGCGGCTCAATGTGGTGCCTACCATGGTTCTAGATTCAGGTAGGTAGCTGTGTTGGTCTGACGCAGTAGAAATATATATAAAAAAATAAAAAAAACCTGTCCAGTAGCACCTTAGAGACCATGTAAGTTTGTTCTTGCACACGAAAGCTCATACCAAGAACAAACTTAGTTGGTCTCTAAGGTGCTACTGGACAATTTTTTACTTTTTAAAATATATTTCTACTGTGTCAGACCAACATGGCTACCTACCTGAATCTGGGGGTTGTTGTTGTCTTTTTACCAGCATGTTAAGGGATTAGATAAAAAATAGAAGCCCTCCACCAAGCAGACTGGAGGAGGGGGAATAAAGTAATTCACTTTCCATGCTGCTGCAAGAGGAAAAACAAAATTACTTCATTTGCATGTAACACCAGGCAGCTTAACAGAGGAGGGATGGAGCGGCCCATGCCCCCACCCCCAGCCTGCTCATTTGCCTGCATAGAATCCCTTGCACTCACCTGCATGAACTTCCTGGTCGCCTATGGCGAGTTGTTAAATAAGCGTCTGAGAAAAGGCCATTGCAAAGCTTTGCAAATGGGCTAAGCAGTGACACATGCAATACCTTCTGAGTCCCCTGCCCTCCGGGAGATATTCCAGTCCCATCCCTGCAACGCAACACCCATCTGCCACCTACTCTCACAGCCTTTTAATTGAGATTCAAATGAAAAATGCTTCAATCAGACTATAAGATGTCCCAAGTCAGGACTGACTCACATGACCTACTTTAACACAGGAGTACAGCAGTGAAGTTGTGTGCTGCCCACAGCTTCCGTTCTGGAGAATATTCCAGCGTGTGCTTGCCAAGGCTTCGAAAACTACAGCAGCCGAGTTTTAAGCAAGGCGGTGTCAGGTCATGACGTCCCTGTCACAGAGTTCCCACTACATGCCTCTCATCCACCAAGGGTGCACCAGTTCAAAGACTGAACCAGCATGTGCACGTGTGTGTGTGTGTGTGTGTGTGTGTGTGTGTGTGTCTTTGTCTTTCATGGGCATAACACACCATCATTTACGTGTAATTTCACATATATGTTCATGGGGTCTGAACTGGCAGTGATGGACAAGGAACAAGACCTTGGGGTCATGATGGAGAGCTCAGTGAAGATGTCAACTCGGTGTACTATGACTGTGAAAAGGGCAAATCCCATGCCAGGGATCACCTGAAATAAAGCTGCTAATATCATAATGCCATTATACGAATCTATGGTGCAACCACATTTGGAATACTGTATACGGTTCTGGTCAGCTCCCCTTAAAATGGATATTACAGAGTTGGAAAAGGGCAACCAAAAATGCTCACAGGGATGGAGCAATTCCCCTACAATAAAACATTGCAGCGCTTGCGGTAAGAAGCAACACGATAGGAGTTTATAAAGTCATGCATCGCACAGCAAAAGTGGGTACGTTTCTCTCTCTCCCTCAATACTAACTAGAACTTGTGGGCAGGCAATGAAGCTGAATGCTGGAAGATTCAGGACAGATAACACAAAACCTTTCTTCATGCATCACATCGTGAACTTGCTCCCACAAGAGGCAGTGCTCTCCACCAGCCTTGATGGCTTTAAAAGAGGATTATAAAAATCCACAGAGGAGAGGGCTGCTGATGGCTACTAGCCATGACGGCGACCCTCTAGCGACGCCTCTGAATACCAGTTTCTGGAAACCACAGGAGGGGAGAGTTACTCTTGCGCTCAGATCCTGCTTGCTGGTTTCCCACTGGCATCTGGTTGGTCACTGCGAGAACAGGATGCTGGACGACATGGCCCATTGGCCTGATCCAGAAGGGCTCTACTTGCATTTTTAGGAACTGTCCTGCCCGTTCCCTAACAATGGGGTCCACATTCATGCCACCCAGCCTCCAAGCTCCCTGTCAGAGACTTCACGGCCCACCTTGGGGAAGATTTCTCCAACCCCTTTTAAACGAGCTTGTTGCAAACCTTCAGCGATGAATTGACAAATCCCCAGAGAGCACGTGGGAAAGGAACCGAATTAACGCCAACTGCTCCCAAAGTGGCAGCTGAAGAGTGAGGCTTACGTTTCCTCCACTAGCCCAGTCCAGAAGAGAGATAAATCTAGGTCATGAGCGACACTAATGGTGTTGTGCACACAGAGTCTTATTCCCCCCGCCCTCCTTGTAATGCAGAGCTAATAGAAATACAAGGGGAGCATCATCGTTCTGATGCTCAAGCCTGTGTGGGCGGCCAGGCACCTCACACCTAATTCTGGTGGTGCAGCATCAGCTTGGCAGCTGCAGCAGAGCATCTTTGGAAGAGCTGAAAGACGAGGGAGGCAGCTGGATGACTAACCACAGGACTGCAGACATTTCCAAACAGCTAAAGAGGGACAGGGAGGGAGAGGGGAAGGTGCTTTGCTGATAGCCCCAAAAGGGTGCTAAGATTGAGATGGTAAGAGCTGTTCGACTCCCTCAGAAGGCGAAGGGCTCTCTTTCCTTGGAGGGTTATAAGACCAGTTGGATGGTCATCTGCTGGGGATTCTTCAGCTGCGATTCCTGCATTGCAGGGGGCTGGACTAGATGTCCCTTGGGGGGGGTGATACGATAATCTTTATTGTCATTGTCCCATGCAGAACAACAAAATTGAAAAAATCTACATCAGACATTCAAAAGCCTGCTATCCCAGCCTGGTTAGCCCCTAAAAACTTTGATACCCCATAATTGAATACAATATACTCACATAAAGACTACCTTAAAAGGTAAAGAGACCCCTGACCATTAGGTCCAGTTGTGTCCGACTCTGGGGTTGCGGCGCTCATCTCGCTATATTGGCCGAGGGAGCCGGCGTACAGCTTCCGGGTCATGTGGCCAGCAGGACTAAGCCGCTTCTGGCGAACCAGAGCAGTGCACGGAAACGCCGTTTACCTTCCTGCCAGAGCAGTACCCATTTATCTACTTGCACTTTTATGTGCTTTCGAACTGCTAGGTTGGCAGGAGCAGGGACTGAACAACGGGAGCTCACCCCGTCGCGGGGATTCGAACTGTTGACCTTCTGATCGGCAAGTCCTAGGCTCTGTGGTTTAACCCAAAGCGCCACCCACGTCACCTGATAGACTGCATTTATACCCCCCCTTTATGGGAGGAATTAAACCTTGAGCTTATTTTACTGCCTCTATATCGCCCCCTCTTTTCTGCAAGGGGCTTGGGGTGGTGCATCTAGTTCTCCCCCTCATTAAATCCCCACAACAGGTTGTATGAAACATAAGACGTCGTATGATTGGGAACGTTAGCCCCAGCAATGAAATTTAATTATCTATGAAACTGACAATATTCATGAAAGAATCAAAGTTTAAACGGGTAAAAAGGATATTATGTTACATTTTTAGAGTAATTGGAGAATAAGAGATTTAAACTTAAATTGCAACTGAAAATGTAAAGAAACATATGAAATAAGGGTATAATTTGCTGGCAAATTTTATTATCAAGAATGCACTCATATGGGAGACGTGGGGAAGTCCAATGGAAATTTGAAATAAGTTGTCGAAATGGTTGAGATTTTCTGTTTTTTCTTTCTTTTTTTCTTTAGCTCTGTCTTTCTTTTTGTTTTCTCTGTAATTTGGAAAAAATGTAATAAAAATTATTATAAAAAAAATAAAATAAATAAATCCCCACAACAGTCCTGTGAGGGAGGTTAGTCTGAGAGGCAGTGACCGGCCCAAGGTCACCCAGTGAGCTTCGCGGCTGTGTGCAGGCTTGAACCCTCATCTCCCAGGTCCTAGTCAGATACTAATCACTGTATCACACCTACAATAGGCTGAGAGCAGAGCAACTGGGGCTCAGGGAGCTGTGCATCAATCAGGAGTGGGGAACTCATGGCTGTCCAGATGCCCGACTCCCATTGGCCTCAGCCAGCATGGCCAGTGGTCAGGGATAAGAGCAGCCTCCAACAACTTATGGTTTTCTCAACAGGGCAAGGTGATCTGAAAGTGGGGGACATTGACATCAGTCCCTTGTCATGGTCCAATCACTCCCTGTTGAGATTTAGGCTGTCAGCACCTTTTCCCCTCTGCAGAGGAAGGGGACTTATTAGGAAGGTTCACCCTTGGAGACTGATGGATCCAGTGGGATTCCAAATGGCTCTGGGGGATTTCCCTACTGATATGACCGGCACCCCTGTTGAAGCCCTGGCTGACCTCTGGAACATCCCAATGGCTCGGGCTGTTGACATGATCACCCCTGAGCACCTCTCCCACTTTGCAGAGCCCGCTTGGCTCCCTGGTATACTCGAGAGCTTAGGGCAAGGAAACAAGCTGGAAGACAGCTCAAACGCAAGTGGAGGAAAGAGCCGGATGAATGCAACCGAACATTGCTGGGAGCTCATCACTGAGCCTACCTCATGGCAGTGAAGGCAGAAAAGAAGACCTACTTTGCTGCCTCTGCTGCCTCCTCATTGTGCCGTCCAACAGAGCTTTTCCAGGTAGTGCAAGGCTTTTTACACTCCGGCTCAAAGGTGGTGACAGAACCGATGGCAGCTCACTGTGACTTATTTGCAAAGCATATTGAGGGAGCTTGACTCCACTGCTGCAGCAGATGAATCATGAAAGGTGTCCACAACACTGTTTAGTCTTATAAAAAAAGGTAAAGTGCGGGTGGTGCTGTCGTCTAAACCACTGAGCCTCTTGGGCTTGCCGATCAGAAGGTCGGCAGTTCGAATCCCTGTGACAGGGTGAGCTCCCGTTGTTCTGTTCCAGCTCCTGCCAACCTAGCAGTTCAAAAGCATACAAGCACAAGTAGATAAATAGGCACCGCTGTAGTGGGAAGGTAAATGGCGTTTCCATGTGCTCTGGTTTCCGTCACGGTGTTCTATTGCGCCAGAAGCGGTTTAGTCATGCAGGCCATATGACCTGGAAAGCTGTCTGTGGACAAACAGCAGCTCCCTTGGCTTGAAAGCGAGATGAGCACTGCAACCCCATAGTCGCCTTTGACTGGACATAACTGTCAGGGGTCCTTTACCCTTTTTGGGGGGACCTTTTACCTAATCCTGTTAGATGAGTTTCAGCTAGTAAGGCTTGAGGATGTGGACAAGGTGCTTGGATCGGTCAGGGCGACCACTTGCACTCTGGACCCTTGCTTCCTTGGCTGATGAAAACTAACAGGGAGAGGGCAGCTGGCTGGGCCAGGGAGGTGATTAATGCCTCCTTGCAATGGAGGTAGAACCTGCCTGCTTGAAGGAGGCGGTAGTAAAACCACTCCTCAATAAACTCTCTCCAGATTTGGAAAATATAAGTAAAGTTGCCAATCTCCCCTTCTTGGGCAAGACTCTTGAGCAAGTGGTCGCAGACCAGATCCAGGTACTCTTGGAAGAAAATGATTTTCTAGATCTGTTTTAATCGGGGTTTAGGCCTGGTTTTGGCACAGAAACTGCATTGGTCACCTTGTATGATGACCTCTGCTGAGAGAGGGATAGGGGACATGTGTCCTTGTTTGTTCTTTTCAACCTCTCAGCGGCTTTCGATACCAACAACAGTGGTATAATTCTGGAGAGGCTATCCGAGTTAAAGCGTGGGTGGCACTGATTTGCGGTGGTTCTGGCCCTGCTTGGATGGACGTTTCTGGAGAGTGATACTTGGGGAGTGCTCTTTAGCCCCACAGTGTGGGTTTTCTCAGGATTCCATTTTATCCCCCATGCAATTCTGTGCAAGCTTACTCTCAAGAAAGACCCAAAGAAGTCAGCAGAACTTGCTCCACGTAAAAGGAAAAGGGTCAGAATGAATGAGATTTACAACACATTATATTTTTATCCAAGCAAATGAGAGTTGAGCATAGATACTAATGTCCAAGCAGGCCTACATTAAGTTTCCTGGAAAGCCTTCATCTGTTACACAACACTTCTAAACTTCAAAGTGTCTTCACGGTTGTTTTTTTACCCATTTTACAAATTGGGAAGCAAGGCTGAGGGATGGTGACCAGGACAAGGTCACAAACAATTCATCCTTGGCAGGTCTGGGGTATGAATTCCATTCTCTCAAATCTGAATTGCCTCATACTTATAATAGCTGGTTAAAAACCCAAGAACTAACAAACATTAGGAAGAGGAGGATTTTGGGTTAAAAACCCCCAATAAATGTCATCAAAACACAAAGTGCCTTTTAATGCTTGTAAGACATTTAACTGTACAGATACTTGATTTCGGAATACATTGTCCCGATCTGAGAGATGTACACAGATCACACATACTGATAGCTTATTTTGAAAATTTAAAAGTGCAGAACAGTTTGGGGTTTGAGCATCCTGCTTCGAGGGGCACTTTGTGTCATTTATATAACTGTGACATTCACATTATGAGAGAGAGAGAGAGAGAGAGAGAGAGAGAGAGATGTGCGGAGATTATTATAAACAGCCCTGGACACCCCTTCAGAGGGAGAGAAGACTCTGATTAAATCACTTTTTTTTTTTATTAAAAGAATTTGCCCACACTTTTAATTTGCAGTTAAAGGCAGGTGCCAAATCAATTCATGGTAAAAAGAGAGATGTGGAAAGCAGGCAAGACATGGCCTCTCTCTCCACCAATTGCATTCACTGGCTTGCAAAAGAGTGCACAGATGCCACTGTGAATATCGCTGCTGCACCGAACTATTTCTGTTAAAGCGAGAGCCTGTGAACTCTGGAAAAGATATCTGCACGTTTTGTGGCTGTAGGTAGGTGAAGGGGGGGGGGAGAGAGAAAGGGTAGCAGGGAAGGGGGGAGGGAGATGTAGCAGCCCATTAAGTCACATCCACAAATTCCAGGACGCTCACTCTGGAAACATCAAATGCTGGTGGGGAGAAGAGGAGAGGCAGATGCTGGTTTCTAAGTGAACATCATTGTGCAGAGGAAGAGGAACTACTGAGATGAAAACTAGGGACCCAGTGCTGTGCCCCCTCCCCCACGAGGACTGGGCTTCCCAATTATTCAAGGGAGAAAAACAGGATTAAAGCAATTTGCTTATGGCAGAAGATGAAACAGAAAGCCTCCATCTCTGCGCACTTCTCTCTCCCCCCCCTCGCCCCCAGCTCCTGTGAGATCTGCATCGGCAGGAGAGAGAGAGAGAGAGAGAGAGAGAAGAGGCAGTACAGTGGTCCCTTCCCTTCTCTTCCTCATGCAAGACGGATGGGGAGCATTAAAATGATTCACAGGTTCCCTGGCAGTTTCATTAACATCCACAAAGAGCAGGCAGCTGGACTTCCTCCAACATTAACCAACGGAGGGGGTAGCAGCAGAGGTAATGAGGCAGGGGCTCTGCCCGGAAGCCACTGAACACAACACCCTTTAACACAAACACCCTTTGCTCACTGCTGGGCAGCCGTGAAATTCTGCACAGCCTGGCAGGGACCTTTGCAGAGCTGCATCGAGGCCACGGGGCAGAGGCAAGCTGCCATCTGTCAGGGATCACTCAGGTGCTTCTCGGGGACTCACAGAATTGTAGAGTTGGAAGGAACCACGAGGGTCATCTAGCCCAACCCCCTGCAATGCAGGAATCTTTTGCCCAGCGTGGGTCTCGAACCCACGACCCTGAGGTTAAAAGTCTCGCGCTCTACCGACTGAGCCTTGTTGGCAGGGCACCCGCCCTGCTTGCCAAATGTTCAATCCCCAATAGCATTTCCAGGTAGGGTTGGAAATGTTCCCTTCTCTGGAAACCTGAAGTACTGTTGCAAAGTGGACGTCAGTTAAATTAAATTAAATTAAATTAAATTAAATTAATTACTTCATTGCACGTATACCTTTGTGAGGTAGGTTAGGCTGAGAGGCAGTGAATGGCCTGAGGTCAGCCAGTGAGCCTTGTGGCCATGCAGGGATTTGAACTCTGGTCTCCAAGGTTCTAGTCTGGTACTCTAACCACTACTAAACACTGTCCACTTCCTATGTAAATGACTCAGTAACCCTGGGCAGGGCCTGTTAGTGACCTGCCAGAGAAAGAGCTCCCAGCAAGTTTAGTTCAGAGTTTCCTCTGCAGGGTGAACTGCGTTTTTTCTTTCCCCTGAGTTGACCTCCCCTCTTCAAACGAGGAGTGGGGTGGGGCTGTTTTATTCTGCCCTGGACCCACGGTTTGCCTGTTGTGAAACAAAGATCCCAGTGTGTTCCAGGTCCTGATTTTATCCTGCCTGCTGATTTCACTTAACGATCCGAGTGTTTGCTCTGTGCAAATATAAATAAATATTAAGTTCTGTATCAATTTAATTGTGCATCAAGAACAGCCTGTATTAAAAAAACCCCATGAAAAACGTATGTACTCTTATTTCGAACAACATTATTGAGTTTACTAGTCCTGGGAAGGTTCTATTGTGGAGGAGAGCGACAGCTATCGAGCACGAGAGCTGAACGAAACCTCAGAGGCAGTAAGAACGTTGCGAACAGCTTGATGGACCAGGGCAAAGGACGAATCTAGTCCGTCACCCTGTTCTCACAGTGGTCAACCAGATGCAAGCAGGACCTGAGCTCAACAACAACAACTCTCTCCTCTGGTGGTTTCCAGAAGCACACGGCTTCCAGCCAGAGAGGCAGGGCTGGGCCATTGTGCTTTGTAGCCACCATCCCATCTCACTTGTGTAGGAAGTAACAACTGGGGTGGGGCTGGAAGCATCTGGCCGGCAACTTAAGGAAACAGGATGCTAGACGAGATGGGATCTTGGACATGGAATAAAGGTCTGCGCTGGGTACGCAGAACCTCTTCGCCCAGAAATGGGAATTGCTAACTCAAGCCACAACACTTCAGCTTCTGAGACAGGAGATGACAGGTTTTCAAGCACATTTCTGCAGCTGTTAAGAGCTAGAAATGTGTGTTTTTAAACACACAAATGAAACTCTCAATTTTACATTACGTGCAGTATCTTGTCTCCTTAAGAGTTGTGGCATACACACTGAACCCTACCTATAACTTAAGTCAGCCATCACTTTCTTTACTAGTCCTAATCAGGAAATGCTATTCATATGAATGATGACCTTGCACCTGATCCTCTTTCCCCAGTATGTGTAGCCCACACACTGTGTGCAGCTATTAAAAATGCACTAGCATTAAAAACAGGGCAGTGAGGGTTCTAGTCACCATGATCTTTGTGGGACTAAAAACTGAAATGGCACATTAGTCTGGTTTCTAAATGCTTAAATGAAGTTTGTTTCTCTACACATTTCAAATCAACAACAGCTTTTGTTAATATCCAATGGACCTTCACCCCAATTCCATGGGACAGCCATGTTTTGCAAGGCTTTCCAGGACCAGGTGCAAAGGGGTTGGCTCTGCCTTTAACGGCTGTGCAGAAGAGAGGCACAACTTTTCACTCCTGCTAAACAAAGCCACAATTATGCGCGCAATTTCTGCATACAATGGCAACGGAAACAGGAACCCTGCTCCTCCTTTGCTTCTAGTTAAATCTGATTCCCCTTTCCCAGGAAGTGACACAGCTTCCACCGTTCGATTTGGCATAAAAAATTATCCAAAGCAAAACAGACAAAGCATGCGGAAGTCCACTCTTATGCTCATAGTTAATCTGCCCAATGAATTCAGATTGCAGAGCTGTGGTTCCAAGTTGCAGAATCTGGGATATTTTAGTGGAATGCTGTAGAGGACCCTCAAAAGTGTGCAAGAGCCTCAGAAGAGAATTGTCCTGGGCCTTCTGTTCTGCTGCTTGTCACAGGCAGGGCCAGATGTGAAGGCAGCACTGGCAGTCACTTGCCTTTAAAAAACCAGCTGAGCGGAATAAAGCCACATTTCAAGATGGCAGAGAGGGTGGCCACAGACTCTAGATCTTCCTCTCCATTGAGATGCTTACCGAAGGAGCCCGCTCTGTATAGCACCACCCCAGCAGAACCTGGGGATCGCGGGATTTCAAGGCACAGCAGTGAGATTTAAAAACAACAACCAGAGTTTCCGACACCTCACCCCTTTCCACGGACGGGGTTCGTAGCTCCAAAGTGCAGGCACAAGATGCAGAAAGGGGGAGGGAAATGTTCCTTTCTTACAAGAGATTTGGCTGCAGAAAACGTTCCCATCCAGCTCCATGGGGAATTGGCTCCCGCTGCCAACTGCAGCTTTTTTCTTTCTTTCTTACTTAATTCAAAAAATGAATACTGTATGCAGGAAATTGCCCAAAATGACTTGGGAGAAAATGTTGACTCTGGCAGTTCAGCAGCAGCAGGCAGATTGGCACGTGCTCACGAGAGCAGTTTTATGTGCCCCCTCTCTCCACCCCACCCCATTCCTTGCCAGCCACTCACAGGTCAATGGCAGAGAGAAAATCCTCACTGTCTGGGTCCTGGAGGTAGCGTACAGGGGGTGGAGTCCGGGGAGGCAGGTGCAGGCTCTGCCCCAGTGCCACGTCGGAAGGGGACAGCTCCTCGCCCTTCCGCATGACGTAGATGAAGTAGTGGAATCCTCTCCCATACGTGGCGTGCCGGACGGACCATCCGTAGGCTGGCTGGGCGTAGTGGCGCTTGCGGAAGTGCGGCTGAGCAAAGGTGATGGAGATGAACCGGCCAGCAGGGCGTAAGACTCTGCTCACCTGGGAGGAAAAGAGGGACAACATTTCAGAGGACTCATTGCAAGCTGTGTGTGTGTGTTGGTCTATATGACCCCTGGGGGCCCTTCCAACTCTATGATTCTGAGATCCTTTGCTGAGGCTGGGATCTCCTTTCCTCCTCTCCCCTTGTCTCACATCACAGAAAAGCACTGTGTCACTTGGCACACCTATATCCCACTCACCATTCTGTTTTGGCATGCAGCTTGCAAGTTTCTAGACCTCATGACAGAAAGTCTTAAACATGCATAAATCATGGAAGCATCTGCCTTTGGCTTGGACGTCAGTGACCGTGTGCGGCAAGGCCCCTGAATACCAACACCACCAATCTTCCCCGCTACTCAAATGTGGGGAAGCACAGGGAAATGTCATTGCCTTTGTGATTTCTTATAAATGCGCATCTCTATCTAACAGACTGCTGGGAGGGGGGGGAAGAGGGTGGGCTTGTGCTGATGCAACAAGGCAGTTATTACTTCTCTTGGTCAGAGACCCTCCCCATCTGGGCCACTGTTCCTACAAGGACCAGCCTTGGAGAAGAGCCGCCGTTGGTCTACCTGGCTGGCAACGGCCACTTGGGAAAGTCGCTGGGGATTTAACCTGCGGCCTTGTAGATGCAACACAGATGCTCTGCTACTGAGCTCTGGTCCTACTGCACAGGTATTATGTAGTAATAAAGGCAACATAACGTCTTGCCTTTGGGGGGCATTTAAACCAGTGGTGTGGAGCCGAGAACAAGGCACCCTGATTCCATCCTTGCTCCATGAGCACCCACTCTCCTCCTCCTCCTCCTCCTGCTCCCCACCGTCTCCCCAGAACATTCCTGAGCCAAGATTTTAAAGAGACACTGTGTCCAAGGTACGTCTTGTTTGAAGCCGAGTGGACTTGACCCTTTTAATCATCATTTTCTCCTCGTTGGAACTAAGCTCCTGCTAATAGGATGGAAAAGAACATCAATTTTCTTGCTTGGCTTTATCCAAAGTCAAAGGCATTTACGGCCAGCGACGGCGTGATCGGCATGCTAAACTCTGCTGTTGGCGCTCGGCCGCCAGCACTTTGCCTGCCCGGCTGCTTCCTCCCCCCTCCCCACTGTGCTGCGCAGCTCTTGCCGGTGGTGCGCACCCAGCGGAGCCCAGGAAACACCCCCGCCCTCTGCTGCCCGGACCCCCTCCTCCCCATGACAGGTGGGGATTGAATGCCCTTCATCTCTCATGACTCACCCGTTAACCGGAACAGCCTGTAGCAGGAGGCTGCAAGAGTCCTCTTAGAATGGAGCAAAGGGGAGTGTAAGAAAGACACACACAGAAAGAGAAAGAGAGACAGGAGGGTGTTTTTTCTGCAGCTGGGGGGGGGAGAGGATTATGGGGAGAAGAAGGAGCTCGCCGTTGCAGAAGGGGGGACAGGCACGCGTCCGAAACCGCTGCAGCACATAAATCCATGTTGGATTTCGAGGGTTGGATTAAGCAAAAAAGGAACTCGGAAGTCCTTGTGTTTTGACGTTTCCTGGGCCCCAAATGGGATATACTTTTGCTCGTGTGGCCAGGAAGAATTGCATTCAGCCACAAGCATGCTTTGAGGGTCATCTGTTTCACCATGTGCTGTCCCGTCTTCCAGAGTGCAGTTTATCAGCATTTTATATTTTCTTCATCTGGAAGATTCAAGGGCCATCCCAAAAACATTTCAACATTTCAGTGCATTGTAGTATAGCATCAAAATAATATATTTTTATTTGCAGAATGTGGATAGATATCTTTTCAAAACAAGGGCAAGAGGATCAAGAGATACTTAGGACAATCCTGCTTGTGTTGTATTTCTTATCAATAAAAGAATTTGGTGAGGCGCAATGAAATTTCTATTCTGAAAGTGTGGCCCAGAGAAAAGAGTGTTTGAGAACCACTGCTTTAAAGCATTGTGAGCAGTATCTGGTAAAATCACAGAAGAGGGTGCTGAGCAGTGTCCCCAATGCTCAAGGGGACGAGGGCTTGAGGTCCTCATCACTCCCCACCCTCCACTCTATGAGAACACCACAAGAAATATACATCCTGCAACCTCAGGAATAAATGTGCAATGCTGCATAATTTATACAGGTTGCAGGATTCAAGTCACCTTGACCGAAGAAGACACCCAGGCATTGCACACAGCTGAATGCCTTCGTGGTCCTCATGGTGAAGAAACCGGCCTCTTGGCGCAGGAGGAGTGTGCGCCAAGTTTTCATGACTGGGAATAAGTTTGTCAAAAAGCTTTGGAAACTCAAGCTGCCTTGGGCAGTGCTTGAAATGGTCCAACAACGTCCCTGGGCCGCTTCACTCTCACTTTCTAGCCTGGAGAAGCCTGCTTTGGTTTAATCCTGCGATTTGCTTAATTACTAGGCAGATCTGGGAAAGAGCCAGGCTCCACATTGCTTCTTTATCCGAGAGTCATAGATATAACTGCTGGCCAGGCTGCCTGAGGCCGAAAGGGACTGAAGTGCAAAATAGTTGCAGGGTTTGATGTTGGGGAAGTCCAGGCTAGCCCCCAAAAGCCAAAACGCAGGAGGTCAGCTGAGAATCCTCATGTAAATAACAGAAGGCGAATTATTGTTACACAATGCGGGGCTTCCTTCAACATGGCATGCCGCCGTGCCTAAATGGTTTGGCACCAGCACACCTCCAGGAGAGGGATGGACAACCTGGGGTCTTCCAGATGTTGCCAGACTCCAGTTCCCCCTACCACTGGGCCTTGCTGGCTAGGGCTGATGGGAACTGGAGTCCAACAACACCTGGAGAAGCTCAGGTCCCCCATCCCTGTCCTTGTCTCAAGATCTTCCTTGGTGGACCTTCTGTGCCAAAGGAGGAGTCAGGTGGTGGTGTCCCAAGACAGGGCCTTTTCAGTGGCAGCACCTGTGGCAGGAAGGCTCAACTGGCAGCATATACTTAAAGTATGGAACTCGCTCCCACAGGAGCCCGTGATGGCCCCACCCTAGAGGGCTTTAAAGGAGAATAGGACAAATCCAGTCAGACGCAATAATTCTTCTGCGAAGAATGGGAGAGTGCTCTTGTGCGCCATCCCAATTGTGGGCTTCCCACAGGGAGCCTGTGAGAACAGGATGCTAGACTAGATGGATGTTATGTTCTTATTTATCTAGACCTGGATCTCAATATTGCAGGTCAAGTCTACCCTAAAAATATTGCCCTGTGGATTTCCTAGCAGGCCACCTCCAGTTTACACAACCACTGGCTCTCAGAGAAGGGAATTCTAATTCACCTCATTGGTCCCATATAGAAACCTGGGATTAGACTGGAATTAAGGGCTGTGTTCTTCCAGTGTAAACTGGTGTCAAGGGATAGCAAGCAGTGTGGATGAGGTGTGTGGATGGGTGTGTGTGTCTCTATGTGCAGAAGATGCCCCCAAGTCCACCTGAATGGAAGGAGGGAGAGGGAAGAGAGATGTTCTACTCCAGCTCCTGAACCAGGTTTCTCACACAAGTGAGGCACAGAGAGAGGGACAGAGGAAAAGATTCCAAGCGGGCCCATCATATTGACTGAATGAGATCCAGTAAGCTTTCCCCTTTGCCAGGGCAGCCTGCAGTTATCAGAACAGGAAATGCTGTTGCTTAGAGACAGCTGCATGGACTTTGGCCAACTGGCAGCTATTGCAGAGTCTCTGGGGGGCTGTTAAACTGAAGAGGGGAGAGAAGCGGGGAAGTATTGTTTCTAGGACTGCAGATCCAGACTTTGGACCCTATTTCTGCAACGCATTGGGCGAAGGAGCCAAGATCCACACACCACGAGTCCGTTTAGCTCTGAGGCTGGCTACCTAACCCTTACAAGCAGTGTGCACCACTCCCGCTCACGAGGAGCTTCGATGGTGCCTGAATCAACAGCGCATTGTTTGCTCGTCCTCTTCAGTTCCTGTTTGCGCAAGCACAGCCTCTCCTCCATCGAACACAGCGGCTTGAGCATGTCCACATCTCACAGGCTTCCAGGAGCGGACATGCAGCCTCCCTTCCATTCTGAACAGAGGAGAGGCGCAAAGAGCTTTTCTCTGTGAGGGAGTGCAGCGCCCCATGGATGGGGTAGCGGATAAGCTAACATGCCCACACCATTTTATGGCCCTGACTCTTTTTTCTGCTCATAAAGACATGGCAGCTATTGTGCCATGCCCCCACGGCAGCCATTTTGTGAGTGGCAGCCAGGGCACTTTCTCAAAATTACAAATATGCCCTACTCAAGCCTGTCCCAAAAAGGCTGGTGCCCCCTGCCTTGCTTAGTTCTCAATTCAGATGGTAAACCTATACTTGGAATAAACCAATTCAGAACGGAGCAGGTGGAAGTTCACAAAAACATTCCCTGAAGACTAGCATGGAAGGGCAAAGTGTGCTGTAGCCTGACTTCCTACAAATCTTTTTTTTTTTATAATAATTTTTATTGATTTTCCATACATATAATAAAACAAACAATAAGACAAAACTATACCAAACATACAAACAGATAAACATGTATAATTTCTTAAACCTATTTTCATACACCTTATTTCCCGGACTTCCCCATACCTCCCTCTTTCTGCATCCTTATGTTATCCCTTTTTCAGCAACCCTTCGTTCAATTAATTCGCTCATTTTCATTTTCCATTCTTTAAGGTTATGATTTACAGCTGCAATTCTCTATTTCTTATGACCATAACATCTCATCCATCAAACATCTCATCCATCAACCTGACTTCCTACACATCACACTGGTTTGTTGTGTGGAGGGGAATTCAATCATGTGAACCCCCACCTTCAGTCTGAAATGGTACAGTCCAGGCACAAATTTGCAACCTCCTTTGTGCACTAGAGTAGAATATGCTAAACTTTTGGATCGTGCCACTTTATACTGCAGGTGGGGGGTATCATTTTGTGTGTGCGCGTTTTACTGCTTCTCAACATAACAAGGCTTCCCACATGCAGCACAACCCCTCTTTCTGATGTCAAAGACTGCCACTTGTGTAGCGAACCTTTTCCACCATTCAGCACAATAACATGCAGCAGGTGGGGGGCTCTTTGTCACCTGCCAGAAACCCGGCTGCAGCAGCAGAGGGAACAGGTAGGATACAAGGCCACTCCGCTGGCACAGCCAAAAGACTGGCAGCCTTTGGAGCATCCTCTCCTTGAACTTTCCTTTCCATCAGAACAACTAGCAATCAAGACCTTGAACCCAAGCTTGCTTATTTCCTCCTCCCTCCCAGCGCATTTTCCTTTAGTGCCGTGCCCTGTTAAGATCGAAAGCCTGAGGGTAGAGACGTTCTCATTTTTATCGATCTGGAAACTGCTCTGGAAGTTGGCTATAGCGTGGGATTGTGCTGGGTTTTTTTTTTAAGCACCAAACTTTAAATAAATATATGAGGCGATAGAATTCTTGACTAGAACTTTATCACACCTTTGACAGCTCACCTTTGTAAAGACAGCACAGAGAAAACCCTTTTACTCTGATGTGCTAGATTTAACAAAATGAGTCAATCATCCGTCTGCCTCCTCTCTCTCTCTCTCCCCCCCCCCCAACATTTTTCTCTGGAAATGGCTGAAATGAAGCGGAGATTCTGGAGTCACTTTAAACGGCTCTGTCGCTGCAGCCTGGCTTGCTGGCTCCAAGGGAAATGGAAGATCACTCCAAAGCACCCAGCCCCTCGCCAGGAGACCTTGCACAGATGCCGCCTCTCTGATCGGCAGCAAAGGTCATCTGAGGATGCCAGCCAGAAAGAGTCTCCCGGTTCCTGAGGAGGGCTGGGGACTTTGTGGGGCAGGAAGCCTCGCTGTGGGGAGGGGGGGTGCAGGGAGGGGAAGATTGATCCCCTCGCCTGCCTCTGTCAGAGAGACAGAGGGACCTACATGGCAGAATCCCTCAAGGGCAGCAGCAGAGAGGAGAGGGACCGACCCACGGAATCACCCAGCGAAAGCACTCAAGCAGGAGAGGGGCCGAGTGGGAAATCAGACGTGGGGGGGGGGGGAATGAGAGGCAGAGGCAGAACGGGAGGCAAAATGACTCCAGCTGCTCTAGAGCTACTGTGGGGGTTATCCAACATTAACCCTACTCAGAGTAGGTCCACTGAAATTAATGGCCCAGTGGTAGAGCACTTGCCTTGACACACAGAAGGATACAAAGCCTCCACAGGTATATCTGTGCATGGCTCCCTGCCTGAATCTCTGGAGAGATGCTGTAAGTCAGTGTCGGCAATACTGAGCTGGTTGGATCAGCAGCCTGGCTCAGCGGACAGCAGCTTCCTGCATTCCTGCCAATTCATTCCAGTAGGTCTACTCGTGAGTGGAGCTAAGCTAGATACCACCCACTAGCCACCCGTGGGCATTCGTCCCAAGCAAGTGAAGACATTTCCCCCCTCCATCTCCTTTGGTGGAAACTCAGCAAAGATCTTTCGCCACTTTACACCCCACATGCATGCAAAAAGAGCCCTGGAAATACAGAGCCGGGAGGGAGAATACAGAGCCAGGAGGTAGAGGACTGTAGGGAAAGAGTTGAGATTGGAGGAGAGAGCGAGAATAAGCGTAGAAGCATCCTCCTCCTCTCCCTTCCTCTTTCCTTGTCGAGGAGAGCCACGATTTCCAATCCTGTACTTTCCTAACGCGCCCCCCCCCCCGCAAAAAATAAAAATAAAATAAAACACACAAAGCCAAATTCAATATGGTTCCCGCTGCTATGGACACATCAGACCAATTAATAACAGCCTGGAGGCATTGCCTGTCCCTATTGCAATGCCATGGCCTAGTCAATAGGGATGAGGGTTTCCATGGAAACAGGGAGAAGCAGCTGACCATTTTTTTGGGGGGGGGTTAAGGAAAAAAGAGAGATCCTTGAAGTTAATAAGAGGGAAAGACAGGGAAAATGGGGTGGGGGACACTGGATATCAACACATTCTGTCTCCCCCCCCCCCCCCACTTTCTTAGCCCAAGACGCCAGAGGCCTATTGGCAACAACAGTGCTTCCTCCCCCCCAGGGGTGAAGATGCTCAGCCTGCTGTGAGGTGTTCCCCCACATCCCCGGGCTGCCGCTACCAACCCGCCCCCCCCAAATGCAAGTCCCACGGAAATGCTGCAAACAGGACACTTCCCTGGGGCTACCCCTTTAACCAGAAAAACATGAAAAAAGAAGTTCTCTCCTCCCGACTCAAACCCTGCCATCTGCAAGCAGCCATTGATGACAGAGCGGCATTGCCATGGCAACCAGGGAGATTCAAGCTGGGCCTTCTCTCTCTTTTTGTGGCGGAGAAAGGGGGAAGAGATCCCCCCCCCAAAAAATACATTAATGTGCAAGATACTGAAAGGATGGGAGTGGGGGGGGGACGGCAGAAGAAAAACTGACGGGGGTGGGGAGAAGCCACACGCTTCCGGCATCAGAGCCTCAACAAGTGCTGTTTGTTTTTATTTATTAAACTTGTATGCTGCCCTTCATCCGTAACATAAAAATTAACTCCCCCCCCCCCACAAAATACAAGATAAAAGCCAGAATGAAAACAAACTATAATGCCCCCCACCCGCTTGGCAGGGTGCTGTTGACTCTGCTTTCTTCTTATCATCCCAAAAATAAGCTTGCTTAGGAAACTGTTCATCCCCCCCCCGCCAATGAATCCTATCCTTCCCCCCCCTTCCCACAACCCCTTCACCCCTCCCTCTGGCAGCAAATGCCCCCCCCCATTGCAGAATGGTATCAAACCCCTAGGGGAACAAGGAAGATACAGGCCGATTGTCAAACCCCATAATGGGAGGGCGATTTTTTTGGGGGGGGAGAGGCATGCTGCCCTTTATCTGACTGTCATTTACCACCTTGATTTGGCTGAGGACTGCTGTCAATTTTTTTTTTAATATGTTTTAAATTAAATTTTACATATATTTTCCAAAAATCATATAACATATATTCTTATCTTATACAATGTTTTGGACTTCCATCAGCTACTTCTGTAGATTTTTCGCTCTTTATCACTTAATCTGCATTTCATTAATTTCACTATTACTTTTAATAATCCTTAACTAGTAATTCTATTCACAAATTTTCCCTGCAATATTTCCCATAGTCCTCCTTACAAAACTTCTTGCAGGAGGACGGCTGTCAATTTTAGGAGGCCATGGAAGGGGCATCGTGGCCAGGATCAGTCCTGAAACACAGGTAGAATGTAGGGCAAGACAAGGTCCTCCACTCCAACAACCCCGTTTAAAAGGACAAGGTTTTGGGGTGATTCAATGTGTTTTTTATATATGAGCCCAATCCACACTTTTTCTAGTAGTCAGGGGGGAATATGTTGGAAAATGGAGGGGGAAGACAAGATTTCTAGGGCTGCCTAAGCTGTGTTTGAAATCTACATTTTGCATCTCGCGAACTCAATATCCCACATTCAGATTCATTTGTGAGGACCAGTTTTTATATATATATTGCTTGTTTGCTTATTATATTATGCAGTTTGTGTTTTTATACTGTAAACTGCCCTGTGATCTTTGAATGAAGGGCAGTATATAAATTTAATAAATAAAATATTTTGAATGGGCTTTGGCAGTTTGCTTCCTTGCTCTGGATCCGATATTTCAGCCTTTGCAGATCTTGGGGTTTGTTGAATATCCCCCCCCCCTCCCGGAAAGGAGCTGTGTGATAGCAGAATGACGGAAGGCCAGATCACAGGACAGAGATAGAGATCAGATACTTTGCAGTCATGAACATGAGCACTAGAAACATAAGCCAGGATAGATTTTTCCCACCAGAGATGTGTGATTCTGCAGCACTGAACAGCAAACAAGAAAAAAAACACCCAATGTAGTGATGCTTGTCTAATGTCCTTAAAGTTTGGGAACAGGCCAAGATTCAAGAAGTCACACATGGAAATGGTTGAAGATGGTGCCATCCGGCCCAGGTACCAACAGGAATTCTTGCCGCTCACCTCAGTTAACACTTGATCCAGAAGCATCCTAGCCTCGGAGGAGACATTCCATGGGTCTGTTTCTTCCACCATCATGGAATCCAGAGTGCCCTTCTCCAACACCACATCAAAGCTCCCATCCACAAAGGTCAAGGCCCGAGCGTCCATCACTGCCCAGTGCAGGCCTGGGCAATGGGCATAGCGGTCTTGCACGCTTGCAATGCATATGGGTGAGTAGTCAATGCTGGTGATGTCTGTATAGCCCAGCTGGAAGAGGTTGTAGCTCAGAGCACTGTTCCCGCAGCCTGCAAAAGAGATGGGCTTGGACTAGTTATGCTGAAGAATTTCATGTATCGGCCAATTGTAAACAAAGGATCACCCACGGTGAACCAACTACAGTGGTATCTCGGGTTAAGTACCGTATTTTTCGCTCTATAACATGCACCTGACCATAACACGCATGTAGTTTTTAGAGGAGGAAAATCCGTAGGCATGCCACCCGTAGGCATTCCCTCCATAACACGCACAGACATTTCCCCTTGCTTTTTAGGAGGAAAAAAGTGAGTGTTATGGTGCAAAAAATACGGTACTTAATTCGTTCCGGAGGTCCGTTCTTAACCGGAAACTGTTCTTAACCTGAAGCACCACTTTAGCTAATGGGGCCTCTTGCTGCCGCCGCACCACCAAAACACGATTTTTGTTCTCATCCTGAAGCAAAGTTCTTAAGCTGAGGTAATATTTCTGGGTTAGCAGAGTCTGTAACCTGAAGCGTATGTAACCCGAGGTACCACTGTATCCTGGAAGACAGAGAAAGTCTGCTGTGGTTGTTCTTTCCCTGCAATGCGCGGCCTTTGGTGAGTGCTGGATGTGTTCTAGGATTATGAAGGCTTGGCCAAGGATCCATGAGTCAGACCAAAGGCCCATCAAGTCACAGAATCATAGAACTGTAGGAATCCAAAGGGTCATTTAGCCCAACCTCCTGCAAGCCCAACAATCTTTTTTTTTTTTTTTACTTTACAGGGAATCACCCTTAACTTTTGCCAAGACAGTCAACATGGGTCCAGACTGGGCCTCCTTAAGACGGCTGGCGTGTCTCATGTCATTGGGGCTGACATTGGAAAGTGTTTAGAAGCTGCAGCTGGTCCAAAATGGTCTGGGCAGACTGGTGACTGGGGCTGGTTACAGGGAGAATGTTACTCTCCTGATAAAGAGAGCAGATGTCTTTAAAACATGTGGCTAACCTTCAGCCGTGATGCTTCTCTTTCAAAAAAAAAACAACCCCTGAGCCCAGCAACAAGACGCTTTGTTTTTCCAACTCCAGAGGCAGGCAATTCTAAGACCCCACCCCGCCTGCAAAGTGTTCCCCTTTGGTAGCTTACCAAACCCAGAAAGCCACAGGTGGCTGTGGAGGGCAAAAAGAGAGAAAAGCAGGACCGAGTGGGTGCTGCGGATCACAATTAGCTTAATTAGAGATGAAGCAGCACTTAATGAGTGGGTTGCAAAAGGCGCTTTAATTACTTCCGCATTGGGCTTGGCATTTGTACGCCTGGCATTTGTACGCCTGGCTCAAGGATCTCAACACTCAATCTACATAAGCCACCCTACTAGGCTCTGACCTGCACAGTCTGCAGCCCCTGGGATTTAAAATCCAGCCTCCCTCCTTCTCCCCTCAGTCTACAATATATTAAATGGACTGCAGGTAGAGTAATCATGCATTACACAAGCCAGGCATCCAATGAAGACTCTGGCTCCAAGACTTCCTACTAGTTACTGCACACACTCAGACATCTCCATCTCTATCCTCCATCGGCTGGGGGGGGGGGTGCATATTCCAGCCAGGCCAAAATGCTCAAAGGGCAGCCAGAAGGGAAAATTGGGAGGGCAAAATTGAAGGGAAAAGACGAACATGTCCACCTTGGAGGGAGGGATTAAACAAAAATGTAATAAATATAAATAAAATAAAAATGAATCAGACATGTTTCACATGATTTCTATGCCTATCTAAGATAGGATTTGGTTTTGTACCATTGTGCATGAGGTTCTCCATGCTACTGAAGTCTAGACAGGTGCCCTTGAAGTGTCGCTGGACTCCAGCACCCATCAGCCCCACTAGCACGGACAATGGGAGGTGATGGGAACTGTAGTATGACAACATTTGAAAGGCCACCGGCTCCATTGTCCAGGTCTAGTTCCTCCCACAAAAGAGTTACAGAATGATCTCCGCACCTACAGAAACCTAGGAACTGGCCTTCCCCCAAGTCTATCATGGGTCTATCTAGCTCAGAACTGTCTGTGCTGACAGTCAGCGGCTCTACGAGGCTTCAGGTGGGAAGCCCTGACCAGCCTCACCTGAAGGGCACCAAACCTGGGACCTTCTGCATGCAAGCAGATGCTCTCTCCCTTCACGCAGAATGGTCTCCGTGCCCTACAATGGCACTTCCAGAAAGAATGAGAAGTGTTGTAGATTTAGGATGCTGGAGGCAGAACCCCACCCTTCCTGATACAAAACAGGAGCTTTGCCACTGGAAACTCAACCCCAAGTGGACTGCACGATTTGCAGGTTCAGTGCCTGCCACCTCAAACTCAGACGCACCTTCCATTTTGTCCTTCACCCCCTGTGTTTTCCAGCACGGCAAGGATCCCGCGACTGTTAATCACACATCCAGCAGACGGGCCCTCTAACAGGCTCAGGCGATTAGACCCAGTTAATCCCAACCTGCTTGGAAGCTCCAGCCTCCCTCCCTATATCAGATTAAGGAGCCACCACGTTAAAAGCCACCGCAGCAGCAATCAGATCAAAGAGATAAACCATCAGGTAGGATTAATGGAGGCTTAGAGCCCTCTCCTTCCCAGTCGGGACTTTTGCAAATGGTAAGCCAGGATTCTCTTAATTTGCTGGCTGTGATTAGGGCGCAGGGGCGCAGGGTGCCCAGCGTGGCAGAGCCTTTGGGAGAGGTTCAAAGAAGAAACCAACGAACGAAGGCACATCAAGATCCCCAAGCAAGAGAGAAGAACAGGGAGTCTAACTTGCTAGCCAGGATTGCATAACTAGTTGGGGCATTCCCCCCCCCCCCGTGAAAGAGCTGTTGCCTGAAATTTCATCAGCTTTTAAGGTGAAAGTATTCCAGATTCAGCACAGCAGAGATGAGGCTGATGCTGTCACTTGCCACACTGAAAACTCTTGCATAGATGCAGGCTTATTTCTGCGTTTGGTACTTTGCGGAGATTTTATTTTAATCTAATTGGTTCTGAAATGCCATTTGACAGCACAGGCATTACGGGAAGGGCTGCAGCTCCCTGGCAGAGCATCTGACTTACACGCGGGCGGCCGCAGGTTCAATCCCCGCCATCTCCACGTAGGGCTGGCACGCTCCCTGTCTGAAACCCTGGAGAGCAACTGTCAGTCAACTGAGACCATACTGAGCAGGATGGAAAATGTTCTAAATCAGCACAAGGCAGCTGCTGGTGCTTCTGAAGTTGCAGAATTGCTGGGAGAAGCCAAGAGGCCACAAAGACGAAGCCTTTCCTGCAAAGCCAGCCCACCCTCCTGCCAATCCCGCCTCTGTCCCATCAACTTCCACCACTCAGATTACCACGTGCCATAAATAGACAGCAGATGTGCTGCCGAGAGATTAGCTCTGCAGCTGGCTCAAGTGAGCAAGCCAAGCCACGTGCTACGGAGGGAATCATTTCGAATGCATGAGCAAGCAAAGGGCGACATCAGCAAGTGGGGCACGACTGGTGACCAAAAGCAGTATTAGAAACTCAGATGTATAAGCTAGGTGCCAAATGGCCCCTTAAAGCATGGTTACAGTCACCAAAATGGAATGTCTAGTGGCCATTTTGGGGCAAGGTGGTTCTAAAGTCTTATTTTACAAATGATGCACTGACTGTGATTGATTTTCAGTTAAACACCTTGCGGGTGGCGCTGTGGGTTAAATCACAGAGCCTAGGACTTGCCGATCAGAAGGTCAGCGGTTTGAATCCCTGCAAGGGGGTGAGCTCCCGTTGCTCGGTCCCTACTCCTGCCAACCTAGCAGTTCGAAAGCACGTCAAATCCAAGTAGATAAATAGGTACCGCTGTGGTGGGAAGGTAAACGGCGTTTCCGTGTGCTGCTCTGGTTCACCAGAAGTGGCTTAGTCATGCTGGCCACATGACACAGAAGCTGTACGCCGGCTCCCTTTGTCAATAAAGCGAGATGAGCGCCGCAACCCCAGAGTCGGCCACAACTGGATCTAATGGTCAGGGGTCCCTTTACCTTTTAGTTCAGAAAACTAACCCGAGCTAGTTTAAGAATTTAAAGAAGAAAAGTTACTTGATCTAGGGACAGTCCACATATCTATTGGCCTATTCCGACCTCTTTTTCTTAATGGTGACATGGGCCATTCAAAACGTTGGAATATTCTTCACAACTGTGAGCAGGACAGTGGGATGGGGTAAGTGAAAAAAGCCACAGCAATTAAGTATAGCATGGGCAGTGGCCAGGGATTATGGGAGCTGTGGCCCAACAATAGCTGCTAAGCTTTTTTCTTTCTTTTATTAAGAAACCCAGGCATTAATAACCCATGCAAAAATTCCGTAAGATTTCGTACTGTCAGTCAGTTTTTGTAGACAGGATAGTGTCACAGGACTGTTCCCTACCAGCTACATATTATAAAATGTGTTCCAAAAATACCATTTCCCAAATATCAAATGATCTACATCTCTTTTGGGGGGGTGGGAAGAAGTGAGATTTTCATAAAATCGCTATATTTTTAGGTTGCAGGGACATCCTCACCAGATTAATATGCCTTGAGGATCCTGGCTAAGCCCATAAGGCAGGATATAAATGTGAAAGATAAATGTATAAACAGATACCCCGTTTGTAGATAAATATTAAAATAGTTATATTTTTATACCTGAGACAGACAGCCAAAGACAACTTGAATATTTAAGGTTTGTGCAATTAACAATCTGCATATCATTTCCATGGCAGATGCCAAATTAGACTTGGCGGCAAGTTGCTCATGTTCTACGATATTCTTACTATTAACCATCAGTGTGAAAAGCCTGAGTCAGCCTTCGAAAAATCCTGACAGATGGGCTCAAGTCACAAGAGAGGGGGGAAAAGGAAAGCATTCAGGCACACTTCAATTTGCCTCTTGGTTTTCACATCTTCCTGCCTTTCTCACGGTTAGATTTTCAGCCTCAGCTGCTGCAGTCATGATGGCTAGAAGTCTAACTTTTAAGCAAATATGCACTGGGGCTTTGAAGGATTCTGAAAAGGGCATCGACAAATATATACGGTCTCCTTTTTCTCTAGTAGCAATAGGATGAGGAAGGTATTTTTATTATTATTTTAAAGGGTAAAAAACAGAAAAGCAAATTCCTAACTCTCATAGTGACACGTCAGAGATACAGAAGGACTCGGAAGGATTTGCTGAGGAAACAGGGCTTTCCTGAAAAGTCTGCTATAAGGATGGGTTCTCAGTTGCAGACCAGACCAACACTCACATCCACTATTTATAAATCACCTGTGCTCCACCAAGAACAGCCCTTCAAAAGGGGCAGAGCATCACTCAGATTCTGAACAGTGGCAGAGAAGGCCATTGAAGCATCTATTCACACTGCCCTCTGGTGGTAGCCAGGAGGAACGGGGATACTGCTTATTTACAAAATGTCACCCCTGCAGCAGAAATACAAAGGTTTCCATTGCACTCCCTTCCCCCTGTCCCCTCTGCAGGAAAACTGGGTACTCCAAGACCTCAAGAGACGTGAAGCCCCTTCCCTCCAGGTGTGAGATGGGAGCAACTTCTTTTTTGAAGATGGCTGTAATAGTTACGGTACATTGCCACAGATCCCCTGGCAAGAGTTGCACCTTCGATTGCAACCCTTCCAACTTTCCCTCCTCTCTCTCTCTTTTAGCTTCTAGCCCAAGACTGCGAGGAGAAAGCCTGACAGCTGCCTGCCTCTCTCTCCCACTTTACTCCATCACGTCTTTCTTTGCCAAAAGAACCAACACACGACGTTAAAATCTGAAGCAGGGAAGGCCGAATTAAGCAACGCATGAAAAATACACCAAATTTGCAGGAACCACCCTATCAACAGAAACTGTGTTTGCTAGGTATAATAGAATTCACCTGAGTCCCCAATACATGGAAATCATGGAAACCCAACAATTGCCTAAATTGTTGCTGGGGAAACCTAGCCAGATGGGCAGGGTGATGATGATGATGATGATGATGATGATGATAATAATAATAATAATAATAATAATAATAATAGCTGATAGGATTGCAAGTTCTTCTGCTCTCCCCCACTCCAGAAGGCTGCTATCCAGTGTGAATTCCACCAGCTGCATACTTAGGGGGCAATCTTAAGTCTAGATCTATTGGGATGGGTGAGCTTTGATCTAGCAGTTTTTGTGGCTGAGCGTAACGCCCTCATCCTGGCTCAGCTGGAGATAGGCCAGCATATCCCACCCAGCTGGCTGCGTAGAGATGGGCAGATCTTAAGCCCTGGAAAAGAGGTGTTGCAGGTGGGGGAGACTTAGGCTGGATCCTAGGTAAAGGGGACCCCTGACCATTAGGTCCGGTCGCAGACGACTCTGGGGTTGCAGCGCTCATCTCACTTTACTGGCCGAGGGAGCCGGCGTACAGCTTCCGGGTCATGTGGCCAGCATGACTAGTCTGCTTCTGCAGCGCACGGATCCTAAGCCAGTTCAAATAAGTCACACACCAACTGGCAATGTGGTGTAAATTAACCTAGCAAAAAGGGTGGTGCAACTCAACTCAGGGGACACACATAGGATTGCATGAAGATTTTGCCCCTTTGCCTCAGCTGAAGCAACTATTTAAACACACACACACACACACACACACACACACACACACACACCCCAGTGCCAAACAGGCACAGACTTCAGGAAAGAGCTGAGCAACAAACTCCATAACGACTGGCCAGAGACCACTGCCTGTAACATACTGATGGATCAACTGTGTGCCGCTGCTTCCCCCTAGTGGCTCATAGGAGCAACATCCTAAGAATATTTTTATAGCTCAAAAGAATTCTGAATCCTCCTACAAAAAGCAAAAGGTAGTGAGGAAAGTGGGTCCTTGAGAAAGGCTGTCCAAATCCATAGTAGGGCAATATTTTTATTTATAGGAAAGGGCAGAAGTTGGTTGTCAGAGCAATGGCTTCAATCGCAGGTTCAATCCTTGGCATAGCTCTCTCTCTTTTTTTTTATAAAAATGATATTTATTAAAAGTTTAACAATTACAGAAAAGAAGAAGAAAAAAGAGAGATTAAAAAGTTACAGTACAATACATCAAAAAGCAATAAAAAAACATAATAAAAAACAATACAGCACAACGATGAGGGAAAAACAAAACAAAAACATTTAAAAACAAAAATGTTTAAAAAACACATCCAGTATTTCCATATCCTTATCTTTCATTTACTTGTTTCATCGACCTCCTCACACCTCCCTTTTTTGTATTCTAATTCAATTTAGCTGTTTCAACATCTTTCTCAATTTTTGTTCTCTAAATTACCTTAACCCGATCTGACCTTAAATTTCACCCTTTCAATCCTTGGCATCTCCATGGGAAGGATCCCCAGCCCAAAATGCAGGAGAGGCAAAGTCAATAATAACATTAAGAACCTTTTGGGTCAGGCCCATGGCTCACCTTGCCCAGCGCCCTGTTCTCACAGTGGCTAACCAGATCACAGAATGGCAAAACTGCATATTCGGAAGGGACCCCCAAGGGCCCTCTGGCGCAACCCCCTGCAGTGCAGGAGACACGGCTAAATAATCCCTGGCAGATGACCATCCAACCTGTGCTTGAAAACCCCCAATGAAGGAGAGGCCACCACTTTTTGTGGTACAGTGGTGCCCCGCAAGACGAATGCCTCGCAAGACGGAAAACTCGCTAGACGAAAGGGTTTTCCGTTTTGGAGGTGCTTCGCAAAACGAATCTCCTATGGGCTTGCTTCGCAAGACGACAATGTCTTGCGAGTTCCTGCGGGGTTTTTTCCCTTCCCCCCCTTTTTCTAAGCCGCTAAGCCGCTTATCAGCTGATCCGATAAGACGATAAGCCGCTAAAAGCCGCTAAAAGCCGCTAATAGCGCTAATCCGCTAATCCCTCAATGGGCTTGCTTCGCAAGACGAAAAAACCGCTAGACGAAGAGAATAACAGAACGGATTCTTTTCGTCTTGCGAGGCACCACTGTAGATGCCTGCCGGAAACCCACAATCAGGCCCTGAGCACAAGAGCACGCTCCCCTCTTGCAGTTTCTGGAAGCAAGTGAGAGGTGTGTTTTGCTATTTTGTGCACACATACAGCCTTGATGAACCTGGCACCCTTCAGAGGTTTCGGATTATAACTCCTTGCCTTCACTTCTACTCTTTTCGGTGCCTTCTGAAAACATCCCTCTTTAGACAAGCCTACCCAGATGCTTTGAAAGTTGAGGTAATGCTAATCTGCTTTAGCATTGTAACCTTTTAAAGTGGGGTTGCCATTTTTTTCTTGATTTTCTTGTTTCCTCATTTCATAAACCCCTTTGAGGTTTTGTTTTGTTTTTACAGCCAAGCAGCCCCTGAGGTTTTATGAAACAAACGAGTAAACTAACAAACTCACTCCCAGCAGCCCCAGCTAGCTGGCTGAGGCTGCTGGAAGTTCAAAACACATGGAGGGCACCAGCTTGGCAAAGGGCCCCAGGGTCTTACTCCAAGTCTGCATGTTATGTGTCACACTGTGCTACAAAGATGTCTGCAAGCGTGACGTGAAGACTGGCAACATCTACCCCGCAGTGTGAGAATGACCTTAGTGCCTGGAGACATGGAATGACAGCTGGGAGGAGCGCAGAGAGAAGAAATGCCAGAGAGGATCTGCAGCAGCACAACCGGATGCCTTCATCTGCCCCAGCTGCAACAAAACATGTCTCTTCTGCATCAGTTTCTACAGCCACAAGCAGGCTCTGCAACCTTCCAAGAGTTTGACCTCACCCCCAAAGGTGCACACATCCATTGTCTCCTGAAACTGACAGATGCCAACAACAATTGTCTGGTTGGTTGCTTTGGACTGCCCTGAGGAAGATAAAGTATGTAACAAATTTAATAATAACAATAAGAGCCAGTGTGGTGTAGTGGTTAGAGCAGGGGTTGGCAAGATTTACCTTGCCTGAGCCGGTTCACTCCAGCAGAGTTCCCTCCGTGGGCCGGATCACATGCGCCCGCAATTTCCGGCACCGCGAAAGTGAGTCCCTGTGTTGCGTTGCACCGGTTTAGTACAGTGCGAGGGGACTCGCCGAGGGGGCGGCTCGGTTCAGGGATGGCTCATGGGCCGGTTAAACGACCCCAGTGGGCTGCTTGTGGCCCATGGGCCTTAGGTTGCCGACCCCTGGATTAGAGTGTTGGACTAGTACCTGGTAGAAACCAGTGTTGAAATTCCTGCTTGGCAATGAAGCTCACAAGGAACCTTGGACCAGTCACTGGCTCTCTCTCCGCCTAACCTATCAAGGATGACAAGCTGGAAGGTGTGCAGAGGAGGGCGACCAAGATGATCAAGGGACTGGAAACCAAGCCTGATGAGGAAGAGTTGAAAGAGTTGAGTATGCTTAGCCTGGAAAAGAAGAGGCCGAGAGATTATAGCCATCTTCAATTATCTCAAGAGCTGTCACATGGAATATGGAGCAAGTTTGTTTTCTCCTGCTGCGGAGGGTGGGACACGAACCAAGATACAAGAAAGGAGATTCTGACTAAACATCAGGAAGAACTTTCTGACAGCAAGAGCCGTTCGACAGTGGAACTGTCTCCCTCAGGAAGCGGTGGACACTCCTTAACTGTCTTGGGCCCGGTCTTATTCAACATCTTTATCAACGACTTGGATGATGGACTCAAGGGCATCCTGATCAAATTTGCAGATGACACCAAACTGGGAGGGGTGGCTAACACCCCAGAGGACAGGATCACACTTCAAAACGACCTTGACAGATTAGAGAACTGGGCCAAAACAAACAAGATGAACTTTAACAGGGAGAAATGTAAAGTATTGCACTTGGGCAAAAAAAAATGAGAGGCACAAATACAAGATGGGTGACACCTGGCTTGAGAGCAGTACATGTGAAAAGGATCTAGGAGTCTTGGTTGACCACAAACTTGACATGAGCCAACAGTGTGATGCGGCAGCTAAAAAAGCCAATGCAATTCTGGGATGTATCAATAGGAGTATAGCATCTAGATCAAGGGAAGTAATAGTGCCACTGTATTCTGCTCTGGTCAGACCTCACCTGGAGTACTGTGTCCAGTTCTGGGCACCACAATTCAAGAAGGACACTGACAAACTGGAACGTGTCCAGAGGAGGGCAACCAAAATGGTCAAAGGCCTGGAAACGATGCCTTATGAGGAACGGCTAAGGGAGCTGGGCATGTTTAGCCTGGAGAAGAGGAGGTTAAGGGGTGATATGATAGCCATGTTCAAATCTATAAAAGGATGTCACATAGAGGAGGGAGAAAGGTTGTTTTCTGCTGCTCCAGAAAAGCGGACACGGAGCAATGGATCCAAACTACAAGAAAGAAGATTCCACCTAAACATTCGGAAGAACTTCCTGACAGTAAGAGCTGTTCGACAGTGGAATTTGCTGCCAAGGAGTGTGGTGGAGTCTCCTACTTTGGAGGTCTTTAAGCAGAGGCTTGACAACCATATGTCAGGAGTGCTCTGATGGTGTTTCCTGCTTGGCAGGGGGTTGGACTCGATGGCCCTTGTGGTCTCTTCCAACTCTATGATTCTATGATTCTAACTGAAGGTTTTTAAGCAGACACCGGATGGCCACCTGTCATGGATGCTTTAGTTTAAGGTTACCAGACATCCCCGTTTCCCAGGGACAGTCCCAGATTTTCAAATCAGTCCTCACAGAACTCTAGCCCAATGGCTGCCATTAATTTGATTTTGAATTGATTTTAGAATGAATTGATTTTAGAATGCTGTGTTACTTTTATTGTTGTTAGCCGCTCTGAGCCCGGCTTCGGCTGGGGAGGGCGGGATATAATTTTATCATTTATCATTTTAATTAATATTATTATACAAAATCCATTGAAGCTGAACAGTGTCCCCGGATTCATTGAAAAAAAATCTGGAAACCTTACTTTAGTTGAGATCCCTGCATTGCAGGAGGTTGGGGTAGATGACCCTTGGGGACCCTTCCACACTTCTTAAGATACACAGGAATTTTTTTATTTTGACTATGGCAGACCAACACGGCTACCTATCTGTAATTGGAAAAAAGGGTGGGATATAGAACGAAACAAACAATATGAGATTAAATAACAACGTGACAGACCATACCACGCTTCCAGGCGGGCAGGAAACTCACCCAGCACCAGGATCCGATCACCGGGGCTCAGCTCCGCCTGCAGCTGCTCTCGGAATCGCTCCAAGCCCCCGAACCATTCGGCTGGAGCCGCCCCTTCGTCCTGGTACCGCGAGTCCCAGAAGCCCCTGTCCCGGTACCGGGCGTTGGAGTCCGGCAGCTGCCGCCTTCGCGGAGTCGCCGCCTCCTCCTCCTCCTCCTCCATGTCGCCTTCCCCGGGGAAGGGCGGCCAAGCGAGGGCAGGGCTGGCAGGGAGGGAGCCTTCCGAATCCAGCCTCCGCCCACGTGGTGCCCTGAAAACCACGTGCAGCTTCCGCTCGCCACTTCCTGGTCGGTGGTGGAGAGCGTTGCTTCCGTCTGTTGGGTCTTGCGGGTGGTGGGGTGGGAGAATGGGGGGCGCTAGTCCTCACCGAGGCGAGGCTGGCCCATGCCTGGGGTCTTTGCCACTACTTCGTATGAATGATTTCTCTGTGCAAAACCCAGGGAGGCAATAAACCCGTTAGCTTGCTGCAGAGATAACCCAGGAAAGAGTCTTGCACGGCATCTTAGCAATGCAGTCCTAAGCCGTGTCTACTCGGAAGTAAGTCCCATTGAACTGAACGGGGCTTACTCCCAGGTACGCGGCGTGAGGACTGCAGTCTTGAAAGGCTCACAAGTTTATTGCCCACGTATGCTTAGCCTGGTAAATAAAAGACTTGAGAGATTTGATAATCACCTTCAAATATCTAAAGGGCCATTGGTGGAAGATGGAGCAGTCTTTGTTTTCTCTTGCTCTGGAGGGTAGGACACGATCCAATGAATTCAAGTTACAAGAAAGGAGATTCTGACTAAACACCAAGAACTGTCTGACAGGAAGAGCTGTTCTTGCAGTGGAATGAACTCCCGCAAAAGGGGGGTAGACTCTCCTTCCTTGGAGGTTTTTAAGCAGAGGTTGATGGCCATCTGTCTTGGTTGCAGGGGGTGGGACTAGAATCTCAGGAGTCAGCAAACTTTTTCAGCAGGGGGCCAGTCCACTGTCCCTCAGACCTTGTGGGGGGGCCGGACTATATTTTATTTTTTTGGGGGGGGAATCAACAAATTCCGATACCCCACAAATAACCAAGAAATGCACAATAAAAGCACATTCTACTCATGTAAAAACACCAGGCAGGCCCCACAAATAACCCAGAGACGCATTTTAAATAAAAGGACACATTCTACTCATGTAAAAACACACTGATTCCTGGACCATCTGTGGGGTGGATTGAGAAGGCGATTGGGCCGCATCCAGCCCCCGGGACTAGAGACAGTAACTGAGTGTCCCTTCCAACTCTGATTCTATGATATAAATTTGCACAATAAGGCCCCTTCCAGATGTTCCTTTTTGTTGTGTGTTCACAATAACTTGTTCCTCATAGTGATATTGGTGTGGTTATACACGTCATTGGTTATGTGGTACATATTCGGGCGGTCATATGTGATCAGTACTCCTTGCACCTGCAAAAATTTTGGGGCAGTTTTGTTTCCATGGCCTGCTATGCTGAGTTCTTGTTAACTTTCTAAGCCACAAATGTTATGGGGGTCTTTTTTTGCCCTGCTTTTGTTGCACTATGGTGCAAAAGTGCCTCTCCAGATAGCAATAACGTGATCCACTTTGCGGGAGCAGCACAGAACAACTCATAACATGGAATGACATGTGAATGGCCCAGAATAAATACATTACAAATACACTATTATTGCGTCAAGAACATGTTGCAGAATACTGTACAGCCTAACAGGATGGCCCCTCTGGCATTTGTCACACATACACATGAATTAGTAAATCTGTGCTTTGAACCCAGAGCTTAAAATACATGACCTTTTACACAATGCATTTGGAGAGGATCCCTAACTTAGCAGAGAGAGAGAAGTGGAAATATAGGACAAACTCTGCCTTGCATTGAATGCAACTGAAATACTGGCGAATCCTGCATTATCTTCAATAAGTCCTTACACCAGTCTATTGTCCCACCCTGCCTGAAGTCGTCAACTATTGTCCCTCTGCCTAAAAAATCCACAATCAGTAGTTTGAATGACTACAGACCAGTTGCACTGACTCCAATCATCATGAAGTGTTTTGAGAAACTGGTGCGCCGTCATATTATTTCCTGTCTTCCATCAACTTTTGACAACTACCAGTTTGCATACAGGGCAAATAGATCCACAGAAGACGCTATCACCACCACTCTCCATGCTGCTCTGTCCCATCTGGAGCGGCCGGGGAATTATGTGAGGCTGCTGTTTGTGGATTTTAGCTCTGCTTTTAACACTATCCTCCCCCATAGACTGGTGTCCAAGCTAGAGACGATTGGACTCCCCAACTCCACCTGTCTCTGGGTTTTGGATTTTTTGTCAGAACGTTCTCAGAGGGTTAGAGTAGGGTCACATGTGTCCACAGCCCTTAGCCTTAACACCGGCTCACCACAGGGTTGCGTGTTGAGTCCCCTGCTCTATGCTCTCTATACGTATGACTGTACAGCCATCTACTCCAGCAACAAAATCATCAAGTTTGCTGATGATACTACGGTGGTGGGGCTCATTTCAGGAGGGGATGAGTCCGCCTATCGGGACGAGGTGGAGCGGCTCTGTGTTTGGTGTGGAGAGAACAATCTGGCTCTTAATACGGCTAAGACCAAGGAATTGGTGGTGGATTACAGGAAGAAAAAGGCGGACATTCAGCCCTTGTATATCAACGGGGAACGGGTGGAGAGGGTGGCGGAATTCAGGTTTTTGGGAGTGACTATGGATCAGGGCATGACTTGGAGCGCAAATACCACTGCTCTGGTGAAGAAGGCCCAGCAGAGAATTTATTTCCTCAGACTTTTAAAAAAGAACAATCTGAGTGAGAGACTGCTGGTGTCCTTCTACCGAGGCTCCATAGAGAGCATACTTACATACTGTATTTGTGCTTGGTTCTCCAGTTGTACAGCTAGGGAGAGGAAGGTGCTCCAGAAGGTCATAACCACAGCCCAAAGGATTATTGGTCACCCTCTCCCACCTTTGGAAGAACTGTACGGTTCCCGTTGCCTTAGGAAAGCAAACAACATCCTGCAGGATCCATCTCACCCGGGACACAGTCTGTTTGCACTACTGCCTTCTGGCAGGAGGTATAGAAACATCAAGTCAAGGACAAATAGACTAAAAAACAGTTTCTATCCAAGAGCTGTGGCCTTTTTGAATGCTGTAACTCGATAGTGGGACCTGGGAGTTTGATGGGTGTGGGTGTGGGTGTGGTTGGAAGGTGGTTTGTTTGGTTGTTGCTGTTGTTTTGCTTTTGTTGTTTTTAAGGGATGGCATCCAATTTCGTTGCACTTGTGCAATGTTGCACTAGTGTAATGACAATAAAGAATCTATCATCTATCTATCTATCTATCTATCTATCTATCTATCTATCTATCTATCATTATACCAGAACGGATGGCAACCCTATTCCCTTTTCTCCCTGCATGATGTTTGAATATTTGCTTCCCCCTAAAAAGCACATCTTGCATTTTCTGGGCATAAGAAAGCAAGAAGATCCCTGAAGGTACATTCTTTCACCTTTGGTGGATGTGCCCTAGGATTAAGGCTTTTGGGGAAATGATATATAATGAATTGAAAAAGGTATTTAAATATACCTTCTTGAAGAAACCAGAGGCCTTTCTCCTGGGCATTGTCGGCCAATTGGTGCAAAAGAAAGACAGAACTTTTTTTATGTATGCTACAACAGTAGCAAGAATACTAATCGCTAAGTATTGGAAGACACAAGATCTACCTACTCTGGAAGAATGGCAGATGAAGGTGATCGACTGCATGGAACTAGCTGAGATGACTGGCAGAATCCGAGACCAGGGAGAAGAGTCGGTGAAAGAAGACTGGAAGAAATTTAAAGACTACTTAAAGAAATATTGTAAAATCAATGAATGTTAGAAAGATGTTGGATAGAAATTAAGTGGTTTCCGGCTGTAATGTTTTAGGAGATATGGAAAAAAAGGATTATAAATGGGTTAAAGGTTTATGGTAAGGATCTGCTGAACCAACAAACTGAATTGGAATACAAAGAAGGGAAGTATGAGGAGGTCGGAGGAAATAAGGATATGGAAGTTATATTACTGAAAATTGAAGCGTGTTTTTAATTGTTTATTATTTTGTATGTTTATTTTTGTATGTTGTGTATGTCTTGTATGTTGTATGTTTATATCCTAAAAATTTTCAATAAATATCTTTTATAAACAAAAGAAAGCAAGAAGATCCCTGCTGGATCCGACAAAATGCCCACGGGAGGGTTGCACTACTTAGGAGGATCCTGTCCAGCTCTGCAGTTCTGAGATTCTATGAAGTGGCAGCTCAGGACGGCTCACCAAAACTTTAAAATAAAATAAAAACCCTCTTGACAATCACAGCACCAATCAATCAGTGCATGCAATGGGAAAGCAAAACAGAGACAGCAAAAACTTAAAAGTCTCCCAGGGCTTCGTGGCGTGAGGCTGCTGATGCTCCGCCGCCACAGGGAAGGAGGAGGAAGAGAGCGAAGAGGGGGGACCTTCCGAGCGCCGGAACTGCCTGCTCCGGGCGGCGGCGGCGGTGCCGGGGCGCGTTTCGCGGTGGCACCACCTGGCCGGGCCGCCAGCAGCCGTAGCAGCTGCCCGAGGGGAGCGTGGCCGGAGCTGGGCGGGCGGCGGGGCGGGATGGCTCCGGGTCCCGCTCCGAGGAGGAAGGGGGCCACGGGGCCTGCGGGCGGGCTGCCCTCCGTGCGCCAGAGCCTGCGCCGGGCCTGGCAAGACAAGCACCTTGTGCTCTTCGAGCCCCACTACACCCCGCTGGTGGCCGCCTGCCTCTGCCTGGCCGAAGTGGGGGTCAACCAGTGGGTCATACACAGGGTGGCATGTGAGTGGGGGCCCGGGACGGGGCCTGGGTGGGGGGTCAGGAGAGTGGCCCTGGGCGTGTGGATAAGGGGCAAGGCTTAGGTGGGGTTGGGACCCTCGCCGGGAAGGAGGGAGGAAGCTCACGCCTGCAGTTCTTCTGCTAATAATAATAATAATAATAATAATAATAATAATAATTTATTTATACCACGCTCATCTGGCTGGGTTTCCCCAGCCACTCGGGGCAGCTTCCAACAAAAATTAAAAATACATTAAAATGCCACATATTAAAATCTTCCCTAAACTGGGCTGCCTTCAGATGTCTTCTAAATGTCAGGTAGTTGTTTATCTCTTTGACATCTGATGGGAGGACTAGCGTGCTGGGCAGATGGAACCTTGTGGGATTGGGTTAAGGAGGCAACAGCAGCCCTGCTGGCGGGGTTAAGCAAAAGGTGGCCAAGCAGGTGGGAAGACCATGGGAAGGACGTGAGCATAGGAGCCAACTCCTAGGGGTCGAGGTCCATTTGTCCCACAACCCCTACCTTCAACTGGTAGTCGGAGTCAGGTCTCCATAAATGCTGGAGGCAGTATGCAGTGCCGCCATCAGGAGCAGCAGGCATTGCTGGATTCATCGTCCACAGATCTGTCCGCCCCCTTTTCAAAACTGCCCCAATTGGCAGCTGTTGCTACGTCTTGTGGCAGTCAATTCCGTAGTTGAACAATGCACAGTGGCACATCATTAACAGGACTACGTAGAGGGTTCCATACAATGTGTAGTCTGGGGTAGTTTTGACGAAAGGCTGGGGCTTCATTTGAGCCAGGGCGTAGTGTCAGAACTGTTCTCGATGCTTGTTGTCCTGGCTCCTAGAGCCCAGCCTAAATAAAAATCTGTCCCAGCCCTTCAAAAACAGGTCATGGCTAAATGCCTTACACAGAGAAACAGCCACCAGGCATGGCTTTGCATGTGTTCTTGTAGACTCGGATAATTTTAGAGCCCTTCTTTTAGATCCAGGCTGTTTTCAGCAGCTGAACCGAGCTCCTGTTTGTATTTGATGGTACAGCTTCTGTGCTTTCCCCAAAGATACAGAGATCGACTGGAAAGCCTATATGGATGAGGTGGAGGGTGTTGTCAATGGGACTCTGGATTACACCCAGCTAAAGGGGGACACCGGCCCTCTTGTGTGAGTAACACTGAGTTTGCAATTATAATGAGGGTTTCAGGAGAGGTAGGGTGGGTACATCTCTATTTACCCACTCACTCTCTCTACAGATATCCTGCTGGCTTTGTTTACATCTTCCTGGGCCTGTATTATGCAACTGGCCGTGGCACCAACATCCGCCTGGCCCAATATCTTTTTGCTGCCCTTTACCTTGCCACACTGCTGCTCGTTTTCCGAATCTACAGCCGAACGAGTAAGGTCAGTAGCTCGTACAGCACCTCAAGAAGCACTAAAGACTGTTCTTTTTCCTATCACACAGTAGATGTGAGCCCTCATCCAAACACAGTGCTCCTGTGCAGTACATGTGGGACTTGAAAATTAAAGGCCAGGAGGAGGACAGCAAGGTTTGGGTGGGTGCAGGTTAAGGTGGAATTCTATGGAGCTGCACTGCTGAACTCTTTATATAGACTGAGACTTCCATGTTCATGATACTGTACACAGCAACCGTAAAAAACTGCAACCTCATATTCCGGTTCTACCACTGAGATCTTCTGTAGGAGCATCGCTGGTCTTCCCCCAGGTTGGTGAGGCTCATTTGATTTCAACACAAAGCCAAGCTTTTAGTGTTATTGGCCAAGCCCTGTGAAATGATCTTCCAAAATATATTCAGCAGGCTTCCGAATCTGTATTGACCTTTAAATGATTGCTGAAAACTTTTCTTTGCTGCCAGGCTTATGCAAACAATTTAAGACAAACTTTAGTTAGTGTTTTTTTAATAATAAAAAATTATGTGGTCTTTATTTTGTACATATTTTTGTTGTAAACTGCTTTGCTTTTTTTAAATGATGCTTTTGTAGTAAAGGTTCATATAAAACGTGTCCATATGCTGTGAATTAGAGGACACAGCTACAAGTTTTCGGTTCGGCGGTTCTCCCTCTCTTGCACAAGGAGGAAGAGGATCCTGGGAACTTGACCTCACAGTTTGAGAAAAATGCAACTGAGCATGCAGTTGTAAGGAAAAACTTAGGCACTTTCTGCTGAATGCTTGTCTGTTATTATTATTACAACTATTACTTCACCTTCCACACATTTCTCAAGGCGATGCACAAAATACAATAAAAACAGTTAAAAACAATACAGAAAGCAGTAGCAGTTAAAACTAAAAACCAATGTGAATTGGGCACCCATTGCAAGGACGTATTCACCCAGCTGAGAAATCTTGCCAGAACAAAGCTTTTCAGAAAGTACAGATTGTGGGTGCCTGTCGTATCTCACCAGGAATTTCATTTCACAGAAAAGGGCCGGCCACACTAAAAGCCAGGAGTTAATGAAGGGGCAAAGTAGCTTCAGTCAGCACAGCTGTCAGCCACAGCCTCTAGGAGGTGCTGGGAGCCCAGTGGGGGCACACAGGCTGCACCTTGTTGGAAGGCTCCCATCTGTAAAATGGGAACAGTGGCAGCTTGAGTCATTTGAAGTGGGCAAGTGGGCTTGATTTTCCTCGTTGACACCTCTGCTGCAGGTCCCGCCCTATGTTTTCTTCTTCATGTGCTGCGCCTCCTATCGCATCCACTCCATCTTTGTCCTGCGCCTCTTCAATGACCCGGTGGCCATGGCGATCCTTTTCCTGGCTGTCAACCTCTTCCTGGAGGAGCAGTGGTCCTGGGGCTGCTTCTGCTTCAGGTGAGAGCCCCTTTGGAGCCAAGCCATCCAGTGGGAGGGTATTTTAAACAAACGAGTGGTTCTTGCAGAAGCACAAATACCGTGCACACCTGATCTTTGTGCTTGCAAAGTGGGAACTTCCAGAGCCAACTCATTGCTTCCTGTGGTCCATCTAAAACGGCCTTTGCCTGCCTGAGCCCCTCCAGATGTTTTGGACTACAACTCCCATCAGCGATCTTGCTGTAGTCCTGACCGTTCAGTGTAAACTGTAAACCTTGTGGGCAAGCAGGACAGACTCTTGCTCTCTGTGAAAGTCTGCTGCTACTGTAGTTCTTAGTCAATGTCAGATGGTAAAAGCAAGGTGCATGGGGACTGGAATGGGCCTTGTATTAACCACAGGGATCAGTGGCACCTTTTATCTCTCTCCTCCAGCCTGGCAGTGTCTGTGAAGATGAATATCCTGCTCTTTGCACCGGGTCTCCTTTTCCTCCTCCTGCAGCGCTTTGGCCTGCTAGGAGCCATTCCCAAGCTCGCTATCTGTGCGGCCCTGCAGGTAAGGAGATGGGAAGATTTGCCATGCCCACATTCAACCCCTGGTATCTCCAGCCAAAAGGAATGGTAGGCCTAGGAAAAGCCACACGGCATGTCAGAACAGACAACACTTAGTTTACAGTGCCTGGCATTCCCAGGGGGGTCTCTCATCCAAATAGTAACCAGGCCTGACCCTGCTTAGCTTTTAGGAGATCAGGCATGACCATAGGCAGTATGACCATAGGTCAATACTTGTCTGATTCAGTTACTACCTAGTGACAGCAGAGCTAGGTGAAACACTTTGAAAATATGCACAGCTGTGATGCTGTCTGTTGGATCATAAGGTTTTAGTTTTTAAAAAGTCTCCAGCTCTCGTTGTTTCTGCAAATATGCAGGCAGAAACAAAGAATGTATGGATGAGGCTTCCAGTGATCATGGTGAGACTCCTGTCCAAATATATATATTTCCATATCACCCTGCTCCATCTCTAGCATTTTCTGGCCCATCCTCTCCTTGTCCTTGTGAATTTGTTTTGTGTGGTTGCACATCATTCCATGAGTTCAGTGCATGTGAGCGGTTACACTATACTCAGTGCATAACACTCAATTGCACAAAGCAAATAGTGGGTGTTTCCCCTGGTGTTTTATTTCTTAAATGGAAGGGAGAAATGCAATTTATGAAGGATGCAGGCAAGTATGTTTCCCCTCAAGCAAACATTAGAGAAGGCAGTTAATGTTGGCCAAGCTCGCAGAGAGCTTTTTTGGCAAGGGAAACCTCATCGCTAGGTGCACATGCGGTTCAATTACTGTCCAACAGCCATTAAGAGGAGGCTGCCCAAAATAAATGCAGCAGGTCTTTTGGAACTGATGCCGGGAAAGAAGCTGAACTGCAGCAAGAGGGCCCCATAGATGAAAGGAAGAAGGGAAGAAGGGAAGCAGAGATGGGAGGGGTGGGCCAAGCAGTATTTTCACACCTGCATGCCTTCCTCCCAGCTGCATTGCATCATGAGTTTTGTAGGTTTAAAGCAGCAGAAGTAACTAGTAGCTTGTGTACCTGATGCTCCAGCATTTTGCTAAAAATAATAAAGCACTTCCTGGGTGAATGTGCAGCAGAGTCTATGAAGCAACATGACATGTCTCTAATTTTGGAACACAGAGTTGTATTAGCAGAACCCGAACCTGATTTCTGGCTTAGGTGGCAATATCAATCAGCAGTGACACTGGCTCAGCTGCAGCTGCAACAAAACATGTCTTTCCTGTTTTACTTCACCCCCTCAGGCGCACATCGTCATTGTCTTCCAAGAGAGACAGATCCCTACAAGTGAAGCTGGCAGACTGAAGAGTGCAGTGACCTCAGCTTCCACAATTTGCTGCATGTTCATGTTCTTTGTGGGAGAATTTTAAGGCACAGTTGTTTCTTGCAGGTTGTTTTGGGGTTGCCCTTCCTGGTGGTGAATCCTGTTGGGTACGTGTCCCGTTCCTTTGATCTGGGCCGACAGTTCCTCTTCAAGTGGACAGTGAACTGGCGATTCTTGCCTGAAGAAGTTTTCCAGCACCGGACATTCCACCTGGCACTGCTGGCTGCCCATTTGGCTGCCCTGGGGCTCTTTGCACTGAAGAGGTGGCACAGGTGAGATGGTGGCCTTGTCACTGTGCTTGGGGGGCAAGTACGTGTGAAACTCAAATCTCGGAGAATCAGGCTCACAATTTATGGGCTCTTGGAGAGAAAGAGATTTTGTTGTTGTTACAGCTTGTCAAGGAGCAGTCTTCTAATTCTCCAGCACTGGCCTGATACAAGCAAGAGAGAAAATGGGACTTTGGGGGCACAGATACAACCCACACAAGATTAGCCCTTTTCAGGATTCTGCTTCAGTTCAGTGCAAGGGTGCAGAAACCACTTGCACTGAAAGTCAGTGTCATGTAGTGCACAGAATGTGAAAGCTGGGGCAAGTTCTGGGTTCGCATCCCTACTCACCCATTTGAAGCTTAGTCATAAGAACAGCCCCACCTGATCTCAGCAGAGGTCCACATATCCTAGGATCCTGTTTCCAACGGGGTGAGCAAATGCTTACAGGCATTTTATATATAGGGTGTGGAAAGCAGCAGCTGTTGTCTGTTTTTTGCCCCAGCACCTAGTTTTAAGAAACTGCCTAGTTGGAGATCTCCTCTGTCACTCTCTCAGCCTAACCTGTCTCATGGATTAGGAAGAGGTTATGCTGAACTGCCCTGAATAAGAGCTTACACTCCCAGCAGGAAGGGGTCCACTTTCTTATGGATCACAACAGTTCTGCTTCTCTCCTCTCCCCCAAACTGCAGGTGTGATGAAAGCATCCTGTCACTGCTGAAGGATCCAGCTGAGAGGAAGAACCCTCCGCAGCCCCTCTCAGCCAATCATATCCTTTTGCCAGAGTGGTGGGGATGGTCTGCCACATGGTAGATGATTTGTGTGATGGTACAAGAACGGCCCTTTTCTGTGGTGGCCCCCACTTGTGGAATGCTCTCCCTGGCGAAGCTTGCTTGGCACCAAAGTTACTTATCTTTAGGCCCCAGGTAAAAACTTCCCTCTTCTCCTAGGCCTTTGGATAATTAAACAATTAACTGCAGGATGGTGGTGGTATAGTTTTCATTATGGTATGTATGTTTGTGTTTTTAATATTGTAAATTGCCCCGTGATCCTCCAATGGAGCGTGGTATAAAAGTTTAATGAATAGTAATTTATAAAAGGGTGGGACGCGGGTGGCGCTGTGGTCTAAACCACTGAGCCCAGGGCTTCATGATTGGAAGGTCAGCGGTTCGAATCCCTGTGACGGGGTGAGCTCCCGTTTTTCGGTCCCAGCTGCAGCCAACCTAGCAGTTCAAAAGCACATCAAAGTGTAAGTAGATAAATAGGTACCACTCCAGCGGGAAGGTAAACGGCATTTCTGTGTGCTGCTCTGGTTTCGCCAGAAGCGGCTTAGTCATTCTGGCCACATGACCCAGAAAAACTGTCCATGGACAAATGTCGGCTCCCTCGGCCAGTAAAGTGAGATGAGCTCTGCAACCCCTGAGTCGTTTGGAACAGGACTTAACTGTCAGGGGTCCTTTACCTTTACCTTTAATTTATAAAAGGGCATGGAAAGAGCTGAGCTTCCACAATCTTGATGCTCCACCATTCCAGAGCTGCAGTGGATTTGAACTTTCAACTTTGTGCATTGCAACCTTCCCTTAACCAAAGGCCACAGGTAGTCTTTGCTCTCTTCACTTCCAACTTCATCGGCGTTTGCTTCAGCCGCTCCTTGCACTACCAGTTCTACGTCTGGTATTTCCACACTCTGCCCTACTTGCTCTGGTGCACGCCTCCCAAGAAGCTTGCTCATCTGCTAAAGTGCGTACTGGCAGGGGGCGGGGAAGGGAGACGAGTCAAGGGGACTCAGGGTCATGCCAGCTATATGCCCATTTTCTCTGTGCAATCAGATCCATGTAGTTTGTAGGAACTGCATTGCAATTTTACAGAATTTACAGCATACATGCCTGTGATTCCAGCACATACTCACTTGATCATGATTACAAAGAGAACATCAAAACAAGTGAGTGGGGTGGGACTAGTGGGAGTTAAGCAATGTGCCGTAAAATTACATTTCAAATAATTTGCACGTCTTAGACACCAAAAAAAAAATCTGGATGAAGAGGGAAGCTGCCATGTGGTGCCTGGAATAAAGACATTTTAAAAAATAGCTCAGCTTGCTGCAGAATTTTTATGGATTAGGGGTGAAGCAGGGAGTTCAGCTTTCCACCTCCACTTATGAAAACCTTGATGCAGGTGCCACTGTAACATAATTCATGTAGGAATCTAATCAAAACTTTTTATAAAAAGGCCCGTATATTTAGGGGGAGGTTCAGAACTCTTTATTGGCACATCTATTTGTTTTAAGAATGTATAAACAGTTTCCTAATCAATGTTTTCCAAAGCAGAATGCAGAATATGTACACAAATCCGAAAAACAAACTCTGAAATCATTGAATTATCCAAACTCTGTATACATTATAAAATGGCCAAGTCACACTTCAGAGAAGGCTGTCTTAAAAAGAAAGTTTTCAGTAGCTACCTATATTTCAGTTGGATGCCGGTTCCAGAAGGCTGGAGCTGCAGCTTTAAAGGCCTGATATATTTAGTGATATCAGGTGTACTTCTGGGGCATACAGAACTCTTAATGATGCCCTGTGAGAAGAATGCAATTGCCAGAGAGGAGCATGTGGGGCAAGGCTTAAGTTTCTCAAATCTCCTAGCCCTAACTTGTATCACTTTAAATGCTAGAAGCGAAACTTTTAACTGAGCCACATAACGTATTAGAATCATAGAATCATAGAGTTGGAATAGACCACAAGGGCCATTGAGTCCAACCCCCTGCCAAGCAGGAAACACCATCAGAGCACTCCTGACATGGTTGTCAAGCCTCTGCTTAAAGACCTCCAAAGAAGGAGACTCCACCACACTCCTTGGCAGCAAATTCCACTGTCGAACAGCTCTTACTGTCAGGAAGTTCTACCTAATGTTTAGGTGGAATCTTCTTTCTTGTAGTTTGGATCCATTGCTCTGTGTCTGCTTCTCTGGAGCAGCAGAAAACAACCTTTCTCCCTCCTCTATATGACATCCTTTTATATATTTGAACATGGCTATCCTATCACCCCTTAACCTCCTCTTCTCCAGGCTAAACATGCCCAGCTCCCTTAGCCGTTCCTCATAAGGCATCGTTTCCAGACCTTTGACCATTTTGGTTGCCCTCCTCTGGACACGTTCCAGTTTGGCAGCCAAATGCAGTTTCTTAGCAGAGGTGTTATATATTGTTGGTGGGGTGCCCCAGCCAACAGCCTAGCTGCATTATTGTAAGCTAGCTGCAGTTTCTGGATTGCTCAAGAGAAGCCCCACATAGAGGGCACTGCAGTAATCCTGTCTTGAGAGTTCCTGATGCCTGGATCACAATAGTCATAGCTGTCTCGCCAGATGAAGCTGATAAAAGGTGCTCTTAGACAATGAGGTTACCTGTGCCTCCAGCGACATATATGGATCTAAGAGTACCTTTGCTGAACCAGAACTGAGGGCAGGGTGGGGGGTGGCAAAGAAGTGAGTGCTAAGTTCAAGATCCTGGTTCTGGTGTAGAAAGCCCTCTATATTGTGGTACCAGGATACCTGAAAGATCATCTCATTTCTTACATACACAATTGATCACTGCTCTGCAGGTGAGGGCCTCCCACAAATAGCCTCTTATCAGGTCTGTTCTGCACAATAGCTTAATTGGGCTTTTAGCATTGTGGCACCTCCCCTTTGGAATGCCTTCCCCTTGAATATTGGGTAACATCTCTGTTGTTGTTTTTATGGCGCCTACTGAAGACCTTCCTCTTTCAACGAGCCTTTTAAGTTGAGCTCTTTCCGAGTCTGAATCTGTGCTGGAATAGTTTTAAATATGTTTTGTATTGTTTTATCTCGTTCGCTGCCCTGGGCTCCTTTGGGAGGAAAGACGGGATAGAAACGTAATAAACAAACAAACAAACAAACAAAAAACAAATTTTAAGAGTAAAAGTGAGGGAAGGAGAAAAACCCACTCCTCCTGCTGTGACAGCCTTATGTGACTTCTTGAACAATGTCCTATTTGTTTTTTCCTCTCCCTTCAGGGTGCTCATTCTAGGTTTGATCGAGCTTTCTTGGAACACGTACCCGTCAACAGTTTACAGCTCCACTGCCCTCCATGTTTGCCACGCCATCATCCTTCTGCAGCTGTGGTATGGGACGGAGCCCTCCATGACCCCCCAGGAAGTAAAGAAACAGCCTTTGAAAAAGGCCGAGTGAAAACTGCACAAGAGGAGCTTCCCACAGTGAGAGCATGAACAAGATGGTCCAGGCATGGATGTTGCTCTGGGTCAGATGCTGATGGACCACTTCCATTCCCTCCTGGGAGGACCTCTTGCTCAAGTGTAGGCACTGCCTCCTAGCCCAGAAGGGGGGTGGTGTGTGGATGGGAAAGAGTACAATCTGCATACCTGCTGGTGGTAATGTGGAACAGCTTAAATAAAATCAGCCAGGGCTTGGCGTGAGGCCTCTTGCCTCTGTATTTTGACTTTTGTCTCGTGGCTGCACTTCATTTGCTTTTAAAGCAAGCTTCTTGGCCTTTTAAATGTGGATAACATTTGAGAACAGGTGGACTTAAGGTTGTATCCAACACCGTCCCATTAGTGCAAGGACTTCCGCTCGCACAATGGAACTGCCCCTCCCTCTGCTCCCCCCATGCACCCACTTAAGCTGTTCTGTAGATTTTTCCCAACTCTCCTGAGCAAATTAGCGGGCAAGGGGTGCACAGAGACAGGAGAGGGAGGGGAAGTTCCGTTCTGCAAGTGGATATCTGTGCACCAACGGGATGACTTCATCTGATACAACCCTAAGTAGCACAGTCTTGGTACGGGGGTGAGCTGTGAGCAGGAATAGGAGTGTTGCTTTTTACTGGGAATAAGCTAATTTTCTGCTGTGGTGGAAGGAGAGCCTTTCCCACTCATTTCAGCAGTCAAGGCTGTGCAAAACAGGCTTGCGATAACACTCCCTGTGGGGGACAGCACACCTCTCTCTCCCCTTTTTGGACATAATCAGGCCAACCCAATAGACCAGGGTAATCAAGAGACTAGCCCTGGCTATCTATAGCAACTCAAGTGTCAGTAATTTTGGAGGTATCTGGAAAAAGCATTGCTGTTGTGGACACAGAGTCACCCAAAGACCTGGGCAATGAAAGAACACGCTGCTGCTCTAGACTCTGATCGCATCTCTTTATTGGCACCCGCAACCAACGGCCTGGCCTGCTCACTACTCCTTCACACGTTGTTTGGGTTGTAACACAGCATGTTCAGCTTGATGTTCTCATTCCAGTGGCGGAGCAGCAGGAAGAGTTGACGTGCTGCCCCTTTGAGAGCGGCGACATCCACACCTTCTGGCAGCTGCTGTGCCCGCAGCCAGGAATCGGCCTTGGCTGCCAGCAACTCCCATTCCACAAAGAACCCGGCACAGCGGTGCTCCAGCCAGGCCAAAGCCACAGCTGTGGCCCAGCTCATGCTCTCCAGGTCCCCTTCCTCTGCATCTGGGCACATCTCCTGCAGGCTGATGCTCACTTCAGAGGCATCTGGCGAATGGTCGCAGGCGTCGGTCTCGGAGCCACGCCCGCTGTCTGCCTGTGCCCACACGGCAGCGCTCAGCACATCTGAGCAGGTGCTGTGTGAGTGTGGCGATCCTGGCTCCACCGCTCCCTCCTTGCTCGTTCCAACTACTTCACCGCCATCCGGGGAAGGCTGGTTTGCTGTTAGCCTTGGGCTGGCCTTGGCTATGAGTGCCCAAGGGGAGGTGCTGGAGGCAGGGCTGAGGCTGGCACGGTGGGAGGCATAGGGAGAGGCCCGGCGCAAGCGGTCCAGTGGGATCTGAACGACCTCCGAGAAACAATCGGTCAGCTGGAACATGCCGGGGGCCTGCTGCAGCCGGACCTGTTACAAGGGAGAAGTTGGATGTGCATTTAAGCCAACCTTCTGAGTCCCTTAACAGTTCAGTGGGAAGTGCTTCTGTGCAAGTTCAAAGCTGTTTTGCAACTCCCTTTCATTTGAGAAGGCTTGTGCAGCAGAGATTTTTATGGGTTGTGCCAAGGCTAGGGAACCTTTAGCCCTCCAGATACTGCTGGACTACAACTCCCATCATCCCTGATCATACACACTGCTGGCTGAGGGCGATGGGAATTGTAGTTGGGAACTACATACAGTGGTGCCCCGCAAGATGAATGCCTCGCGAGACGAAAAACCCGCTAGACGAAAGGGTTTTCCGTTTTTCGATGCGCTTCGCAAGACGAATTTCCCTATGGGCTTGCTTCACAAGACGAAAACGTCTTGCGAGTCTTGCGATTTTTTTCGCTCCCCCCCTTTTTCTAAGCCGCTAAGCCGCTAATAGCCTTTTAGCCGCTAAACCGCTAATAGTGCTAATCCGCTAATAGGGTTGCTTCGCAAGATGAAAAAACCGCTAGACGAAGAGACTCGCGCAGCGGATTATTTTCGTCTTGCGAGGCACCACTGTACTCTTCTGGTTCATTCAGAACAGTCTTATTTGTTCTATAATAGCAATGATTTTATCTGTTATATAATTGCATATTAAACTGTTGAAACCTGCCCTGGGGCCTTATAGTGAAGGGCAGGGAAGAAACCTTATAAATATAATTAAAAGTCCAGCAGAAATCACATAAGATGGGCAACCAATGTGGGATAAAACGATGCTGCAGTGATCTAGGCAGTGGGAATGGAGAGGGGAAGAGAGGCTTACCAGTGGGAGATAGTCCTGAATGGCACTGTCACAAGAGGAGAGTTCGCTTTCAGGGGTCAGACACTGGGGACGCAGTGCCAGGCCTTGACCCCGTCGCCGGCTGATGCTGAATCTGCAGAGACCAGAGTCACCCAGGTGAAATGTCATGTGATGTCACCTGTTTGTTCGATCAGGCTAGGGACTCTTATAGTGCAGCCTTCTGTTTCTTACAGTAGCCAAGCAAAGCTGGATGGACCAAGCAAAGCATCTGGTATACTGCCTCCATTCATAGGGGTAGTTCTCAATGGCTCTTAACCTTGATAAGACTGGGTCCTGCATGCACTGAGAAAGATGGACTGCAGGCCAGCTTCCTCTAGCCCATGCCAGGTTAACTGTAGCAGAGTACAAAACTGTCCTTTTTGGTGGAGCCTTCCACCCTCCCGTGTGGGGCTCTATATATAACGGAGGTGCTCAAGCATGTTTATATTAGCAGGTACAGGGTGGGTTGGAGGGTGTGGTTTTCCTCTCTAGGAAGGATTATCTTTTGAAGCTTTAACAGGCTTCAAAATGTGTTGTAAAACCCCAAATGCTGGGTGGAAGACAACAACATTACTCATAGAAAATAGATAGTATGTAGATGGTGCTAATATTTTAAACGATAAGGGAGTGTTTCCAGAGCTAACTCAGCTGGGAACTTGTAGAGAATACCTACAGTGAATTCTCAGTTGATCCTAAAAAAGATGATAAACTCTTAAGGATTACAACTGGTGTTGCATGATATTGCGAACACTCTCAGAATGGTTGGTCAAAAGAACGACCTTCCTGCAAAATAGCCTGTTGCATCTCCCAGCCTTAGAAGACTCACCTGGAGCCCACAAAGTTCTCCATTGATTTCTGGGAGCCCACAGAGACAGGAGAGGGACTGGAATCGACACCTAGACCAGAAAGGAAGCAACTGGTTAGGAGCTGCAAAATAGCAAACAGAGATGGAGACCAGTCGTGCCCATGGGGACTGGTGGGGGTGGAAGGCATGGTGACTGAGAGAATGTGGAGCCACGGCCAATGCCAGGCAAAGCCAGCCAATTCTAGTTTTGTCCAAATCCTCCTCTGAGCTTTATAAAGGCAACACTGACTCGAAGGAGGAAGAGCCAGTGCTCTAGACTGTAAGTCAGAAGTCAGGCAGGTGGAGACTGGTTGAGGGCAGGCTGAGGTTGGTGTGGCAGTGCCCCATTTGTTCTAGTAGACCAGCCTTCACTGATTGAGACCACACAGCTTTACTTCCACAGGGCTGGCTATGGTAGCTGCAGCTTTATTGGCAGGGCTGCATCTTAATGCCATTTGCTTAGGGTCTCCCAGTTGATGCACAGCAAAGCTCTATTCCCTCCCTATAGCAAAAGCCAAATAAGTTACAGAAGGAAAGCAAAAGTACACAGAGCACAAAACCCCACTTTTAGTGCTGTAGAACTTGATTTTGCCAATGTGGTGCAACGGTTAGAGAGTTCGACTAGGACTTGGGAGATCAGGGTTCAAGTCCTCAGCCATGAAGCTCGAGTGACCGTGGGCCAGTCACTATCTCTCAGCCTAACCTATCCCACAGGATTGCTGTAAGGATGAAATGGGGAATGGAAACACTCTGTGTGCTGCCTAGAGCTCCTAGAAGGGAAGGTGGGAGAGAAATAGGGGTAGAGTTTGTAGGCTCTTGCAGATGATGTGGGCTCTTGCGTTCATCCTTTCTCTCCTGCAGATTAAATTATATTTGGTCTTCTGATTTCTGAGCAGAGCAGTTATATGACAAGGAGTACTTGTCTTGCATTTGTCCTGATTTGCTTGTGAAGCATTTATATATCTTCCGGTTAGGCATTAGTTCATCCCACACTTTTCAATGCATTTCTCCACTTTCCAAACTGCATAAAAACTTGCTTTTTAAAAAGTGGATTTGTTGCACTAGGGTGATAGAGCCCTTTAAACCACTTTAATTGCACAAACCTAAGTTTGTGGTGTGTGCTTGATAGATTTAGGCACCCTAAATCTATTAAAGCAGGCATCCCCAACCTTCAGCTCTCCAGATGTTTTGGACTACAATTCCCATCATCCCTGACCATTGGTCCTGTTAGCTAGGGATCATGGGAGTTGTAGGCCAAAACATCTGGAGGGCCAAAGGTTGGGGATGCCTGTATTAAAGCACATGGTTTAATGCAGCCTCTCCAGATCCTTCACACCCTCCAAACTCTGCTGTAAGACTTACCATCATGACAGTTCTGCTTTTCTTGGTTGACAGAAGTGACACTAACAGGAAAAGAAGGAATCTCTTCTCGTTCTAGGAAGTAAAGAAAATTCCTGACATCAGACTAACAACTGATACAACCTGCAGAGAACTGGAGGGAAGTCGGGGGCATTCAATCTATTATTTTGTTAGCTGGCTATTTTATCCATTTATATACTGCTTCATTGTAATAAAACCTCTAAGTGGTTTACAAGAAACAACAACAGTATCTAACTAGTTAATGGCAGCTGTACAAGATCAAAGCAGACTCCCACAGAATATAAGGACAGAAAGAAACCGATGTGAATCAGAAGCTGAAATTGGGTTGCTCAAAGCTCATGCTGATCCAAAAGAGCAGGGGTGGGGAACTTCCAGCTTAACAAGGCCTGCCAGACCTCTCCATGTGGCCCAAGAGAATATTTTGGCTAAACCATGCCCACCGGTGCGGAACTTTGCAAGTCCTGGGAATCAGCTGCAAAAGCAGGTTACCTGATGTCACTGGTGCCATTATACCTAAGAGGAAGACTTCTGGTCTTTTGTTAAACATTATCTTGAACAATTTTTTAAATTCATTATATATGAGGTCCCAAAAGTTTTTTATTTTCTTGCAACTCCACCACTTGTCAAACTTGGCCCACAGCGGGTAGGGGAGGCCCACCAGCCATATTCAACTTGTGGATAGTTAGAAAGACAGAGCCGAAATTTAGAGTTGAAATAGTTGCAGTGATATGGGCAGATGTAAAGCAGCAAGCTGGGAGAAGACAGAGAAGCAGAGCATGTCTGTTTGAATCCAGGGCTGTGGCTGTGGGAGTAGAAAGACCCTTTTGGGGTGCTAATGCTGTGAACTCCTCCATCGTAGGCTCAGGTTGTATATATGTGTAAATAAACCACATATCCTAAAGACACCACAGTCTTTGCTGTGCTTCATTCCCAAAGGAAACACAAGCCTTGGGTAAGCACCTGGAACCCCTGAAATCTTGCACTGCTCGGAGACTGGAGTGCAAAATATTTTTGGGCCCTATTCTTTTGGTTTAATTTGTTTTAAACTGATTTTAATGTTGTATCTTTAAATTGCTATAACCTGACCCAGGTGGTGGAGGGAAGGTAAGAAATTGAATAATAGTACTACTAATAATAATAGCACAAAATTCTTCGATTTGTATTTGTTTCTCTGCTTCTTCTCCATCTACTGCCTCCCGGGGGTCCTTGTGTCATGTAGATAAAGGGCTCCTTAGACAGGTGAAGTGACACTAGTACCTGCAGAAACAGGAGCATCATCCAGGTCCTCTGAGTCCTGCCTCCGCCCCAGACCTGCTGAGCAACTGTGTTGACGTCGGCTGCCAGAATAGGATCCTTGCTGGTGGCTGAAGAGGCCCACTGAAAGAAAGCATATTTCATTGGGGTGTTTAGAGATAGTTGTGGGGCCAGAACTGTGTATATTCAGTTGCAGAACAATCTCTTTTTCTCTGAATGGATTTTATTGAGCTAATAATAAATACAGCCTACATTCTGCAGACAGGTATATTCCTGGCTGCCACTGGAAAATATCCCCTCACTCAGCAGCTAGTTCAAGTTGATGCAGTCATCTGCAGCAGGAAAACATGCCACCCTAGATACCTGGTGAAACCTGGAATGTACCAAAATTGTATGGTGGAAATGTCTGTAAATATTTGGTCTGCTTTCAGAAGTTTGCTAACAAAAGATGCTGGTGAAAGCAGCCAGTTTTGTTCTGCAATCCTGCAGTGGAATCTAATTGCTGCTCACTATCATTCCTTCTCAATCCTGATATGTTTAAACAGGCAGGTTAGAGGCTGTAAGCAGCTGGACTCCTGTCTCTTCCAAGGGAAAACAAATGAAGACAGGCTGCTCCAGATTTTGAGCACTTCAGGAAGGAACAGTGGAAGAACATTGTGCAATCTGTTGGACAACTGAATTTTTAAAAAAAGTTTCTAGCTCTCATGATAGATTTTTTTCTCAAAACTAGATCCCTGGTGAATCCTGGGGATTCAAATTCTGACCTAAGAAGCAGAGCTCTGCACATGCACTCCAAGCAGCCCTACCTGTGCTTCGAACCTCAAGGGCAGAGGGCAAGATCTCCTGGGTGGAAGCATCAACAGGCACCACAGAGGTATATATTGAAGGTGTGTTGCAAGCTTTGCTGGACTGGACAGCCTTAATGCGAAATCTTCGTGAGAAACCTTTGGAGGGGCAGAATCACAGGGCTGGTTACAGTGAAGAGGGAAGGGGGATTTGGGATACAGGGTAGGCAAAGTTATGTATGCTTGTCTTTAAGCAAGTCTATATTCTTTGCGGCTTCAGAAATGAGCTTTGCAACAAGACCCAAGCCCATATTTAATAACCCGATTCATACTCATCATCTGTTTAAGTAGTCAAATTTGAGGCAGAATGGGTGAGTGAAGGGAAGGGCAGGCTTACCATGTTCAATCTCAGCTTCCCTTTGAGACACATTCTCATTATCCCGGATGACGGAGCCAGCAGTCAAGTGGTGAAGCAGTTTGTCCCAGCCCTTACTCTGCTGCTGCCACTGAGAAGGCTCCTCCTTGGCCTGGCTGTCTTTGGCAAGAAGCAGGGAATCCAGGGCAGCTGTCACTTCCCAAGAGACCGGTTTTCCCGCACTGAGTCCATGGATCACAACTTGGCACCGGAGAGGCGGCCAGGCGCTGCTTTCACACTCTCCTCGTTCAGTTGCTGGTGATGGGCTGAAAAGGTATGGGGGTTCCAATAGCGTGTCCCAGTCTAGGTGGGCTGGTGACAGTAGGTTGCCTAGGAGAGAGCAAGGCATGGGAATGCACACACGAGGCTCATCAGGTTTTGCAACAGGATAGAGTCTCCCACAGACAGACATCTCTGGAAGCTCACAAGCACCCAGTTAGGAGTGTACACATCCCCAAGTTTGGCACTCAGAGACTTTCACTTGCCCTGCTGCTTTCCCCCTGGGGAAACCCAATCTTCACTGATGAATTGGAGCAAATGATGTCAATCAGGTTTTCTCCAGATTGACGTTTGCTCTGATTTGGCACTGAAGATTGGGTTTCTGGGGGAAAGTGATGGGGCAAAGGGAAAACTGCTCAGACCACCTCAATCCCTCAAAAAGGGAAAACCACCTCAATCCCTGTTTTCTAGGCATGGGACAAGTGTGGAAGAGCCTTTAGATTCCACAATAGCTGGTATGACAGGAACCTTTGCAAGTGAAGGATCCAAGAGTGCCTTCAACGGTTATTTACAGCAGGGATGGGGCCCTTCAGATGTTGCCGGACACCAATTCCCATCAGCCCCAACCAGCATAGCCAAAGGCCGGGGTGATGGGAGTTGGAGTCCAAGAGCATCCAAAGGGTTGCAGGGTCCCCATCCATGGATTATAGCAAGGCAGTTGCTTGCAGACTGAGCATGAGGCATTTGCAACCATATGGGACTCTGCTTCAATGATGGGAAGGTTTTAGTAGCTAATCTCTGGTCCCAAAGTCAGCAGGAAAGGTGCATTTTCCCCTGCCAACAGAAATGGCACCTGAGCCTGCCAGGACTAGTCTGGCACCTACTGGCTCCAAATCCTGCAAAGTACTCTCCCCAGACTTGGAAGGCTTACAATCTGACCATAATCCCCTTCCTGATACACGAGGCCTGCAGTCTTCGCTCTTCTGGACCGCCATCTGCACTCTACACAATGCTGGCCAGCTCTGTTCCTGGTCACAAAAACCTTGACATTCAGCTTGTTCTGAGACAGGCTTTGGGCTTGCCCTGGCCCAGGTAGCTCCCCAGTCAAAGGTGGGTATGGAGGGAAAAATCACCACAAAAACAAACAAACCGCTCTACAGATGGACGAGACCTTCTTCTAAGTCCTGCCAAGTCTTGGAGCAGGGAGGGGATGATACAGATATATCAAGACGGGTTTGAGGCAGAGGACATCCCCAGCTCTACCTGGTGATGTTATGGGGTTGAACCTGGGACCTTCTGTCACTTGAGCTACAGTGCAGAACTGGAGTGGGGGATAAACTAACAGGAATGTTATTTGCACAAGACTTAAGTGGGAAGAATAACAGACACCAAGATGCCACCCCCTGCAGATGGCCCACATGCAAGTCTCAGCCACTCTTGCTTTCTTTCATCTTGCGTGGGGCTTCTTGCCCCCTCTGCTCTCCCAACAGGAGACTTCCACGTTCTTCTTCCCCACCACTCACTGGAATCAGCAATGCTTCTGCGCATCTTCTGCAACTCCGGCCCAATCTCATCCAGTTTCCCTTCCAGGGAACGGTTCCGCTTCTGGGACACCTTCTCTAGGGCTCGGCGAAGCCGATGGGCATCCAGCTCACCATGTGGGGAGGAGAAGCTACGTCCAGACAGAGCAGCTCGGGCCAAGGCCTTCTTCCTTCGCACCAGCTCCTCGGAGCTCAGGGCCACAGACACCTTAAGAGAAAAGGAGGGCGAGAAGGTCAATGCTGGGAAAACTCTAAGGAAGCATGTCAAAGATCACTGTAAGAAAGCAAATGCCCTTCCCTTGTGCAGATCTAATGCCGGGCCTACTGCATCTCTACACCTGAGGAATAGTCTTCCATTCTCTCCCTCTCACACACAAAGCTCTTCCAAACAACCAGTTTATGGAACATTCATCCTCATTTTCTCGCAAGGCAGTTTGAAAACATGGGCTATTGAATAAGCATTCATTCTGATTTGTCTGCAGGCACATGAGACAACATTGCATCAAAGAAGTGTTACTCCAGCCTTTCAATTTCACGTTGCCATTACTTTCCTTATCACAAAAAGTCTGTGTGCGTTTTTGGTGGGGGGAGAGGGGGGAGTGGGTTTGCTGCACAAGAGCTCCCAATCAATTATAATTGCACGACTGGAATGTGTCAATATATGGTTGAATCCCACCTGAAAATAGCAACAGTCTGGAAGGACCCATAATTATGAAGGACTTTTCAAATTACACCAAAGGATACTCAGAAAGGCTGAGACCTTGGTTCTGGGGTTTTATCATGGGAGGCCTAAGTTGTCCAGTGCAGATTTGACACTTACATTACAAAGCCAACTGAATTTATGTAAGAACATAAGAAGAACCTGGCCCATTGAGTCCAGCATCTTGTTCTTGCAGTGGCCAACCACATGCCCCTAGGAATCCCACAAGCAGAAGCGCACTCTCCCCTTCCTGTGGTTTCCAGCAACTGGTATTCAGAAGAATGGGTGTGTCAAAAAGACTCAGTTCTGGCCAACTCAGTTCCTAGTCACAAAAACCTTGACATTCAGTTTGTTCTGAGACAGGCTTTGGGCTTGCCCTGGCCCAGGTTGTTTTCTGCTGCTCCAGAGAAGCGGACACGGAGCAATGGATCCAAACTACAAGAAAGAAGACTCCACCTAAACATTAGGAAGAACTTCCTGACAGTAAGAGCTGTTTGACAGTGGAATTTGCTGCCAAGGAGTGTGGTGGAGTCTCCTACTTTGGAGGTCTTTAAGCAGAGGCTTGACAACCATATGTCAGGAGTGCTCTGATGGTGTTTCCTGTTTGGCAGGGGGTTGGACTCGATGGCCCTTGTGGTCTCTTCCAACTCTATGATTCTATGACTCATGTCTGAAAATATTTGTGAATTTGTTTTGTGTTAAAAGGCTGCAGAATAGCCTTTAAACTAACCCCTGGGGGAAAGGGGAAAGGAACTGGGAGGGTGTCTGGGTCAGAACGACTCATTGTTTCAATTGACTGGGAGCCTTTCTAAAGAGGTGGCAAAAATGCTATAAATAAGCTAATAGAGGATGAGGGTGAAAATGTTTCTGACCACCCAGCTGGGAATACCTCCACCTAAAAATAGGAAGAATGGGAAATCTCCCTTTACATTTCCAATAGAAATTTGATCCTAGAAAAAGTAGTATAAAGCAGCAGGCATCTTTCAAAGCCTGCTGGGTGCTGTGGAGTGGAGGGGACCTGAAATGCCTTACCTTAGGAGGAGCAGCACCAGACAGAGCCTGGGAGACGGGGGCAGACTTGGTGGAGGAATTGCACAGGGAGACACTTTTCTGGCCTTGCTGTGAGCTGCCTTCGAGAGCCTGGGCTAAGGACCCTCCCTCTGGAGGGACATCTCTGGAGCCCGTGGACTCGCTGCTGGTGGAACTGTGGGAGAGCAAGCCGTGGCTGTGGTCGGTGCTGACTGAGCAGTGAGTGAGCACATACTGTTCCTTGATGTAGGAGGGCTGGTAAATCCGCTTCCAGATGTCTCCTCCGGACACAGGATCCCCACCTGCCAGGGAGAAGAACGCAGAGGCACTGGCATGGAGCGCTCCATAATATACAGCGGCACAATTATTATTGTTGCTGGTTACATTTGCATACTGCCCTTCATTCGCAGATTGCAGAGTGGTTCACACCATAAAATCACAATATAGAAACCACAAAATACATAGTAAAAATAAGAACAAACTAATAACTCCCCTCTCTAACAACACATTTAAATGGGCATCGAATGTCAATTGGCCAAAGGCCTGGTTGAAAAGGAAAATTTTAGCCTGGCATCCACTGGAGATGTCAAAGAGTGAACCTGGGACCTCCTACAGTGCTGTGGCAAAGAGCTCTGGCCTCTCATCACTCCTCAACTGACCTCCGCCATTCAAAAAGGAACAGTGGTCAGGGCCAGTCAGGGCTGATAGGGTGGAAGGGAGCGAGTCCAACAGTAGGCAGAGACACAGCCAGGACAGGTGGAGCCAACTCTATTTTATTTCCACTTTCCCACCACTGTCTTCCCAGCTGAGTTCTACGAGGGTCAAACTGAGACTAAGGAGGAGGAAGCAGACACCCAGGACTGGTTACGTGTAAAAAAGCCAGTGGGATTGGAGGAATCAAGACGCAGGTCACACCCACAGCACACATTTAAAGCACCTACAAGTACATGGCTTCCATCACAGAATTCTGGGGATGTAGTTTAGCTTCACAGAGCTACAGGTCTCAGCACCCTTAACAAACTACAGTTCCCAGGATTCTTTGCAGGAAGTCATGTGCTTTAAATGTACGGTGTAGATGTGACCTCGGGTTGTTGGGGCTGAAGTGTAGAATGCCCTATTCCCCCCTGGGGACCAAACTGCAGAGAATGGGAGGAGCGGATCACTGCTTAGTGGGTCTGGAGCAAAGATTGTTGCTCCATTCCCAGACAGTTCTAGAGGAAAGAACTGAAAACAAACGCCATCCCACAAAGTTCTACTTACTTTTCATAGACTCCTCAGTGCCCCCAGCAGAAAACTCCAGAGATATCTCACGGGAAATTTCATGAAGGGCTCGGCAAATTTCTTGACTCTCCCCGGCTGGGTGTGGATGGGCTCCTTCCAAACCAGTTGCCTCCTCCTGGGACTGGAACACCGAACCTGCAGAGCCCCTAGATAGACTCCGGCACAACGGCTCTCTGCCCTGGGGAAATAAGGCAGTCAAACTTTAAGGAAAGCAGATGACTGCAGGCATATTTTAAAAGGCTCTGTTCTGAGGGGGAGAAGGAAACAATCAGCAAAAAGGCACCTTCTCCTCCAGCCAAGGCTTTCTGCAAGTGGCTACTGGAGCCAGAAACAAAATAAACGCAGGTCCTGTTTCCCACAGCAGGGGGAGTCACACTTTTTAGGACAGGGCTGGGGAATGTTTTTCAGCCTGAGAGCCATATTCCCTCTGGAGGGCTGCCTGTCGGTGTTACTACATCACAGCCAGGCAAAAAATCTCTCAAGAGGGTATGCAGCAGGGCCTGGGGAGAGTCCCAAGTGTCAGAAAAAAGGCCTGCCAGGCCACATTCCGCCCCCAAGCCCAAGTTTTAAGGGAATGGGTGCTCAACTGTTGCCTTCTTGTCCCGGAAACTGGCAATGTGGTAAAGAGTGCAGTAGCTGATGAGCCGGTCTCCTGGATACAGGGCTGCGATCTCATTGGGCGATAGCAGAGCCTCCATGGTGTCTGGCACATACCAGTCTATCGTGATGTCACTCACAGCCGGCTCAATTGCTTTTTTCAAAGACTTTATCAGCTGGAGAAAAAAACCAGAGATATTCAGCAGCACTTGCATACCTAACAGCTTGTCGCCATATTCTAAGGACGGATGAGAAATTTGATCAAGTTTGTATTTAAAGGCCAATCTATCAAATTTGTACTTTCCAGAACAATACACAAACTGAAACAGCCATCCTTTGACATGTGCACTTATCTGAACTTTGCAATGCAGTTCTTCCACCAACCAGTATTTACCAAACTGCAAATGTTAGGAGAAAGTGTGCATAAAAAGATATTGGTGAATATAACGTACAATAATGTATTGTATGAGGAGCAATTACTTGCAGAAATAGGTGCAGGAGTCAAGACTGCACATAAAAAAGGTGTTTATCAGGAGAAATTCACACAAAACAGGGATGAATTTTCAAGAGGGCTTTTTAAAAAAATAAAAAAAAATAAAAAGTCTGGAAATTTCTGCAGAAATGTGAAGACTGGAAAAACAAGGAAGTGAAAGAACAGAGAGTGACAGACCCTCCATCCCTACCTCCTTGAGCCTCTTTTAGGTGGCAATATCCTGAAAGATGGCTTGGCTGCCAACACTGTCTCTGCATGAATTCTTGAACAGAAGGATGATAATTCTACACTGCTGTCTGGATCCTTCATAGCTGACGCACGCCTGTGTTAAATTGTGATTGTACTAGTGTGGACATGGCACATAACTACTGAGCACAGGTGACCACCCAAGTCAAAAATACCAACAATGAAGCAAGACAGCACGTACCTTGGGCTGCAGCCTTTCACTTGGGCTTAGGAATTCAGCCCGACCTCTGCTCACCTTTGCCAGTCCGCGCAGGAGCCTACGGCAGGCACCAGAGCCCAGGCCAAAGGTAAAACACCTGTGGGAAAGAAGTCCTTGAACCTCAGACCACCCAGCCTGTTCCATGCTCTTATTAGGATGTGCACTGCCAAGCCATGGCAAGCGCTCTGAGCTCAGCAGACTGCACTGAAGTCTTCATCTCGTTCATACTTTTTTAAAGCACATTACTTCCCATAAAGTATCGTGGGAATTGCAGTTTGTTATGGATTCTGGAAACTGTAGCTCTGAGTCGTAAACTACAGTTCCCATGATTCTTTGGGGGAAAGTCATGTGCTTTAAATGTATGGTGTGTGTGCGCAGCCTGTGTAAGAGGTTTGGCTGCTAGAGAGCCAAGGCTGAGAGGCAGAGGTTTGCTTAGGGTCACCCAGATAATTAATGGCTGGGAAGCAATATGAACACACAAATCCAGTTATGACTACAAGTGTAAATACATTTGCAACATCCTAACATCAATGGGGGTGGCCTGGAAGTGCCCTCTACTGCATTCAGCACAAACACACCTTTCTTCTGTACCAGACTGAGTTTGGCAAATGATTCTGCAAGTTTACAGTGCAAATTCAGTGTGTGATAGGGAAACACTGGCTGTAGAGGGTGCTTATTGGCTAGTTCTCATAATAGATGGCTGACCAGGGCTGGTTATAGGGAGCAGATGGCTCCCTTTTTAGAACATCTTCACTGGCTACCCGTCTGTTTCTGGGCACAATTCAAAGTGCTGCTTATGACATACACGTAGGTACTTTTTTATAGTCAAACCTAACTATGCATATCTATGCTGGTTAGCAATCAATCCTAGTTTGGGGAACGCCCCCTACAATGATAGATTTGAGCTAACTCTACTGTACACACATTTTAAAGAGCTTTTAGGGGCAGAAGCTCTAGGTCCTGAATAGCTGCATGGCAGGCAGAAATCAACAGGTGAAACCATAACGGAGGAGCAATCGGCTAGCGTGCATAGAAGTTAACAGCATGAGCAGGAAAGGATAGGAATACGGATCAATGTTATAGTGTTGCTGCAAAGATTACTGAAATAATGTATGTGAAGTTCTTTGAACGCTTGAAAGTGCTATTTAAATGCTAAGTAATATTGATTATTGCAAATCATGAGGCTATTAGTGGCACAGAGCTTCTGTACATAATAAAGACCGACCCAGATCCAGCTCTCTTTATTTAGTGGATGATACTGCCTCTCCACTTTTCAACATACAGCAGAGTGCTTTACCCTATCCAGGTCTCTTGCACACCAAGGTAGAATTGGAGACCTATGAAAGGCCGGTTCACCCCACTCCATACCTGACACTGCTGGCGTGTCTCCTGACCAGCTCGATGACCTTGCCTGTGTTTCCAACACTGGCATCCGTAAATATAAAGAGCTGCCGAGGATATCCACGGTGAAGAGGGAGCCCCAAGATCCAGGTCAGAGCAGCCAGGAGGTTGGCTCCACCCATGTCAGACCGCAGCTTCTGAATGTATTCACAGGCCAGCCTGAGGGTTTCCTGTACATGGGAGAGATGAGTGTATTATGGAGACAGCAAATAGACTGAGCCAGACTTCTTGCCATAAAGCAAGCTCTCCACCACCCCAGAACATTACGACTTCTGCCTCTGTGGCTCACTGACTCTAATTCTGCATTCCAGAAAGTGAGATCCTGTGGCCTGAACATGTTGTGGAAATAGTGTGCCAATCAACTCCTGCTACTTACATGCATGAAGGATAAGGGACTATAAGGCACAGTACTGATGACAACTAGAAGTCCTTGCTTACTTGCTGCCTGTCTTCTGACATTTTGTCAGGCATTTTCTACACATATGCAAGTTTCTCTCCATATGCAAGTTCTTCTCCATAGCCGTAAACCTATTTTAAAAACTAGCCAAATCTCCCAGGAAAACGATGACAAATTTTGCTTTTGTGAACCCTGTTGATCTCTCTGCACCCTGCACTCCAACCATAAAACCAATGGCATTTTCAGTTGCCATGAATCCAGAATGCCCTTCCCAGGGAAGCTTGCATGGCACCCTGTCTGATATCTTTGGGCACCAGGCTTTTTATTTGCTTAAGCCTTTCAGCACGTCAGCTACCTGATTTCAATCTGTGTACTTTTATTGCGTCTGTTGATTTTTACTGTTTTATTGCCCTGCTGAATTATTTTATATAATTATGAACGTTATCATTTTATTAATTTTTTAGCTGTTCTGAGAATTGCCATCTAAAAAATACTGTGTGTTTTATTCAACAAATAATCCACTGATCTCATTTGTCCCTTTCTAAGCCATGCTCCTGGACATACCAAGGAGGAATCTGGGAACTTTTTTGGATAAAACTTGTACTCTACCATTGAGTTACAGCCCTCCCTAATCTTCTTGCCTTCCTGCTTGTGAGTCAGACAGACACACAATTCTGGGAGTCGTAAGTACAGCGATATTAATTCTGCTATTTCACAATCACGCTTCACAAGCTGGCATTTGAAATTGGGGGTGGGCAGAATTCAGCTTCCTGAAAAGATGTGGCCCCTTAAATAAATTTAATGTGGCATAAGGTTTTGTGGACTTCAGCATCTGCTTTAAAAAGGAAAAAAGCCTCTAGCATTTATGGTTGGGAAGACAAATCTGAAAATATGTATGAAATGACTGGTATCATCTCATAAGTGGAGGGGTGAAATGCAAGGGAGGATTTCAAGTGAATATGGGACAGATCCGCAGAACCTGCACAGCTGCTGGACTCTGGCCAACCCAGAATAAACTGGACATAAAAAGCCAGCATAGCAAGTCTGCATGCTTTGCGTAACATACACAGATCACTGAACTCAACTTCTCTTGGCACAGAATTTGGGTCACCTGAGCACAGCAGTTTTATCACAAGGACTGAAGGTGACGCAACATGTTCCTCCAAGCACAGAATCAACCCAGCAACCTTCATCTTAAGTAATGGCACACAGGTCAAACGTCTTCAGTCCACTAAAGGTTGCATCTCTTCCAACAAAAGTTAATATTCTGTATTTAAGGTGATTCAGATGGAGGTCCCTTATTGCATATAAGGCTGCTCAGGTCTGATTTTGGTCTGTTTTGGACACATTCTCCCTTTTCAGTCATGGCTACTCATTGCTATTCTGCAATGCCATCCACAGCAGTGGGTGGAATTTTTTGGAGGTGGTTTTATTTGTTTGTTCATCTATTCAATCATTCCTCCCTTCTTCTACTACCTTCTTATGTTCTAGAAATGCATATAGATACTTCTGTACTTGGGCATGCAAACCTTTTGTTTTTCTTGGGGGGGGGGGAAATCCCAGGAAGCGAGCAAGACTGCAAAAACAATGGATCAAGGATTGTCCCTATTTGAACAGTTTTATTTTATTACTATCAATCTGAACAGTCATCAGTTGAGTGTACATTGTTTCTTACATTTTGTGTGCTTGAAACGTCACAACACCTTCCTTCCCTTCCTTTCCTTGTAGTGCCATCACTGCTTTCCCCACCCCACCCTTGGTATGTTATTATATTCCTTTTCATTATATTCATGTAGGGATTTCCCGTCCTACATTTTCCCTATTCATGATTAACTGGGGAAAAATGCAATTAAAGAAATAAATGTTAGAATGATGATGACAACTCATGGCACCATACCTGCACATTCACAGAGTTCTTGTCAGATCCACTTAATTGCCAGTTAATAGCTTTGGGGTCAGAGGGGTGGACAAGAAGCCGCAATGGTCAGAATACTCACACTATTGCAGGGCTTGCTGGTGGTGAAGACCGGCTTGATGCTGGAGCCAAAGCCAGCCACATTCAACAAGGTGCTGGGAGGAAGGCTCTTCACAGCTACCAACAGAGCATCCTGGGCAGAGAGAGAGAGAGAATGAGGTGTCCATCCATATTTACCCTTTGCCCTGCTGCTTTCCCCAGGAAAACACTCTCTTTAACACTGAATCAGAAGAAATAGCAATGGGAAGTCCAGAGGGTGGCAAAATGAGAACACGATTTTTCTGTGGTGGCTCCCCATTTGTGGACTGGTATCCCCATGGAGGCACATCTGGCACCTTCATTACATATTGTTATGTGCCAGGCAAAAACATTCTGCATTTTAGGAGGCAAGATGGAAAGGAGTTTCAATAGGTGCAGAGAGTCATTGTTTCTTGGCAGCGAAGAGAACACAACACTCAATTAAATGTTCTATTCTTATTTTCCTACAAGTGTAGTTCAAGTTTGCTTGGGACACAGACCAGTCTTGGGGTAGTTAGTGGGAATTTTGCTGGGGAGAGGAAAAACTTGGAGGACCTTGGAGCTGTGTTTGGTTGGAGCAGCAATGTTGGTTAGAGTTGTCTGCCTTGGCATCTTAATTATAGTACTTAACATTTCTGGATTGTTGTGTCTTGAACAGCATCTCCTAATTAACATTCATTATCATCTTTGTGAAAGCTCCATAAGAAAACCGAACAACATTGTACAAAGTATGCAGGTTATATTGAATATATTAGCAGTAGGGAATGCTTTTGTGGGAGAAGTGTTGGTGCTTGTGGCAAGCTTGCTGTCAATCAGGGCTCAAAATGCACTTTTAATGAGTTTCTATGTGAGTGGTTGGCTGTATGCACTGATGTTAACATTGTCTAATCCACTTTTGGAAGGTTTTTGTGGTGTCCAAAATTTACAGCAAATGTTCATGGCAAACTGGTTTGCAACAGACACACAAAGAAGGGCCTCAGATGGTGATTGCAGGGTCCAGGTTGGTTCATATCCCACACTTTCTTCATCCATAATGCAAAAAGTCTCATCTTTGGGGAAGCAGGTTTGTTGTGCAAGACCTCACAATCAACTATAACTGTGCAACCTGAATTTGCTGGATTGTGACCAAATCCTACCCAAAAACAGTATCAATCTGGAAGCATCCTTAGCAAGAGGACAAGCCTTTCCCTGCTCAGGCTACACTAACAGGAAGGAATAAAATCTGAGTCCTGCGAGGAATTCTGAGCATCTTCCCATTAAAGCTGGGAAAACATACATTGTTAAGGATGCCCCAGAGAGGCATCGTAATGTGGGAAGATGCTACTTATCTGCATAATAATCAATATAATATCTCATATAATTTTTGAAAACTTGGCAGATGCTGAAAAAACAATTGTGCATATTCTGCATATATTCTGGAACTGTTGCTCATCAGGTCTGCAAAAAATTAGTTTTATTTTACACACACACACACACACACACACACACACACGGCATCAGGAGCATATACCTTGATGCCCATTCAGTAAATATGTCAGGTTCAGTCCTTGGCATCTTCAGGCAGGGCTGGTGGAAAACCCCTGTGTGAACCCCAGGCAAGCCGCTGTCAGCCCGTATGGACACTGCTGACCTAGTATAGCACCAATGGCCCGACTTTCTAAAAGACAGCTTCCCATTTCCCAATGCTCTGTTTACCTTGATCCCATCAACGCCGGGGCCACTCATGCTTGTACTCTGGTCAATGAGGAAGAGCATTTCACGAGTGATGGTCTGGAAATCAGTGGAAACGCAGCTGGCCTCAGGGCAGAAATTCAGCATCAGGACAGGATTGTGAAAAATGTCTTTGTGGAACCTCTTCTGGACAAAGGCAACCTAGGAGCAAAGAAAATATGTTGTGGCTTCAACCTTTCCTTCCCGATATCATTGTATATTATCATGCAATGCGGAGGTTGGCACAGTGCAAATGCACTGGCAGGAGCACCAGAATTTCTCCAGCAGTGTGTGCGCACTGCAATGACTTCATGGTCGCCTTGCCCCATCCCTTCTATCTCCCATCCCCTCTACCTTCCAGTAAGCAGCAGCAATGTGACCAACCAGAGTTCAGCTGAGCAGCAGCATCCCTACCACACCATGTGCTTCTTGCTCAGCCATCAGGCCAGAGAATTTACAGTTAGAGGTGACAAAAAGCAAGGTATTAAGGTGCTACTGTCTAGGTCCTAGTCATTTCAATCCAACTTGAGACCATCCTTAGACAACCAAGAAAAAAAATTCTCTTCCTAGATGGTTACCTGTCTCTCCCAATCATCTTTTTTGGCAATACGAGCATAATCACGGCGGCTCCTTATTTGTGCCTCGTAGTCTTGATATGAGATAGCACCATCTTCTATGATGAGGTGTGGATGATGAGGTTCTTAGGGGAGGAAAATGTAAAGCTGCATGAGAGTCAGAATGATCCAGTGCACAGACAGCTGGGCTGTTTGGACCTAGGTTCAAAACCAGGTATGGACTCAAAACTGGTGGCCTCAGACAACTCCCAGTCTCATTTCCACACCTGTAAAATAGGAATAATAACCTCCTCCTTTATGTAGAGGGTCACCAGGAACAGCCCATCAGGTGGCAACTGACACCACATGGAGCAGGTTAAAGTAGCTTCCTTATGATAGATGATTGACATGCACCAATCCTAAAATAAGTATATCTGTGAGTTGCACTTTGAGGACCCCTTCTGATGCTACACGAGCAGCATGGATATTGCTGCAGGGAGTATCTTCTCTCCAGAGGTCACAGAAATAAGAGAATCAGCTCTTTAAACACTACGCAGGTGGTATCTTACCCCACATAATTTGCTATATAGTTGTCTGAATAATCTGCCTAGCTTCATATTTATACTAATTCTTAAACACATCGTCTGGGCTAGTCTGGTTGTTCTTACTTGAGATTTTGTGTTTAGTCCATAACTACCTAAATAAAAATGTCATGATAAAAATAATATATTAAAAAGTCCACTGTTCCCATAAAGCAGAGACACACTAGAGCAGCTCCTATGCCAGGTTTGGCCAAACTTGGCCCTCCAGCTGTTTTGGGACTACAACTCCCATCATCCCTAACTAACAGGACCAGTGGTCAGGGATGATGGGAACTGTAATCCCAAAACAGCTGGAGGGCCAAGTTTGGCCATGCCTGACCTATGCCAACTCAGAAAGCACCCCAATAGGCATTACAGAAGCTGTGCATGTGTGCTATAAAATAAAAGTTCAGAAATGAATGTCTCTCAGTCGCAATATATTGTTGGTATCTGGGTACAGAACTAAAGACCTGGAAGATTAAATTGTTCAGTCCCAAGGTTCCCCAATCGGGTATCACCCCTACATTCCCCCCTGCAGTGTGTATTATACATTAGCAGAAGGTTCCATTGTTGTAGCGATCGCAGAATCCTTGACTTCAAAGTGTTCTCTTACCACAAGGATACAAGATAATCTCCAGGTTCCTGTCACATCTGTGCTTCTCTGCCAAGGTGATGCATATAGTTGAGGCAGAGCTGGCCAAAGGATTAGCATCAGCCCGAAGAGCGTGGGATGGGCTCTCCAATCCTGCAATAACGAGAGGGTTTTATTGCCTGCTGTAATGTAATAACCTCTAAAGCAGGGGTAGGGGACATTTGGCCCTCCAGATGTTGCTGAACGACAACTCCCATCAGCCTTGCAAACGTGGTCAATGGCCAGGGATAATGGGAGTTGTAGTTCATCAGCATCTGCAGGGCCAAAGGTTTCCCACTCCTGCTTGAAAGTCAGATGGAAATAGCTGCATTTGTTTTACAGTACAAAGCAATGCACTGGTGCTCACTTGAAGACTTGGCATCAAGTAATGACTGACATGTGTGGATGAACGAACTTGTACATCAATTAGATCTCAGACATAAACAGAGTAGATTTAAATGGAAACAGTTCACATGTTTGACAGAGAATAATTGATCGCTGAGTAATGGAATGAACACACACACAAATCTGCTCTTGGAGATTAGATAACAGCAATGCAATAGAGGCATTCTTCTTCCATGTCTCTTCAAAAAATAACCACAGAGCCTAGGATGTGCTGATCAGAAGGTCGGCGGTTCGAATCCCTGTGATGGGGGGAGCTCCCGTTGCTCAGTCCCTGCTCCTGCCAACCTAGCAGTTCGAAAGCATGTCAAAGTGCAAGTAGATAAATAAGTACTGCTCTGGTGGGAAGGTAAACGGCGTTTCCGTGCGCTGCTCTGGTTCGGCAGAAGCGGCTTAGTCATGCTGGCCACATGACCCGGAAGCTGTACGCCGGCTCCCTCGGCCAATAAAGTGAGATGAGCGCCGCAACCCCAGAGTCGGCCACGACTGGACCTAATGGTCAGGGTCCCTTTATCTAAGGTGGCTAACACAGTAAATTTAAAAAAATAATCTTAAAAATCAAAACTATATATTGGGAGGGGGGACCAAACCTAATCTAACAGCAGCAAAACAGTGACAAAAAACTTCATCCTCCTCCATCTCCAGATATTTATCTAAATAATGTTTGTTTAAAAAGTAGTTTCAGTATTCAGGATCTTTACAATCTGTTTTCACTAAGAATAAATTGCTGGTCCCCGTGGCTGCAAAGACAAAGCACTGCAGTGAGTGTTCAGTGTAACTCAGGAGCCAGAAGAGGGCTGTAAGATTTCTAGTGCTCAGGGTGTGCCCTCTGAGTTGCAGAAGAATGAGAAAAAAGCAAGCAAATGTGTAAATGTGCAGAACTGATAAAGGCCCTCTCTTCAGCACAAACTTGTTTGGAATTGTGTGTTTTTAATAGCCATGTCCAAGGAAACACACAGCCCAGGGACTCTCACTCCCGACCTGAAGGTCCCGCCAATTCACCCTCTCTTACCTACAGCTCTTACAGAATTCAAACCACTCTTTAGCAAACCATTCCAAAATGTATAAAGGTTTCAATACTGTGGTCACAACACTAATCCAGCACAGACTTATTTAAAAGAATATACAGTTAGGGCTCACCCACACTTTCTGCTTGTCCCGTGCCTAGAAAGCAAAGGTCTAAGTGCTTTTCTGCTTGACCTGAGCTTTCTAGGCATGGGTCTGAGCAATTTTGCCTTTGACCGGCTGCTTTTCCCCAGAAAACCCACTAATTAGTGGTAGATCGGAACGAATGGCAATCTGCAGGAAAACCTGATTGCTATTTGTTCCGATTCAGTGCTAAAGAACAGATTTCTTGCGAGGTGGGGAAGCAAAAGAAAGTGTGGATAAGCCTTTATATATCTTACACTAAGGTACATACCTGCCAGCTTATCTGCACTGCTAGATAAATGGAGCTAGATAATTTTTCAGCACACAACCCCCCCCATTTTTTTTACCTTTATGCACAGACCACAATGAAGTCATTCGTCAGCAGCAAAAGACATTTTTACTAGACTGAAGCCCAGCAAGGCCACGAGTGCAGCATTTCTCGGAGGCATGGGACTTGAGCCAACTCCTAATGGGATTAATTCCTTCGTCTGTCTCAAGCATATGCTCCAGGGCTCTCTGAAGTTGCTTCCATCTCCCTCCCTCCCCCCACGACACACACTTTCGCTTGCTTCCTTTCTTCCCACAGCCATCATTTTTTCATGAGAGAAAAAGAGTATAGACTCAGCACTAAAGCATGCGCAATACGGATGGTTTAAAAACCAGAGACTTTATTCATGTGGTGAAAATCTCTTCTTTGTTAACCACAGTAGCGTATATATTATTTCAGTGATTAACCAATTCCTAAAAGAGGTTCAGAACAAGCATTTATGAAGTGCTCTTCTGACGCCTTTATAACTAAAGATTCCACCTCTTCCTCTGGGGCTGCTTCATAAATCCTTCACAATGCCACTAACCAGACAGCACTTCTGGAACACCTTCATTCGCTGTCACTTCCCCACAGTCCTCCTTAGAGCAAGACATCTTTGAAACCCGAGTATTCAGTCTTCTGTGATCATGAAATCTATCTATCTATCATCTATCTATCTATCTATCTATCTATCTATCTATCTATCTATCATCTATCTATCTATCATCATCATCATCTATCTATCATCTATCTATCCATCCATCTATCTGGAGCAAAAGCAAAAGTGAATCACCTGCATTTCCCATAGTCCTGGATAATGGAATGAAAGGGCATTGCAGTCATTGCACTTACTTCTGGATCAAGAGCGGACAGTAGAGTGGGCAGAAGGAATCTGCTCCCTGTCACTGTTGGCATTTTGGTTTCTATCAGATTCTCACTTTTCCAATCTTAGGTTCAGTTCTCCACATTTCTGCATGTGTTTGTGATATATATATATTTTTAAGTCCCCCATGTAGTTTACATGGGGCTTTCCTTGGTTTGATCTGGAAGCTGCAGTTAGTGTAGAATGAGACCCTGGCATCATAGAACACCTGTGCTCACAGCTCTGCACTGGTTGTCAATCGGCTACCGGGCAAAGTTCAGGGTGTTGTTGCTGGCATCTATCTGTCTCGAGGGACAATAGAGAGCGCCTCCCGGGGTGAAGTCAAACCGCTGCGTTAGTGGCACCAAAGAGACCTCCCTGGGGTGCAAGCCTCGGCAGTGTGTATGGAGGACCTGGGCTGCCCAGAGGACAAGACCACCGTCTCACTGATTGGATCCAAAGGAAAGAAGAGCAATATGTTTGGCAGCAGCTTGGCTGCAGCAGTTGTTGTAAGGAGGTGTCCAACCACCTTAGCGACTCCACTCTGGATTTGTGTAGGGTTTACTCCTTAGCCCTTTCTTCTCCCAAAGATATCCCACAAGGCAGTGGAGGTTTAGAATCAGAGTTTTCCTTCTCTTAGATGGGCTACCTTCCCAGGTTGATGAGCTCCATCTGCCCCTTTAATGCGTTACTGTTAGAATATAAAGCCCTTAACAGCTAGGGACCAGTTTACATGTGAGATTGCCTTACCCCACATGTGCCCACTTGAGCACTTCGATTGGTAGAACTGGCCCTGCTACAGGTGCCACAAGATATTCATTCCGCATTTGTTTAGTGTGGCAGCACATACACTTTGGAACTTCCTGCCTATTGAGATCAAGCAGGCACTTTCAGCGTACTCTTTTTTTAGCGTCTGCTAAAAACATTCTTGCTTAGACAATCCTATCAATGCTTAGAAAGTTGATGTGAATTTTAAACTGTTTTAGTGTTTTAACTTTCTGTCTGTTTTAAAGTATTGCATTTTTTCTTGATTTTATTGTTTTATCTTTTTGTAAACCATTTTGGGGGTTTTGTTTTGTTTTCACAATCAAGTAGCATATAAATTAAATAAAGAAATAAGCCTCTCTAGATACGTAGAGTGTTAATATGTGTTTTAATCTGGTTTTAAACTTATCAATTTAAATTATTCTTTGAATGTTTTAAATAGTTGTTTCTAACTGTTTTTGCTGATAATTTCAATTTCATTGTTTTATTCTTTTTGTAAACCACTTTGGATTTGGGTTTTTTTAAAACAACAACAACAACACAACAACAACCAAGTCATAGAGAATCCTCAAAAAATGTAGTTACGGGCTTTGGGAACTATAGCTCTGTGAAGTCAGCACCATGAACAAACTACAGTCCCCATAATTTTTTGGGAGAAGCTATGACTGTTAAAATTGTATGCTTTAAATGCAATGGTGTGCATGTGACCGCAAATGCAAGACACACTGAAATTGGATACTAAATCATACCTGCCAGCAAACAGGGTCCTTTAACAAGCATCTCAAAGCTGAACTCGTAGGGAAAGGCATTGTAAACCTCACCCCTGAAGATGTCTGTATCCTGGGGAGGCACAAGGAAAGACTGCTCACTCTTCAGAGTAGTGGATCCAAAACAACTGGCAGAGCTGACGAAGAAGGAGAAAGAGAGAGAAAAGTCACAAACTAGAGCTGTCTGGCAGGCATCAGGGCAGCACGGCAGTTGACCTTATTGTGCGAGTTCTTGGGCAAGGTATACATTTACTAATCACCACTACACAGCCCAAGGCCTGCAAAGAGGCCTCCTGTGGGCAGTGAAATGCAGCTACAGCCTAAAGTGAATTTGGAATACAATTTATTTATTTTTAAAGGCAATCTCCCCAGGAGTTTTTAAAATCACATAGCTCCATATATACATTTTCCAAAAGAGAACAGATGCGAAAAAAGACACTTTGTTTTCTGCAGGAGAAAGTCCACGGCTGGACCTCTGTTCCAACACATGGGGGCATATTTACAAGAGCAACTAATCAGAATCAGGGAAGTTTTCGGAAACTTTCACCTCAGTGGGAGGGGCCTGTTTTTGGCAGCTATGTTCATATGGGCTGAGGTGTGAATTTGGTGTGCTGGTATCATAGCTTAGTTGGATCTGTGCAGATGAGGTGAAAACAAATTTTATATATATATATATATATATATATATATATATATGCAGGTTTTGGTGTCTTCGGGTGTCTTCCCGTGTAAGAGTCGGGGTGTCTGGGCGACGTTTCGACGAGGTCTCACTCGTCATCTTCAGGCTGGTGCTTTCGGCTTCTTGTTACTGGAACAGAGCAGAGTCTGGTGTTTGAGTTCCTATAAATACTGTTGAGGGGTGTGGTGTATAGCCTCCAACGTTCTTGGTTCAATAAGCAAAGGCACTCATAACCTTAACCTTGGATATAAAAGGGATGCTGCTGCTGCTGAGTCATGTGACTCCCAGCCAGTTTCTAATTGGCTCAGGCTCCCATTATCAGTTATTTGTGCCACACTCCCATTTGCTAGAGAACCCATATGAGTCAGAAGGAAAGCTCTGATTCCTGCTGCCTACACACCCCGTAACTACTTGCCAGCTATCAGTGGTCCCTATAACCTCCTCCAGCCCCTACCCTTTGCATAGCATAGACTCTGAGAAAGCCATGAAAATCACCATAGGGCCAACCTGTCGTCACATAAGCCTCTCGCCTCACTTTCACTTTCAGGGATGGATACAACGAAGGGCATGAGCACAGAGGGGAAGAGGACACGCAGGGCGCCGCTTGCCAGGGTTGCCAGTTCCCGACTGCTGCTGAAGACTACAGTCAAGGTTTCCGAAGGCCCAACGGGGCCTGTGCTGATGATGAACGTGGAACGTGCTAAGTCTTCGTCAAGGATCAAGTGACCTGGGCAGAAGGCAGAGAGGAGGTAGCTAGGATGGTGCCTCCTACACACTCATGCGGGAAGCTAATGCCTTTACTTTATCACTGTCTTGGAGCCACACTTCTCACTGAGTTACCCATACAGCAAGGTGAAGACTGGAGTCATTGCACAGCCCTCCTTTCCTGTTCTGATTTGAAAGTTACCATTGGAATGGCAGCACCTCAGTGCAGGTGGGGGAGCCCCAAATACTCTTCATGATTATCTCACTTAAGTTTCTTGGCACTGTATTTATTGGCAAACTGTTAGAACGGTTAGGTCAAAAGCCACAGATTTACCTGTGGCTGCCTAGTTCTCTTCCTGGAAAACTCAACCCATCCACTGTTGCACACATCAGCCGAGGTATCCCCTTGGGATTTAATTTAATGAAAAACTCAACAGTAGGAAATTTACTGAGTGGCTACATATGCATTATTTGTACAACTTATAGACAGACACCCTATTGGGTAGTCCAGTATTATTATTCTGTATTGTACTGAAGGAGTGATGAAGGATAACAGCTTGACCAAAACCAACTAGTGCTAGATCGTGGTTACTAGATGTGTTCACAGCAGAGCTGAGATTTGGGGCATGACTCATAGCTCATGCCTTTTAGCAGCTTTCTAATGGATCATTGTAGCCTGCCTCCAGTTCTAGCCTAGGGATAGTGCTCTTGGGATGGAAAGCTGAACTATTTATTGCATGAAAGCAGAAGACAAATCACCTTTGGCTAACTCTTCCATAACCCCCAAAATGTGAAACTGTCCTGAATTGATGTCTTTGCTTCAAGTCCCACCTTGCTATTCATTTCAGCAGTGCCAGAGGCAGAGCACTGCAAGGAGATGTTACCACAACCAACCATTGGTGCAGCAGAGTGGCTGGTTCCAGCTTGCATTACAGTCAATGCAGCAGTCCTCCACACTGGGCCGGTTCTGGATCTGGAACGTGGAGGTTCTGTTTCCTGTTATAGCTTCAAAGCTTGAGACCACCTCTGACTCCTCCAGGGGATAAATGAAGACTCCTGTGCATAGAAAGACAGATTGTCCATTGGTAATCAGTTCACCCCTTGCACCCAAACAAATCTCTCTCTCTCTCTCTCTCTCTCTCTCTCTCTCTCTCTCTCTCTCTCTCACACACACACACACACACACACACACATGCACACACACATGCACAACCCCCCACCCCTCTTCAGCTGAACTGTGAAGATCAGCAGAGGAGTGAGGGATGGTATTTTCTTCCCATCACAGCACTGGGCAAGGTGGAAGCTCTCCAATCTACCTAGTGCTTCAACAGAGAAGAAAATTGTCCTCTCTGCTCTTCAGATATTTATAGGACTTATACTTATACCATATGCAACATCTTGACCAATGGGGAATCATGCATCCGAAGCAGCAGAGTCACCTACATTCCTGATAGATCTAGAACAGCATCTATCACCTGTGCAGTCATAACCTACCACTGTAGCTGCAAAAAGCTCTTACCCTCTATAGGCTCTTCCTCCAAGTTGATGTAAGTAAGGTGGGCAGTGACTCCCAGGGAATACCCATTGGCACAGGCTTTCACACAAGAGCTTTTTAGAGGGAGGGCTGTCCAGGCTGGCCGGCAGTACAAGCCCGGCATGATCTTCAGGTGAAACTAACAGGCCCCACCAACTGCAGCTATGAAGATAAGAAAAGACAAGGACGTGCCAATAGAGAAGGCCCTGCACTGGCTCTGCGCCAAAAGCCTCCAGAGATGAAGTTCTCCAGGATCCTACCCATTCATCAGAACCCAGGGAAATACCAGTGTCCTCTGACACTGAGGTTCTCTTGTGGATCAAAAATTGGTTAAGTAAAAGGAAGCAGAAAGTATAAATGAATGGACAATTATATGGAGAGATGTAGAAATTGGAGTCCCCTGAAAGTGGAGTATTGAGACCTGTGTTTTTTTACTTGTTCATAAATGCTCTAGAGGTAGGAGTGAGCAGTCAGGTGGCCAAGTTTGTTAATTAAAATTGCTCATGGTCATTAAAATAAAAGGTGATTGTGAAGAGCTCCAAAAGGGCCTCTCCAAACTGAGAGTGGGCAAGAAAATGGCAAATGCAATTCAATGTAAACAGGTGTAAACTGATGCATATAGGGGCAAAAAAAATCTTATTTTCACTCATGGGGTTTGAACTGGTGGTGACTGACTAGGAATGAGATATTGGGGTCATAGTGGATAGTCCAATGATAATGTTGCCCTAGGGCTCATTCAGACTTCCTTTGTGCCATGTTTCTAGGCACAGGTCTATGCTTTAAAGCTGGGTGTCCGACCGATATAGATATATCCATATATATATCCTCAGCACTTTCCTGCTCAAGTCTACTCTTTACTGCTGAATTGGAGCAAATGGGAGTCTGTGGAAAACCCAAAATGCAGTTTATTCCAATGCAGCATTAAAGAGTGGGTTTTCCTGGGGGAAGTAGTGGGGGGTGGAGAGTGCTCCAACATGAAGCTTGCAAGTGCTGACATTCACCTTGAAAGTGTAGGGCAAAAGGTAAGTGTGGATGAGCCCCTAGTGTGCAGCAGCTGAGAAAAAGGCAAATGCCATGCTAGGGATCATTAGGAAAGAAACTGAAAAAACCTGTGAATAACATTGTGCTGTTACACAAATCAATGGTACAACTGCATTTGGAACAACGTGTGAACTCTTGTGGATGAAATTTACACACGACACCTTCAAAGCACATTTGAAGCACATCCTCCCCCCCAAATAAAAGAATTTATACAAAGAAAAAACCTCCCCTTAAAGCAATTTTACAAAAGGAAAAAAGACTCATAAGATGGGTGGCGTATTAGCCTGTAAGTCATTGCATAAATCTCCACCCTCATCGTTCTGCCTGGACGATAAGGTTCAGCATCAAGGGCCTTCTGGCGGTTCCCTCATTGCCAGAAGCAAAGCTACAGGGAACCAGGCAGAGGGCCTTCTCGGTAGTGGCGCCCGCCCTGTGGAACGCCCTCCCATCAGATGTCAAAGCGATAAACAACTACCTGACATTCAGAAGACATCTTAAGGCAGCCCTGTTCAGGGAAGTTTTTAATGTGTGACATTTTAGTGTATTTTGGTCTCTGTGGAAGCCGCCCAGAGTGGCTGGGTAAACCCAGCCAGATGGGCAGGGTACAAATAAATTATTATTATTATTATTATTATTATTATTATTATTATTATTATGCTCAAAATCAGTTGCAAGGAAAACATGGGCAAAGATTATACACCTATGATCAGAACTAGGCAGTCTTGCATGATGTAAGCTGTGTAAACACCACACATTTAAAGTACATGACCTCCACCAAAGTATCCTTGGAACTGAAATTCACCACACATGGACATGCAATTCCTGGCAATCTTAAGAAACTACTGTTCCCAAGAGTCTTTCGGAGGACTCATGTGCTTGAAATGTATGGTGTGTACACAGCCTTTAAAAGCTGCCCATTGCTTGGAGTTTTCCACTTTCCCCTACTTCATGATCTCCTATCTCTCAAATTTATTGTTGTTAATAATTAATGCCCTGGCAAATATTGCAAGTATCTTTTAACATCCCAGCTACTCTCTACTCTTTTCGCTTCCACATGTGTGAATTGGTCACCCAGGTAACCTCCGTGGGTGGCTTATGGGATGGGGCGAACAGATGCTGCCCACTCTCATTGGTCCGTTGGAAAGTCTGGGCCCCACTGAGGGCTCAAGCAAACTGGAAGATGATCCGTATTCTGAAAATAAACCTTTGTTTCCAGGTGACCTTGTAGATGCAGCACTGGCTACACTGGAGAGGTTCTGGCCAGCTGCTGCTCATGAAAAAGATGGCATGGAAAAACAAACAGAGGTGCTATGCAAAGCAGCTAATCAACCCTGAACATGTGTCGATTCAGTGCTTGCATTTCTCTTTGCAACGTAAGCAGTGGCCTGTTGAAACAGATGGGGGTGGAAGGGAATTGCTGGTTTCTTAAAGCTGCTGTTATGGTTAGAGTGGTTAGCTGCTGTACTCTCCAGAACAGCAACAATCAAAACAGTAATAAGACAGGAGATGGACAACAGGGTGCGTATTTCCCCAAACCTTGAGAACTGCCACTGACCACTAGGTTTTGGCTGAGCCTACTCATTCTCAGAGCTCACCACCAGCTACATCAAACCATTTGAATCCGCAGGAAGCCATGGAATATGGACCGTGACTCAAAGCCTCTCCTTGCCTACTCAAGACCCTATGGTTTCATGCGCAATGCATGTGTTATTTCTGTCTGCCATGACACTGATTGGCTGCAGCTTCATGTTTACCAATGACTTATCACTGCCTGCTTTTTTCTTCTTTTAAATCATCAGTAACCTTCATATTTATCTTACCAAAGTAAACAAGACCCATCTGGTCTTTATGTTTTATGCAGGTAGCTGTGAGGCAGTCTGTAATGAATAAACACAGATCCACAGGTTAGCACCCTGTGATTCCCACTCCCCCATCCTTTCTGTTTCTGGGAATGCAGCAGCCTACAATCTTATTAATATTTTAAGAACAAGCAACCCTGGATTTCTGCTACTTTCTCCCTAGCAAAAGATCCTCTTCCCACTGTATCCAGGGGTGGTGGCTGTGTGTGTTCATATGCGTGTGTACATGTGAACAGGGTAGAAAATAAGTGTCCCATTCTTAAAAACTGACACCTTCTCCAATTGTGTGTACAGTGTCTCTCAAAACAACAACAAACTAACCTATGGTCACATAAAACATACTAAATACACACAAGACGTAACCGGCTGTGTTCTTAGATAAATAAGGTATACTATTCATGTAAGGTAAAGGTAAAGGTACCCCTGCCCGTACGAGCCAGTTGTGACCAACTCTGGGGTTGCGCGCCCATCTCGCTTAAGAGGCCGGGGGCCAGCGCTGTCCGGAGACACTTCCGGGTCACGTGGCCAGCGTGACGAAGCTGCTCTGGTGAGCCAGCGCAGCACACAGAACGCCGTTTACCTTCCCGCTATAAAGTGGTACCTATTTATCTACTTGCACTTAGGGGTGCTTTCGAACTGCTAGGTGGGCAGGAGCTGGGACCGAACGACGGGAGCTCACCCCGCCGCGGGGATTCGAACCGCCGACCATACGATCGGCAAGTCCTAGGCGCTGAGATTTTACCCACAGTGCCACCCGCGTCCCTTACTATTCATGTATCAAAACATAAATTTCAATATAAAGTTCCACAAATGAACAAAGCAGAAGACCCAGTGGATCAGATCATTCTCTAATCAGTTCATGCGTAAGGTCTATGCATGTAAGTGTCTATTCCACCTGTCTGTTCATAAGGTCCAAACTATCCACATGAAAGTTTGTTGCAGTTCCACAGAATCCTTTCATAGTAGTAGCAGCTACTACTATGCCGTAAGAGCCACTGTCCTGTAATATCACATATGAACTTTAACTACTGATGACGGCGAAACAAGGCCAATATTCTGGAAATCCTTGTCTTAGACCCTGTGAAAGGATTCTGTGGAACAGCAACAACCTTTCATGTGGATTGTTTGGACCTTATGAACAGACAGGTGGAATAGACACTTACATGCCTGGAATAGACACTATTACACAGATGGACCTTATGCATGAACTGATTAGAGAATGATCTGATCCACTGGATCTTCTGCTTTGTTCGTTTGTTGAACTTTATGAGTTACTTCCATTGAAATTTATGATTTGATACATGAATAGTATACCTTATTTATCTAAGAACACAGCCGGTTACATCTCGTGTGTTTATTGATTATACAGTGGTACCTCAGGTTACAGATGCTTCAGGTTACAGACTCCGTTAACCCAGAAATAGTACCTTGGGCTAAGAACTTTGCTACAGGATGAGAACAGAAATCGTACTCTAGCGGTGCGGCATCAGCAGGAGGCCCATTAGCTAAAGTGGTGCTTCAGGTTAAGAACAGTTTCAGGTTAAGAACGGACCTCCAGAACGAATTAAGTACTTAACCAGAGGTACCACTGTACAGTGTCTCTCAAGCATTTCAGGCAGGGCACAATTCCCAACACTGCTTGGAGATCCTTGGAATTGAATCCAGGATCTTTTGTATGCAAAGCAGATAGTCCACCACAGATCTACAGCCCTTCCCAGAAGAAGACTGCAGAACTAGGAAGGAGGCTCTCTCAGAGTTTGCCACAATGGAATAGCATGGCTGTAGCAATATAGAAGAATTGCTGCAACTAAACTAAGGGCTTTTCTGCACTTAGCTTCCTCTGCTCTTTTTAGGCTCTGTCTGCACTTTAAAGCTCCATGTCAGAGTGCCTCCCCTCCCCCCTTTTTTCTCTCTGGAGCTATCCCTGTGAAAACCTGCTCTCTGAAGTTCAATTGGAGCAAATGGTAATATGTGGAAAACCCAAATTACTGTTTACACTGATTCAGCATTAAAGAGCAGTTTTTTGTAGGGAAAGATCCAGATGGCAAAAGGTAAGTGTGGATAAGCCCTGTGTTGGGAACATAAGCACCTGTACAGTTGTCTTTAAAATCACTGGTCTTTTTAATGACTCTTTTTTGTCTGTATGCAGTAGCTAAAATAGATCCATAGCAAGGGTTTTTGACAGTAAATCCGTTATTTAAACAATAGGTCCCCCTCATCTTTGAGATCTCCTATAGAGGCTTTACACCAGGTACCTTCACTCGAAAAGATCTAGCAGTGCCCAGAACAGGACTTTGTTGTAGGGCCCCCACAGCCTGCCATACACAGACATCATGACTGTTTTGTGGAGCCTTATCCTAGGGTGACACTGGCTCTTTCATCTCATCTACTGCTTGTTCTATTTGTTTTCATACATTTCTGAATCATTTTATAGTGCACTGACACATATCTTGGGTAAGAAACCTGGCTGTATTTGTGAACAAATAATAGTAATATGCATTGCATCCTTCCTCAAAGAAAGTGGTGGGGAACCTGTGGCCCTATAGAAGTCAACTCTCATCAGCCCCAGCTAACATGGCCAATGATCAAAGATGACTTTTGGGCTGGGGTATTGTTTAGGGGGTTTTGCTGAGGAGGGGTTGTTGCTGTTATTGATATTAGTTTGTTGTATCTTTATTTTAGATCATCTTATGATTTATGTAGAAATTGTTCAGTTTGGTTGTATACTTTTTGATGTTTTACTTATTGTTTATGACTGCCTTTGTTATGGTTGTAATTAATTTTCATGCTGTAAGCCGCCTTGAGCTTTTAACTTTGGAAAGGAGACCTACAAATAAAATGATTGATTGATGATGGGAATTGTAGTCCAGCAAATGTCACAGGTTCTCCATCCCTGCTCCAAGGAGTTGATCACAGCATGCATAGGATACCAGGCAGTTTCCCATCTACTGCTAACCAGATCTAGTTCTGCTGAGCTTCAGAAGCAGAAGCCTAACACACAGAATCATGGAGTTGGAAGGGACCATGACATGTTCAGACCATTCTCTTTGCTGCAAATGTTTAAACTTTCATAAACCACCACCTACCCAAGACAAGACAAAAGCAGAAGCATGGACAGCAGAGGTTAGTACCTGCAGGCAACCCTGGAGAAGTTGTGAAAAGCTCACAGAGATGTGACAAACATTCTCACCCAACTTCCTGGTGGCTGAAAGCTGGAGCAGAGTCAGAAATAATGAGCCAACAGAGCAAACTGAATGGAGTTTTATTTTCAGGACTGGAATATAAGGACAGTAGTCTAAATAGGATTATCTGAGACACTTCACTAGCTGTCTGGAGACTGCCCTTATTACACTAAACTACCCCCCTCTCAGGTCACACCCCTTCCCACAACTTCTGAGGTTATGCCAACTGAATTATTACACGCACTCTTGAGATCCTCTCTCCGGTCCAGGACAAGAGGTCTAAAATGGGAAAACAGATTACTGGTGCCAATGACATAAATAATTATAATAGGTATTAAGATGGAGCCTCCTGCTGGGGTTCACTGCCTACAGTAGTCTTAGTCTTGCCATGCAGACAAGAAATTTAAATTTTGATCTAGAACCCACAAACCTAATGAAATGCCCAAACTCACTCTGGGCTGTGATGCTATGAGAATGCTGTTTTATATCTTGTAAACTGTTGTTCTGTGACAAATTTTTCATTGATTGAAATGTTTTTACTGTATGCTACTGTTTTGGTCAATTGTATTTTATACCTTTACTGTTTTGTTTTTATGGCAAACCATCTAGAGCGGGCTTCTTTGTCTTGAAAAGAAATATATTAAATAAAATAGACAAAAGTTCAACTTGAGAATGAAATAAAGGAGAGACTCCTTTCACTCACCTTCTTGGAGCAATTTGATAGACGCTCACCTGGGAGTTTCCTCTACTAAGACTACAACGTATTTGATCACATGAAAAATTCAGCCTAATATATCAGTTGTCCCCAAAACTGCGAAAACCCCTATAGTCAAGTGAAACCTCCAATCCAATAGCTTGTGGGGTGTGTGAGACCTCCAGCACTCCTTACCCCTATTTCTTTTCAAAAACGGTGGAGCAGAATTAAAACTAAACCAGTCCTGTTTGCCCCCAGGTGAATACTTTTAACAACAGAGGGTTGGGAACATTTGCTAATATACCATGATGAGTTACAGTAAATAATTAATATGATACATGTTCAATACATAAGTGCAGGTCTGTTAGTGATGCAGCAGGAGCAGGAGCAAGAGCAGCTGTCAAGACAGCTGAAAGGTTTGGTGTGCCATGTTCTGTTTGCTCCCTTTCCCATTCACAAAATGTGGGTCACATAACTGCAATATGGGTTTCTTGGTCATCAAGACAAATTAGCAAGATCCGCTTTGTAACAAAGCAAAAGATTCTGTCCATTTGTTTTTTTTAAGAGAAAATATGGGAAACAGTAGCAAGCTAAAGTTATTCCTTGTTCAGGGATTGGCTAGGCACATCTTACACTCAAGGGGTGCCTGCCCCCCCCCAAAAGAGCCAGGGTCCCATACAGTCACTGCCTCCAATGCTACTCGGCCTCACCCAATCTCCCACTCTTTTCTTGCCCTACAAAGTTACCCAACACACAACTGAGCATTAAGGGCTTACCTGGAGAATGTTTTAACCAGCTTGGTTTGGGATGAATTAATATGGATGAAAAATCAGCACATTTCTGGAAGGGATCCTGGCCAGAGTTACCAGAAGCCTAGTTTCTCCAGCCTCTCAGCCTCTGTCTTCTCCCTTTCGAGAGGGAAACTGTCAGATTCCCTGTGCGATTGCTCACTCACACATACACACTCCCTCTCTGCTGCAGACTCTCTCTAGTACTGGCTGCCTCAATGCCGTAGTGGCTACATCTCTACTTCCTCAGTGCCAGCCAGATGCAAGGAAACGGAGCAGCTCCGAGCCTGGCCTAATTAAAGGGCCAGGCTGTCTGCACTGCTCTGACAGCACTGAGGAGAGAAAACAGCCAGTTCTGCAAGCTTTGTCTTTGCCTTGTTCTCTGGATTATAAAGTCTGCCTGTCAGAGGTAATGAACGGAGAGGAGAGAGGCGCAATTTTATTAGAGAAAAGACACTAGGTATAGTCTATAATCATCTATATCAGGGGGTCAGCAACCTTTTTCAGCTGTGTGCTGGTCCATCATCCCTCAGACCATGGGGCCGGACTATATTGGGGGGGGGGCATGAACGAATTCCTATGCCCCTCTATTAACCCAGAGATGCATTTTAAATAAAAGGACACATTCTACTCATGTAAAAACACGCTGATTCCTGGACCGTCTGTGGGCTGGATTGAGAAGGCGATTGGGCCGCATCCGGCCTCCGGGCCTTAGGTTGCCTACCCCTGATCTATATCTATATCTCATTTTGGACAAAGTAACTCCATCTCTTGCACCAAAGAAACACAAATCCTGCTATGGGATACATTGTTTACCATTACTAGAAGAACAGGATTTTAACAGAATGTTTTCACAAGGATTGGAGTAGTGGAAGACAGAGAAGGAGGTGGTATCTGCTGTGGCACACTGGGATAATGACTTGTTTCAGTGCCTTCAACACACTTTCAGACGTTTGTCCATAACCATGAGGCCTAGAAATGTCATAAAAAGTTTCAAGAAGCTATAATTCCCAAGCAAGCCCACAGATTCTATACTGAGTGTAGCACACAAACAATTCTGGGGTGCACCCTGGATGTGCCCAGTTATAATAGAGAATACTGGGTTAGATGGACAGAAAGGCTGGCCTGGGTCATTAGAGACCCACTGTGAAGAGATCTTTTACATCACCTCAAACAATGTTTTTCAGTGGAAACAGTTTACACACTTGGGGGCAAACCAGACGTGATGGGTTATCATTAACGCACCCCCCCATACCCTTATAAAAGCAGAAGGTATATTTGTTGGCATTCATCTGTCTCTGGAGACAATGGAAGAGTGGGGATAAACTCAAACTGTTGGAGACTTACAGCACCTGCTGTGGCAGTATAGACCAATACAGCAGAGACATATTTTATTGCAGGTGGGGCAGATGAAGGGGTCCGATTTTCCTACTACAGGTGCACCGTGGCATTTCTTCTCTGTGTTTCTCCTGGCAATCTTGCCTCCTATGGTCCCTGCTGAGGATACACAAGCTGTCTGTCTGTCTCCAGGAACTGTGATTGTCTGCCAGGGATTCCCATATGGCGGGGTTAATGTTGCCAGCCTTCATGTCATGCTTGCAGACATATTTGTAACACAGAGTTGGTCTGCCAACAGGTCTTATCCTGAAGCCAGTACCTGCTGAACACATCTTGGGGGATCATACCATCTTCTATTCTGTGTACATGACCAAGTCAATTATGCACGAATCCTCACCCCAACCCGTACCTCACCTTCAATACACCAGGCACTTTTCTCACTTCTTGGCTCCAGTATTGGGAACTGTGGAAAGTATCTAAAACAACAGATTGGTGGGAGGTAATGCATGGAAATGGATATAAGTCCAGCACACTATTCTACACACTCCTGTTATTGTTAAAGTAAGGCATACCATAACTTCCTCATTTATATGAGAAGAGGGCAGGCACATTAAAAGAAACCCATGGCAACCACCATGTTCTATTTGACTCTCAGCTGCCTGTAATCAAGTGTAAAGAAATCATGTGAATACATAGGCCTGTGTGAACTACAGTATCACTCAGGGATACTTTGAGGTTGATGTGATAAACATGGTTTGATAGAGTACACATGGAAAGATTTCACTCTTTTGATTTATTCACAGTCTTACTACTAACCCATTGGTCATATAATGCAACAGAAGCATTTCTATTTTCCCCTCTCAGTAACTGGAAGGGCTTTATTTATTACATTTTAATACCACCTTGACGGGACGCGGGTGGCGCTGTGGGTTAAACCACAGAGCCTAGGACTTGCTGATCAGAAGGTCGGCAGTTCAAATCCCCGCGACGGGGTGAGCTCCCGTTCTTTGGTCCCAGCTCCTGCCAACCTAGCAGTTCGAAAGCACATCAAAGTGCAAGTAGATAAATAGGTACCACTCCAGCGGGAAGGTAAACGGTGTTTCCATGTGCTGCTCTGGTTAGCCAGAAGTGGCTTAGTCATGCTGGCCACATGACCTGGAAGCTGTCTGTGGACAAACGCCGGCTCCCTCGGCCTATAGAGCGAGATGAGCGCCGCAACCCCAGAGTCGGTCACTACTGGACTTAATGGTCAGGGGTCCCTTTACATTAATACCACCTTTTTACGAAAGTCATGAGGCGGTGCATATCTTAAAAGACACAGTAATATGCAAAATAAATATTATTTAATATTAAATAAATATTATTAAATATTAACCAATATAATGTTGCATGTTGAATAATATGCAAAATAAATATTATTAAATATTAAAAACAGCAATGTGCAGCTGCAACAGGCTGGAAAAATAGGAAATAAAACTGGAATTACTGAGGCTGCAACCTTATCCACAGTGACTTTGGGATATGTATCACTGAACATTAGCTGCACCTCCCCTTTCTCCACACCCATCATGATGTTTCATCTTTAATTTACTTAGTTTCAGCCTGAGAGTTTTGTTTTAGTCCATGGTATCAAAATCTAAAAACTGCTTCAAAGACATGTTTCAACTGTTGTTGTTTTTTAAGGTATTATTCTTGCACTCTTCAATTTTCTTAAACTAAGAGATTTTCCTAACTGGATATACTGGTAATTTACTGCTCAGCAGGACTGCCCTGCTTGATCTGAAGCAAAGTTAGTCCAAATGACCCAAACTGAGTTCTGTTTTAGTTTCCTTCAGGCTTCCACCAGTCCCTCCAAAAGGAAGTAGGAACGAACCACTTGCAGGCTGGACAGTTCCTTTGTGAATCATATTAACTGTTGTTTTTTCCTCTCTGAGCAAGCTCTAAATTCCTTATTCTTATCTTGTCCATTTGCCTGTTCTGAGATCTCAGCCTTCTTCCTGTTTGCCTATCCTGACTCCTTGGTATCGTGTCAGCTGTTATCTGCCAGGAGAAAGTCCTAGTTCTGACTCTGAAAAGACTTGTCCAGCATATTTTTAAGCATATTTAGTCAGAGGTAATTCCCAATGGGATTTATTCCCTAGTAACTGTGTTTAGGATTGCATCCTTTAACTATATGTTTACATTCCAGCTTTGTCCTCGTTTTCCCCATAGGATTCAGATTTGGCTTATAACAGTGACTGCCACCTGGTACTCTATACCAAAGGAGAACAAAGAACTCAGAAAATGCCATTGAAGTATCTATCCTTAGTAAATCCTGGTCAGGAATGAAGAAGGAAACTACTATTATTTAGTATCTGGAACATTTATTATTTGGATACCTATAAATGTACTCAATGCCATCGCATGCACTTAAGGGGCAGGAAATAAATAATTAACACCAAAATCTTTTTGATTTGAATTGCACAAAGGTGAGCTATTCAGAAAGGTGTGGCTGGAACCTTTGCAATTTCTTGCTTGATGAAAGAAAAGGCTGTTATTTCAGGATAACACACTTGCAATAACAACTTATACATTTTTGTTCAGAGCCTGTCATTGTTAGAGAATAGGGAGCAATTTCTGAACAATTTAAGCAGCTATTACTGTAACTACACAATGGTGGTGTTTTATAACTATATAATTACTGGAAAATATAAATATCTTTCTTGATGGGTACAGTATAATATGTTTCACAATATTTATGTTGTAAAATTCACTGATATAACTAGAATTTACTTAGAGCTATAGCAGGAAAGGGACGCGGGTAGCGCTGTGGGTAAAACCTCAGTGCCTAGGACTTGCCGATCGTATGGTCGAATCCCCGTGGAGGGGTGAGCTCCCGTCTTTCGGTCCCAGCTCCTGCCCACCTAGCAGTTCGAAAGCACCCCTAAGTGCAAGTAGATAAATAGGTACCGCTTTATAGCGGGAAGGTAAACGGCATTTCCGTGTGCTGCGCTGGTGCCGGCTCGCCAGAGCAGCTTCATCATGCTGGCCACGTGACCCGGAAGTGTCTCCGGACAGCGCTGGCCCCCGGCCTCTTAAGTGAGACAACCCTAGAGTCGGACACGAGTGGCCCGTACGGGCATGGGTACCTTTACCTTTACCTTTTTATAGCAGGAAAAAGAATAAACTGCGGAAGTCAACTCCCATTCCAATTCAACTGACAATTTATTCTGATAAAAGTGAAAGTCCTGTATAGTGGTACCTTGGGATAAGTACTTAATTCGTTCCAGAGGTCTGTTCTTAACCTGAAACTGTTCTTAACCTGAAGACCACTTTAGCTAATGGGGACTCCTGCTGCCGCTGTGCCGCCGGAACACAATTTCTGTTCTCATCCTGAAGCAAAGTTCGCGACCCGAGATACTATTTCTGGGTTAGCGGAGTCTGTAACCTGAAGCGTATGTAACCCGAGGTACCACTGTATTTCCCCTACAATGTATTCCTGGGCAGCTCCCTGTGTGACTTTTGAAAAATGTTGTACCCTCTCATCAATTACACCTACCAAAGGATCCCCTTTTTATTTTATGGAGGCATGATGGGAAATGGCTTGCACTTTCCCCCTTACACAAAGTGAAGCACAAGGCCCCTGTACATCAAAGTGCAGGGATTAATTCCAGAGAACTGGTGTAGCAACACTAAAAGCCCAGTTTCTAGTACAGGCTAAGCATACCTCAGGGACATATAACCACAGCTGCTAGCAGTGAAGAAGTATCAGAGATTGCTTACTCATGAAAAGACACCTTCCTCATGAGTAGGCTTCTGACTCTAGGTCTGTAGACACACATTGTGCCATTGTTCTTCTGCTGGCACCAGCACTCTCAAGAACCTCCTCTGACACGCCCAGAGGTTCTTCCTCAGGTATCAACCCAGAAGTCCTAACAAGGGGATCTTCAGCACTGGACTCAGGGTGCCCTGCCTGGTCCTTCAGATGTGGGGTGTCCTGTTCCTCCTCTGAGGATTCGTTGTCTGTCACCAGATCAGGACTAGGCACACCACCACCTTGCCCAACCTGGCCCTCTGCTGCTGCTTCAGGACTATAATGACTTGCTGCCAAATAATTGCATTACCCACCTGTACAATTATGAATAAACAAATTAAAAAGATAAATAAATGTATCTTCAGCCTCCAGGACAACCACAGGTAAGTTGGGACCACAGCACTTGCCAACCTGTTAAACTGCATTACATGATCAAGCAACTCATCCTCCTGATGAGAAAACTGTGCTGAGCATGGCTGAAGCAGCACTTTCCCCTTCAGCTGCATGCCTAAAGAATACGCATTTCGTCTGCATGCAGCCCTGCAGCACTTGCATCAATCTCATTAGAGAAGCCAACATTAGCAAGCAGCAGGACTCCCTTGCATCTGCTGTAGGGGTGTGGCACATGGAGGAAACGATTGCACAAATGTTTCTTACTCCATGCTTTTATAAATGTAGTGAAGAAAAATACAGAAATTACATTGCTACATTCTGCTCCCCTGAACCTATACTGATATGCACTATAATATTTGTCCCTCCTTTGACCATTAATGTCAATGCATATTAATAATAATAATAATAATAATAATAATAATAATAATAATAATAATATAGTAGTATTTCTGCTTCAACAAGATGCAGTCCCTATGCCCCCCAAAAGAATCCTGGGAACTGTTGTTTACCCACCCTTCAGTTTCCAGCACCCTTAAACTTTTTTGGGGGTGTGGGGTTGTTATGTATGTTTACCCAAAATCTTAAGTACTATATCATACTAACCAATTGGCCACTAAATACATGTTTTCATGCAGTGCGTTTCATTGGGTGTGAATAGGCAGTCAATGCAGTTGCTCTTCCTGACCATGCCTCTGGCAGCACACAGGCTGCTGCATTCTGCACTAGTTTGAGCCTCAGGACCATCTTCAAGGGAATACAAAAGTACAGTGCACTGCAGTTGCCTAAACTGAAGGTTATTAGAGTATAAGAGTACAGGGGTCAAGTCATTCTTGTCCAGAATAGGTCATAGCTGGTATACAAACTGTAGGTGGAAACTGGCATTCCAAGTCACCAAGGCTACCTGGGCCTCAAGTTAAAATTAATGGATCAAGATCTCCAAACTACACACCAGTTCCTTTCAGAGGTGTGCAATTCCACCTCCCAGACCTAAGAACCTGGCACCTCTGTTGTACTGAATTCAGTTTAAATTTGTAGACCCACATCCAGCCCATCACTGCTGGCAAGCTCGGTCCTAGCACCTGAACTGCTTCTCTTGATTCAGATGGTAGAGATAGAGTGGGTTTCATTAGCCACCTCACTCCACATATTCTGATGACAACTTCATCAGAAGATCATTGTCCTCTCCTGGACAATGACAGTTCTCTTTCTCAAGCTCTGGGAGGAAGACCTTTCATTGCCTACAGACAGCCACCCAATCTTAAACAACTCCTAACCCACAATAATACTACAACCAGACTTAACACGGACACTGGCACCAGAGCCTGCAATAAACCCAGATGCCAACTTTGCTGCCACATACACCCGGACAACACCATTACTGGCCCCAGCAACATCACACATACCATCTCGGGACTATTTAATTGCTCATCGTCTAACATTGTGTATGCCATCAAATGCCAACAGTGTCCTTCAGCTCTCTATATTGGACAAACAGGCCAAACCTTACGCCAAAGAATAAACGGACATAAATCTGACATCAAGAATCACAAAACAGAGAAACCAGTAGGAGAACACTTCAATCTCCCAGGACATTCTATACAAGATCTCAAAGTAGCTGTTTTACTACAAAGGAATTTCAGAAATAGACTGGAAAGAGAAGCTGCTGAATTGCAACTCATTACCAAACTTAAAACCATGGAGAGACCGGGTCTGGACAGGGACATTGGATTCTTGTCTCATTATACACGACTAGGCCATTTCTCACCTTCTCACCCCTTGCCTTTTCCTGTAAAACCTATTACAGTCATTAAGAGTCGTCAACAGGCTCATCTCAGCTATCTGCCAATCTCCCATTCCCACCACCCTTCTGAGTAATACCCCTCCCCACCTTCTCACTATATAGAAGGATCTGGCAACTTCTGTTTCAGTGTATCTGAAGAAGTGTGCATGCACACGAAAGCTCATACCAAGAACTAACTTAGTTGGTCTTTAAGGTGCTACTGGAAGGAATTTTTTAATATATGCAAATAGATTTACATTCTACTCATGGGGTTATTTGGAGGCCACTCTTGAGTCCTTAAGCAAAATAACTGAATAATCTTTTAAACAAATGGGGGAAGTGATAAATGGGCAGAAATGTAAAGTGAGAAATATTCAGAAATCCTAAGATCTAATTTGAGCATTACATATTCTCTTAATGAAAAATAAGCCATGGGAGAAATATAGACAAAGAGTATTACAGCGGGTGTTATCTTATTCATCTCCCTCTGAGGATGAACAAATCAGAAGGGGATAATCACTAGCTCACCCCAGTACTGGATTATTATTCTTTCCAATCAATATCATTGAAGTGAGATGCCCACCTTCCCAACACAACCAGACCAAAGAATGGTATATGCTTATCTAACAGAACAGGGACGTGACCTCTAATATGTCAGGACATGGATCAACTCCGTGGACTTTTAATTAGAGAAAGTAAATCCTATGCAGATGGGTGCACACAGTTGTTATGAGGTTACCCTAGCAACTGTAACCTTGCCTTTGGGTAATAGGAAGCAAAAGGTGTAAACTGACAGGGCTCTGTTAATCTTCAGCCTACCTAAAGGGAATAAGGTGTTCTATGTGGATCACATAACCTCCTGGGCTGAAAGATTCAGAGATACTGCTTTTAGTACAAAATGACCCTATTTATTGATTCTGTTTGCTAGAAAACAGTCTTTACTTACTTCAACTTTAAAAACGCATACTTCATGAGGTAGTTTTGCTCCCCTCCATAAATGAAATCTAAAGAAAAACACACTAACAAGTTTTGAAAGCATGGCTATTATTTAGTCTTAATTTGTAAAGTGAGCTGCACAATAAGTCGTTCTTCGTCAGTTCTGACCCAGAATGGATTTCTTCACTTTTTCTGAGTTTCAATAATTTGTGAAAACTGGGTTGAAGCAGATGCAGTAAAGTGTTATTAATGGTTCCTAGATGCAATGGCTATGATCTGCTGCCACCGTTGGAGGCAAGAATGTTTCTGAGTACCACAGCAGTGGAGAGTGCTCTTCTGCATCAATCCTACTTGGTGGTTACCCAAAGGTATCTGGTTGGCCATTCTGAGATCAGGATGCTGGAATAGATGGGTGATTGGTCTGATCCAACAAGCTTTCCTTATATTCTTAAAACCATTTTTATGGATGACACTTTTGTAATATAACTCAACAGAACCCTCTAGTGGTTAAAGCCTGCAAATAACTAGAGCTATTGAAAAGAAGAAATTATGGCACCTGAGACAAAATTAGAACCATAGAATTGAGTCAGAAGCTTAAATGTAAAAAAATATTAATCTAATGCCTCCTGCAATTTGCATTATTATAATAATTGTGGTAATATATAGCACCTATCTCACGTGCTTCGTCGAACATGCCAAAGGTTCTAAAGGTACAGGTCCATAGCTGTCAACTTCCAGATTTGAAAATAAGGGATCAGCAGCCTCACCTGGGGACAGTCTATGAGATATCTAAACATCTGGGATAGCAGCAGGAAATGGCACTGGAATAAGGGAATTTCCCGCAAAAAAAAAGAGAGGAAAGGTTGATAACTATGTGCAGGTCAGAAGGAAAGCAAATTAAAAGATTGAAAGAACAGGCAGCAGCGGCTGGTATGAAATGGATGGCAAGTGGAGGGAAAGAGTTCAAAGCAGGGCTGCCGACTGTCAGAAGTAAGCAAAAGCCTATAGCACCCAGTATTCCCAGACGGTCTCCCATTCAAGTACAAATCAGGCTTGCCCCTGCTTAGCTGCCAAGATCAGACGAGATTGGGGTGTTCAGGGTAGTTCCTGTCCATTCATGGCTGTCTTTGAATGCAATTCAACTGAACAGCCTGCAGATGCATTCCACTTGTGGCACTCCTGTGGAGCACTTGATGTCCGGCAGCTGGCGCTCTCCAGCGGTGAAAGCACATTTGTCGGCGGTCGGCCTTTGGCCTAGCAATTCTCGGCGTAGTAGCTCGTTCTGGGCCCTGGGTGCTTTCCACGTGCAAGCAGGTTTGAAAGGGGC